>NW_026535797.1:16676111-17318333 GCF_028551555.1 Melozone crissalis | reverse complement strand
AGAAAAAACATTCCCTAATAATTTGTGTTCATATTTTCTCAGATGTGAAAGCGGTGTAATTGAAGAGCAATGTACTGCAGCTTCAGACACTGTGTGTGGAACCAAAGGTACCAATTAAAATGTAGCAAGGTGCAGCACGTGCTGTATTTTGAGCGGCAATTGCAATTGTCCTGTTCTACACACTGGCCATAGTAATTCCTGACAGCTCAGGGCCTCAGTCCCACTGTTCCCTCTACTGACCTGCAGAGTATGATTTTCCCTTGATCACTGTGCAGGTGTAGGGGCTGTTACCCCTCTTTAGGGGCAGCTCACCATAGGTTATGTCTTTAACATATTTGGCTTTTGTGTTAGGAGGGCTTTTAAAACCTGACACGGTCTTGTTTAAAATTTGGTGTGCTGCTGTATTGCATTTCTTGACTTAACTTTCATGCAAATTTTCCAATGTTCCAACAGATCCAGCAACGCTGTGGTTGATCATTGCTGGGGTACTACTACTACTATCAATAATAGCTGGAGCGATAGTCTGGTGTAAGTGATTCCCTGCTTATTCCTAGTACATAGTTCCTAGTTATACTCTGAATGAGGTATTTAGATGCTTATTCAAATATAATTTTATATTCTTGGAGTCCAAAGGAGAGATATCCTACCCTAAATTTTAAAAATGCTTTTTTTGTTTCAGACAAGAGAAGAAAACAGAAGGATCTTAAAATCAATGATCCAGGTAATGGAGTTTACAAAGGAGACCATGTAAGTATTGTTGCTTTGGTCATAAAAAACTCAGCTTTATGCAAAGAACTGTTTTCCATTTAAATTGCACTGGGTCTCCCCAAATATTTGTGTGCCTTTCTTCTATGACATGAATGAAGTAAATTTTACCACAAGAATTTTTTTGGGAGAAGTAAGAGAAACCCTGTATTACTTCTTCAGGATTGTTGGAATGCTTCCTAAATCACATAACCATGATCAAAACTTCACAAATCATCAGGCCTCCACCAACCCAGGATGCTTCTGTCCCCATGCATAATTCTAGGCATTAGGAGGTGATTCCCCAAACTTACCCAAGTCAAAAGAGGTCTGTTTGTCTGGTCTGACTCTCCCATTCATAAAACAGGAATCCTGGAGAAAACTAAAAGAAAATCATAGATTTATCATGAAATGTATTTATCCTCTTAGATAAGTGTGGGATTTTACAAAGGTTGTTTCTACTTATTTCTCTCCTGCCTTTTTTTTTTTTTCAGGTGGATATACCTCTTATAGTTGAAGGTAAGAAACAATTTATCAAAATTCAGTAGAAAGAGAAAACAGATACAGATAAAAAAGTCCTAAACTAAAAAAAAAAACAGAGTATTTTTGTGTAGACTTTGCCACTGTCCAGACCTGTCATGCCAGCACAAAATGAACACTTGCTAAAGAAGTGCCAGTTCATATAGTGCTCATCAAGGCACTTAGTGGCATCATGGCAATCTTGCCTCAGGAGGAATTTCTGTTGTATAGGGAGCAATCATGCATTGTCTACAAGTGAATTTCAGTTCTGCATGTGGTACAGACACTAGGAAACAGCAAACTGTTTCTATAACTGTGGATATTTATGACAGGGGAACAGTCCACAATGGGATTGAAGATTCACAAACCTACATTCTGTTAAAGAACAAATCCAGAGGAGTGGTACACAACAGGAAAAAAGATAAGCTCCAAGACTGTATCACAACAGAAAACCTGTTCTGTTTCACGAGCTCTCCCAATGCTATTTTGAGAAAAATGGGTACGTGAGAGGTGACCACACTTCCATGATAGAGAAGGACAGAATAGGTTACAGAGGGAACTGAGACTCTGTTTTAGGTGGTAGAAAGCCATATGGCTGCAAGCCTGAATCTTTGAAATACCTAGCATCTGGCAGGAACTTGTAAAAAGAGACCTGCCATGCATTGTAAAAAATCACACGTAAACCATACTGAGTCACAAATACCTGAAACTTAATTTGCTTTGGATAGAAGATCAAATCTGAGTGCAGGTGATAAAACCCAGTATGATAAAAGAGCCAGGTGCATTAATTTCATTCCTGCTCCTAGATGTTGACCTGAACAAATACATTCCTGGTATTGTGGCAGAGATGACACTCACAGAAGTCAAGACATTTGTTCGTCACCGTGGTGTGTCAGAACCTGCCATAGACCAAAGCATTCACGATTTTCCTGGTGATTCATCTGAACAGAAGATTAGGCTGTTACAAGTCTGGTATCAAAGTCATGGGATGAAGGGAGCCTATGAAACCTTAATAAGGAGCCTGAGAGAGTTAAAAATGTGTGCTGTAGCTGATAAAATTGAGAAAAAACTGAAGGCAGCTATTTCCAGCTCTCAGGAAGGGGGGCAGTCTTGCAATCCTGACACTGAGCAAAGCACTCAGGAGGGTGGAAACTCTTCCAGTGAGAGTGCTGAGCTAAGTAAAGCCTCTACTGCTAGTTTGGAAGAGACCTTGCACAGAGTAACTTGAAATTTATTTCTGAATTAGTATTTCTCTAATATAAATAGCAAAGTTTTAAAATGACATTTTCATTGGCAGTTCTGATTGAACTCAAGTAAGTTATTACATGTAAAAGGAATAATTGCAAATTTTGCAGCAATATCTTTCCTTTAAAAAAAGTTCTAGCCTTTTTTCGTTGTTAAGGACTTCAAGAAGTTTTATGACTTGTTTACTAAAAGGTGCAATATAAGACTCCAGCTATAGGAGTCATTATAAGAGGAAAGAAGTTATAATTTGAAGAAAAGGAATTGTTTAAATGCATGGTCCTGCATTATTTAATCAATGTAACATTCTACATACATTAAAAATGCAGGCTGTTCCTTTTTTTTTTTTTTTGAAGGGAAAGCTCATGTTATGAGTCTACATAGGAAGAGTACTTGAAAAAATAATGTTACCTGCCTTACACCTGATTAATCTGAAATATAGGTGTTGCTGTGTATGTTCTACTCTGCTGCAAATACAATTTCTATTTTTCATGAAAGCACTTCTGTGTGTATATGGAGTTTTGTATATGTGTGCAAGTTTTCTATACTAAAAGCTCTCAGTTCTAGGTAAAAATAATTATCTCTGTTGTTCTCAGCAATGTTTGTAAGCCTCTTCTAATGTTTGAAACCTTCAGAGAAATAGGAGCATGGGGTTAATAGAGTCAGCAGCACAACATCATTTCTGGAACGCAACCTTCAGTGTGTATGATGCTTTTCTAATGCAGAAATTGATACAATAAAAGCATCTTATTCGTTAAAAAAAATCTGCATAAAACATGACTTCTGTCTTTCTTATCGTGCAGTATATAGATGCTTTGTTTGAGTTTGTTTTTACTCAGGTTAGCAAATCAGAATTAAGGAGATCATTCTCATGAAAAAACACCTTACCTTTATTCTATCACCAAGTGCAGAGGACTCGGCTCCTAAATTCAAAGGACCAGTAAAGTGCTGGCAGCTTTGCTGTGAGGCCTTTCCCTTTCACACACCCATTTGTGCAAATCTCACACAGTCCTTCAACAGAAGGGGAGACTTCACTGGAAAGGTTGATTTTTCCAGATTACAGGGTAAGAAAGATGTCTTTCATTGGTTCTGTCATCAGTTCCCTGGAGAACATCTCCAGCCAGTATCAGGACTGAGCCAAAACAGGAAGAGAGCTACCTGGGCTGGCTCTCACCTGCCCACCAGGGTGTTGGGTCTGTGGGGTAGGGTCCCATGGCTGCCACCTGACCACAGGACCTGGAAAGGCAAGGAAAGGCTGGCCACAGGGTGCCAGAGGCTGGCAATCAACCCCTGCCAATGCTGGGTGCCCACAGCCATGTGGAGTTCCTCCAAAATGCCATGTAGCTGGAAGTGAGGTACCTTGTAAGGCAGTACATAGCCTTTGAAAACAGCTAAAATCTGTGCATGGCATCAAGCAGGAGCCTAAAGGGAAGGCAGGACGTAGCTTTGAACTCATTACCTGTTTCATAGACTTGACCTGTTAAAGGTCTCAATGGCACAGAGCACATTTTGCCCAGAACCAGTGCATGTTGTACAGCTCTTAAGCACCTTCCATGCTAAGCAGTCAGCAAAACCTTCCACCCCACTTTGGAGCCTCTAATCCAGCTGTATTTTCCTAAGTATATAATCCACTGCTATATTACCAAAATCCACACACTGTGCTGCTTTTTGAAGGAAAACCTTCAGGCTGCTGCAGTCAGATGATTCAACAGCCATGGGCCAAATTGTGCATCCATGGACTGATTACACCTGGCACTGTGTGAATGGCCTGTATCTATGCTCTCTGTGCACCCCTCTGACACACCATGACAATGTGTTGCTCCTGGTCCTGTTTGGCCACATACCTAAGAGAATAAAATATCATACATATAAAATATCATACACATACCTAAGAGAATAAAATATCTGCTTTTCAGAAAAGCAGCCCAGCAGTGGGGTCAGGTGTGCCATCATCTGTAGGATGCAGTTGTGTATAAGCCAAGACAGGAAGGGAGGAAGGAGAGCTCCATGCTCTCACATGCCCTGGTAGATAGGCAGCTCCCTATACCATGTCCCATTCAGGAAGGCATGCCTGTAGCTTAAAGCTGTGTTGGCAGATGCTTGACTTCAACTTTTTCTTCCCTTGGCTTCTGGCTTTGTCTCTCCAAGTGAAGCATCTGGCCAGCAGAAATGAAGGTGGTCCACCTCCCAGGGTTCCAGGGGAGCAAGGAACTGACCAATCTGAACTACAGCCATCTTAAAACAGAGCCACCAAACCTCATAAATTTCTGACAGAGAAATAAAATGATAATTTATCTTTCATCACACTGGAATTCCCCAACCTCAGTATAAAAAGGATGGTTTAAAAAAAGTCCCTGAGCAATGAGTCAGATTTTGTTCAGGAGAGGTCTGCAGGGCTCAACTCACACTGCCATTGACTCTGGTGGTTAGCATACATCATAATTTTTTGTTCTTAACTGTAACACTGTGTAGCAAACAGGAGAATTGATTATACTGTGCAGTTACTTTTCCAAAGGAGTCTGTATGTGTCTGCATTGCAGTCAGCAGTGCAGGGCAGAGCTGGATCAAGCTTAGAGTAATTGGATCGGGGACTGAAGGTGGTTAGTTCTGCTGGCCTGCAGCAGCACATCCAAATTTCCATTGCCTACCGCTTCTGACATAATTTTCAAACTAGGCTATATAAGAAAAATGAAACCAAAGCCCAAACTCCCCTGCTTTACAGAAACACAGCATCAGAAAAGCAAGTCAAAACTGAAAGAGAAACTTGCCCAGGGAATGACTTGTCACATTTTGAAAAGCAGATTACAAAGGAAAAGTTCTCTCTTCAGGAAGCCAAAATTTTGCAAAACAATGTCACGTGTCATGCAAATAGTACACCCAAAACAATTCTTATTTTAAAATAACTACAATAGAAGAACAGGAAAATAGAAAAAAAGGCCAGGGGGATGATCTTACTCAAGTTTCATGCAATTTGGAAGTGCCCACGTGTGAGATGTTTGTTCAGAAATTCCAAGGGTTGTTTTGCTGTGCACACCCACACCAGCTGTTCATCCATGCTGCAAAATGCAGTGCAGTTACAGCTGCTCTGCAAGCAAACCAAACACTTGAAGATGACAGAAACAAAATCAATATTATGTTGTAATATCGTACCAGAAGAACACAGGAATGGTTAAAGACAGTTCTAGTATATAGGACTGCTGCAATATGAAATAAATAATTTTCAAGGTTATTCTGCAGGCTGCCACTTCTTGAAAAGACATGCCTGAGAAATGAAGTGCTCAGTACAAAGAGGCTGAAATGTTTCTGCACAGATAGCATGACAAGCATATTGAAGTGTGAGAGCTCAGGCTTATTTCCTGTATGAAGGAGAGAAAAGGAAAAAAATACCAACAAATTCGTGAGAAGAATAAAAGAGTATTGGGAAAAGCCTTGGAGATAGCCAGTTTTCCTGTTTTGAGGGAAGATACAATCTCAAAACTCACATCCCTCTCTTAGTGTTGTCAATACTTTGAGTCTGGACATCAAAGGGAAACTCACATTCCTGCTATCCCACTGCTAGCAAGAGCAAAAACACCCACCATGCATATCTAGCCTCTAGCACAGAGCTGTGGTTGAGAATTATGAGGGATTTGGGAACAATCACAAAACAACATATTGTCAGCGTTTTTTGAAGACCTTTTCAGTGGTTTTAGTTGAAATTCCCTTCCAAACTGAAAGCAAGATTTTTAAAGCTTTCAGAGTGCTAGAGAGCCCTTTCCCATCACTTTACACAATGGTCTCTTGCTCCCTCAATATACTAGCAGTTGTGATAAAATGCAATTTATTTTCAGCCTAGTGGGGAATCACAAGCAAAAAATGTCTGTGACCAAAGGAATGTTGGAAAAATAGGTCCTGAACAAATGCAGGAGAGGAGTAAGTGACAAAAAGCATTGGCAGGAGGAAACCAAAGGCACAGACCTTGGGGAGCCAGCACTGAGCATCCCACACTCCTGGGGCATGCAGAGCAGAAAACACTGACCCTGTCTCCCCTGCATCTTCCCATGGTGATGTCCACGTGACTGGCTGCCTGTAGGACAGGATGGATCTGCCTGTATGGGTGTCTCTGGGACACGAACAAGAAGCTGATGAAACAGAAGAACCCGGTTTCATTTCCTGCATGTTTATCCTACAGTCAGTGATGGGATTGATACATTCTCCAGATTATCAGTATTGGAAGGTTTATGTTTCTTGGTCTTTTCCTAGTCCTTCCTTAAAACTACGTGAAAATCCCTCTCCAGACTTCTCTGGGACAGCTGAAGCTGCAGGGAATGTTTTATGATACTCCTCAAGCTGCTGTGAAGCCCAGGGAGGCCCCTGGCATGGCGCACTCTGTCCCTGTGGGGGCTGGCTGTGCCCTGGCACCCGGCTCCGCTGGGCTGGGTGGGGACCGGGGCTGTCACTGCAGCCCGTGGGAAGGGTGACCATGATCTGGGCTGCCCCAAAGAGTCTTGGGGTTCCAGGTGTGTGTCTAAGATACAAGGACAACACCTATTCCTGTACTTGGAGCGAGTGGAGCAGCAGCTAAATTCATACCAGACAGTGTCCCCTCATTCATCCAAGGATGCATAGTGGTCACTAAATAACTCAGTATTTTCAAGCTTCCCAGTCACATCTCTTCAGAATTAAGCTCCTTTAAACTTGTTTGAGCAGCCACGATGGGCAGCGGGGGCTGTCCTTGCCTGTCCCCGCAGGCAGGTGGCAGCCTGTGTCCGTGTGTCTGTCCCACGCGGCAGGGGGCAGCCTGTGTCCGTGTGTCTGTCCCACGCGTGTCCCCGCGGCAGGTGGCAGCCTGTGTCCACTCTCCTCTCTCAGAACCGACCCTGTCATTGTGCTGAGCCAGCTCTGGTTTTTGCATGGGATCCCCCAAATCGTGTTCCACAAGACTCAAAATGACACATGCAGTGCTGTGAAAACTCGGTGTGACAGCTTTGTGACAGTCCCCAGGTGCGAGGATGGGCACTGCCTGGCTCCCTCCAAGCATTCCTGGATCAGGCAGGAGATCCCACGCTGCTCCCAGACCACAGCACATCGCTTGGCAGAGCTCCTTGTAAACCTAAGAGCACATGGAAAAACGGTGTCATAACAACACATCCAGGCTGCAAACTGAGCTCTCTGCAATCTGCAGCTGGCACTGCACTGAAGTACGTGCTGCACTACCTGTGCCAACACGAATGTGCATTGCCTTAGTAAATATTCGCTAATAAAATAAATCAGTTGAGACTTAGACATTCACTTTGATTCTAGCGTGCACAACTGCCAAAATATAATCAAAGGTAGGTGTTGGCAATGCCTGTGAAAGCCTAGGGAAGACAGGATGGCTGTCCTAAAGTTTGGCCCTCTGAAGGGTAGTCTTTGTATTGCCACAATCAAGTGAAAAAACAACTGGTGAGGCTGAGGGAGGAGAAGGAGTGGGTGGTAACAGTTTAGAGGCTTTTTGGAGGAACTGGCTTATGAATAATACCCTTAATTACTGCAACATGCTATGGTAAATGGTCCTGTCTACTTTCTTTTCCAGGCTCATGAGTTAGCCTATCATTTTAAATAACTATACATTACATGCAGTTTTGACTTCTGTTCTAGCTACAGAAATGTTGGGAATAACCACCTCATGAAGATTTGCCAAGATTTTTTTTCAATCTTACAGAATCTATGGCTTTTGCTTCCATCAGAAAAACTGGAACAACTATGAGCGCTTGAAGATATATAATCCTGTACCAGGAGACATCAGACAGAGGTTGCAAAGTACTCCATGTCCTGTGTTTTTTTGTTAGATCTATTTATGTATCTTTGGGAAACAACAATTCAGCAAGGAGCTGTGCAAGGTACCCAGGTTACTGAGATGTCTTTCCCAAGAAAGCACCTTTTTGTAGGAGCTTTATTCAGATCCCCCTGCAGCACTCAAAAGCTTCTCTCTGACACCAGACACACTGCTACAAGGAGCCCATAGAGCAGAGAGCAGCCCATAAAGATGCTATGAGGAAAGAAATGAGCAGCATTAATCAATGCCACCCAAATAATAACAATAGGTAACAGGCAGCCTTTAGGGAGCCCAGGACAAGCAGTCAGGTGAACAGTTACATTGGCAAATGCCTTCAAGGATTCCTGAGCTGTGGCCCCACTGCAAGGTCCCTGGGGTACTGACTGCAGCCCAATTACATTTATCAGGTGACCCAGGGAATTCACACTGCAGGGAACAGCAACATGCCTGGAAAACTCCTGGGGTTCTCTGCCCTCTTATCATTGCTTGCCTTTACAACTGTAAGGCTATTAACCTGCTGTAAATGCAACTTTTTAAGGTCTCTTCTTATTTGTAAGTGAGAACAGATGAGTAAATGAATGAGCTGGAATATGAGGACACAAGATAAAAGATCTGTTCTGTGTAAGTCAACAGTCTTTCAGAGACCAGCTTCATTCCCCCTCATCCAGAGACATTCCTACACAATCACAATAAAAGGCACATATCTTCCAAGAACTGCTGTTTTCAACATCCCCTAACTCATCCAGCTATAAACCAGCCACCAACAAAACATCCAAAAGCATTTCTCAAAAAGAAATACTGTTTTCCTACTTTTTTATCTCAGCTGTGGATGTATTTCAAAGAAAGATAGTCATGTATAGATTGTTTCCCTGAAGTGCAGGAAATGGTTCTTCCAAATGCAACTAATTCAAATTAAATCAATACATTATGTTTGGACAGCAACCAGCTGCAGAAAATTTTAGCAAAGCAAGTGTTAGAGGCTGTAAGTTGTTCAAAATAGGACTTCAAGTGCAGTCCTGCTCTACTTGGTTTCAAGTTAGCTCTTAGGATTGAAGAGACTATTACCACTAGAAAGCAAGAAGAATTTTTCTTTTCTAGGCAGCATTCCACCTGAGGTTTTAATCAGCTATCAGCTTACTACTTAACAAATTTAGGCAGACTTACAGAAAACCTTAGTATGGGAAAGCCCACAGGGCCATCCATGACAGAGTCAAAAAGCAAAGCAAACTTTCAAAACCTAAATCTACTAGAATAGGACTCTTGGAACTAAAGGCATAACTTAAAATGCAATGATGCCTACCTTTTTGGTGTCTTGACACATGATCAAGCAAAGAAATGCAAGTTCTTCCTCCTTCTTCTGCTCTAACCTCACATTTATTGGTGCTGGAGATGTGAACACTGACACGAGCTGTAGCAGCACTTGCCTGGAAAACCTTCTGTGCTCTGGAGCAGAAAATTGCAGGCAAGTCCCCCACCTTCCAGAGATAAGTCTGGGCCATCTGAGGACATCTCTTTCCTCATTACTCTTGTTGAGGCTGTTCCACTGTGTGTACTGTGTGTACTGTATTCATTGCTGCGTAAGTTTTAGATGGATTCTCTCTGTTCCAGGTACCCTAAATGATCAGATCAGCCACACTGGCTATCAGGTGGCCACTTGGCACAGGAAAGGCAGCCAAGGAATTGTCATTTATAAACCTAGCAAATGCTCAGGGGCTCAGCACTGAGACCTCATTTGTTGACACTGGCATCTACTGAGACAATAAGTACCTGAGATTTTCTGTGGAACTGTTTTGGGTTAGATTGCAGGAGTTAGCAAGAATAAAAGACATGCTGTGAAGGCCGTGTTACACTGCAAAGTTTCTTACTTGGTCACACTACACTGTCCTTTGGGATTTTTCTTTTGTATTGTTCTTTTTTCCTAATAAGGTGTCTGGGACTTTCTTCTTTGAGAACACAGTTCTGTTTAAAATATCAAACAGGAAATTAGGTCTTCCAGCTAAGGTGAAACCCTGGAATTTTTCCTGTTGAACAATGGACTCCAGAGAGAGTTCCTATTTAGATAAGAAAGGGCTGGAAATTCCAGCCACCTTAAAATAGATGAACAAAATCCTTCTGCTCCAAAAGCTACTGGTACTTTCTGAGACTTAAGGTCATTTATGCCACTCCTTTGCCCTGCTGGTCCTTTGCCCTGAGGAAGGATTAACTAGATGTTTTTGTCCCATCTCAGAGATGGAGATTCCAAAACTCCTCATATTGATATTTCTCAACTTCTACTCTTCAAAACTATGTCTTAATATCAAAATGAACTCCTAGTGTATTTCCAGCCCTGTCATACTCACCACAACATGCAGAAGAGATGGTTCCCACCCTTTCAACACCAGCCTTTTGCATATTTGAACACCATTGCCATGCTTTTTGGCTCTCCTATTTGTTTTTTCTTGCACCTTTAGTTTACACAGCACTAGTTTTCCCAGCATTTCTTTGAGGGGTGTGTCTTGTATCACAATGACAAGCACACAAAAATGAAAGGAACATTGTTTTTCTCCTTTTTTTGCATGATGACATTAGCAGTATAAAGTAGGCTAATTCAGTTACCCTTGAATTTCCCTATGGTTGACTCTGAAACTTGCTGATCAGTCTCCAAAGCAAGAGTGTACTTTTAGATGTATACATTTTTGTGTACAATTGAACAAGCAGGGACTCCTGACTTTCCCTCACATGACAGTAGATATGCTTAGGGATTTACAATGTCCAATTCAGGATTCTTTTCAAAAATCTTACACTCAGTTATTTCAGTCTAATTCTGCTACAGCGCCTGTATTCATTGCCACCCCAGCACAAGAAGCAGAAATGATGCAGTTAGTGTTCTAATGCTCAAATACTTGGCAAAAATATAACATCTGAAATGAATTTCCTTGGCTCATAACTTGCAGGCATGCTTTTCAAGTGTGAATGTATTTTACACAGGACCAAGTTTGCTGTCACAACCAGACCTTGGCTTAGCCTGGCTCTTTTTTCACATCTCCTCTGGGAGAAGTCCCATGGAGTTGGGCTCTGTATGAAAACATTGGGTATTACTATGCTTTGGACTTCATTTCCAGAGGAAGCACTGCTTTCATCAGGATGAAGTCTGTATTCACCTAACTTAGAGAAATAATCTTAAAGAACTCTGTGTATCTGCTTCCTTTATTCTGCTGTCATGCTAAGGGTCTGCTAAGGAATTCTCTTTTCTGCCTCATCCTGATTGTATGAAGGCCACAAGTATGCAGTTTGTTTCTTTAAATTGATGATTTTCTGTTACTTTGTCAGGATATAAATACATTTCTTAACTTTCTAAGGAACCATTAAATCTCTGGAAATATTAAGAGTTATCAGATCAGAATTACAAGAAAAATAACATTTCATGCTAACCAGAGACCATTAACCCCTGCCCTTTGCCATCATAGCTTTGCTGCTTTACCCATCTTTTCACTAATTAGTTACAAGATACAGCCAGACCAGTACCAGGAATTGTGACCAGTCAAAAATTAGCTTTCCTGGAATTAGTTTTTAAAATTAAATTTCAACATAACTCTTATGCCCTTTATTACTGCAGCTCTTTCTGAATCATTGCAATGGCTTTCTGAATCATTATAATTAATCAGCTCCTTCCCTGCTGCTGGGACATTGCAGGCAGCCAAAGAAGGTGCTGACTTTTCAGATGTGACCCTTGGTGTGCTTGTTCAGAGAAGGTTTTAGGATGTGTATAGATAAGAACTTCATTAAGAGCACTGCTCAGTGCCAGAGGAAACTCCTTTTAAAGTACCTTATCACTAAAATAAGTTCTGAAATTAAATTAGATAACTGGATATCAGTAATACTAAATGCATTAAACCAAGCAAGGCAAATAGGTACTTCTGTCTCAAATTCAAAGGCATTACTTTATACACAAATATATAATTGGTTGTGAGAACACATGCAATAATTTAGATGAACAAAACACTGAAGAATACTAAGAAACAGGCATCATGTGCCGTAAATCTCACATATCCATGTGTCCTGCATGCTATTCATTACTGGTGGGCTTCCTTTCATGCCTGGGGTTGTCAGCATCTTTAGTGTCCATATCACACAGCTAATATCCTACAGATGTAATTATTTTTTTCACTGTATCCATCACTACCCTGGAGAAGACTCCTTGTCAGATGACAATGCTGAACCAGTTTATGACCAGTATAACTTTGGATTCCAGATAATTTTTGGAGCTCAAGCTCAGGCAGACATCCAATCCTCCCTTTGGATCTACATCCCTGGAGATGCTCCTTGACTTACCAGCCTGGGGGGAAGCTCTGTGACCCAAGCTGTGCACAGGCTCCTTTGGCACCTTTCCCTACGCAAGCAGTCAGACTTGCTGCATTCTGATGAAGTGAGAAGGAAAAGGAAAAGAAATACAGAAAATGTTTAACAGAAAGCCCATCTGAACACAAATAAAGTAAACAGCATGTGCCACAGCAACAGACAAATGTTTGGAAGAACACAGTGCTAGAGGGCTGCCAGCGGTCACTCAGCTGAAACAGCTCCAGGGTCTGGGACATCAGTCACAATGTTTACCAGAAGCCAAAACATAGCCCAGCTCAGCAAGCCAAACAAGCACTGAACACAGCCAGCACCCAAAAAATCATTCTGAGGCCTCTCAGGTTTGTTGCAGTTTGGGATATGGTGGCATCTGACAGAAGCTCATCTCAGCAGCCTCTCTGCCCTCCCACTAACCTGCCAAACCTCTGTATTTGTAGCAGCATTTGAATATCCATGTTAAATACATGGAGCACTACTTGCTAATGCACTATAATTGAAGACATATAGATGTGTCATATTTTGTCCCTTACATGCAATCTTTTTGGTGGCTGCAGTGGTACAGATGTTCAGAATATTAGCAACAGATGTCAAAATTCACTTTCTTCTTTTAAAAATCTGATTTTCTTCTTCCATCTGTGCATCTGTTACATTTAGGTGTGTCAGATAACAAAAAGCTACTGGCACCTCCAGAATGAAAGCAGCAAAGAGAATGGTTCATCACAGAGGCCACCACTTCCCCTGGTACCACAACACCAACCTAATGCCTTCCTACCTCCCCCAGGAAGGGATCAGCAGCACTGCTGGCAGCTAGCAGGTTTCTCTGTGGGTATTCTGAATTGCATTATCACAGGGCAGATATAGGATAGTCTGCAGGGAGACAGCCCAGATAAATAGGAAGAACTGTAAATACATGGTATTTACATGGTAAATGGCAAATATATGGTAGGAACCCAACAGGCAATCAGAGCTGATTGCCTATGGGATGCACACAGGAACCTAAGATGAAGCAGGAAAGGACCTTGCAGGAAACCAGGCTGAGAAGAAGACAGACATAGTGATATGGAGACTGCATGGGAAGGAAACCATAGGTAAACAGGTAAATTATTTCTATTAAAAAAAGTAACTGCAAGTAAAAGGAAGAAGATCAGGGATGGTACCAAAGCACAAACCAACATGTCTTATGGCTGCCTGTTTATTTGTTTGGCATTTTTCTGCCTTGGCCTGCCCAGTGTCAATATAAGGTGTGTCCCATGCCACTGCTGTAGGTAACACACCTAAACAACTAATTTTGGTTATGTAGCTACAGTCGAAGAAAGAGTTTCCTTGGCACTAATCAAGCCTAGACCTATTAGAAGAATCCCTTGGAAATTAATAGATTGAATTTTCCTTTCATTTAGATGGCTGACATAAGTCATTCATTTCTATGCAATTATTTTTTAACTTCTACCAGTCTAAGTTGTATTGGAATTGCAAGAGGATGATGTCTCCTTACCACAGGACTCAGACCACACTTTCCAGACAGCTGCTCTGGAGGGCCCTCTGTCACATTGTGCAATGGTTGCAGAAACTTTCAGTTCCATCCATGTGTGGAAAGAATCAAAATAGAGAACTGAAGAAGAGTTGAGTTTTGAGACGTGTAGGAAAAAGCCCAGACCAAGGGATATGATGTGCTGCATTATGATACATCACAGAAAAAAATAATTCCTATTACCTAGTATGCAGGAAGGAAGGAAAAGGAGCTATAACATGTAGAAGCTCAATACTCAATGAGCTCTTACTCCAAAATAATTCTAGAACCTAAATTTAAATAGAAGGGTGTACTTGGCTTCTGCTTTTATTAACTGGATAAATGTCAATATTCAGTTTTGCCACTTTCAAGTTTAAAAATTTGAAACAACGTAAATATTTTATTTACTTTCAGGAAGCTAGATCGTTTCAACAGCTGCAGCCATACCATATCAAGTGCAAGATAAAACTTTTGCACGACAAACAATGGGACAGTAGCTTCACATAGGCTCCATCTGCAAAAAAATGGTTTTCCTCCCTCACTGTTAAATGAAGGTGTCAAAAAATAATAGCCAAACTGCATAAATGGCCATCTACATTTTATCCCATTTATCACCTACCTATTCTTAAACCTCTTAAAGTTATCTCTTGGGTTGTACTTGAATTTCAGTCGTGGCCTGGAGCATCTCCAGTGTTGAGGACAAGAAATACACCAGAATATCTCAATTTTTTGGTCAACCTATTTCCACAAGAAGAATGGATCTGCTGCTATTGCAAAAAAAAAAAAAAAGTTTTTGTTGCACGCACACAAACTGGGTGTGCAATGCACAGACTGCCAGTGTGGTGCTCCTTGAAAGCAGTGGAGCTCTGCTCAGGCATGGCACACCCCCTCAGTGCAGTGTGTGCATGCTTGGGGAGGACACCAGCAAGGAACAGGTTGCCACTGCCAGAACACTTTGTGCAAGCTACTGCCAGCCACCTCCTTCCTCAGGAATCACCTGAGACCACACTGGGACTGAGCCAAAAAATTGCTCTGGCAAGAGGAATAGCTTGTACCTGGGCACCTTGAGCTCCTCAGCCCCTCCTATCTGATATTTGCCCATCCTTTTCCAGCTTGGAAACCACCATGTGCACTCCAGGATGACAGGCAAAGAAACAGCTCCCAGCTTTGTTCTCATAACCCACTAATTATTCCTGGAGCAAACAGGAAGAAAAATATTGGAGACTTTGCCTGGTCTTGAGGGCATCTGCTCCTCACCTGGCAGAGGTGCATTTTTTGCCAAGGATCCTGTTCTGCACAGAAACTTTCCACAGGCAAGACTGACCCTGGAAGAAAAGGAATTTTATCAATCTTTCCTTGAGGTTCTTCATTTTCTCTCCTCTGTCCCATGGTATGTTCTAGGACAGTGACAGGGACAGAAAACTGTGAGCTTCACAAAAGTGTGTTTTCTTCCACACTCACAGCTCTTCTGTCCTAAATAGCAGAAGGGATCAGAAATCCTGCCTTCCAGGACACATTTCTTACAGGACTTGACACATTCCTTACAGGACTTGACTCCTATCATGGCGTCCATCCTTACCAAGGGGAATAGACCATATTTCAAGCAGAATTTCTAGATATTTGCTTTTCCACTGTGGCAAACCTAGGGTGTCTCTTTGTTGTCTTCCCTCAGGGAAAGGCAGTGATCATCTGTGCCTGGTAAATCCACCATGACATACACAACAATGCATCTCCCAATAAAACACTTATTCCCAGTCCTGTTGTCCAGATTGAGTTTGCTGGGGAAATAAAAATAGGCTGTTTCCACAGTGTCAGAATGGTTTTGTTTCCTGCCTTCTTAATTCAGACCTCTTAAGACTGCTTTACTAAGTAGGAACAACAAGGCTAACACCAGTGAGAAGAAATAAAGAAATATCCAGGATATGCCTGAAGCAGCTGAAATTTGAACAGCAACAACTGAAACATGGACAGAGAAAGCATGTTGGGATCAGAGATGGGGAGAAAAAAAGTTGAGGGAACAGCAAAAGCTTCCTGATTCTGTCATGTTTCTGTGTCAGTAGCTAACAGAGGTGTTGTAGAAAGGCATGTGCCACTGCAGGGAAGAGAATGAATAATACCCCTTGACAGAAACAATTCCAGAGTTTGTGGACCTCTTTGCCATTCTGATGAACAGCTCCAGGATGCTCTGTTCTCATTTTGCCCACAAGATGCAGAGTGTTCACCCATTAAGCAGCAGCACCAGACATGTTTATTCTGCTGTCATGATTATTTCATGACAGGGGAAGACAATGATCTCAGCCCAAGCTCCTCCACTGCTCATCTGACCCAGCTCATCTTTCTCTTCCTTAAAAGATTCAAGAACAATCTTCTGCTTCTGTCCCTTAAAAAACCCAACATCTGGTCAGTCTAACCAGAGCTAGCTAAGTCCTTCCATCTTCCTACACCACCACTTCTCACTTCCCCTCCTGAAGCAGGGTTTTATAATTGTCTCTGTTCCATGGTGCTGGTGGTAAGGCTCATCTGCCCCCAGATATTGCACTTGATATAAGCAAAAGGGAACAAGAAGAACATGTCTCACATGGAAGCAGTGAATGAAAATCTCATGATCTGCCTCTTCCTCTGGACTAGGCACAGCACAGCGCCTGCAGCTTCCAGAGTGTTTACATAGAAGTAGCTTGGTTTTGTCTGGCTGCTTACTTGCCATTCTCTATCTCTGCTTGTCTGTTTTCTCCACTCTATATTCTCATCCTAAGCAAAAGTCTTATTGTAGTGGTGAGAAAATCCTGTTCTGGCCACTATAAAAACCATGCATGTGCTGCAACCCCTTCCCCCCTAGTCTGGGCTCTCTTAAAGTCAGGTGCAAATATGAATATTCGCACTGGGTGTAAGTGCCAGCTCAATGTTACAGGAAGTTATTTTTTTGGTTTGCTTTTGTTTGGTTGGTTTGTCTTTTTTTTAACTGACCTTGCATGAGGACATTCAAAACCAGGGAACATTTGCTTTACTTCCTCCCATCACATGCCAAGCAAGATTTCTCATTTCATTTCTTTGCAGGGTGTGCCAGCTCCCTGCCCCAGGACTCTGTGCACCTGGAGATGACACCAAGCCCCTGGCACGGCTTGAGGGCACTGGCACCAGCCTGGCACTGCCACACCCAGACAGCTCTGGCCCAGTGAATCAGGAAGGAGCTGCCAACAGAACTGATGCCATTTCTGAGTCCCTCTGGCTTTTCCTTGCCCTCCCACCAAAAACTGGGGTACTGACATCTCCCCAAGGTCACTGACAGAAGCTCTGTGCCTCAAAGCAGTTTCTCACCTCACAGACCCAGAGGGACTGTGGCTGCCAGTGGGGCAGGGGACCTACACCTGTACAGACAGAAGAACAAAACTGTGTAGAAAAAACCCTCACCAAATTTGGAAACTACAGAAGCAAATACTTATATCCTACCTCAGAGACTCAAAAAGAACGTCTGCTAGCATATTACAGCCAAAATGTTTCGTCGACAAATGTGGCAATTCATCTTCTGTGCTACTTTTTTTCTCATAAGAGGAAAATCTCAAGAGAATTATAAACAGTCTCTGAGGGAGGGGGAAATTAGACCATGCAAACAAAAAGCCAGAACAAAATCCTTGTTACAAAGTTCCATCCAAAACTCTGTGACTGGCTATTGCTAATAGGAAAACTATTTGAACATTTGGTCAATGTCGGGGGGTCAGTCAGTCAGCAGAGGTTACTGAGGAACTTTGCCACAGCAAATTAATAGCTTCAAATGGAAACATGACTGGAAATTACAATTTTATCTCAAATAAAATCACTTGACCAGGAAGTCTCATCAGAATAAAAGTGTTCTGCGCTCTGCAACAGCCAGCCAGGTGAGTCTCATCTTGCATACACTGAGCTCAGTGGGAGCAGTTCCAGTAGAATCCCTAAAGCAGAAGTAGGTCAAGTCTACCTCAACTAATTACAATTAAAAATAAAACCTTTTTAATGATGAATCCATGACTAGGATGCATTATATTATACTAATTTAAAAAACAACATTCAAAAGCCTGTAGAAAATAAATTTTTATCTCCCCTCATCAAAACAAAAAGAATTTCCAGATTGGCATCAGTGGGGGATTCCCTTGGTGCTGACTGCTTGGAGCATAGCTGTAGGGTAGAGAAGTCAATTTGCACAGGAGACAATACCATGAAATGCCCAGGTTAACTTCAGAACCATAAATCAGTCACCACTTGCATAAACACCCAATTTTACTGAGTTACTGACAAGTCTCTTCCAGCTCCCAGAAGAAATGCCTGGGGCTGACACAGCCCACAGCTCACTGAGCCTTAACTTCTGCACTGCACCCCTGAGAGGCACAGCCCAGAACTTCACCTTTAGACCTTCCTGAAGCTGGAAACACTCCTGCAGGTAACAGGGTGCCCATACTTGGCAAGGGCCTTAAACTTGCATACTTTTCTTTTCAAAATTCTGCCTCAGCAAGTTGCTCTGGACATAACATACAAATCATAAAAAGAGCCACAAGCATTTATCTTCAAAGATCCCCTTAATACCATCTAACTTAGCTGGCAACAACATCAATGTTACATAAGGATGATAAAAGTGCCTATTTGCCATCAGGAAATTCATTAGGCATTAATTATTGTTCTGGCACCGAAAGAGGAAACTTCTCAATTTCCATTCAGCCACTCCAAAGAGAAACTGCCTGTAGTCTTGGCAGGTGCTGCACCTGGTCCATGGAGCTCTTCATGGATCTGGTGTGCATATAAATGAATATTTACAAGACAAGGAAGTATAGACTGCGTGGCAGAGAAGCAAACAGATACTACTATGTCCCTCAAAAGATTTGTGGACTAAGAAACAATTTCTACATATCACATTGCCTTTTCAATTGCTGCCATCAGAAAACTTCTAATAAGTGCTTAATTTTTACTAATCTCATGTAAGTTAAGCAACAAAAAGGATAGGAACCAGTTATTAAGACAAGACAATAGAGTTCTATGGATTCAGAGTTGTCCCAAGGGTTAGGCTAGAGTTATATAAAAGGATACAGTTTGGCTTTTTCCACTTTATCCTAATTAAATCCAGCCAGATACTGGCAACATACTGTTTAATCTCAAAGGAAAACACCAAGAATTAAAGAAGAACAGACATTCAGAATGACTGTGCTTACACTGCTCCTGAAGGAACTGATCTTGTAGCTGCATTCCCAAGGCAAGGGCTTCTGGGGATGAAGAAATTCCATGAAGTGACCTTTAGATTCTTTATTTCTGGAGAGATATAGAGAGAAAAGTCAGCAGACTCTTCCAACACCATCTTTGCTCTTCTTTCTAGCAACAAGGGTTTAAGGGCTCCTGCTCTCCCGCAGATGAGGGCTCTGCAGTACTTTGAGGCCTCCCCAGAAGCAGAATGACAGAATGCTCAGTGCTGTTTTTGTGGCTGGGGCACCTGCTCAGGAGGTTCATGGCATGGACAACCGAGCCATTGCCACAGGCAGGCAGCTCCCAAAGGCCACTGCCTGCCTTGGATGAGGAAAGCTGTGCCTTGCAGGCTGGGCATGGACTGGAGAATCCCCCAGCACCATTCCCTCTGCTCCACTCTGCCTCCCTTCCCTGCCATCCCAGGGCATGAGACAGCCACCTCCAACCCAGCTTCCCTGAGACCACTCTGACCCTGTGTGGAAGTCGGTCTTTCATGCTCCTCCTCCCAATGGCTTTACCAGCTCTGCCCAACCTCAAGCAAATCTGAGAACAGGACACCAGCCACAGAAAACATGTTCTCCAGCTTGCAGATAAACAGATAAGGAGGATACAGATTTTATAGTGAAGAAAGAGTGGGGATGTCACCTAGAATAAACACTGAGGAATCCAGGCACAAGCCACGACTGCACAAGAGCAGCCCAGCATTAACTCTGTGCAACACCCCGTCAGTCATGCCTGCAGGAACACTCAGCCCTTCAGTGATCAATCTGGGGAAAGTGGGGATGCCATCAGCACAGGAAGTCAAAATTAGTTCTTAACTGCACTGTGTTTTCACACCTGGAGAACCTTGCTGTCCTTGAGACTGTCATGCCACCATCAGGTTTGCTTGAAGGCAGCCAGAGGCTGGGTGGGACATTCATGGGAAATGGAAACAAGTGGGTAGCTGACAACTGTATTAGTCACTAGCTTAAATCTGTTTAGACAAAGATTACCAAAATATAAAAGAGTAATTGGCAAAAAATAAAGCTGCTTCTATAAGTGTTTACTTATGAAGCAGCTCCCATAAACACAGAACTTTCTCAAACCTGAACACAATGGAGATCATTTCATTCTCAAGGCAGCATAAGTGGTTATGCAAGCAAAGATTTTTCAAGAGTTCTCTATTTTAAACATGACAGCATTAGAGAAAGACTTAGGGAAAAACTAATACAAGATGAGAGAAATCTTGGATTGCACTCTATAGAAAACTTCTGTTTGTAAGACTTCCGTCTTCCTCTCCATTTTCTACTCTACCATTCAATAATTTATCAAACATAAAATCAGTTCTTTTGTGCCTGTAAAGCATTCTCTGTGAAGGAGAAATATTAATATAATGATGTAGTAGTAGAAACAGAAAAGCATTGTGCTTATCCAGCAGTGTGGTTATGGCACAGCCTTTCTGGCATCTACAGGAAAAATCATATTTTGATTATGGTTTTGTTACACAAAAATTATGAAGCAATACTGCCTTAGTGCCTGCTAGCTATTTAATTCTGGCACACTGGCCTTCCCCATCATGCCACACCATGGAATCAAGGAAGATATCTGACTTTATAAAATAAACCAAAGATGACCATTTCTCTTCTTTTCCCTCAGCATTATTTTCTCAGGGCAGACCACTTCCTGAGGCAGCTCACAGGAAAGCTGGGCAAACCCTTGCATCAGTGCTCCTGAAAGAGCAGCAGCATCCCACAGGTGCCTGGGGCCTGGAGCTGGAGCAAGAACAGCTTTGCTGATGTGACATTTCGGACTTCCTGCTGTAAATCTTCAGCTTCTGGCTGGGCCACATGCAAAACCCAGCTGTGCCTTCTGTTGCCAGGCTGGGCTTGCCACAGGCAGATGAAACAAGCTGATCCTTTCTAGAAACCTCCCAGCACATCCAACAGTTGTGCCTGTTTGCAGGGGTGCTGCAGGATTTAGGGTGACATGTGCTGCCCGTGGGACATGGGGTACCCTCCATGCAATTCCATCCAGCCCTTCTCTCTCTCTGGTGCCTTCTGCTCTGCTTTAAACAGGGGTTTATGCCCCATGGTTCTAATTCCAAATTTTCAACCAGTTTCTACAGATCACAACTTGATCTTGCCCTCAGATTTCATCTTCAGCTGTGATTTTATGAGTTACTCTCCTCATCCCTTCTCCACCCCCTTGTTTTGTGTCTGGCACACTGTGTGACAGCTCCACATCCTATCCTGCTGCTGGATCTCATCCCACACCATGGGCTCTGCTTGAGGAGTTGACAGGCCTGGGAGCACTCCCAGGACACCTCGTGGTGGCTGGGGGCTCAGGAGATGCCATGTCACACAGGTGGCTTTGTGTGTGCCCCAGAGGGGCTGGCAGGGAGCACAGCCCAGGGTGGGCTTGGCTTGCAGGACTGCCAGAGGCAGCAGCACTGAGGGGAAGGAGTCTTGCCCAAGGTCCTGGGAGTTTATCCATGTCCTGTGTTCCTGGGAACAGGACCCAAAAACTTGGCAGGTGGTGCTTTTCTGCACTCAGGAATAGCTTGTCTTCCTAGGAGAAGCAGAAAGGATTTATGGGAGAGAACAGAGAAGGAGGAAGAACCCCTCATAAAAACAGAACTCTTGGGAGTCAGAATAACCCCAACTCCCCAGCAATTCTAGGACATAATTGAAGGGCATTTTCAGCTTCTACCTGGCTAGTAAAGAGCTTGTCCTGCCCACCTATTTTAAGCTTCTCATTACTCTTTAGCTTTATAGCTGGAAACAACTCACACAAATTGCTGCTGCTCCCACCTCCTGCTGGTAGTAGAAAATGATAGGTTTGATTTTCTCATTTCAGGAGTACTGACACCCTCAGATAAAGCTGGACAAGCGCTAGTGGCTTATAGTGCCTTATCTATAGCCCCAGATCCCAGACACAGAGAATTGACTGGAGGCACTTTCTTGGACCATGATGTGACTGCCATGAATCAGAACCACACAAGTGCCCTGGGGTCTTGCACAAAAGCATCCCATGGAAACAGTACAGACAGACAGACCATGCTGGAGGCTGATGCAGTGATAAGCCCACCCCTGGAGCAGTCACATCTTCACCTCTCCAAGACCTGTACTTATCTCTGCTCTGTGCACCCAACCCCTCCAGCACACACTGCAGAGTAACAGGACCCATGATCTGGGGGGCCAGGAGCGGCTGCAAAATAGACCTTGTGTCTGACCATCAGCAAGACTCTGCCAGTGATTTTATCCAGTGCTGTCCCTCTGCAATCTCTGTCCTGCACACTGCCTGACACGAAGGAAGATCAAAGACGGCAATTTTTTTTCTCTGCACAGAGGCTGCAGAAGCTTAGCCAAGCCAAAATCCATGCTGCAAGGGTGGCTGCCACATTCCTTGCTAATTCTTGGTAGGAGGCTAAAGGAGAACACTACTTTCACAATGACAAGATCCAAGTAATGACTAGCTCTGACATTGCTTAGAAAAGCTACTTCCCCAGACAGTACATGATCCAAGAAACAGAAGGCTGAACCACTAAACTGCTCCAAAATCCCTGCAAGGGAACAGATTATCCATCAGAAAATCTGTGAGACATTGCTAGCTTGTGCCAGCACAAAAATCATCATTTTCTTATGATTTTACTTACCAGAGTCAGATCTAACTAGAACCATAGCTTAAACTGTCTCAAAACTTTTCACCAGAAAGATCTGCCATGCCCACATTTTAAGTACTCCCAAGAGCACATCTCACTGGTTTCTGGCATGGTATGCAGATCCTATCACACCTTCTCCCAGCTACCCTTTCTCAATTTGGCAAGACAATCAACCATTCAGTGAGTGCTCTGTTTATCCCTCCAGGAACTGAGTTGCAGATCAGATCAGGGTATTTTATGCTGGTTAAACCTGCATTAACAGGCAGGAGCTCCAAAAGAGAATGTCTGGGTTTGCCAGGAATACCATCACAGGCATCAGAACAGCCACTGTCATTCCTCTGCCCCCAGAGCCATGGAGCCTCAAGCACACACTGTTCCTGCTTGGTGCCCTCTCAGTCAAGCAGAAGGACTTGTTCTTCTACCTCAGCCAGCTTTGCAAAGGGATCTGTATTGACTCAGCTCTCAGATTCCGCACAACAAAGCAGCCAGCTGACCAAACTCAGGGTGTTTAATGGGTCAGTACACCTCCTTAGGCTTTCACCAGAACATTGCCACAGCATTTTTACCCATCCTCTGCCAGAGGCTCATTTTGCCATGCAGACTTTGGTGACTTGTGCTAGTTGCCCCCCACAATTAATCTTTTCTATTTTCACATCCTTTTGGGGCAATGAGAGGATCTAGGTAGGAGGAAGAGCTAGTGGAAATATATTCCACTTTGGAATTCAAGTACCAATTTCACAGAGATGAGCAACCAATTACTATTTAAGTCCTAAACACTTAAGTGATTTCAGTGAGGATATAAGTGCTTAAATTCCTCTGTGTGACTCAGCTAGGCTTTTTAAGACAGACCAAAGTTATTATTTTACCAAAAATAGGAGAATAAGGGGAAAAATCATGTGACAGGGGAGAACAAGAAGGAAAGGCAATGAGAGAAGAGAGTGTAAAATTTATAACTGACTAGTCTTACCAAAGCCAGGAAAGATAACTTAGAATGTGACACATGGATCTAAATGAAATATGTCCTTGTTAAATGAAAAACGTCAAAGCTTAGATATTCTCAGTGTGGCCCATCTGCATGTGGGCAGCAGGAAGGGCTTTCCAAACCTTGCTGTCAAGCAGGACACCAGCACTGAGCTGCACACTGAGGAGCTTCCAGGACATCCCAGCCCTTACCCACAGGGCTTACAAGAGTTCATCACTTAAACACTGTGACTGCACTGCAGAAAGGGGCAGTGGAACAAGGCCATGGCCCAGCTCATCAGGGCACTAAGCAGAGGGAGGAGGAAAGCCTCCCTACTGGATAAAATCTTAAAGTCTGAGTCCCTTTAAACCAAAAGGAAGACTAAAGATAGAATGCAGATTAAATACCTTTTGTTCATCACTGCCAAGATATCAGACATTTGTAGCTTTTACAGAAATTACTGAGGGAAGCAGGAAATTCTTGTCCTGATGTCCAGATTATTTGTTTTTCAAATGGGTTTAAGATACATTGGCCTTGACTGAGACCAGATAAAAGCAACCAGTTCAGGATGATGGTTAGTTTGGGATAACTGCTCCCCACAATCTTTAGAGCAAGCTATACCACACTTCCACAGCTGAGTTTCTTGACATAAACTCCACAGCATACTTTCACAGATTGGTGGAAAACACACAGGCTCTCTAGGATGGATGCACTGAAGTACCTTCCAGAGACAGAGAAGGTTAAAGAAGTGGACAAAAAAAAGTTCTCTTCTTTCCACCAACTGTAGCCTTTACACCCTTCATACCACTCCTGCATCTCTTCCCTCCCCTCCTGTGTCTGGCTCTTGACTCCTCACAACCAAGTCAAGTGTGGGGAATCATCTCACAGTCCCTTGCCCTCATGAGTCAGAAAGGACTGAGTCTGTTCTGCCATGAGAGACCTTCAGAAAAATCTGATCTTCTATTTTAAGAAGCTAGTGCTGATCTAATTGTCACTAAGCCATACCTGGGACATTTTTCCTTAGAAAAGCAACATGTTTGTTACAGATTCTAAGGTCACCACCCTCTTGATATCTGAGGCTGACATACAAGGGCAAGAGAACACCTGAAAGATGGTATCATCAGAACAGTTTTAGCACTGCAAACAAAATAAATCTCAATAAATCCCTAATGTAAACTTAGCCCTTTTTATTTGTCTCTTATAGGACTTAATCCACTGTCTTTAATTATCCTCAGTTTTATCCTCCTAATCTTACAGAAGGACTGACATTTAAGTATTTAAAGCAGATTTTGTGCAGTGACTTTCATGGCAACTGGCTCAGAATTTTTACTTTTTATGGTTTCTACCAAAACCAAAGCTGCCCTTTGCAGTGTTACACAGTTGGCAAGAGATCATGTATCCCATGTAAACCTGCATGCAAAGGTACAGGATTCTGGATGTCCTTTCTAACCAGATTCTTGCTCCCCTTAGTTAACAGTATGTCAGGCACATTTGCAGAGATTTGTGTACATTCCATGGATATATTCTTGCTAAAGTAGAATTTGTTTTGGTGTGTGGTCTGCAAAGACAAACTGTTGAAATTTGGCCCCAATGAAAATGTAAAAGCTTCATGTCAGATAGCAACTATGATTGTAGATGGTCAACCACACAGTCCTTTTTGACATCAAATGTAAGAACCCTAATAATTTTCTTAAAAGAAATCTGAAGGCATTTCCAGCTTTCAGCAGATACTGTTTACAGTATTTGAATAAAAGGAAGGTCAAACACACTACTCTTAACATTACACAGAACTGGAAAAATTTTTGAGGAAAATCAAGAAAGGTCACTTAAAATTAAGCAGCTGAAAAATTCCCATTTCTTTACTACATTGGTAATAACTGAGGTTTCAGAAACAGTCACAAAAGAGCACAGGGAATTTCCCAAGGTTTCAGGATTTTTTGCCTATTGTTCACATTTAAAAGCAAACACACATTTTGTAACAGAAAGGAGACAACTATAATATATATCATTAGCTAGCAGTTCATTTCTAGCTGAATATGAGATTATAAATGCAGAGACACAGCACAAGAAACCTGCAAAATCCAGCCAGCAGAGAAAGTAACTTAAATTTACCAGAGACCATTGCCTCAGTCTTTCCAAGTTTTATCAAATCTGTTTGCTGAGATCACATCAGCACTCATGTAACTCAGCTGGGCCATCTTCCAACCCACTTGAGCTGTCCTTATCTGAAATACTCACTTTCCTGATTTACTAACAATTCTATTTATAGTTTCTACATGCTTTCCTTTTACACAGAGGCACAGAACAAGCAGCTCACCAGGAACTGACCTGAAAGTGCCCGCAGGGGGAGAGGCAAACACGTGAACACAGAGGGGGGTCAGCACAGGTTCACAGTGCAAGCTAGCAGTGAGCTGCTGACAGGGCAGAAAGATGCCCCACACAGCATTGACAGATCTGTGCCACTGGCCTCCACCAGCCTCGTGCTTCTGGGTTTTCCCAAGGGCTGTACAGAATTGAGCAACAGGAGAACTCTGTTAATATATATCTGTTCACTAGGACTCCCTGTTTTAGGGCAGAATCACCAATCCACATGGATCTTAATGGATGTCACTGAACTGCTCTTCCTGATGATGATGACTGAAAACTCACCAGAGAATCATCTGCTGGACTTTCATGATCCTTAGTGCTCATGTCTCCCTGACACATTATATTTCTTTAACAACTAACCAAATCTTCCTTTACTGCAGCTGAAACTCACTGTTTCTGTCCTACCCATGGTAGGGATAGAGAACAAAGAGCTACTGGTTCTACCTTTGAAGCAGCTCTTAATGCATCTGAAGGCCAGGATGTTTCCCTTTAGTCTTCCTTCTTGACTAAGGAACTCAAGTGCCAATTTTTTTTCCATCTTTCCTCATAGATCATGTATTCTAAAAGGCTCCTTATTGCTACTGCTCTTCTCTGAACTGTCTCCAGTCTGTCTGCATCTTTCTAAAGCCACATTGCTACCACTAGCCATGGAGCTGCCACTAACATTTTGCTAATGGCAAGTGGAAAACCTTGATGTTCCCTGCAACCTAAGCTTTGTTCATATGAGCCAGGATTTGTCATTTGCAGAACAGCAGCACTGTTGATGCTTTTTCAAGTTTTCATCCATTCAAGCTTTTTTCTACCACTTAAACTCTAGTTCCCCACAAAAATCAGTGACAGACTGCTTGATTTGTTTTAAAAACACATCGTATTTTTATGAGACCATTTCTTCAATTAGTCAAGACCATTTTGAATTCTTCAGTTCTACAAATCACTGAAAATATTATCAGACACAAGACATGATCATGAAGCACCTGATTTCTTCCACTTTATTCATCCTGTACTAGATTTATCTACATCACATTTCCCTGATTTGCTTATCTGAACCTGATCAAAAGCCTTAGTAAAATCACAAACATCTCAAGCCTACTCCTTCCTCATTCTCATGAGGTCAGTTAAAGGGAGCCTAAGAAGGGAAATAGACTCATCTGCTTGGAACTCCTTTCCTAGTTATGATGATGTGAATTTAAACTAAGCTGATGAGTCTAAGCCTTCAGTTCTTCTTTCTTACTTCTCACTGATACAAAGAACGCAAAAAAAAAGAGCATCTGAGCAATAGATGCAAGTGAACATTCAGCTCAGCGCAGCAGAATTTTGCAGATGAAGTTGCTGAAGTCAGCAGTATACAAGGAGATAACAGGAAAAAATTATTATGTAATTAAAAGTAGTACATTTATTATATGTTTAAATTAAAAGGTATGATCATTTCGCTGCAGTAGCACGGGTTCTTCTGGAAGGCCAGACACTTCTGTAGCTTCCTACTGTTATGACAAAGGAATACTTTCATATGTTAGATCTCATTAAATCACTGAAGCTAGTCAGCTAAAATATCAGTTAACATATTGATAGAATCAGTAAAGTTGGAAAACACCTATTCCAACCCCCTGTACAGGGCAGAGCCAGCTTTGAATTCAGATTGAGTTGCTCAAGGCCTTGTCCAGTCAAGTTCTGAAAATCTGTGGTTCATATTAATTTCACAGAAGTTATTCACGGTGAAAGCCTTTCTTGGGGAGTGCTGCTGCAATGGCCCACACTGGCTGGCTTTAGCACACATACTGCCTGTGCTCCATCTTTGGTCCTCTCACATTAGATGTGGCAAAGGCAATGATGTGAGCCACCACTCTGTACCACATATATTTTTTTTATAAAATAGGCACTCCTAAAGAAATGCTGCCAGCATGTACTACACGAACTCAAACAACCATTTGAATGAAAGTAGCAACCAGTTAACATGAGGAACCTGGTTTTCCTCCCATAATATCTTTGTGCTTAAAGAATCCCCTATTGAAACCTTCCAAAACATATCAGAACTCCAGCTTCCACCCATATTTATGGTATTACTTAATGTAGAAAGAAACCTTTTGGGGACTAATAGAGAACAAGGAAGTGGAATTTGGCATCAGCAAGCTATTTGAGAGGATTCGCAGGTTTACACAATGAGAAAGGAGAATCTGTCTGTGAAATTAGCACTCTGCATGGAGCTATGCAAATTGCCCTTGGGGCAGGGTAAGGCCTGGAAGGCCTCAGTGGTGGAATGGAAAGTATGAATGCCTCTGAATGCTGACACACAGAGCATGTGGGAGTACAAATCTGTCCTGTTGTACTGAGTGCGAGTCCACAGGCCTGCTCCAGTTTCAGCCACCTGACATTATCTAGTAGAAACAAGTCAACTGCAGGTAGGTCTTCCAGTCATGGCACAACTGGAGGAAAGTGTGAGTAGATAATGATTCTCATTACCAAAATGTCTCTTCATCTATTTAACTCCAAGAAATGGGAATCCCTTATAAATAGAAAGGAATGTTTCCACATTTTTTCCTCTGTGTTAAGGCATGCAGGTTGGCATAAGGCTTAGAGCTTTTGGATTTAATTTATTTAAACTATTTCTCCTCCAGAAAACATATGGCTTTTATATACATGCTTAATGGGAAAAAAATTTATGAATTGATACATACTTATCTAATCTCAACACTATTTTCAGCCAACTTCCTTTGTGCACTACAGATTCATAGCTGTTGTCATCATATTGCAAAGCTCTCATACCTTCTCAGTGATTTCTCATGAGCATCTCCTCACAGCACTGACTCCTCCTTCACAGCACAACCAACAAACTCCCACTCTCTCCTCACCCAGCTAACCCACTCTTTTGTAGCACTCGTCTTCTCACTGGACACAGCTGTGGCCTATTAAGGGCAGGCCTGTTCCTAATCTTTGGTGATTGGTACAGCTGCAACTCCTCAGGTGTGGGACCACCTTCTGCACTATTCTCTTACATTCTATCCCTCCAGACATAGCAAAAAAGAAACCCTTCAAATAAAATTAAACTAAAAAAGGAAGAAATATAAACTTTTCAAAATAACAATTTTAATGTTGGCTGTTCTGAGGAACTATCCCATTCTTAATATATTTCTTACCTGCTTGATTCTGTTACCACTTACCATGTTGAAAAACAAAGACCCTGAAAATAAAACATGATCCATCACAAAGTCAATAACCTGGTGGAATTTTCTGGGAGGAAAAGAAGAGTTACAGCCTGCTTCATCTTGTCTAATTCCCACTTGCAGACATGTTAATTTTACTTCTTACATAAAAAAACAAGTTTGTTCTCACCACTAAACCTTCCTGCCATTACTGAAACCAAAACCTATGAGATGCAATGATGCATCCAGCTAAGTTTAGCATGGCCCAACTTTCATGAGTAAAATGAATAAAAACTGGCTGATTGGTCATTCATCCATCCATCTCTGCTTCTTGCTCTGTAGGACAACTCAATTTTCCCCAAAAGATATCCTATTAGTATTTTAGGTGATCTCGTTTGGCCTCCATTCACCTCATCTATCATTAAAATGATGTTCTAGGACTGACATAATAAGAGTTCTGGATATCCCTACAAATTTCCTAGAAATGCATCAGCTTTCCTTGCCACACAAATACATGTTTTGCAACATGAAGAAAGGGTTTAGTGTGAACTACCTGTACCTAGAGAGGTCACATGGAAACAAGATTCAGTCTCAAGATCATCCAAATGTTTCCCTGCTCTGGACCTGGCCAGCTCAGGAAGAATACAGACATGGGCAGAAAGTCTTCAACCTTTTGAACCTTCTCATTGGAAGGAAGACACCCATAGGGACTACCTAAGGAACAGAGAAATCCAGTTTCTCTGGGTAACTGCTCTGAAGGAAAGGGTAGAAGAGGAATTAAAGCAGACTAAGGGTGAAAAAAACCCCAGTATGGATTATTTTCTTGGATAAAACCTGTAAGGATTGTATGCATTTTTAGCTGCAAAAGTTGAGAGAAGAGGAATAGAGGAAGACCTAAAGTCTTAATGTTAGACAAAATCTGACACCTGAGAAGTGGAGTGAGCTCCTGAAAGCAGGTGTCAAATGTACTGATAGTGAAAACTCCAACTAAGGAAATTCTAGATTGCTCATACCTAACATGAGGAAACATCTCATTAATAACCTTATGAGAATAAACATTTGTCTGGACTACAAAAGATAACTCTCATCTGTGTACTCAGATGTACACTTACTCAGCTCTCACTAAGAAAGGAAACCTTTAGTGTTTTAACAAAGGCATGAAAACTGAAAGGGACAACTTAATGACTCATTGCAAATTTTGAAATCCCAAAGAGAATAACATGTCCCTAGAGGAAACATCTGGAGAGATCAAGGGATTTTCACCTTGTTTGTTTCTGGGAAACATAATCTTTAAAGCCTAACTTCTTCCCAAAAGTACACAAAACCCTTAGTGGAAGGCTAATTTCCACTAGAATAACAGATTAGTTATATTTAGTAAAGAAAATAAATATATAAGCATTACATTAAGTGAGTGACATGAAGAATCTGTCAGAGATAAACATACTGTGGAGGGATTTTTCATTATCAGAATTAGTTAATCTTAAAATCAGAGGGTATTGGGTTTTGTACAGTGAAAAATGAAACCAAATTAATCTCATTTTCTAAATCTCAATACTTACCAAATTTAGTTTTGTCAGCTCAGGCTTGGTAACATTTGATAACAGATGGAAGAAGCAGCTGGGAGCAGGCTGAATCTTTCAAGTCAACAAATGAAGCAAATACATACAAATTTCTCTGACATCACAGAATTTGCTTCCTAAATTAAATTGAATTTGGCCTTGACTTACAGCTGCCCCAAATGTTTATGCAAGACTGATCACTCTGCAAGTACTTTCTGGGATTGGATCCCACTTGTTTTGCTGTTTCTCAAAAGGAACCCTAACATTTTCATTATCCTTGCTGACACAGAGCACCATCAGATGCCCAATGCTGTCAGTAGAATTGGTTGGCACACCAGGACAGCACACAGCTCCACTTTTCTGCTCATATCAATGAATATGACTATAGGGAAAAAACCCTTATTCTTACCCTCAACTTGCTCCTTGCTCAACAAAAGGCACCACGGATTTTCAGCACACCGCAATGAACAACTGACAATTTTCAGATGCCCCTGCAAGACGATACCAATGCAGAGAGCAAGTATTTTCTTAAAATACTTCCCTGGGTCTCCTTTCTTACTTTTGGCTTTACCCTGTAGCTGGATTGAGAGAGAGCATAACCACTTGAAAAAGCACTTCAAGCTTGAAGGAGGTCATGTCTACGGTGTGCAGCGGAGCGGCGCACGTTCAAATGAGTAGGAGGAAGTTTGGAAATGAAGCAACTGTTCTAACAAGTTGGAAAATATGTGTTATCCAATGGTATAATAAAAGAACAAAATTTCTGAAAAAGCTGCTCTGAAATACACAGTTGGAGCTCATGGACTTGGCTACAACTTTCTCAAGTACTTGCTGTGCTTTGGGGAAGGCAAGTCATAGAAAAAGGAAATTCTACGGTATTTAATTAGTTGAAATGTTTAGTCACAGCATAGGTAATTGTTGCATGCAGTACTTGATCAAAAATATTATGTTCATTTACCATCCATACAATTTATAATTTAAATAAAGATGTCCAATTTTTCAGTAAATATTTCCTTTATAGGAAAATGCAGCAAAGTTTAGCTTTTCCTGTGTTTACACAATAGTGTTCACTGAGATGAATTGCTGTTACTGGCTTGCCTGAACCCATTAAAATAATATATCTTGTCTAACTTAAAAATCACATACTAGTCTTGAATACACACATTGCTCTTGCAATGACACTAGCACCAGGGAGCCAACATAAAGAGAATGAGCCCTGCAGGGACCACAGGAAAATGAACACAAGATTCTGCACAAGTTTCTTATTTGGACAACAGGACAGACTGGCACAACACATTCTGAGGAAAAGTGGCACTCTGCATCCCTACCTTCCCAAGAGGAAAACAAAAAGAGAATGTTACTAAATTTATATTTATATAAATACTAATGTCACCTGAGACCACGAGCCTAAATCCAAAACTACAGGTCTTGCATTTAGGCAAGTAGAGGTCATAGACCTCTGACAAACATGCCGTTGTGATTACATCTAGAATATCACCAGGAGGTCAAATAAAGACATCAGCTGTGTCATCTGCTACTGAGAGGCCCTTAAATGGGATTCTTTTGATATTGCTAAGTAGGAAAAAATGGAACACGATAAAAATTTAAGAATAAACATTTGCCGTCAGTACTTACACTTTTAGCTTTCCTCAAGACTTACTTTTGCCTAATCTGATACAGTCTGATACAGTCTGCAGAGTTCTTGTGTCCAGGAGGTAACTTAGTTTAAGGGTGGGGGACATTCTATCAGAAGCAATACACATGAATAACATTTTAACTGATATTAAGCATATGAACACAATGTCTTCAGGAAGAAATTACTTTAAAAATAGAGATAGCAATAGTAGTGACACATTCATTACTAGAACAATTGTGAAACGAAGCAATAGTTTACTGTCCAGGGGGAGCTGCTAATAAGCTGTTCTCTGAAGAGTTGGTTATTTTTAAGTAAATTGTTACTCCAGAAATAAGAGGAGAAAAAAGCTTGCTGCTCTCTCTCCAACTTGCCTTTCCTTGCAAAGAATATATTAACAAAACATTCTTTACCCTGTATTTCATAAAGACACAGTTTGAATAATCTTCTGAATTGCTCTCAAAATAGAAAACTTCTGTGGCAGTAGGGTGCTGGGAATATCTGTTATACTTCTCTCAGAGCAAAGAATAAAAACACTGAAGATGCAGGAACCAATCTGTATGACAAGATGCCAAATGTAGCCATAGTGAGTCACTAGTAATGTCCTGCCCTTTATCCCCTGCCTGACATTCTCAAAACCAAGCTCATCAGGGTTACTTCAACATGTTCACAAGAGCAGTAAGGTTTACCATGACATTTAACTCATGCTTTTCCCCCTCTGTTAGGAGAAGTAACTCTTATCTCCCAACTCACTGCACTCTCTTCCACCGCACATTTCTCAGAAGTCAAAGGCCAGCACAAGGTCCCAAAGCTTCCTTGTCCATTCTGCTAAGTCCAAATGAGGAGACAGTCAGCTGAAAGGGAACAGGGACCACGCTCACCAAGAAGACAAAGCAAAACTGGCACCAAACTGCAGAAATGCTTCTCCATATTTTTAGGGATAAGTGCTGCTGGGGAACTTAATCCATGCCTGGTTTGAAATAAAATGCTTTCTCCTGTGTGAAAACAGAGAAGAGCACATGAACAGTGAGATTTTGTCTGGTTGATAATTGACTGCTGACTAATTTAGGCTAATTTTTGTAGTTTTCATTGCCAATGTTGGATGAGTTTAAAACAGCCGAAACCAGTGTCTGTCCTTTCTCACATTCCTCCCAGCTGGCTCCCAGAATGAAAAGGCCAAAGGAAGGGTCAAGAGATGGACCAGAAAGATTAACTCTTTGAATAATCCACAAAGCAGCCATGAAGCCCAGGCCTGACAGTTCTCCCCAATGTTAAAAAAACCCAAACCCAACCAAAAACAAGACCCAACACTTGACATACAAAACTGTTTTCTCTGAAATAGTCACTGTCTAGAGGTGAAGCTGAAAAACAAGCTCCCATTAAAGTCAATGAAAATTTCAACACCTGAGTCCTGCTGGAAAAGAACATTACCCAAAAAATTTTTTGGAAGTGCCTTCTCAACAGTATTTTAAGAGTTTTTTGTGTGGCCTATCTCCTGATGAACTAAATTTCAGAAGTCTCAAGAAATTAATGAAACGTTTGCTCAGGTTAGCCATGGTTCTTCTATAAGAGCAGGCAACCTCATTCTCATCCTTCACTGTCAGAAGGACCTTGGAGGCTGAGTCCTTGTGTAAGTTCTGAAGAAAACCCTAAGTTCTGCTTGCAGCCAACAGAAACAAGATATACACATTCCTCACTTTTCATGGATTCCTTGGAAGTAGAGCTTTCCACAAAAATCTGTTTAGCTCTAGAAATACTCTTTTCTGTGGAGGAAGCATTCATCTATTACTTGTTGAACATGTTTTGACACAGTAAATTAAATATTTTCCAACTCTTTCTGGAAAACAAGTCAGACAGATCCATAGTTAGTTGGGCGCCTTCTACCAAGGACATGCTCAGGCAGAAGTTGTACAGAACTCTGCTGAAGGAACAGGTCAGGCAGCACACTGCAAAGTTCTCATCCTTTTCTTCCAAAAGGCAAGTTTTCAGTCTCTCATGGATTAAAAGAAACTTGTTTCTCCTCAGTTTGTTACTAGCCTTCCAAAAAGTCAGATAAACACTTAGATGTATGTAGACATTCAGATATTTAACAAGAATGAAAGGACGCACTTAAAATATCAAGAAGCCAAGCTGAGTGTGCTAGAAAGTCTGAAATAAAGCTGGAGTTAGCTATCCCATTTCTTCCAAATCTAAAAAACTCTGCTTGTTTCTTTTTGTCCTTAGATAAACAAAAGGTCATAATGTTTATACTTCTGAATCTCACAGAAATAAGATGATTCATATCATCATGTGCTTTTCTCTGTAAGGTAATGGATCCAGGACTTGAATCCAACATTCAAACGTTTTGATCCCTGACCACTTGAGGTGCTTGTTCTCATTAGATCCGTTGAGATCATGGGACCAACCTGACCTCCTGTATGTCACAATCCATACATTTCACTCAGGTTGGTGCTGACCATGACTGTCACTCACCCAAGACAACCATGGAAAGAGGTGCAGAGCACAGAAGAGCTCAGGTGTGGTCACTGCTGCCTGAAGTGGTGGCACCAGGCAGCTGCAGATGGGGACAGCCCTGGGGGTGACTGCAGCAGCAAGGGGCTCCTGGGGCACAGCAGAGAGAGCATGAACGGAGACAAAAGGAAAGCAGAAAAACATAACAGACAACACTGTCTTCATCAAAAAATGACTCTACTTTTATCTCATTCTCAGAACCCTCTTATTTCCTTTTATTTCATCCCAAACTCCGCTTTGCTGCTCCCAGCCTTCCTTTACTTTTTCCTATTTGGCTGAATCTCTTTTTGCTACCACTAAAAAAATAAATTTGAAAACCTCCAACTTTTTCAGCATAGGAACATGCAAATTGATCTACCCCACTAAGAGGATTTTGGCTGTCTCTGTCAGCCAGGAGTTTCCCAGCATATAAAGATCTGATTAATGTGAGATTTGAAAGTAACATTCAAAACTACATTTTCAAAACTGATCTAAAAATACTAACAGAAGTTGTTATTATGTTTCCACAGCAGAAAAAAATCCCTAGTTTCCCATAATTATAGCTAAGCCTCACAAAGAGAGGGTATAATCAGAATAATAAAACTGTTTGTTGAAGCATTCTCTTGGTAGGACTAAAATTGCAGTTTCAAGCAAGATGCTTGTTCTTTCTGAAAACTGAAAGATTTATGCAATAAAAATAAATTTAACATAGTAACATTAAGTCAGTTTCCTATTGGAAATTAGCATTTTCTAGAATGCAGAAAGAAGAGGCATTGCTGCTGAGCCTATTCCCTGTTAATGTCAGCAGAGGCTGAGGCAAGCTCTCCAACAGAAAGAAATTCATCAATAGAAGGAGGCTCCTCCCTCAGCTGTGCAGAAATGGATTTGTGCTTTATTTTATTAAATGGAAAAAAACATATTTTGCAAATATGTTTGCAACCTTACTCATGCCTTCTCATCTATAATGAATCCCCTGGATTTATTTTTCAAAGGAACAAATTATAAATGGCAAGAATAGATTTGAAATTAGACATAGATTCTGCATTGTATCTAGCCAGGCTGGCTCTCACCTTTTTTCCAATTATTTCAAATTATTCCTGAAAATCCTCAAAATGAGAGAAAAATGCTGGAGCCCCACTCCAGCATCAGAAATGCTATTCTTCCAATGTGGAAGGAAAACTGTCTGCTAGATGTTCCTCCAAGAGCCTTGGCTGGAGAGATTACAATGATAAATCTCATCACATCCGATGAGTTGCACAACTTGGGAAACTTCCTCATACATCAGCTCCCACACACTGCCAACCTCTTCCTTCCCTCCCACACAGGCACTCACTGGATTTGCCTGACACTTTCATTACACATGGAAATATTCCTACTTCCGTATCCCACAAATATGCAGAGGCTTTTTGTCTTGGTGAAACTGTGATGCCCAAGAAATGTCAGGGCTGGCAGGAAGCAAGCATCATAGTAAGAAGAAGCTAAAGCTTAAAATGTTCTTTTGTTAAAAAAACAAGCAAACCCTGTACTTTGAAATCCACAGAATAAGTGAGTTACAGACATCAAGAAAATTCTGTCCAGCTGCACAAGCTGAGGCAGCTCAATACTCCAGAGTTAACTAAGGCTGTAGGGTTGATGCTCGTGAAGCAGATTGGTTTGATCTGCATTTAGACATCACTCATAGTTCTCTTACAGGTCATCTGCATGCTCCAGAAATTCTCAGAGATCTAAGGGCTTGGAAAGCTCAAGGGGAAACAGAGTCACATTAGGTGCACTCAGCTAAAGAGGAACAATCAGCCATCATCCCAACCAAATCCACCAGGGCAACAGATCCTCCTAAACCCCACACTTATGCCTGGTGCAGCCATCTCCAAGTCTCTGAAATACAGCAGGCAACACGGGCTCTCATTTCTACCCCTGCAGCCACTACAGTTCCAAACAGCTAATATTGTTTGGTGGGGTTTCCTTGCTGTAAGGGTATTTCTAAGCCAAAGCCCACCCTAAGCCTTCCTCAGCAGACCCTGAACTCAGCACAGTCTTTACTGGCCACAGAAGCTCTCCTACTGCATTTCCATAAACATTCCATGATGAAAGAACATGGCCCTTTCTACACTTCACTCTGCAGTTGACTGAGGTACCACATGGAGCTAAAGTTCCCTTGAGTTTTTGGACTGGATTTAACATTTGAGAAAGCAACGGAAGACACTTGCATTCAGAGATCACAGCATTCCTTTTTCTCTTCATAGGCATTACAATAACAATCACTAACAAACTTTGCTGTCCCAGCCCTTCTTCCTCAAGTGCTGTCCCTGAGCACAGTTTTATATATACATAGCAGATAGTTCAACTTCTCCAAGAAACAAGCATAACGCGCTTAGGATCCCACTCTACCTGATAAAATCCAGCAGAAAAACATCCTCTCTGGATCATTTCCTCAACCACCTCTAACCAAAATGGTATTTTACCCATCTCCATAACCAGAGATTAAGTACTTCAGTCGCTACCAGACCCAGAGAAAACATTTTCTGAAGCAGTCAGTCAGCTCTGTTTCTATAGCTCCTGTGAGTAAACCTTGGTGTCCATCTCCAGCCTCAAACACTGACGCAAACAACAGGCCAGCCTGGCTCCAACACAGGTGTCCCAGCTGGCCACTGAATTCAGGGTGAGCCATTTTTCCCACTGTGGTACAAGCCCAAAACCTTGAGCAAGACAAGCCTGAGGGACCAAGCTGTACCTGCAGGAACCAGGCAGAGCCATCGAGGGTCACGTCAGGGACAGCAGCAGCTCCAGCTTTGGAGAGTGCATTTGAGGGATGAGGAACAGGACAGGAAAAGGGTGACCTCATAGCCTTGTACTGCTGTGTCAGTGATAACTTTAGTCAGATGATGTAAGAATGGTGTCTTGCTCATGGAAAAAAGGAGAAAGAAATGCCATTCAGAAGTTGTATGACAATAATTTCACTTCCTCACTAAGGTTCACTTTGCTGATTTCATTTTCCCCATTGTTTCCTGAGCCAAGTTTTTGTGCTGTACTTGAAATGATTGAATGAAGGAATATACATGTTAGGAGACTTCCTGTCAAGTCATTAATGGACAAAACCCAAAACACTAATTAATTTCTGAGTATATTTTTTCAACATAATTTTTTGCTACCTTTTTTTCCTTTACCTGCCATAAATGGGTCAGTACAATAATTTTTAAAATCTCTCCTTATGGTTTTCTGCAGTTAAACATGTGAAACATGCTCTTCATATTTTCTGCTCTCACCAAGTCTAGCAGCTAGTAAGTAAACCCTCAGTAAGTGAACTATTTAATTTAAAATGTAAATATTACAATTATAATATATAATATTACATATTATATATAAATATTACAATTATAATATTAATATATCATCGATAAAATACAATAACTTTATATTAATGTAATTACCACAATTAATTGTATGCTATGTAAATTCATTAAATATTCTAAATTATACAGTAATAGTCTAAAATAAAGTTTATTTTAAAAATGCAATTAATTATGAAATCTATGCTATGCCTCATCTAGAAATGTTGCAAAGATGCCCTTCTGTATCAAGTTTTGTAATACTAATGCTTTGAGTTATCTATAATTCCAGACCTAAAAATTCCAGACCTAAAAACAAAGCCCCCAAATAATGTTTTTGCAACAACTGAAATCAATAACTAATTTCAAGCAAGAGCAGTCTCAAGCAAAGAAGATCATCAGCAAGGATCCTTTTTGGAGGTCAGAAGAGTCCCAAAGCTATTAAAAACTAAGTGAAATCGTGGGTTCTAATTTTATATTATTTTGATATTAAACTGCTACTTTGAAGCAATATTTATTTTTATACTTGAGGGACAAGCCCTTTATTTATTATCAGCCTTAAATTACATATTTTGGGTTTGAACGTGCTATAAGAAATAAAAAGACACAAACATCATTTCAAGTATTATATTCTATTAGGCAATCCAATATTGCTGAATAAAACCAGGCTATAGGTGTGTTATTCTGCAGCAACTTTGGCTGGTTTAGCAAAACATTATGCACTTCCTACAAATGCTGTTATTTATTTTTATAATGGTTAAATTGCTGTCTAGTCTGCTTGGCTTCCTTCCTTTCTTCCTTGCTAAAATTAGTTGTTCATGCAACAATCCATCATCTCCATCCTTCCTGAACCCTATAGTGAAAGCAGGTTTGGATTTTAATTCTCCTCTAAACCAATATTTGATGCTTATCCTTTTTGGGTGTCAGCTGTTTTCCAAGATCATAAATATACAATCCTTTCTACTTCTCCATTTATACCTTAGATCCAGTAAATCAAAAGATTTACAAACTCAGGTCCCATGTCTCATCTGGCAGCTTACAGAACCACCCCTGAAGACCAGATACTTTCTTTCCAACAAAATTTTCTTTCATATGTCAAGGATCTTCTTGGAAATGTTAAGATTACTCCTCAAACCCAGAAAAATCTAAAAAGAACTCACAATTCCCTTCTGAACGTCTTTCATCATTTTGCAGGCACAATGAATAAGGTGCAGAGACATCACTAAAACATTCATTTTACTATTTCTGACACTGGCTTGTCCCTGAGTCCTCAGATTGAGGCTAAGCCTAAGTCTTGTCAATTCTTTTTGTACACCATCACCAAGAGGTGTTATTCTCTCACATATCTAAGACTTGCTCTTCAGGAAGTCATCTCATCACTACAATGTCTTTCTCCTTGAAAAAACCTTTGACCTTTTCACACAAAATCTACATGCTACTTCAAAATTAGTTTCTTTCTTGTATTAGAACATTTATAGTCCTCTTTGCATTTTTCCTTTGCTGCAGCACATCAAGTAGAGACTGTTGGTCTTCCCCTTCAAGGTTTTCCATAACAAAATCCATTTATGTTCACCATTTCTCGTACAAAATCAAGGTCAGAGTACAGCTTCCACTGCCAGCCATGTTTGTTGCCCAATCATTACATTTTACATTTTAAACTTCTGTCCTTCTGTTTATATCCACTCTTGAAATTGGGGCATCTTTCCACTAATACCAGGAACATGAAAATCACTAATCTACTTGAAGTCCTGCTTAAAAACATTCCCTGCTGTGATGCTTACTGAATATTGAAAGCAATTTGGATGACCCCCATCCCTCTTTGTGATCACTGCTGTTCTTTTGTCTCTGCACATGGGTCCTCAGACACTTGTGTTGTTTCACTCTTGCAGCCTTTGTGAAGCAGAAACCTTTCACTCTGTGCTATGGACAGAACAGAACATTTTTCTGTAACACATTTTTCTGGCATTGCGATAATACTGGCAGCATTATAACAACAAATAAAATGCAAACCAGAAGATTTGTGACCTGGAAATGAACTAAGTCAGCTGAAGAAATCATTCACAAGATATTGCTCTATTCATTGAGCTTGAAGTAACTAATAGTTAATCTCTGCATTGAGACAAACTGGGTGCTTTCTTCTGTTTAGATTTCTCAGAATTCTATTGTCAAGAAGTTGGATATGATGCAAAAGGAAGACTCAGGATGCGATCACATTTCTCTAGGAGCTATTCTGGGACAGTATGATAAAAGCTATTTCATAATTCAAGTAAGTGATTATTGATAACAAAGCTGAAGGAAAAATAAATCTGCAGGGAACAGATTTGATTTTGATACTGGAATTGGTGATATTCACGAAAACAAGGAGCATTCAGGAGAATTAATTCAGTTGACAAGTGCACTACTCTCTCTTTCATACACATCTGAAATCTGATATAAGAGTGAGGAGCATTTTCTCTTAATAAAACAGCCTTTAGGGAACAGGGCTTGTTTTGTTTACGTTTTTTAGCTGTGACTGTACTTGTGAGACACTGTGGTTTCGACAACTGCATTATTATTAATCTGTTCTGGAAATTTTTATATCTTTAGCCTGAAAGGGTTATTTCTGCATTATTTTTATTTTTTCCAAAATCCTAAGAAACTCTAAGATAAGGGTGATAATTAAGATCTTACATTACAAAACAAAAGAAAATTTTCTGGAACTACAATTTCAAGATAGAAAATGATCATGTGTGACTGACACACTTGTAAAAATTTTAGTACTAAGGAGCACTATGGTATGTCTTCAATAGTAACATGGTACTTAAGGAAAATAAAACCATAAAGGGGAAAAGGCATAGCTGAAATAAAACTAGAAATGTTGCCGACCATGAATTACAGTTCTATAATAGCTAAATATTGCAGCAACTAGCAAATGAATGCTGCTTTTTATTCCATGTAGATTTTGGAAATGAATGTTTAATTTAGATATAAGAAAAAAGAAAAGGATTAACAAACTAGACTATTTGTATTCTTGAAAGAAAAATGTGCATTTTTTTTTTCAAATACATCTGTTTCCAAAAGCCAGAATCATCTGATATACATCAGGTCAAAATAGGAAAACCAATAGAAAGAGGAAAAAGCAGATATAGTTACATTTTTTCATGGTGTAGGTAACAAAGACTGAGAAACAAGGGAAGTCTCTGGAATTGGTAAGACCCCTTAGAGACTGGGAACTGGTACAATTCACCAGTCACATTTGCCTTGGCACAACACTTGGCCTGTGGTGTCCTCTTACAGGATAAAAGATTTTAAACCCCAGGATATAGACCAGGGTTGCAGCAGTGAGATCCATAAGCAACCTCTCAAGCAGGAATTCTTCAAGAATTCCACCCCTCAAGCTCCACTTCCATTTCCCAAGGTGCTCATCTCAATGACACAGTGGTGATTAATTGGTGGATGAGAGGCTGCACGTGGGCTGGCAAGGTGCACTCACAGCCCAGAGGTCCAACCATAGCCTGGGCTGGAGCACCAAAAGCTGCACCAAGAGCAGCAGGAGCAGCAGGCTGAGGGTCCTCCCCTGCCCCTCTGCTCTGCCCTCGCAAGCCCCACTTGGAGCACTGTGTCCAGCCCTGGGCTCCCAACAAAAAAAGGACATGGACCTTCTGGAACAAATCCAGAGGAGGGTCACAAAGGTGCGCAGAGGGTTGGGGCACCTCTGCTGTGATAAAAGGCTGAGAAAGTTCAGGCTGTTCACCCTGGAGAGGAAAGGGTTCTGGGGGGATCTTACAACACCTTCCAGTACCTGAAAGGGCTTCCAGAGAGCTGGAGAGGGATTTTCACAGGGGCATGCACTGATAGGACAAGGGGTAATGGTTTTACACTAAAAGAGGGTAGTTTTAGGGTAGATATAATGACAACATTTTTCAGAGTGAGGGTGATGAAACAATGGCACAGGTTGCCCAGAGGCCTCAGAGCAGAAAGGCATTGAGATATTCCAATTACTGGTCATTATTCCAAGATATACCCCTGTCTCTCTTAGGTGGAGACTCGTTTTTAGACAAGTACGTAGCAATCTTAGACAATGCTAGGCAAAAAGAAAATTGAACAGCCTATGTATCAGAATTAAAGGATATGTAAATCAGGATCAAAGTATATGTAAATCAGGATTAAAGCTCAAGCCCTTTGCAGGTATGTTCAAGCTCGTGTTCTGAAGAACTGCACTGATTTTGAGATCTCAGGTTTCCTGAACTACCAGGAGCTCTCCAAGAGCTATCTACATTAATTGTGTACACAGGCCTTTTTGGCTCCTTGCCTGAGATTAGAGCAATAAACCCCCACACTGAAAGTGGCCACAGATCTGACACCCAACACTGTCCTCATAGCAAAAGCAATTCCTCCCAGGAACTGGCTACTAACACTAGAGTAACCTATCAAATCATAAACTCAGAACCCATTAACACTAAAAGATAACACTAAAATAAAGAGAAAATTAAGCTTTATTACAAGACTTTTGTATGCAAGGCAGCTCATTTCCCACACTGAGCTTTCCAAGGCACTCTGATGCCAAAGGGCAAACAGAAACCATGTAGAATTCTGCTTAACAAAGAAGAGCACTAGGTTGTGAAATTCTGCTCCTGAAGTAGCCATTTCTCACTGGTTTTTACTGCATGCTGTATCATCAAGTGCAGGCCAGAAGAATTTTTTTGACGCAAATGAACTACCAGGAATTTTTTTTTTCTCAGAAAAGAGCTCCTACTGCTCATGCACTGAAAACCCTAGCAGGAAATATAACATAAAAGCAGCACAGTCAGTAAATACTCTAGTCAGGGTAAAACCAAGAAAGAAGAAACCATTTAGATGTAGTTTTATGAGCTATACCTGCCAAAATTCCCACATCAGGTTTCATGAGTTTATGCTCATATTTTCCTATAGAAGAGATTTTCTCCTTTCACAGTAAAGAGGCTGCACTGTTATCAGAGGAAACCAACCAGAGTACTCTCTCCATAGTCAAGCTCACTCTAAAGTCAAACTGAAAAAATTACTCTGATAGTTCGGCTCAGTAATTTCTCCCATTCGGATTATAATAAAAACAGGCAATGCAAAGTTCCATTGTTCCTTGTGGCTGCTGAGCTGATAAAGGTTAGTCTCCATTGGTATATTTACCAATCTCTGTAACAAATGGCTTTACCTACAATCTGGTTGGCATGAAGTGTTCAGGTATCAGTAAACATGTCTAAAGATATACTTTGGCGTTTTTATACTTTAATGTTAACCTTTACCACTGTGAGGTGCCTCTTGTGTTTCTGTGCATCATTCTGCACGAGAAATGAACTCAAATATCTGATTGGCTCACAATTCAACCATTGTTATGTGCTTTGCACTTAATGGGACTTCATGAAACAAAAAATATACACTCTGGGTCTCACTCTGATCAGTACAAAATTTTTCAGCTGTGAAATTAGGTTTAGACTGAGCAGGTTGAAAAGGGAACCAGATCCCCCAGCCACTGGGAGGGGATCTGTCTTTCCCTCCCTCCCTCCTTACCACCACTTAGCAAGGGCAGGCAAGAGACTCACCCATGGGACTGCTGAGTGTGCTCACGTCATTGCTCTGATGAGCTCTGCTCTCCAGCACAGGAAAGGAGCAAATGTGCTGCCTTATCTGCCTGCCTCGTGTCATCATGCTTCCTTGAATTGTCACTGGGCTCACCCACACGTCACCCAGCCAGGAGCCATCTCCTCTGGCTGGAACAGGAGGGATCAGTTGCCTGCCTGGCATCTGTGTACCAGATGAGGGGAAATAAAAGTTTCAGCTCACCTGTGGCTGAGCAGATGTTTTTGGCTTCACACCACCACAACTCACACATGCTGCTACCTCTCAAGTTGATATGTCTGTGCAACACCACATACTTCAGTCGCCAGACTTTCTCTGGGCTTACAAGGGATTTTCTCATGTGGGAAAATTCACAAACTGTAGTGTAAACATCCCAGCTGTACAGACCTCTGGCTACATTTCCATCTGTCAGAACTCTAGAAGTCTCTAATGCATCTGGCAAACAAACAATCACACTTACAAATCCAATATGAAAGTGAAAAAACTTCCAGGGCTACAAGACCTACTTCTATGCTTTGACAAAAACAAATCATCTTAAAAATATAACACTCAGGTTCTTGAACTTAAAAACAATTTAAATGTTTTATAAAATCAGAGTAATTGCCTCTAAATAAAAATCAAGGACTGATGTTTTCCCTTGTGCTGCATGTGGCAAAGATGATGCTGGGTATTCCAATGCAGGAGATGCAGAGACTCTGCTTAACTCAAGAGATTTCCCTCCAAGTTTCCTGCAGGACAGACAGTTTCCTGTAAGAGTATGTTTGTCTGTGGGAAGCTGTCATCCTCTCAGCAGTGTGTCTGATGGACACAAACCCTTGCTAAAGGGAAACTGAGCAAGACAACTAAGAAGACTGTGAAACTGTCAATGCATCATTCAGCACTGATTCATCTCAGTCTTGACTGGTATCTGATAAACTATAAATAGCCTATGGTACAACTTAACATTCTAATCACTTTCACTCATTATATTTGTTCGGATCAAACATAAAGAAACAAAATGTGATAAAGCTAAACATGAAAATCCACCTGCTTTAGACTTGCAACTGGAAACTCTGCACTCAAACACTACACATGCTTTTTCAGAATTTTGGGGGTTCACAGAAGTACATTTAACCTTGGTTTTGTTCATTACTGGAAAGCAGACGCTCCAGTACGGTCCAGAACTCAGTCTCTTCATCTTGTGATTTCCACTGTTTTTTCTAAACTTTCTTTTCATACTCTGTGATCTGTTTTGCTCTTCCCTGTACTTTTGACTTTATCCACAGTGGAAAACATTAAATGCTTGTTACAAAATTAGCCTGCTTAATCCACCTACATATCAAGTTCTTGGCATTTTCTATATTCCTACGAATCAGTATTTTAACCATGGTCTATTTTCAAGATATCCAACTGTTGGTATCCATTCCTTTCATCCCTCATTCCTTTTCCTCTCTCTATAGGGCACACCCTGATAACCAGTTTCTATCCTCTACCTCTAAGTTGTTATCTGTTCTCATTATTTTACAACAACTTAGATAACATAGGTTTTTTGGCAATCTGAAATCTAATGTACATAAAACTGAAAAGGGAGTAACATACAATGGAAGAGGGAAATTACTTAAAAGCAAGCTCACAATAAAACCACCTAGGAATGAGCCATGCTGTGTGCCAATGAACTGTAGTGCAGACCATGGGCATGACTATTTAACAAAGAGTAATAAAAACTCCTGTAAAATAATCCAATCCAACCACTTACTTTTATCCAGACATGCTTAACGTTTAATCTGGATCAAACCTGTATTTTTCCCCTGTGCTTTCCAGAGCTAACAACCACTTCCCCAAATAACCCCATGCAAACACACCAGATCCCCAGTCATATATCATTAGATGTTACAGAAATTTTTTGCTTCCACACTAAAAACTATCAGCTTCATTAAAGCTAACTAAAAGTACAATGTTAGTTATTGGATGTCTGCTTTTGACAACTAAAAGAAGAAACCTTCAGTAAGTAGCTCACCAAATGGCAGACTTAGGTTCATAAACTGTGAAGGAGCTACCATGAAAAGAATAGTGAAGTTCAGGTGTCTGTTGCAAAGTGTTCCCAAACAAGCAAAAAGAATATTACCATATTTGCATCTTAAATACAGCTTTTAATTCCTTTTATCCTCCTGTGTCCTCACTTGAAGCTAAGCCTTTCAGCTACTCAAAACCAAGGGAAGAGACTTGGAGACTGGCTTTTCTTTGAGTCTTCAGGTTCAGCCCACAGATAAATCACAGCAGTTGCTTCTATGACATTTCCTGCCCCAAAGAGCCAGCCAAAAATCCTACCCACATTCTCATCATGTCGAGTATTGCAACACCCTTTCAAGAGGAGCTATCAAGCACTGTCTTGTCTTGCTTCAGTTCACCTAGAAAGCAGCTGAAAAGATCAACTCTCTCATCTTTTCTCCATCACATCCTTTCCTTGCTGGCCCCCACATAAAATTGAAGTCCTTAATCCCACCTTTCAAGGCCTTCCTGATTTCTGCCTATCTGTCCATCTACACAGGAGGATTAGCCCCCAGCACCATTCAGTCTCTTTATCACCACTGCTGTTCTCAGAAAGGCACCTCTTGCATAAACTCGTGCTTGCAAGGAGTACCCATTAAACAGGAGCAAAAAGCATTTTGTTGTCCTTTTCCAAGGACACACAACCCCTTTTCCATGGCACACAGTTAAGAAACTGCTTCCCTACCTTCTTCCACCTGCTTGGCCCTTCCTGTTGCCCTGTGTTTTCCAGCCAGTGCATAGATTGTATAGGTGGGGGTGTGAGAAGAATGATGCTTGTAGGCACCACATGTTTACACAGCCACAACAGAGATCTTCATCCATCAGCACAGTCCCTGGACACTGACAATAAACAAACACTAACAGCATGTCCAGCAGACAGGCTGTTTGATCCAGGCTGTGAATGCTGAATCCCTCCCCAGGACAGCACAAATTTCACAGCTGCTCTCCTTCCAGCTTGGTGCCAGTGAAGAGGATGCTGCTGGTGTTCCCAGTACTCAGCTCCACTCCCACCCATCTCACAGGAGCAGCCAAAGCTGTGACAAAGCTCCCTGGGCAGCTGGGGACTCAGAGCAGGCCCCTGCACTGAGGCACTCCAGCTGTAAGAGGGCTCCTTCCTGGCTGAGTGGGTGTCTGGATCCCCAGTGCTTGTGATGAAGAGGGGAGATGAAGGCCCAGGAAGTGATTCACAGCTTCCCAGGAAGCACTGTCCTGTCCAGACGCCTGTGCTCACTGTCCTGCCCCACTCTGCTGACAGACTGAGGCAAGTCCAAAGGGTCAGAGCCAGTGCTGAGGGAGGGCAGCCAGCAGAGCCCACTTCAAGTGCGTCACCAAAGAGAATGAAACACAATGCCACCACATCACAGTGCAATGGGAACGGGGAGAACGGGGCAGGGCTCCTCTTGGGGACCACCCCTGCCAGCTTTGTGACTCCATGAAGAACTAAGTCAAGGATAAAGAAAAGGTCATCACCCTGCTAGCAGAAAGTAACAAAAAAGGCTCAGCACTTGGGAGAGGGCCCTGCTGGGGTTCATTGCTCCTCTTCCAATTGTGAAGGCCGAGCACAGATAAGGGTGAAAAATACTGGGAGAACTCCACAGAACTGGAGAAAATCCAGAAGCCATCTCTCTCCCCTGGGAAGCAGAAGTTCCTGGCACAAGCATTATTAACCTGGCTGCCTCAGGCCCCTATGGAAACAGAGGAAACCATGTAATTCTGGAGGCTGGCAGGAAATTGTAGAGATCACCTAGGCCAGCCCTCTGCTCACAGCACGGCTAGTTTCAAATAGCACTTAGAGACCTCAGGGAACTCTTGTCTCTGTGCCAGCCTCAGAGAGCTGATGGGGTTTCAGGGCCTGAGCTGAAGTCAAATGTTTGTAGTAACTGAAACAGGAGGTGTCATTAACCAGGCTGAACACACCACAGGAACATTCACAGTGCCACAATCAAAGGCACCTCCACCATACACACACATTTGTTCCTCCACCCTTCTGCTTCCTCTGCATCTTTGGCAAGATGCAGTTCACTCTCTGCTGGAAAGCCAAGAAGCCTCTTCATCTGTGTGCAAGAATAAAAAGACAAAGTGCCAAGAGTCATTTGTACAATGAGGACATTGTGTCACAGACTTCTTCATTATCTGTACTGCTCGTGAAGGAACGAGATCAAAACCCTCAGTATGGGAAGCATTTGAGTTGACATTCAAGTACAAATAGCTTTGCTCCATTAGACTTTCTGCCACCAGAAGTGATTACATCAGTCAGAATTTGAATACACTCTGACCTAGATTTTCAGAAGCCCATAAAGAAGAGAGTGATCTCAACCCACTTTCACACATACTGAGATGCTGTTCTGATTGTTAAAAAATAAAGTAAGTATTAAAAGTCAACATGTAAAGACAGTGGGTTGAGAGCTGGACTTTGGGTGAGGATGGAAAGAATCTGAGCAGGGAGTGGGAGCAGTAGAATTTTTTCTTTTTCAACAGAAACATCTTGGTATTTATATTTCATATCACTGTTTAAATATCAGCAGGAAGGCTGTAAGCCAGTTGACCCAACAAAGTCAGTTAATTTCCTGGTCCTGCTGCTAGGTTTGTTATTAGCCAGTGTCTACCAATGTTTGGGAAATGAGTAATCTCATACTCATTATCAGTAATATGTTGTTTTTTTCCTTGTAGTTACTTCTAATTTCATTTCAAAACAGAGTACAATGGAAACCTTACAGGAGTCTTCTATTGCTTCTTTTGGGAAGATTCTGGCACACCTGGGCCTTGTGTCAGGTTCAATCAGAGATGTACTGTTGTCCTACAATGATTTATGGAACAACACATTAGCGTGGAGCCATAAAAAGCCATATTTCTTACAAAACAAAGATTAAAAGTTATCAAAATCTTCTCCAGGAAGCAATAATTCAGAGTTTTATGGTGGCAAGGAACTTAGAGTTTTTAGCGGAGAGGACAAATAAGATGATGGTGCTGATCTATTTTATCTAATAACTTTAGTATCCTCCTTTAAGTTTTTAATACACAACAGGAATGTTTCTAACTAAGGTGAGTTGTTAGGGAATGCATCTCTAACCCCAAAGTGAGAAAATGCTTCTATAAGCACTCAAAAATTACTCCTTGTTGCAGTATACTTTAATTTTCTTCTTTGTGGGCATCCATGTCATAAAGACAAGTTTGTCTTAGGCAATTTAGCAGCAAGTGATTCTAATCAACTGCTACAAGCCTCCTCCCAGCCTCTCTAGGGATCCAGCAGCTCACCTTAAAACATCTTCCTCCCTCATAAATCACACCTGACAGCCCTGCTATTCCAGCCTCTTTTCCTCTGCACTGTGCTCAGTTCTACCCCCTGTTCACTATTTCCTTCAGCTCCACATTCCCCAAGGCTCATCTGGCTTTCCAACCAAAAAAGACAACCAGGATTTTGTCTCCTTCCTCTTTAAGGAAAACAGTAATATCCAAAGCTACTCAATCTGCCTTCACAGAAGCTTGCTTTTCTTTTGCTTTTTTTTTCCCCCCTTTCTTTTATTTTTGGGCAAGGGTATTTTTGTTTGCAAAGAAATAAAAGACAATGATGCCAGAACACACTGTCTTCCTTCAGTCTCACATTCACAGCACCTCTTAAACTTGCAGAGCACCAGTAGGAATCTCAGCTGTTTCTGACTGTGCTTTTTGCCGAAAGCAGTGTCCCAGACTGCTGAACTCTGCAGGACTTTTAAGTCCTTTGAAACACAGGCCACCCATTTCCAACAGGCTGAAGCCCTACATCTCCTCAATGGAGCCCTGCCCAGCATGTTACTGAGGGATTCTTTGCTCAGTCTCATTCTTGTTTGTGGGATGCACAATTAGGGATTACACTGGCCTTCAGCTAAGAACAGAGTCCAACAAAGGAGCTTTGTAGACCAAATTCATACAAGCTTTAGTGACCTCTTCAGTAAAGAACTAATAATTAGCCCAATTCTGAATTACACGTGATATTTTCTATAGGATCTAGCACTTATGGTTATGATTCCTGTCAAGTTAGAAGACATGTAATCAGAACAGGATTTAAGCCATTTAAGCAAGCAGGAATTAACTTGCTTTGTATGTGGCAAAATAATTCTGGGGTATGAAATAACCCACAGCAATTAGGGTGAAAAAACCACAGAATGGCTGTAAAATAAACACACAGGATGATTCAGCTGCAAGCTGCAGAACTACCAGCTGCTTTTAGGAGTAGTGAGATACAGCATTTTGCTCACACTGCTAGAAAACAGAAGCTGCATTTAGAGGCTTTGCTTCCAGATAATCCACAAAACCAAAATGTGTCTCAAGCAGAATGAGCTCCCAGTAGCAGAAATGTCATTATTGTCAGCATCTGCTTAATGTAAAGTCAGTGTTGAGAGTTTGCACAGCACCTTCAAAGTCCACTGCATTCTTCATTCCCTCCTGACATCACATCATCCATTCAAAGAAATTAAAGGATTGAAACATCCAATAAACCATAACAGACACTGTCAGTAGTGCAGCTAGGAAGAGCTTACAAGGTTTATATGAAGTATACATAATAATATACAAAAATGGATGCTTTGTGCGCATTCCAAGTTGTTATACAATACCAAAAGGTAAGTCAGAGTAAAGAAATGTAAAGAAAGAAAGAAACACACTTTTTTTTTAGTTGAAATACAAGAACATATCCTCCAGAGATGATGTCACACTTTAAATGATCACATAGAAGCTAGGCGATTTTCTTCAGAATAAAACTAAATTTTTGTTGAAAAGATGCATATCTGCATCTAAAAACTACTACTAACTATTTATATTTATAACTACTACTACTAAAAACTATTTGGATATATTTATAATTACTACTAAAATCTATTATTTCTGCTTGAGTGAAAGACCAAGTTTTTAAAGTAACAATTACATATGATTCGTTTCCATTGATTTTGTTTTCAAATTAAACTTAGAATTTTGAATTAATATAAGAACTTAAAATAGAAGAAATAGATTATGTAACACTGCTTCTTAAAAAATGGAAAATAAAAGATCCAGCTTGGCTTGATTCCATGACTGTTTTTCCAAGCGAGGCCACTGACGTCGCAGAGAGCTCTGACTTCAGTGTTACGCTGTGTGCAGCTGTTTCTAGCCAGCTCTGCACATCTGGGCACCTTTCCCACCTGGTCCCTGTGCGAGGGGGCCAAGATCTGTCCCTGCAGAGGCATCTGGGGACAGCAGGGCACCGTGCTGGGGACACCAGGGAACCACGTCAGGCACAGCCCCTGCCCGCTCAGCAGCTCGAGGTACCAAGAGCACAGGCCAAGGGGAGAACAAGAGTGTGAGGGCAGAGTGAGAGCCTGTAGGACTCATCACTGGGAGCAATCACGGCAAGGAAAACTGCACAGGATGGAATAAGATTAAAAGTATAGAGGTGGGGAAAAAGGAAAATGAAAACAAAACCCAAAAGGACATTTTAACAAGTATTTTTGAAACAAAAGTGCCAGATCTTTGCATCCCAATGAAATCACAATAAGTCTGTTTTCACTTTCTCTTTTCACTTCAGAATGAGCTTTAGATAAATGTAATTTAATCTGAATTCTTGTGTTAGACAAACATAGTTTACCTAATTCCTTGTGGATTATTTGCACGTCACTAAGCTGATATATCCCAGTACTGAGCAGTTTTAATTGCTTGGTCCTTAGCTCACCTGACCAGGAAAGGAGCAAGGAGACTGGTTCTCTATTTCTGCAACCATTAGAGAAAGAGGTCACAGTGGGTGCTAGGCACACTTTGTGATAAATCTGCAGTTTTGATGTCTAGTCACAAAGAAGGTCCATCACTAGGTGAAAGACTTGGGAGTTTCTTTCCTCTCAATCTTTTGTCTGCACCTCCTAGTTTGCACAAGTCACACATTCTTCATTACAATTTTGGACCATCACATCATTGGCATTGCTCAACCCTTTTCAAAGCTGAATCCTTTCTTTTCCACTTTGCCCAACTTGCATCCTATAAAGTCAAACAGATGAAGGCAATACCAGTTGAACATATTCTGCACAGATCTGTGGCTAAGATGAAGCATCTGTGTTGCTCATTGCTTCCTGGGGAACCAGTACTTAACATTTTCAATCAAATGAAGTCTAGCCACCTAGCAGGCACAGTAAAGTTTGGAACTGGTTACAGTTGTGCCTATCTCCAAAAAAATATTTCAATTATCCTTATTTCCAGAAAAATAAAGTTCCAAAATGTCATATCCAAAAATTTTAAAAAGTATAATTTCATGAGGGAGTGTAATAACCCATCAAAAAATTTTTAAAAGTATAAATCATGAGTGAGCCTTTTTTAAAATAAAAGGCTGACAGTGGCTAACAATATGATTCACAAAACCATGAGAGATTGGCAGACATGGTATTTTTTCCTCGGTGTGTGATTAGAAGAGTTGTGAACTAGCATCACTTCTGACTCCTCTCAATTTTCATTTCCTCTAAAGGAGTCCTGAGAGTAAAGCTGACCAAGAACCAGAAAGCTTTTGGAGGTAAAAACCTTAGCAGTGCAGAATGGCATAGCATGAGGAAAAAAGAAGGCTGGGAAGCAAAAACATACAAGAGAAAGGGAACTATAACTGCAAAAATATCAGTATTCAACAGAGAGCAGCTTTCCTTGCTGCCAAGGCAGAGATGGTTAACCTCAGTTAGTTTCTGCAGTAGTTATTTCCACAGATTTTGTTCTACTACCTTTTTAGTGCTGCTTGAGGTCTAACCCAGGATTTCACGTGAATGGGAAACTCCTACTTTGCCACAAGAAAAATTCTGCTCCCTCTGTTCTTAAAGATTGTTATTCCCCTTTTGCATTACAAAGTTGAGAAAACCCCAGAAAACATTTCAGATCCTTCTAACTTTGAGTAAGCTTTTTTTCCCCACACCCTTCCAGATTCAGTTGTTAATTTTGGCTCATGGGAAACACTGCTGAAGTCTTCATCAGCACTTCCTTTTTCTTAAAATGGAGGTATAAATTTCATCTTGACATGCTGCAAGCCAAAACCAAGCTTCTACCTGGAGGAAAGGATTAGGGCCCACTCAAAATGAGGGGGGAAAACCCAAAATTTTCTACTCCAGATGCAAAACCACTTATATCAGCCAGGATGACGTGAGTCAGATCAATGCAATACCTGCAGGCAGCATGGAATGCTTTCAGAGTATTGCTCAAACAAAGTCAGTGCATCTTGCTCCAGCCAATCTCCAAAAGAGATTTCTGGAATCAGTAACACAATGCTTTAGCCAGCTGTCACTTGGTCAAGATGATACCAAAATGCTAAAGAGAAACTATATTTAAAAAAAAAAAGAAGAAGAAGAAGAAACAAAAACAGATGGAGTTTTCATTTCCAGATATGCTACAGAATTTGTTCCCCCTCTGAGAAAGTACTAAGAGATGTAGAAGCAGGAGAAGGGGGAAGGGAGTATGGAGAAAGCACTGGAACCACTCTATGCAAAGAAGCTTTCTGCAGGTGAGGATGCAGGTTGAGGGCTGGTAATTTTCAAAGAAAAATAAAAGTAATTTGCAATTTCTAAGGAAATTCTTCACATTGATTTCATATGCAGTTAATGTGAAGTACCTTCCTTCTTGCAAAAGACTACTTAATTAGATAATTATTGTCTCTACTCCCAAAATTTATATTGGCTTACGTTATAATCATGCAATTGTGTGTCTTAAACCCATCTAAACTGGTAAAATTAAAAAAAAAAATATTGCACTAGGAGGAATATATAAAATAATGATATCAGAAAGACCTTTTTGGTAAGAGATCATTAAAAACACAGAAAGTTACACATCCATGCAATTAAATCAGATGATTTCTGTGCCTTCATTCCAACTGCTGACATTCTGTGGGAAAGCTTCATTGTCTACCATTACCAGTAGTAAAGTAATGTGGGCTCTGAAGCCAGCCACCCCTAGGATTCCTCCCTTGCTTCCTACCACTGTTCTCCCTGTGATCAGTGTGCCACCACTGCCTCTCCTCAGCACTGACCAAGAGCTGCTCTCTTTTCACAGGCAGGAGTCACACACAGCCCTGGAGCTCACCTTCCTGTGAAGAAGGGTGTCACTGATGAGCTCATCGTGAGGTCTCTTCTGCAGAACTGCTCACTGGGGTCATGAGGTGGCTCTGGATTTTCTCACTATTTTCAGTGAAAAATAAGGGTCATGGTTCAAATCAAAGCAACTGCTTGTGAGCTGTAAATCCTTGTTCCCTGTAGATTATTGACTTAGTGAGTTAAACACTACAACCACAAAAACCACAGAACTTCTGCCAGGTCCTCCTTGATGCAGCAGTACCTCCAGCTGCATCCAGGCTTACTGTACTGTCCCACAAGATCCTCGTTCCTCTCCATGTCCCCAGAGCTCACCCCACACACAGATCCCCCAGAACATCTCTCTTGTATCTTGCTTGGCCTCAGGCTGAGGAGCCGGCAGTGCAGGCTGCAGGGCTGGCACACTGCTGGCACACTGACTGAACCAGGGTCACTTCCTCCCCTTAATGGGGAGTTAAAATGGTGCAAATACCTCTTGCCTCTGCCCAGCTACTGATTCACACAAAACCTGAGAGCACTTAATGTCTTGGGACCTCTCCTGCTCCGTCCAATTGTGCTGAGTTGTGTAACAAGCACACAAACTACTGGAGGACTCTGACATAAGCTGCAGTTGCGTAACTCATTTCCTTCTGAAACTGAGTAGAAAAGGACACTATCACTACCACACAAGTTTCAGCTGTCTTGTTCTCTGGCAAGGAGAGACTCTTGAGCTGGGGGAGAGCCCTTAGGTTTCTCCTGAGAGTGAGCATGCATGCCCACATCTCCCCATCACTGCTCCCTCGTGGTCCTTTCTGCAGATGTTTGTCTCTAGCTACCAGTCATTACTCTGGTTTGATGTCATCTCCAGCTTTCTTACACCACATCACACCACACTTTGTATGCCACAGTTTTTATATATATGTAAATACCAAAAGAAAAAAAAAGCAAAGGGGAATTCACATGTATATATAAAAATAATATTTATATGTATATGTTTGCATAGATAAATAAAATGGAGATATATGTGCACTATCATGAGCTGGACAATCACCAAACATATTGCTGGGCAATCACCAGAAGTGCCACACATCCATTTCAAATAATCTCATCCTAGAATTCCCACTCAAGCAGAATGAAAATGCAGTTGTACTCTGAGTGTCACTGTCAAAGGTAGTTGAACAGACACCAGCTACCTTTGTGTGATTTGAGTCCAAACTTGAATCCTGCTGTTTTTCTTATGCCTCTGTCTGGAATTTTTGCCTTGAAAGGCAGAAGTACTTACGCACACAGCTGTAACCGCATAATTATTAGAAAACTTACAACAGTGGATTTCATGTACATTGCAAGAAGCAAAACAAACTGCTAAGTCCCACTCCTTGCCACAGCCAGTTAGAAGCTTAGTAGGTGCTACAGGCACATTATATAATCAAGATTTGTAATAACAGCACTAGGAAATAAAAAAAATATTTAAAGCCCCATTGTTTTGTCTAAGTATTAGTGCTTTGTAGATAACAGACACACATCAGCTTTTCAGGTATCTGAAAGGACCAGTTACTGCCAAGTCAAACTTAAATGTCTGTAATGAGAAAGTTTTAATTCAATTCTTCTAACAAAGAAGTAAATACAGTTTCCACAAAATACACATTGTAGATTTCTTCAGTCTTGGTTTAGAACTTCACTCTAGCTACCAGGACTAAGTAACTCCTGAATGCAAAGGCCCACACTATGACTTGTGCCTCTTGAGAGAGGTTTTTTTCCTCTATTTATATAGCTCCTGGCACCTAGATTTTTGTCAGGGTTTCAAAATAATATTATAAATAAATAAAAGCAATTGAATTAGGACTAACTGCAAATTAGGATCTCTCAGGATGGCTAACTTCTAGAAACTGGACTGATGCTAGTACAGAAGCCCTAATTTCTCCCACTACCCTATGATTAAAAGGTTTTAAACAAAAGCAGTGAAGCAGTAAGCTGAAGTTCAATAGACAAAGGAAATAAAACAGAGAATCAGCTTGTTGTGCTGCTATGGCTGAGTGCATGTGCCTTCCCACATTTTACATGCTCTGCTCTTTTGTTATCTGTCCATAGCTTTCAGAGTTTAACAGTGCTCTCCTACAAGCTGTGCCAAGTGCAGAGGGAAACGAAATTCCTTCTTCTGAAAAATTTTTCAATTACTCGAGATACAAATCTGAGTCACAAAAAGAGGGAGGGAAAAAAAAAAGAAGAAAAGCATACAGCATATTGGCTAAACTATGCAATTAATCTCCAGAAAGAAAAGGATGCAGAGCAGCAGGCATGGAGCCCAGGTTTAACAGGGTGAGAAGGGGGGGTTAGTTAGGAGCATAGCATCAGGGTTTGCAAGAAAGTGAATAAGTTAGTAAACTCTCAGGCTTGGTACTTCCAAAAGGGTGCTGATACATAGACTTGTTACCCACCAGCCAGCTGCAAGGTCCAAGGCAGTGATTTTGCTTCAGCTTGCTTGTCTAACAAAGAGGCCTGCCACATGATATGGAGATGTCATGAGCTAGAACAGCAATTCTCCACAGGTGAGTCACAAGAAACATCAGGCAAGCTGAACCAATGACAAGCCATGGCTATGGGAACAGAGAAAGCCCACTGGAAACAATCATACCCACAGAACAAGTAATTACATAATCTTTGCTTTCCTCACCACAGTGGTACCAAAGCCAATGAGCCATTATTAACTTCCCTGGGGCTCCAAGTTTGGGTTATGTCCGATCGCACTGGAATTGTTGCTGACAAGAGAACCTGACACCCTCAAAGGCTCCACCTTGCAGCTCTAGGTGAGCATGGTCCTGCTGCCACAACCCTCCCAGCCCCTCCAGAGCCCCCTCCCCTCCCTGTGTCTGCCCAGCTTCCTCACCAAGCACCTGGCCCTCCATCACACCCAGCCATGAGAGCACGGGAGGGTTGGAGCTTCCCCACCACCACAGCCCAGCATGAGCTCAGGTCACTGCGGTGAGCACAGGGAACCAACCAAGACCTCCGTGGACTAGAGGACAGAAAAAATCTTCTCTCCCATGAGCTGAGATGAGCTGAGCTCAAGTAGGTTCTGTGGGTGAGGAGGTAACAGAGACTCTCCCACCCCCAGGGGGAAAGACTGTGACCTGAAATGGAAGCCAGCCTACCTGGAGCTGAATGAAAGAGGAAAAGGGTCAGACCACAAGCTTGGCCTCTCAGACCAGTTTTCAGGACAGGTGGTGAGGGATAAGCCTGCATTTGCAGCAGGACTTGTGCATGCAATGTATTACAGATTCTCGAGGGATGCAGGCACCTGGGAGTGATGACCTGGCTGCCCAAGGGATAAAACATGGCAAACCTGGCCAAGCAGCTGGCAGCACTCAGCCAGTTTCCTCAGAGGACAAGGGGAGGTTGTCAGCAGCTGCTCAGGAGAAGTATTTTGGCATTACCAGGAAGGGCAAACACCTGTGGAGACTGCTAGGCTAAAAACAGAGGGGAAGGCAGCTGGTGGGCATTTGCTTTTTGTGTGAGCTCAGCTGAGAAGGACACTTCTGATCTGAGGTTTTGTAAGTTGCAAGTGTCAGGGGAGCTGCTTGTGCAGTTTTAGATAATTCCATTTCCCAAGCTCGTTTGTCTAGAGAGCTTGACAAATTCCACTGTCTCAGCTATTTAGACTGGTTCTGGAAGTTTTGTAAATAAATCCCTTAAAGGGACTGTGAAATTACCCATGTGTGTTGTTTGTTAGAGGTGTAATTTTTCACAGCTGCTGTGAATGGCTGAAAAAGTGTGTAAACAGACACCACAAAATTTCTAGTAGAGCTTTTTCGTATTGTTTTGATAAAGAGGGTGCATCTTGCTCACTTTAAAAACAGGTTTTTCTGTAGATTTTGGACTACTTAATCCCCTGAATTGTTTGCTGCATAGATCTGAGGGTAAAAAAAAATACATTCCATCCAAATTCTCCCTGGAAGTACAGGTGGCCCATCCTTTCCCATCCCATTAAATCACATATTTGTAGTACTGAAGTCTCTCTCAATAGACTGATACCATGTTTCTCCTTGCCTGGCCTACTAACCATCCCCTTTGGACTGTTGGCTTTTTTATTTTCCACAAGTAAAACCTGCTATCTCAAATTGAGCATGGAAGAGGCACTCCAGTCCATGTGCCTGTAGATCTTTTTAACTTAGTCTTATGTTTGGTGACACAAAAATATATTTGCATTTATGCTGACCAAAGGTGGAGCTCCCTCTTGCAGGTCACTGTGTTTTGCTGCTGTGGGAATTTCCAGAAAGAAAGAGATAACAATAAGGAAAGGCTGTGTGTGGATGTGGAGTCTGAACCATTCCACAGTAAGAACCTGAGGGCTGAAACCATCTGTGCTCTGGTGGGAAGGATATATCAGTGCAACACTCCATCCATACCTCACAGCACTGCACGCTGAACCAAGGGACAGAAATAAAAACACTTTCCCAGCCTCCTTTCTCTTCTCCCTTGGTGCACACCTAGAGCCTTGATCACAGCAACCATTCCAGACTGGGAGACAAGGTGATTAGGAATCTCTTTGAGAAGAAAACAATTTGAAAAGAATTATTAAAAACTCAGCATAGTTTCCCACAGCTGAAGGGCCCTCTGCATTGGTTCTGTTCCCTTTAAAGCCTGGAATGCTTATGCTGGTTAGTTTAGGGAGAGAGTATGGGAGTTTTTTCAGTAAACAACTTCAAATTTCCCTAAATTGGAAACACATTTAAGTTTTGGAAAACAATTGTTTGGCAGTTACTTTTACAAGAAAGCCATGCTGCAAACACAGCTCCAGACTGCTGCAAAGACCTTTCAGGTTGGGTTGCACTGAGCAATGTAGGACCAGCATCAATATTTGAGCATGCAAATCCAGGGCTTTGACGTGGTTTACATGTAAATGTGATGCTTGGTTCACACTCCAGTCAGTCTCTCCCCCAAGGAAATCTGTGAATAATTCCAGTGGGGTTTCATACTTTCACGGAGTCCAAGACAGATGACTTTTTCAGATACAGATCCATTACTAGTTCAAAAAGGGTTGCATGAATTTGGGCAGGTAAGAGAGGAAGCTTAATACTTGTGCATGGAAGCAAGTGTAAGTGAAACTGAAGGGACTGCTGAGGCCACTAAGATAAAGCCACATCAGAGTTATTAATTCCTTCTAATGATATTGAGAGGCAACAGATGACAATTAAGTGTTCTGTCATCACAGATTGCTTCAAAATTGATTTAGAGATAGCATTACCCAAAGAAATGCTAGTTCTTCATTTAATCCAGATAACACATTAGATCAACCAAGTCACTAAATCCATTATTGATACAGATTATTTTTCATAATAATAAATCACAAAAAACCATAAGAAATCAGTTTTAGACCAGAGCTGTGTAGATTTTCCCCTGTGAAGTGTTTGCCCTTGATCAACATGAGGGAGGAGGGAGCCTTTCCCGGCACTGAACAACTGACTCAGCATGGCTCTAGGCATCATAAGCTCACTGCAAAGCACATGAGGAACCCACCAGGTACAAACCTCTCCCTTTTCAGTGTCATACTCTTACCTCAAAATTGCCAAACTGGCTATCATTTGAAAAACTCAGACTAAATTTCAAAGAAGAACGGCACTAAATTGCCAGTGAGAATTTGGAAATTCCTGCAATTCACAAGTACAGACAAAGAGTTCAATATTCAATGTGTGCCTAAGAGTTAAGAGAAATGCATAAAATCTTCTTTCTTTGAGCTTTATTAAATTTTGAAGATATAAAGTGGACAATAGCTGCACTAAAAACATTAATTGTATAGCTTCAAAGGTCTCTGCAAATGACCACAATTCAGCTTTCAGCAGATTAGATAGGAAGTTTGTGTGGAACACCACGTCACATTATAAAGAGGAAGGAAGCTAGGAGAATTATGGAACAGAAGAGAGAAAGTTTGGTTTGGTTTTCTTACACAAATCCTTACGAGTGTCATGCCCTTCCTTTTGTCTGGTAAAGATTTGTGGTAAAGACCATGGGGAAATGCAAATATAGGAAGTAACATTATAAAATCCTGTTTTCAAATCTCACCACTATCAATACACAGAATTTACTGTTCTCTCATGCACAGTGGCACAGTATATGCTGAGCTTTCAATGAAAACAGGAAAAAAGCCAACCCTTATTTGCTTTATCTCCAGTATATGTTTTCATTGAATTGCAAAGGCCTGAAGTTATGTGTTTGTTTGGGTCTCCTGCTCATGAATTTTTCTTACATGCCCAACTAAACTTAGACTAAAGTAAACTACTACAGAAAGCACTTCCAAGTACACACAACATGCAAATGGATGCAATCCCTCAGAGTTTAGAGGGATTGCAAAAAGCAATCAAAAGCATTGCAGAAATAGGGAACATGTATGCTAGAATTATGTCATGAGGATGAAATATAGAAATTTCTAGTATGGGATTCAAAAAAGCCATTCCAGACATGTATTAGTCAAATACTCATTTAACGATCTTTTTTTTTTTATTTTGGAGTATTCCAAGTTCTTGCAATAAGGAGCCTTTAAACTGAGGTTCCAGGTCTGATTGGCTATAGATTAGGTACTGATATAACCTGGGGGAAATTCCATCGTTGAGGAAACACATTCTTGGTGTGTGTCTGAAGTGATGCAAATGTTGAGGATGTAAGGAATAGGCAGGATCACTGTGCAGCACATTGCCTCCTTCCTTTGCCAGTCTGATCAGCCTCAGTAGCTGTCAGGCTACACTGCCAGTGCCAAATCAGACAATCATCTCACTTGACTTAACAGCAAGCACAGTTTTGCCTGCAGCTGACTAGAATTCTCTAGTTCTTGTACTATATAAAGTACTACATCAACTCCTAAGCTTCATATGAAAAGCAGAATAATCCCCATGAATTTAGTTACAACCTTTCTTGTGGGTTTTGCTCACAGGTTTCCTACAGCAACATAAGCAAGTGCCAGTTAGCCTTACCCTTGCTTACTCAGAGAGCCAATAGTACATGACTGTTATAGTGTACAGTTACAAAATATAGTGTAAGGTAAAACTCATTGAAACCACAGATTATCCTTGTCAGACGCTCAGAATTTGCCAAGCTGAATTAAGTGGGATTTCTAGAACAGAAAGGATAACTTTGGGACATCTCAAAATGGCTAAACAGCTCAAAGAAATCAGAAAATATTTTTTTTCTCCTGCATTCAGCAGAAAAGAAAGAATATTACCCTCTCTTTCTGTGTTTTGGAACACACCAAAACACCTAAGATTACAAGCATCAGAAAGACTGGGGATTCTTCCTCACAGCTCAATAGATGAATGACAGATTCCAGTACTATTTTATGCCTCAAGTTTTGCTCTCAGTATGCATCATGCTCTGAACAAGGAAGAGAAGGGTTGCTCTTCTGTGATATCCAGAGAGCAGAGAGAGCATTTGAGTACTAAGATTGCAGCATTGCATATTGTTTATGAAGAGGTTTGTGAACATTATTTCCTGTTATTAAAAAGACCCAGTGTCTCAAAGTGCTGCTCCACTTATAAATTCACATTGCTGGAAATACTAAGGGTTCTCTTTTCTACTGGACAAACAGCCTCTGTAAGGTCACACAACCTTCTAGACATAACATAAGGACCAAGACATTTTTGGATGATGATGATGTTTAAGTGTTCTTTCCACACTTTCTACATTATTTGTGCTTTCTCTGTTTCCATCATCATCCTGGGAAGTTTATTAGTAATACAGGATGGGATGATAACAAGCATTAAAATGTTTTGTAGGAGACATTAGACACCCGTGTGGATCTCTGCTGAATGAGACATCAAAGACTTGCTTATCTCTTCATGCCTAATTTTTTCAGTGTTACTTCTGAGAGATACATTTTGATCTTGTGTATGTAACTGTTCTAGCAATGCATAGCCATTCTGCTCTGTCTTAGGACCCTCAAAGGTTTGTTTCTATTCCCCTGAAATCTGCTTGAAAGAGCTATCTGCTTTGTGGAAACCCTGTTTATATTCTGTGACAGGATTTTGCATGCAAGTTACAATTGATATGATTTTGAAGGACTAATGCTCCCATTTAAAGGGCTGCTTAGTAAAAATTATTCAAGCATCACAGAAATATAATAATAACATTTCACTGACTTTTTAAACTGCATTTTTTAATATTATGTTTCTGCAAAATTGAAAACTATTTTAAAATAACATATGACTCTGGAGTAAAAGTAAACTACTCACTTTTGAAATAATATTACAAAACTCCGCAACTCTGAAATGAAAATGGATGTCAGTCTCTTTTCCCATTTAACAACGGAAAAAACAAGAGGAAATGGCCTCAAGTTATGGCAGGGCAGGTTTAGTTTGGATATTAAGAGAAGGTTCTTCACTGGGGGTTGTCAAGCACAGGATCAGGTTGCCCAGGGAAGTGGCTGACTCACCATCCCAGGAGGTATTTAAAAGATGTGTAAATGTGGCACTTAGGGACAGGGTCTGGTGGTGGACTTGGCAGTGTTAGGGTAATGGTTGGACTCTATCTTAGAGGTCTTTTCCAACCTAAACAATTCTATGATTTTATAATTCAAATAAATGACACCTATGAAAAAGGAATCATACCTGTTCCTAATATGAACAGAGGAATTAATAAAATGAAACATAACATGATTTTAAAAGAATGAGCATATTTATTCTCTATTAAAAAGAGACAGTACATCAAGGTAAAAAATATAAATATCTAAATCATTTAACAGTTAGCCAACCACCCTGACTTGGCAGCAATATTTTGCAAAATCATTGCATAACAATTTTTTCTGGCAGATTAAACTCCACAAAATCCATGATGTGTACTTTTTCTGTTTACATCATAAATCATCCTACAACAGTAAGATAATGTTCTGGCGTATGTATAAAACATCATACAGTAACATGATACATGCTTTATGAAAGCTGGAAAAAAGGAAAAGAGAGAGAATGTCTCTTAATGCTTTCCCTAAACCTTAGACTCAAATTTAAGCAACAGATAGTCACTTTTCCATTTGCAGTCATTTAACACAGGCAGTTCCAAGTACATACACAAATACACAAATATATTAAAAGGATTTGTTATAAATAGCTATTGCTTTTGTAGGCAGCTTCAAATATACAATCTTCTGTATCTCTTTAAAAAAATAAATGTCCCATTTCAGTCTATAAAAAATAAGAGTTCATCCACAGGTAAATATTCTTAATTAGAATGTGACTCTGTGAATGTCCCAAAGAGTTTGTCCCAGTGTGTGAAGTAAGGAGCATAGTTTGATTTGAATTTCAGATGGTGGAGATCGTGATGTGGGGCTCCTCCATACAATCCAAAAGGCACAAGTCGGTGAGTTGACCATGGGAGGTCATATCCAGAATGGTCCTCCACTGACAAACCAATGTTTACAAGGAAGAACAGCATCTCTGTCAAAGGATGGCATCCCAGGAGCAGTGGGTTTACAGCAGCAAAAAACCCCAGTGAGAGCAGCTCCCACACGCTGGAATACTGAGTGGTAAGGGCGAACGTCGAGACGTGCTTGTGATGCACCTTGTGGAATGTCTTGTAGAGCCAAGGCACCTTGTGATGAAGCAAATGCCACAGGAAGTACTCGAAATCAAATAGCAGCAGACAAACTGCTACTTGCAGCAGGACTTCAGGCAGCTCTGGAGCTATCACTGGTAGATCCATGGGTCTCCAGTACCAGTGCAGAAATGTCACCGGGAAGATCAAAACAACATGGTGATACACACTTTGAATAATGCAAGGCAGCATCATTCCAAGACTTGGATAGGTCTGTGGCTGGATTTTGTATTTTCTCAAGTCTGGCAGTCTGATGCTTAAAAAGTCCAGTGCAACATAGGGAAGACAGAAAGCCATGTATGCTGTGAAAGAAAACAGCACTGGGAAAAACGGTGACCTGATCAACGGCTCCCATGCGGTGACGAAGTCCCAGAGCGGCTGCAGGCACAGCCTGCCCTGCTGTCCCTCCATCGGAGAGCTGAGCAGCACTCGGTGTGGCAGGCTGCAGTTCATGCTGCTTGCAGGCTGAGGCAGCTGGAAATCCTGCAGCTTTTATGCAGCCTGCTCCAGCTGTGACTCCACCCCCAGCAACTCTTACACGCCAATGAGAATTAAAGGGGCAGCTCTTTCTCCTGTCATACAGAGTGCAACATAATGCATTACAATCTCAGAACAGAATTACCTGGCCAAGGCTGTCAGCAGAGCTCTACCAGAGACCTGCACAGTAGAAAAACAAGCAGAAGTGCAGACCTCTAATGCTGGAATTCAGAGAAAGAATTGGAACATCTTCTATTCTACTTGCTGCAGACACTTCAAAAGTTGCTGTTTCTTATTAATTTTGAATTGTACCATCCTTTGTTATTCTTTTGTCTTTATAGATAAGGCAATAAAAATTACCACTGATTTATTTATTTTATATGACTGCTACCTAAACTCCCGGTCTGACCTGTGGGTATCTGGTGGGAAATGGCTGTGTGCAAACACACATTTCCTTAATGATCCCTTGGTTATAAAATAGCCTTAGTTAAAACCTTAAGGAGACCTACAACACACTTCTAGTCTGGGTGTGGTGGCTGTGTCTCATCTCCATCTAACTTGACATTTGAAGTCATGTTCTCCTTTACACACCTGTATCTACTTGACATGGAAAAATTCACCTGACATGACTAGATGCAAAATTGAGCCAACACTTTTGAGGAACATAAGATCCCCCAGTTGCACAGAAGAATACAGGGTAAAATCTCATTATGCTTCCCCACAGATGCTTAGCTACCAGTATTATCACATTATTACAATATTCACTACATCATTCTCAACAGCTCTGTTAGCAAGTTGATATGAAAATCCCCCTTTACCCGTGTATCAAACTAACACATGCACTTAAAAGATCGACCATTAGTCCTATGCCCTTTAAAGGATCTTCCTCTGACCACAGGCCAGCATATCACAGACAGAAGCCAGCAGGCTTGACGCCAACATTACTAGTTTGCTAAAAGCTTTTAGAGGTAAATGATGGAAGTTTTGATTTAACCACTAAGACATCACTTCTTTTGTGCTTTTAGAAAAAGAAAAACAAAGCTTTGAACATTTAGGGAAACAAAGCTTGCCCTAAGCTTCCTATGAACTCACCTCTTTTGTCAGTAAAGCATTTATTCTAATGTTGGAAATGAGGTCAACTTCCTGGATGACTTTATTAGCTTGTTCAGATGATTTTATATAGAAAAATAAGTAAATCAGAAAATAAATCTGATGGGGCAAATGTGAGACTGTATTTCCTTGCTCCTCAATAATTAAGAATGATTCATTAGCAGTGGCCTTTTCTGAATATGCATGAATTTGTAACACTTAAGTTTGCTTTCAGCTTCAACTGTTTTCTTTTCAATAGATTCTGTTCCCTCTTTAGGCTTCAAGAATTCTACTTAAGCAGTGACATTATCTGTGCCATTATTCAGGCAATCAGTAGGTCCTTGTTGGAGATAGGCTTCTACTTGTTCCACATATATATTTTGGAATTCAGATTCCTTGCTGTTATGAGACTGTTTTGTTGAATTAATTTATTTAAACCATTAACTGTTGTGAATTGAAACCTGGTGCAAGACACTAATCTAACAGGTGATGATCTATATCCAAGAGCTTTGTTTCAATCTTCTGCATTTTGTCCTAACCTCTATTTACAATAAGACATTTATTACACCAGCTGGGTCCAAGAATATTATTGTGATTTCTCTTGATTTATACAGTCACAATCAGAAATTAAGTCTCCCAGATGGGATAAGTGATCCTCTCTACTATTAGAATTATGCATTGAATCAATTTATTTTATAATGTATTCCAAATATCATATTCTAAATTTTATAGTATTCCAAATCTCACTAAAGGGAAATTGACATAAATTGCTCAGCTGCCTTAAAGACACTCTTCTGACTAATCCCTACAGATACGTGAAGTCTCAATAAGTTTCAGAGCCATTGCTGCCCACAAGCTATATTTTAAAGAATAGGCATTCTGCCTGCAGATTAGGTCATAGAAAAATAATTCATAAATCCCTTAAGGAAAAATAGCGGAATTCTGCAGCGCTATTTCTAGGACATCCTGCAGCACAAAGCCCAGGCGAGGCGCAGGCGAGCAGCGCTTACCTGGGAGGCTGGCGCCGCCCCGAGCCCCGCGGGACAGCCGGTCCTCGCACATCCGACAGGACAGACCCGCACCCTCCCGAGCCCGAGCCCTCTGCCTTAGCCACCAAACAGCATTTATCACCTATCTATCTCCGCTCTGCCGACTTCAGTTTCCTTGTCAGCACAAGGTATGACACCAAAAAAAAAAGACAAAGTACGCACAAACCCCTTCTGCACCTTACTCAGCGACACAACCCCAGCTTTCTTCGCTCAACTTACAATGCTGCCAAAATTCCCCATGTGTTGCAAGAATCTCTCAAAAACTCACTCCTGCTACAGAGTTTAGGTTGAAGGGCACATAGTTTGGAATGAGGCCCCACAAAGGGTCTTAAATAGATTCCACATGAGCACAAGATGCAAGCACCTACCCCCGGCTGCATTGTTCGGTATGAGCTATAAGGCAAACAGCTCACTACTACAGTGGGTAGCAGGAAAATGAGGGAAACTTAGCGGGAGAGAAAACTAGAATCAACATCCTGAAACTAATGGAGCATTAGAAGGAAAAATTCTTTTTCCATCCTCCTCTTCTCCCCCTCTGTATGGCAGTATTATTGTTGTACCAGAGATAAGGCAACATCCCAGAGCACACTGAGCCCTCTACCGGGAAAAGCGTGCTGGGGAGGAGGGCTGGAGACTCGCTCCGAACCAGCACCGGGGAAGCAGGGCAGGCACCAGGAGCAGCGGCAGTGCCTGCCCTCGTTTCCAAGGAAGCTGTTCCGTTCTGCCACAACGCGGTGCTCACCCCGGGACTCACCTGCCCGCCGAGCCGGTGCGGGGCGGCCCCGCCCGCAGCCCCGCCCTCAGTCCCGCCCACAGCCCCGCCCACAGCCCCGTTGGTCCCGCCCTCAGCCCCGCCCACAGCCCCGCCCACAGCCCCGTTGGTCCCGCCCGCAGCCCCGCCCCGTCCCGCCCCGTCCCGCCGGTCCCGCCGAGCGGCCGCGGCCCCGCGCGGTCTCCCCGAGCGAGCGGCAGCGCCGCCCCGCGCCCATCCGCGGCCCCACCGCCCATCCCCGGCTGGAGGATAACGGCGCCGGGAAACGCTCCTCGGCTCAAAGCCCCAGGGATAACCAATTACATACACACTGCTTGGCAGCTGCACGGAAAGTTGGTAGGCACGGGTCTGTCACAGGCTTTATAGGTGTTATGGGTTTGGAGGGAAGGAGGGCTTTTGGATTCCATCTTAGAGGTCTTTTCCAACCCTAAATGATTCTATAAATCTAACCTGCAGTCCCATTCTGTTTAGTTAATCTGCATATTGAAATGCAGGATCTGGATAACAATAATATCTGGATAATAATAAAAATAAGCGAGATAAAACTCTCCTCCTTGCATCCCTGGTAAGCAGCTTGAACCCTGAGCCCACAGGGATGCTGAGAATTTCAGGACGAAGAGCACACATTCCTCTTCAGTTTTGATTAAAAACTTTAACCTAAACACAAAATACTTTTCATAACAGAGCCAACACATTATTAAATTTTTAATCTCCGCCTCCCCAACTAAGCTTGACTGAAAACCCCTCCAGCAAGTATCAAGCATAATCAAAGGTCACTTTAATTCGTTTCCAAAAATGGCTGATGATGGAAAACTGCCCGTGAAGTAAATTTCTAATTCTCAAGCTTTGCCTTAACAGGATTAGTTTTCAAAATAATAGCCATCAGGAAAATATCCTAAAATCCTTTCATTCAGAATTCATAACTCAGGAATGAGAAATTGATTTGTATTCTCAGCAGCTTGCAGACATAATTTCCGAAAGAGTGGGAACACAATGCAGACACTTCCACTCAGAAAATAAGAATTAGGCAATCCTGTTGCAGATGTGGCCAGTGTCCATCCAACCTTTGTAGTTTTTTATTTCATTGATGATTTCAATTATTTTGGTCATATCAAGTTCATGAAAATAGTCTGTCAGGAAGAAAGGAAAGCTCCTGATGGGCAGTGCTGCAGCATGAGTTTGTATTTTATAACACAATACAGGGAGAAGACAATATAAATGCTTTCATTACAAGAAAATCTTCCACCAGGAGCCATTTTATTAGATATCCAAAAACCTATCCAGCTATCAAGGTTTCTCTCTCACATCTTACAGAGTAAAGCCATTTGTAACTTTCAATGATATAAAGGCATTTCTGTTTCATTTGGAGGGGTTCTGTTTTGAGGGGCTTTGGGGTTTTGGGGTGTTTGTTGGTGTGGCACATTCACTATAAATAATATCTAGAAAAATTTGTTCCCAAGCTGACAAAACTGTTTCTCTTGCAGGGCCCAGGTAGAGTAGGAGGTCGGTTTTACCACCTCTTCCTATTCTGAGGCACTTCTATACTGCTTGAGTTGATGTATAAACTTTCATCAGCACTATCACTAGCCATGGAATCACTAACCAATGTAAAAATGCTCTGTGTGGAGCTAGTGCATCATTCAGTACACTCCACTAACACACACTCCACCATCCTCAGGCCTTCTGATTAAATTAAAACTGGAAATATACTTGCAGATGACTGCAACAAAATCCCTGTCAAGTTCCAAGCACAACATGAGGACAAAACCTCGTCTTTCTGTCTGTGTTATCCCTGCTATGCCTGATTGTTGTACAGCTCTGTCAGAGCCCTGGACCATGCATTCTCTTCAGCTGCACACAGGTCTGAGTCTGAGATCCATCAGCTGAACAGGGAGTACTTTATTCTGCCTTTCCAGCAATCACTAAATGCTGAGACCAAGCCAGCAGAAAGTGTCCCATGCCCTGTTAAGCCAGTGCACTTTTATACTGCCCAAAGCTGATGTTCAGCCCACCTTCAACAGCACATACATGCATACATACATACCTGTAACACAGAGGTCCATAGAGCAGGCACTCAGTATTTAAGATCTGCTTAGAAAAACGTACTGTTCATCACTGAACTCTTAATTCCTCACAGATGATTCTAAATAGACCAAGCTTCTCACTCATCTCCTCTATGTTCAGGGTGTCTTATTTTGCACAACTCTTCCCCTTGACACCTCTCCAAGTTTCTGTCACACTGCAACTTCAGTGAGTCAGGGAGAACTAAAGCAGCTCACCATTTCCATAACTAGCCTTACTCCAGTGAAGCAGAGAAGCTCCATTATGGCTTTTGTGTAAAGCTTCCAGTATTCTGGCTTTATTTCCAGGCACCCAGGGTGTTCATCAGCTGACAAAGATGGCCACACATGGAATTTAATACACTCTACTGTCTCAACTGCACAACTACAGTATTCAGAGTGTACAGAAAGGTATAGCCTGAGCACATTTATTATTGAAGGTGACAAAGGTCAAAAGCTGGTTCATGTGTACTGTGGCAAAGATTAGCTCCCTGCCTTGCTATGTGATTAAATGCCATTTATGAGATTACCAGACAGTCTGTTAAGCAATCCAATTACCCAAGGTTTAAGAATATGATACAAGAAGCTTTCCACCACGTCAGTGGTTTAAAAGAAGCCTCACCTGAAGGCTTAGAAAATGACTCTGTCCTGTGAGTAATTATTTACAATTATTACCTTACTTAAAAGTCTCAGACAAGTCTACCTAAATAAGAATGGCCTTTTAAGCTTGGGAAAAGCTTCTTTCAGGGAAAAAGTAAAATGGAAGTTTACTTAGCTATTTTACTTTTTTTCTGTACTCGTTCTATGGATTAAAAGTTGTGAAAAATAGATTTGGCTTTCTGAATTCTGTCCCAAAGATTCCCATGCATTCCTGAAACAGGAAGTGAAATACCACACTCCAAACTCCAAGCAGGTCATGTTTATTGAAATAGCTCAAGCTTAATAAACATGATGCACATGGTTCTTGCCATACCACATACCCTCACAACTGTTAAATTAGCCACCCTGGATTCCAACAGAAGTTTCCCTTCAGCACAGCAAAGCAAAGCACATCTGGCTGCGCTTTACAAAAGACCAAAATCTCATGAAGCAATGAACCACTGCATCCCTAAACAACACCTGAGAATTCCCTGAGTCTGAATTAGGAATAAAAAAAAAGAAATTAAAGAAACAAGTCCTAATTTACAACCTGTGTCTATTTCTGCAATTTTTTTTTATTTTTTCAGGTTTTTTTACAAAATAAGTTTGCCTCAATTTAAAATGCATTATTTCCTATGACATGTAGAAAGGCTCTTTATCCTGTTGGGATTACTGAAGAAATCTGAGTTGAATCCAACTATGGCACAGAAATTATCTGGACTGAGGCAACTGACTCTGGAGATTGTTCATTTGGCACAGAACTTTGATGTATCTCAGAGAAACCAAAGTCCTCTGCACAGTCAATGGAAAGAGCTCCAAAGTCAGCCCCCTGAGGCAGATGTGAATCCTCTTCCCCATTAAATGGGTCTTAGCCACAGTTTGCAGTAGACAAATCAAGCTGCTGTAATACTGTCAGGCTTCTCCAGGCTGTTATTTAGGTGCTGAACACAATGGTGGGGAGCACCCTGTAAGGGGTTAAGAAGTAAACAGATCTTCAATGCAGCAGATGATTAAAGGGAAAAGTCTGCAGAAATTAAGTCACTCAAGCTGTAGAATTAATGCCTTGGCTCTTCTCTCACCAGCAGTGGACTGGGGGAGCTTGTTTTCTAGTTAGTGCTCAGTGCAAAACACAAGCATGTTACATCACTCTCCTTGAAAGCCACAACTTATTGACAAAGTTAACTGGAAGTGGTTTTGTTTGAACATTACTCTTGTTCCAGGAATCTGCCAGGGCGAATTGCAACCTCTATCCACAGCTGGTATGTGAAACACTGAAGGCTTCAAGGATACCACCAAAGAAAGAATCAAAGCAATGAATCAGTCCCAAAATTGGAGATTTTAACTGACAGTGGTTTCTCTGGCTTCACCACAGTTCTTCTGGGCAATATTGAAAAGGGAAGTAATCTGATTTTATGTGATTGGCTAAAATAATACCACAGCAAAAAGTCACTAAGTGCTTTATAAAGTGCCAGCACCAAATAGGTCACTGCTGTACAAGTAGTACAAGAAGTACTTCTCAAAGGTACTTAGAAATGGCCACATACTGAGAAATGGCTGTGTTTTATGCTCAGTGAAACATTTGTTCTAAGTGTCAAGCACCTGAGGTGCTGAATGGACTAACTTGTCTAATTTGTCTTTCAGACAGGTGACTACATTTATGTGCACATAACATACTCTTTTTGTGCTAAATCCTACTGCTGTGTTTTGAGTACCATGCCACTGTGTGCAAAATAAGCAAAATACTGTGAAGAGAGAGAAATAATACTGAGAAAAAACAACCAAATATTAATCCAATATTAGTAGTCATTGCTGGCATTTTAAAAATGCATCATCCTAAGCAATGTAGTATTATTGCCAGAAAAGTGTATTTTCCAAAAACTGACAAATTCCTGGTGAACCAATACCCATGTCAGTCTAGAGATAACTTCCTAATCATGTTAATTATTTCATTATACATGCGGTAAGGTGCATCAAGGCCCCAGATAAAATCCAAATGTTCCCACTCTGGAATGTTTTTGTGGTAAACCAAACTGGAGATCTGAGTGAGCAGCATAGCAACATCCTTTGGGTCTGCCAGCCAGTCCTGTCCACCAGTCCACACTGCAGTTGGTACAGTCATCTCTTGTATTTTGTAGAAAGGGGGAGTAGACTGAGGAGAGGGAAAGTGAAAACAAAGCGTTAGAAAAAAATCTTCAGTGTGATCCTACACTGCCAGTGTAACATACTAGCAACTGCAAGAATGTGTCAGATACTCATTTTCTCTCTTGGACAGCTAGAGATGGAGTCCTGGCTCAACCAAAAATGTAACTGCAAGAGTCCTGCAATATTATAGCATGTGCAGCAGTAAAGATGTGTTTTGAGGAGTTTACAGCAGGGTATCAGGACCTCAGAGAAAGTGAACATGCATCCCATTCAAGGTATTTCAACTCTAAGGTCAGAAGTGACTGCTACTCTGAAAGTATGATACTGCAGTATTTTGCAGTCACTAAGAGAAAAGGGGCAAAATATTTTTGGCATTGTATGCAGCAATTTAAAAACAAAAATGCATGGAGACTAAACATACTAAAGGGAAACAATACAAATGAACTGACAGCCTGTGCCTTATGATGAGAAGTGCAGGGGGATCTCATGATCTAGACTGGCAGGACTTCCCCTCAAGGAAGTGATTGCCACCACAGCTTCATATCCATATTTGAGCCCCAAACTGACTTAGGACTACCTCTGAGCTCTAGAGTCCCAGCTGGTTTCTATTTTTGTTCTTTTGGAAAAAGCAGATCTCCAGTCTGGGTACTGGATAACACCAACAACTCTTTAGCATGCAGCATAAAAACAGCACCCAGAGAAGTGCCCAAGGACTATTTTCTGTGACACTCTAGAATTATAGATGTAAAAGATGTCTACCTGATTATAGTGAGCCATATTTGCAGCTTTGCTTCCCCAGTCATAAGCTTTGAGTTCCCCAGTCCTCACAGCCTAGAAATAAAAAAATACACATACAAAGAACTGCAACACTACTGCCAGAAGAGCTAAAAAGTGTAAAAGTGTAGTCTTCTGGAGAGCAGGCAACCTACACAAGAAACAGTGCAATGCCAAATATTAACAAGGACAAGTGTCACTGCTTTGCCCAGTGTCACAGGAATGGAAAATATTAACATTCAACATTAACATTCATACCATTAGACTTTGTCCCTTAAAATTTCACACTCTCTCATAGCAATGGTAGAAAAAGATTAAGAAAAACAGCTTAATGTATCCAAAGCCAGGATGTGGCAGCTCCATGTTTACTTCTGAAATATTTACCTTGATATCTAAATGTGTATGAATAAAGCAGGGAGCTTTCTTAGCAAGCCTATTCTGCATAATTTACCATCTACTATTTTTTAGAAACAAGTTTATATAACAGGGATCTGGAAAAAAAAAAAATCTTCACACATTTCTTTCTGAGCCAACCCTTGAACAGCTGTGTACAGCAGAACACATTGCCTCTGATGAGGTGACCAAAGCCAGCTATGAGAGCACAAGTAGCACTGACCACTGATTCCATGGGAAATGTCTCACTTGCCAGCCTGCTGACCAAGCTTCAGGCACAACAGCATCACAGGCATGAAACTGTGCATTGAGACAAACATCAAAATATACTAATAAAATATCAAATGAAGCCAAACAGAATAGAACAGAAAACCTGCTGCTTTTCACTGGCTAAGAATACAACCAGTAATCACAACAGGGTTTGTTAAAAGGGAAACAAATACTCGTTACAGTATCTCTCTGAGGTAAGTTATTCTGCAGTGCTTTTTGTTGGTTGAGGTACTTCCAGTTACAATATTTTCAAAGAAATAGGGAAGAGGGGTGAACCACCATAAATCCTTATCATGAAAGCAGCTGCAGTGAACAGCTGCTTTTCTTAATTTTGGCAGTTCCAAATTTCACTTGGGCTAGGCTGCACATATATTTTGGCATTTTATTTCACAGATATCAGACACATCAATATTCTACAAACAAACCAGAGTCATGGGCATGTTAGATTCTGGAAAGCCTACCTGGCTCCAGTGGATCATGTTTTGTACAGATGTTCCTGCAGGGCAGTGTGTTGAATACACATCCACTCGACTCTGCAACAAGATCATTAACATGGTTTACTCCTCCTCACAGGCCATCAGTTCTACTCATTGTTGCTTCCTGAACAACTAACAAACTATTCCATTCCACTTAAAATGTTATAAACAAAATTAACTCGAGCCATACATACAGATGAGGTAACAAGTTAAAACATTTGGGGGATTAATTGCTTTGAACAACAGAACTCTCAAGCTGAATTTTAAAACTAATAATGGTATCCCTTAAGAATTTTTTATATATTCAGTCAATACTGTGTTAGAGTTCACAATAACTTAGCTATTAAAGAAAGTCACTAGAACACACCATGTTCAAGTTTCTCTCATTAAAACCACACAGAAGAAAGAATAAGTTGCCACAAAGGTCATCGAGTATTCTGTGGGTGCAAACATGGGTAGCAAGCCACTTCAGCAAGAAATTCTGAGGAAGGAATTGCTTCTTTCCAAACATGTCCTACAAAAAAACAAACACATAAGACAAACATGTAATTGCACAGAATGACCTTTTTTCAGTTTTTATACTACAACACTCTGGAGGTAATTATTTGCATTTCCACTGGTGACAGGTGTGTCACATGAAAATCATTGATCTCCTTATCAGTGTTGTCATGGTTAGTGCTTCTGCTACAAATGGTGCAGTACATTAACCCCACCAAGAGTACATGGGAACTGGGAAAATCTTGCAAGAATTTCAAACCTAACCTCAAACTCAAATAAATTTTAAATTCAATAATTTACAGTTGTACAGTACAGCTTTTTGTCATCAGATTGTTTAAGGCTAAAGTATGTTAAGCTCTGCCTGCTAATTTTAAATGGCTTTGTACTTGCAACTTCCTCTCTTCAAACCATGAGAGAAAAACAAGCTGCATGAGATGTGGTGACCTCTTCCTCTTGATGTGTATTTTTAAATTGTTCAAGGATTTTAAAATGTCCCACTGCAAACTTCCTTAAAAGTGACACAGTTCTTTAAAGATATGACTGACCCACAAGTTTGTCACTGTCAGGTTCTCCCTGCACTCCAGTTTTTTGCAAGTCACTGTGAGAATCAAGTTCCTCAGCACAACATGAACATCTGCACAAGGCAGCGATCAGCTGCTAGTCTCATTAGACAAAGTCCATTATGCAAGGAACAGGAGATCACAATGATTAGTGTTGCTTTTATGTTAACTGCCTTTAGAGCAAGGAACCAGTACTACAGACAGACTTTAAATCAGTGCAAGCTGGATCAGAAGGGGGGCTATGTCACAGAACAAACAGCCCTGTGTGGGAATCTCCATGGGTGGAGGAAAGAAAAGTGATGGTTAAAAATGACACACAGCAGGGTGTTCACAATGCCTGACTTCACGTACTTACTGCAGCCTGCCTCATTCTCCTTGATGTTAATGGGGAAGAGGTAAACTCCTCCAGAGGATGAATCACAGCATCTAAATAAAGCTGTTGCTCTTAATCACCCTCTGAAGATCCTCTTCCAATACTAAATGGTTGATTGTGAAACAAATCTGTTAAAGTTCATGGACAATTCATGACCTGTATTCTGTATAAAGATATTATACAACTCTTCTAAAACACAGTGGCTAGTTAATCATATGATTTTCCTAGCTTAAATTCTAGAAACATGTAAATGGAAAAACAATTTTTTTCCACCGATTAAGGTGTAATTGTAAAATACCACTTTAAACTGATGCAAATTGTCTCACTAGACAGTAATAAAGCTACAGAAGACACTGCTGACTTCAATAGCATCATCATGGTAAAACTGACCCAGAATCCTTATCATATGTTACTCTCTAATCCACAGCTATTAACATTCTTTCCTATGCTATATTCAGATAGAAAGGGGCATACCTCATTTGGCTTGAAACATTTACACTCAAATACAAACCTTGAGCAGCACATCAGGAAACAATCCAAATTTTACCAGAGGGCTGGTGGCAAACTTGACAGTAGCTACTGGTGCCAAGGCAAAGAACATTTTGATTTTCTTAGCCAGCTGTGGCAAAGTTGAAAAAGCAACAAAAGCTGTAAATAATATAAGAACAATTAACAAACCTCAGTGACACAAGTTAGATAAGAATTTTACCTCGTAGAAATTCTACAAAAATCTATGTGAAAGTGTGCAAAAGTATTTTTAGATTAATAGCTTAACTATATTGCAGTACCTAGGATTAGGTTAAATAATGTAAATTAACCTAGTTACTTCAAAGCCTAAATTAAATGCAGTAATTCAGAAGACTTGCTTTCTTCCAGAGAGCGATTTAATGCTTACTAACCCTTCTTCTAGAAGAAGGTCTAAAGCTCGTGAGCCAGGCCTTACATGCAGCAAAACATTCTGGAAATGGGAATCTTTATTCTCTGAGCCTGATAAGTCTAATTTTATTACATATAATTCATGGAATTTTTTTAATAGAAGCTGTACTGCCAGCTACCTGTGACTTCAATTTATCAGTCCAACAGCTTTCCACTTTTAAATAAGCACTGAAAGATCATGTATTTTCATTTGTATGCTAATATTCCAAAAAAACACTAAAAACTAAAAGCAGTAGTTTTCAAGTGCCCTAGTTTTTAATCACTAAAAGACATATGTGGAACTTGGTACCATTTCAAACACAATATATTCTAATAAATGCATCTCTCCACATACCCATTGTGGTGCCCTGTGAATGGCCAATGTAAAATACTTGTTCCTGGCCAGTTTTCTTCAAAATAAAGTCCACTGAGGCTGGAATGTCGTATTTAGCCATTTCATCAAAGCTACAAAGCAAAGATAGAAAGTTAGTTGTGTAAGAAATCAGTGAGGAACAGCTGCACAGAGCTTTCCTGCACAGATCCTTTGTGCGGACACAAAGAAAAGCTTCTTTTGGATGAAACAGAGCTCTGATGATTGAGTTTTCAGTTTTCTACTGACCAGCCAGGAGTTTCAGCACACCAAACTGATCTCAAAACTCCCCTTTACTGCCCCTCATCTGGGTACATGTGTGACACCACGTGTAACCAGAAAACAATATCCTGCCAGTTCACAATGGGACTGGATAGCAACACAAGGATACCTGAAAACCCAGAATTCTTCCTGCTTCACTGTGAAGTGTGTGTGCTTCCTGGACCAGGTGTTCCCTCTGCTGTTTCCCAGCCACACATCATAGCCAGCATCTGCCAGCATAAAGCCAAGGCTGTTGTAATCCAAGTTTGTGATCCAGTTGCTGGCATCTGCAAGCAAGCCATGCTGCAGAAACACAGCAGGCCTTGGACCTGAAAAAGAAAGTGGTTTTGGTAGATTCCTGTTCATTAGGCATTGCATACACAAGAATAATTCAAGTGAGCTGTTGAAAGTCTGTTTCAGGTTTGCACTTCAGTATTTAATCTACTTGACCTAATCTACTGAGAACACCAGTTTGTACAATGGCCATAGTGCTATGAAATCACATGCTTTTTCACCAAAAGCTACTTTCAATCATTAAGAGTTCTAAACTAGCAACTTCTTAGTTTCATAGCTTGAAGCTCAAAACAGACAAGTGTGCAATAAATAAACATGAGAAAAGCAGGAGTTACAAGAAAAATATAGGCAGCCCTTACAACTGTTTCAAGCTCACAGACTCAGAGAAGTGGCCCAAACACAGTGGCAGCTTTAATACTTATAAACTTTTCCCTGCCCCCACAGATGGGGAAGGCATTCCCAAGTATGTGCTACTGAGATCTTTGTTTTGCAGTGCCAAACCACCGTGCTGAGCTGTGGAAATCTCTGCAACTGGTGCTGATATTATCTCTGTGCAACACCCTTCCATCACCAAAGCTCTGGCAGAACCTGAAGAGCAGTTCAACAGCCAACACAGGAATCTGTGTTTCAGAGAACTTTCTCCCCTTCATTTAACTAGTCATAAGAACCACAGTTAAGACACTCAACTTCCTCATCCTGAAAAGGGAAATGGCATCTCTATGTGGAATACAGATTTAAAAATTGAAAGTTCTTGCTTCTACACAAAGAAAATCAATTAACATCTAATCCCTTTGGAGAAAAAAAGGCCTTCAAAAACTACAATGACCGGTCTCTGGTTCTCACAGTAGCACAGGTGTTTTGGCTTTTACTTCTGTTCTGAAACTGAAAACAGGTAACATGACAACCAGCTCAATGCCAGAGATTACTCAGGAATTTACCTCATCCAGTGACACATCACTCTGCCAAGATACAGACTCACACAGTACTTCCTCCATTGATAATTTTAGACTTGGATCTTTCAGCAGAAACAGATAAATCATAACTCCTAGTCACCTATATTATCTATCACAGGTCATGTCCATAAATATTTGCTGCAAGTTTCATATTCCAAATTAACAATACTCCTCTTTTCTGGAAATCTTTCTACTTGTGGCAAGGAACTTTTGAGTGCCTGCTTTTCCCACTCTGTTAAAAAGCCCACATGCATACTGTCCAGGCAAGCAGAACAAGTGCCCAGCAGTGCCCAACTGGCACTGCTGACAGTACAGTTCTGCACAACTGTTTACGCTGCTGCACCAACACCTTATTGTCTTATAAACAGGACTGTCAAGCTTCACACTGAATTTGTTTCTAGTGATGTTCCACTTTCCACTGACATCTTCCTCCCTTTTATTAAACTCAGATCAACCAACCTGTGAATTTTTGAAGAACAGGCTCTCCTCCAGCTGCTGTTGCTTCTTTCGTAACATTGGAAGGGGAAAACTGTTTAACTGCCTCAATGCTTTAATTCTGCTCTCATATTAACCTCCAACATCTGCCAGTTCCTTTTTTCACTTTACCAAGCAGTCAGCAGATCTCCACATGATCTGCACAATCATATGATAAACTTGGATAATAATAATGACTTTCTATCACCTATGATCCTAAAAACCCCAGAGGGGAAATAAAAAGGCGGGTCCTTAAACTATGCTCTCTGCATAGAACATTTTGTCCTCTTCATTACAGACCCAACAAGCTGAAGACAGATTTACTTCCACACCCTTCTCCCCCATGTTATGCAGTTGTTTTAGAGTTTTTCACGAGTAAAACAAAAAATCATTGATGTTTTGCTTTTAGGTGCTCTGTACATTTCCTTTCTTTTTTCCCTGAAGAATGGTGGGCTTTGTTCCAAAACATCATGTGATACATAATTCCAAGGAATTCTATTCACATTTTGCAGGTATTGCAAAAGAAAAATACGGCATACATATGCTTAGTCAGCAGTAGCACATCATTGGTATCTTCCCAAGGAAAGATACCAAGTCTATAAAAACTTCTTAAGATCAACATGAACTTTGAAATCCTCATTCTCCCAGAAGCTCACACTTCCACAAATGTGGTCAGTAATCCTTGTTTTCTCAAATTAAAGCACTCTGCAAAACATGAACTTGGGGTCGAGGGCGTGGCAAGGGGCATGTAGAGAATTCACAGAAGTCAGGAAACTTCTGTTTACTTATGTCATCCATGAAGGATTCAACAAAACCAGCAGGTACAGAGGCAGCCTTTTTCCTGTGACCATCTCTGAAATTAAATACAAAGACACCTGCCAGTTTTGACAAGGCTTGTCCATGCACTGATCTTTACACATTCCTTGTGAAAGACAACAGACAGAGCAAACACCCTAACTCCTACACAACCAACAGATAAGCTCAGGAAGGCTGTTGCTTGGCCTTTGACAGGGAAGAGGGTTTTTCCACAGGTCTCGTTCACACCCAAGGCTATAGGACAATCATAAATTTCTTTTGGGAGCTTCATGTTTTTACCTGTAATCCTGGGATTTTTTTCAGTCTGAAGTATTCTGAGGCAATCCTTAGAACATGTAACTTCTATGCAAATGGGCTGCTGTTACATGAATGGCTGTAGGAGGCATAGTGGCAAGACTGATAACAAATTCAGCCACTGCACTGACATTGTTAATTCCATACACAGTGTAGGAGGATAGCAAGTCAAAAGGTATGTGTCTCTCTTCTTCACATCTGTCTCATTTTTAAAGCATTCTATCATTCAGTCCTCACAAAAGCCTTTGCTCATATTGCTTCCTTGTAATTTTGAGTTTACACTACCACTATTCTCTCTGTCCCCCACCTCCTCACCTGTACAACCCCTGCATCTCCTCCATGGTCTGAAACCACAGTAGTCCTTAATCTTCTTCTGGATTGTTAAAGGAACAAAAGTTTTATAATGTAAAGACAGCATTTTCATTTTTTCTTTTTCCAAAGAGACATAAATCTTACCTTTGCTTCCTTCACGGCCTTTTCTCCCATAAGGTATTCTGTTAATGGAAAGAATATATCCATCTTCTGTTGTCACTTCGTATTCCTCACTAGGGTATCCTCTGTAGGTAATAATCTCACTCTGAGGAGAGAAAAGAAAGCATCTTGGAACCAGACTGCCAGGCTCTTCAGTCCACTAACACATGCAAAGTACCCTGGGCTTCTTCTAAAGACTGGAATGTGTCATTAAAGAGTCTGGTAGTAATATGCCATCTGCCTACCACGCAGATTTTCTTAGTAAGACATCCCAGAACAGACTCAGGAACTAGCCAGACTGAATCCTAGGAATCTGTAAGGATTCCCTAGACTGTCCCAGCCCCATGCTGCTTACAGTGAGAAAGAAGATGTAGTGTTGAAAAGGAGATTATGGTAGCAGGGCAAAACACCAAGAGCCAGATTTGTCAGACAAGAATTGAAACTGTCTGCTCTCAAGAAAACAAGTAACATACAGGTGAAGACAGAAGAGAGTCACTGGCACCACTGCAGCCCACAGGAGAGAAGGATGTGCCATTTCTTACTTTCTCCTCAAAATTTATGCCCAGTGCAGAGTTTTTAAGTGACTGTGGTGTCAGAGAAAACAGGAAAATAATAATAAAAATCCTCACACCTGTTAGCTGCTTTGGTTTCATTATTAGGTTTAATTTCTCATCGTTTATGTCTTGGGCTTTAGGTCATTTTGCTTTGATGCAGCTCCACTAGGGCAATGAACTTGCTGTCATTGGTTTTACGACACTAACCATGCCTTGGGAAAATCTAAAAAATGCAAGACATGATCCGAGTTCTGCTCTAAGACTGTTGGGCAAGGAAGAGGAGAAGAATTTAATTAAACATGCTATTTCTTTTAAATATGTCTTTAATTATTCACAGTGACATTAATATTCCAAAGTGATTTTAAGGCTGTTATTCCAATGCTATTAGTCTTAGACTAAATTATTATCTTCAGACCTTTAAACTGTATATACATGATCCAAGCACTTCTAATACACCTTAAGCATTTCTATCTTGAAGCATCTTCTCACACATGTGAAAAATTGGCACCGTTTAGACAGGGCAAAGAGAAACGAATATTGGCTACCAACTGGAAATATTTAAGGAGTTAGCTACTGCAGCGGAAAGAGAGCAAAGTTAAGAGAGTAAATCCCACATGGGGAGAAAAGCAGTCGTGGGTAAGAGCCCAGGCGCATGGTGCTCGGAACTTCACCGTGCTCCACGAACATCGGCTTTTATAGCGGTTCCCAAAGACAGGCGCAAAGACGCGAAAAAAATGTGAGAGAAAGAACAAATACAGGCAACAGCGGACCAAGAGGACCGAGAAGGAGGAGTAGACAAAGAGGACGCGCAGCCCTCGTGTGTGAGCGGCTGCAGCAGCAGCGGGCTGGCCGCTGGCAGGTGGCCGAAGCCGCCGGGGCTCTCCCCGCGCTGCCCCGCCGCAGTCAGGGCTGGGCACTCCCGGCCGCGGCCGCGCCACTCACGATGTTCATGTTCGTTTCGGGGTCCACATTCCTCCTCCCCGCGGCGAACGCGCCCGAGCCGCCGATGCTCTGCAGCAGGAAAGCAGCGAGCACCAGGCCCCGCATCCTCGTCCTACGAGAAGGAGCCGGGACGCGGCGGCCGAGCAGAACGCGGCGCTACACCGGCTGCGAGCGGGCCCGGCGAGGCTTTTGTGCCACCGCTCGGTGACAGGGGCGGGAGCAGCGGCGCGGCCGGGCCGGGCCGGGCTGGGCGTGCCCCGCGGGTCGCAGCGCGGAGGGAGCGGCGGGGGCGGCGCTGCCGGGCCGGGCCGGGCTCAGCCCACACGGCGCGGCCCTATCGGCAGTGCCGCCGCGGCGCGGCCTTGGCCGCCCGGCCCGCCGTGATTCAGCGTTTCCGCGGCAATGCTGTGTGAATCCTCCCGCCCCCCCGGGCTCCATTTTCAGGAGCCGTGCAGCCTCCAGAACGGCGCCCGTGAATTTGCTTCTCTGCCCGCCTTGTCATCTTCATTTGCTCCGCCTTCGGAGCCCGCACGGTGCCGCCCTGCCAGGGTCTGCGTTGTGCTCCCTGCACAGAGCGGCAGCAGCAGCAGTGAGGAGAGCGGCAGGGCCGCCCTGCCAGCGTCTGTGTTGTGCTCCGTGCACAGAGCGGCAGCAGCAGCAGCAGCGATGAGGGCGGTGGGGCCGCCCTGAAGGGTCTGCTGCGTTGTGCTCCGTGCACAGAGCGGCAGCAGCAGTGAGGAGGGCGGAGGTGCCGCCCTGCAGGGTCCGCGTTGTGCTCCGCAGCGGGCTCCGTGTACAAAGCGGCAGCGGCAGCAGCGAGGAGGGCGGAGCTGCCGCATTGCCAGGGTCTGCGTTGTGCTCCATGCACAAAGCGGCAGCAGCAGCGATGAGAGCGGAGGTGCCGCATTGTCGGGGTCTGCGTTGTGCTCCGTGCACAAAGCGGCAGCAGCAGCGAGGAGGGCGGAGGGGCCGCCCCGGCCGCCCGGCGCTCCCCGTGCCGGAGCAGCATCCCCCGGTGCCCCCGGGGCAGGACACCCGCGCCTCGGCACCGCCCGTGCTTCCAGGGGCCCGACAGCAGCCGCTGCTGCTCCTGCACGCACCCATCACCATCCGTCATCTTCGAGCACTGTCTAAACAAATCCAGCCTATACAAATGGGCTTCCATGCGTGCAGGGTTGCCATCACGGGTTCCCGCAAACCTGTGTCATGTTCGTGCTCTGCGGCAGCTGATTTGCAGGCACTGCATTGCACAGCTGTAACTTCCCGGAGAAGCGTGTCTGTGGTCAGGGAATGTGTGACTGGGCTTGCGAAAACTTGGACCAAATTCAATCCTTTAAAATAAATAATCTGTTACTGTGCCCATTACTGTGGAATAAAATCCATAGAATAATACAGAAAGCTGATCCTAAATACGGAGTAATAGAGCAAGAGGGTGTCCAGAACAGAAACGTTTCTGTTTATTTAGAAAGCATTAAGATTTTAATTGAAAAATCATGGAAGTTTTCATAGCATCCCCATGTTTTGATATGCGAATATGTCACTAAATACAGAGATACTATATGATCCTTTGCATGCCTGGCTGTCATTTCTTAAAACTGTTTGATTTTTAAAAATTTGGGTGGGAGAATTATTGCTCAGTGATTCACTTGAGTTTTTTGTCAAATTAATTACAGATTACTCTTCCCTGCTAAGGGAAAAACCGAATTATAAAATGCCACAATTACTGCTGTCAAATATAGTAATTATATGCTAACCTAGGCTAAATGGGAACCAGTATAAAATAGGATATGCAAAGGGACCCTGTAATTTACTATGGTATACTTAATTTACATTAATTTTAAAAAGGAAAACTGCATTTCAGGCAATTGTTTGGCTGACCTAATGCTTCCAGGGGGAATTCTTTGTCAGGATGTATCCATTTCAACTCCAAGGAAATATCCAGATATGAATTTTCTCTCATAAAATGTGTAGATATGTTTGACGACATTTCTTACTCTTCTGTATGTAGAGATCACTCCAGTAACCAAAGACTTTTTATTAAATACGAATGCGTTTGTTGTTCCAGCCCATTTCCGGACATGTTTTCCAAGGAGCTTCTGCATTTGTTGCTATGCAGTGCAGCTCTTCCTGAGAGCAGTCAGCCCAGCTACAGCTTGCTCTGAAGTGAAAGCAGCAGAGCTGTAGAAAGATTTCTGAATTTGCAGTGCCCAGCAAGTTACAGAGATGGCTGCAGAAAGGCTTTGCATAACTGTTCTCTTACTTACTCTGATTTAAGCACTTTCCTGCATGTATTTTATTTAATAGGCATTTGTGTCAAACCATAGCATATGGATGCAAATAAATTAGTAAAACATAAGGAAACTAGGGCAAACTTCTGCGTTTCAGAAGGAAGATGCCTGCATTTTCCCACAAGCAGAGTATAAAGGAAAACAGATGCCTGGGACAGAAGCAGAGACAAGAAACCCACAGATACTTAGTAGCATAGTAAAACATTAGTCTCCACATTTGGGTTTGGCATTGCAGTAACCTTTCAAACACTTTTTTCCCCCTGTAACTACCTACAACCTTTATTTTACATAAAATACATGGATTTGTGTAGATACCCTTATCTGTTTCCTTCTCAATCCACTGCGTCTTTTCATCACCTATCAAATATCTGGTTGCTAGAATCTTGAATGCTGCTCAGAGCATTCTGACTATTCTGCTTCGGCACACCCGGGGAAAAGCTAAGCTTCACTTTCTTTTTCCCAGTAATTTCATCACAGATCAAATGAGTGGATCAAATAAATGGAAGGCACAACAGCAGTGGGCAGCACTCCTTTAGGAGCTGCACTAACCTTTGTCTTGAGCTCTGAAACATCAGCTCCAACAGCCCCTCCACAGACACCACAAACACACAGACAGACACTTAAGACACAAGGCGGGGGTGTGGGGGTGGGGGGTGTGTTTGTGTGTTACACAGGCTCTCAAAATTTTTGTAGAAACCAGAAGTTCTAATATGTAGGACTGGTTTGTTGGGTTTTTTTAAGGAGGGAAAGAGTGGAAGGGGGAAAGGAGAGAAAAGAAGGGAAGACGAAAATTAGGGAAAATAACAGTTGTCGGGTACTAACATCTCTCCTGCCATGCTGAGGGTTGTGGTTTCTTCTTCCTCTCACCAGATCTAGTTTGAGTCATTTTTATAAGTTGGGCAACACACTTTTAGACCTTTCTTTTTCTTCCCTAGTCTGCAGCTTCAGGTTACATCTGAATTTACCATATATAGTGCCATTTATTTATGTTATGACCTATTTCTTGGTTCTCTTTGTTACTCCCAAAGTCAAGTTACAGAGCCGGGTCTGCATTTTTAATTTTTTTAAACTAAGCATCAATGAGTTGTTTGTTCATAGATGCTCCAGAGCCCAGGCCATTCCCATCTCTGTTGCCAGGTGTGTAGCCTGTAGCAGGCATTGCTCTTGCCAGCATCAGGCTGTAAGCTTTGCAATGGCTTTGCATGGCCTGGGGACCAAGGCTTGCTCAGTTTGACCTTGTCCTGACCTGTCTTCAGCTTTGTTTTGCTTGGCACACCTGTGACAGCAGTTTCTCAAACTGACTGCCTCTGTCTAATATGATTTGTGAAAGGATAGTCGTGGGTTTATGGAGAGAGCAGCAGCAAACATTTCCTGTGGATGGGATACTTAGTACTCTTAGACAATGGCGTAGTACAGAAGAACAGAGACCTGGTACAGCAGCAGAGACCTCATGGTGTGGAGGCACAGGATGAAGGAGTGCAGAGAGGGGAGATAAGGGTTTGTTTGTGTGTGTGTTACGTGGGTGACACAACACCAATAAAACAGGAGCCTACAGCATGGCACTGAATTGTGCAAAGATGCATCAGCAGAGGCACCAGGGGCAAATGACCCTTGCCTAGCCTATGCAGGATAACCAGGTGAGCCTCCACTAGCTGTCTTTATCGTGGATGTCTCTGCCTTTGAGCACAGCAAACGCTGGGAGCATTAGGAGCTGTTGCCACATTCTCCACAACACAAAGTAATGCATGGCACAGAGCCAGGCTGCAACAGCTTAGAGACTCAGTTTCATTTCCTCAGCTGCAGACTGACTATTCTGCTTCGGCATGCCAGGGGAAAAGCTAAGTTTCACTTTCTTTTTCCCAGAAATTTCATCGCAGACCATGAGTGCTGGACCAAATAAAAGGAAGGCACAACAGCAGTGGGCAGAACTCCTTTAGCTTTGGGGCTATCTGAAGACAAGTGAGCAGAGAAGGAAAACCATGAGGTAAGAAAGCAATCCGGTCTCTGAAAGATGCTTTTTTTTCCTCCATGCCACGGGAAAATAATGCTTATTATTTACATAAATGTAAGCAGTGAGGGACTTTGAGCATCTAGAACCAGTAAATATTTTACAGAATATTTAGAGAAGAACCAAAATAAAATAAGGATGCTCTTGAATGTTGTCGTGTTACTGCTTCTCTAATGAGGTTAAGTCTCTGTGAGTAGAACAAAAGTCTGAAATTTTTTTGCATGCAGTGTGAGGATGAAATCCAGGCTGTAGCAGGGGCAGCTGGTGCCCAGCCAAAGAGGTATAATCTGTCTCTCAAACCTGTGTTTGTGATTCCTCCTTGATTTGCCTCCTCATAATTTTGCAGTCTTTCCACTCAGTCCTTTTTTACTCAAAAGATTTGATTGTGCAGTTGAGCAGCAGCACATGCTGTGCCCCACAGGCTCTCAGACCTGCTAGGAGTTGCAGGACAGACATCAAGGAAGTGTTTCTAAGAAAGGAAGATTTGACTGAGGAGCCTCAGTAATAGAATTGTGTGCCAATTCTTCTTTAATTAAGGGAAAGCAACAGTGTAGACTAAAATGTCATCTCTGTGTTGTAAAAATGTCCCCTTGATTGTGTGACAGTTTGTGCACCCACACAGGGACACAGGGCACGGGTAGGCAATGGCAGCAGGGGAAACCAAAATAACACCCTGCCCTGGTGGCTCCACATTTGGGAAGAAAAAGCTGTTGAATGATGGAGAGGGATTGTCCTGATTTCATCTGGTAGAGAGTTAATTTATTCTCAGTAGCTGGTACAGTGTTTTGGTTTCATTATGCCAATTATGTGTATAGCACACTCACAATTTGTTGGTAGTTGTGTTTATCCTAGTCAAGGACTTTTTTGTGTCTCAAGCTTTGCCAGTGAGGAGCTGCACAAAAAAGCTGGAGAGAGCACACCTGGGGCAGGGGATCTGAACTGGCCAAAGGGATATTCCACACCAGAGAACATCATGCGCAGTATATAGACTCAGGGAGTCACCTGGAAGGGGGCTGGTTGGGGTGCAGAGACAGAGTCTGGCATCAGACAGCAGGTAGTGAGCAATTGTACTGTGCACCACTTGTTTTTCTTTGAGTTTTATTTTTTCCTTTTGTCATAAATATTAATATTTACTATTACTATCTTTTATTTTGTTTAAGTTATTAGAAATTATTAAATTCTGATCTTAACCTACAATTTTTACTTTTGATTCTCCTCCCTGTTCCACTAGTGGGGGACAGGGGGAGATGAGTGAGCAGCAGCATCTTGCTTAGCTGCCAGCTCAAACCACACCAGGGTTACAGGAGTGTTAATGACCAGTAGTATGTCTGGTTAATAAGGGTGTGTGAGTGTGTGTGTTTAGGGATGAGGCACCTGGGAGAGAGAGGAGCTCCCTGACCAGCCAGAGGCAGCATCTGAGGAGTCACAGGGATAGTGAGTGAGCGTGTGCTTTGCACCAGCAAGTGGAATGGGGTTACATACTCATGGGCTGTACATCCAAGTGCCAGCAACTGGAGAGGCTGGTGAGATCTGGGACCCAATTCCTGGCTACATTAACCATATAAGCAGTATAACCATTACATAAGAATGGTGCCATGATCTAACATACAAGGATTTAAAAATGCAGGAAATCCAAAATGAAATTTATAATAGAAACCATAACATGTACAAAGGTTTAGGAAATTGAGTAAATCACATTATTTATAGTTAAAGGGAATTTTAAGTGATGACATCTTTTGGGTAGGCTTCAGCAATTGTTCCCAGCACAGGAAGTATGTTTCTGAGGCCCAAGGGTGTGCCAGCTTTACTACAGAGACCAGCCCTCCATTTTAACATCGACAGCAACATCTGTTTCTGTGTAAGAGGTGCCATCATACACTGGCAAGAAGAATTACTAAAATCGCTATTCAGCACTTTGAACCTAGGTCTCCCTACAGCTTTGGCTTGTTTGAAGTATTGTGGACCAAGTGAGGTATTGCCTGCCTTTAAAGTACATCATGCCAGGCTTAAAAATAAGAATAGCAAAAAGTAAATGGGGTGTAAACAACTTTTTTCTTTGATTTCTTCTAGTACCATTTCCAAGGATTCCTTGAAGACTTCCCTGTTGCAGTTAGAATGTCATTTTACATGGGCTTTGCTGAAGGAGCATGTAAGTCTTGAGGCCCTAGAGGAAACAATACTTAATCATATCAAGTTTTTGGCAAGATATGAGATTAGAGATTATAATTTACTCTCCTATGTAAAATACCTAAAGAATTCAAATGAGGAAGCCCTGAGAAGTCTCAAAAAAGCTGAAGAAGCTATTCAAAAACGTCATCCAGATGAAATTGACAGGAGAAGTCTTGTTACCTGGGGGAACTATGCCTGGATCTATTACCACATGCAGAGATATGAAGAAGCTCAAACTTATGTAAGCAAAGTGGAAAACAGCTGCAAAAAGCTTTCAAGTTCTGCTCATGGGAAGATTGAGCTTCCAGAGATCTACGCTGAGCAAGGATGGGCATTATTACGGTTTGGGAGGGCTTACTTTGAGAGGGCAGTGAATTGCTTTGAAAATGCTCTGAGGAGTGAGCCCAATAACTCAGATCTTAATGCTGGCTATGCAACAGCAATGTATCGCTTGGAAGGCGACGTTCAGAGGTATGGTGGGGAGAGGAGGCCGTGCCTCGAGGCCCTGAAGCGGGCAGTGGCACTGAACCCAATGGACACTTCTGTTATGGCATTGCTTGCATTAGAGCTTCAGCGATTAAATCGAGCTAATGAAGGGGAGAGATACATTGAAGAAGGACTGCAGAAAACCCCTGACTTTCCTGTTCTCCTCCGACATGCTGCTAATTTTTACAGAAAGGAAAAAAAAGTGAACAAGGCAGTGGAGATTTTGAAGAAGGCCCTAGCACTGACGCCAAAGGCTGTCGTTCTGCATCACCAACTAGGACTCTGCTACAGATCCAAGGTACTTCAGCTGAAAAAGACAAGATACCCACGTAGAGAGGAAATGGAGAATCTCATGGAGCTTGCCATTTTTCATTTTAAAACGGCGATTGACAAAAAGCCAGTATTTTTTTCTGCCTATAGTGACCTAGCAAAGACATATGCAATAGACAAGAGGTACGAAGAAGCTGAAGAGACGTTTCAGAAAGTGCTTCAGAGAAATGATCTAGCCTGTGATGAAAAACAAGAAATCTACTTCAATTATGGCAATTTTCAGCAATTTGACATGAAATCAGAATCAAAAGCCATTAAATATTACATAGAATGTCTGAAACTGGAAATGGATTCCTATCCAAGAAAAAGGTCCAGTGAAGCTGTGGAGACATTATTGAAAGAGAAAATTGAGAGAGGTTTAGGAGATGCCACCGATATTGGTACACTTGGACTCGTTCATAAACTAAATGGTAAGAAACAAGAAGCAATTAAATGCTATGAGGAAGCCATTGCTTTGGATCCTAACAATGAAGAATATCTGAATGCATTAACTGAGCTACGACTTTCCATCTCAAGCTAAAGCTCACAAAAATCCTGTGTACCAAAAAATCCCCCAAACCAAGGAGGTTTCAACAGACTTTCAAAACCTTTTTTGTTGTTTGTTTTTCTTTTGAAGGTAGACATTATGACCAAATGGAACACAGGTGGCATCACTTTCCGCTCATAATGTAGAAACTGTAGACAACAATTGTTGATTTGTTCATTCACTAGCTGAGAGCATGCTTGGCTAACTATATAATATATAAAATATATACTTATAGCTAATCTAACTTAGTCTTCAATGCTAACATGGGTATAAATGTTGGATTTAAGTGATAGTCTGCAGAACACAGAACTTCTATGCTGAAACCAGATATTACCTTCTACTGAGAAAAAGATAAGGGAATCATACAGTAGTATTTTGTCTGTATACTTGAAGGCATGCTTATACACAAATAGAATTTCTGAAGCTTTTTTAAGTATTTCAAAAATATCTTTTGTAGAAGAAACTTTTGTTGAAGGCTTGTTCAGTTTACTACCTTGTATGCTGTGTAATTATGAAAAACAAATACTGTTTAGCTAGTCCACTGGAAGCTTACAAAATGTGTACTATTGCTGTGAACTACTAAAGTCTGTTTAATCTGTTGACTATTGCTTCTGAGTATCTTTCTGATAACTGGCCTTCATCTTAGTAGATTAAGTAAAGTGAAACAGCCATTCCAAAAAGTAAGAAGGATAAAGTTTTGGTAGGATATGAAAGGCTGAGGAGCCTTTCATATTTATTTTCCCTGACCTCTCAGCAAAACTGGCTCCAGGGGCCTTGCACAAAAGAATTGAACTGTGCACAAAACAACATCTGTCTAGTTTACCCAAAACACCCTATCAGGAACCACAACTTCTGGGGAGGAAGGAAGGGCACTCTTTGAGATGCCAAATAGATGGCTATGGCCATGCTTGTCAAAAAAGCCAGGGATAGCAAACATACACAAGAAATGACCTGAACTGGATACGGAGGGGAGAGCACAGCCAGAGCAGAGCTGGGTGAGTGCCCCAGAGCAGGGCAGGGGAGCACAAGGGGCATGTGGAAAAAGGGGTGGGTGCCTAAAACAGCCCACTTCAACAAGTCCCAGAGAGCAACCCGCGCTTTCGGGGCCTGGAGCACACTTGCAGAAAAGCTAATGAAGAAAGGCAAAGGACAGGTCTTTGTCTGGGGATCCAACAGCTGTTTACTGCTTCCAAGAAGGTCCACAGACAGACACAGAAGAGGGTGGAGGGTACAGGGTTAAATATGGGGGGAAAAAGGGGTGGCTCTGAGGACCAGTGGGAACAGGGAAAAGTGGTGCAGGGGGGAGTCAGCAAACTAGGGGAATGAATGGGATAACAGGGGTGGAACAACTGGGAGAGCCAATGAAACTGGAAATATTAACATGTGCCTGCAGAGGCCCATGGCAGGGAGGCTTTTCTCACCCTAACAGAAGAGGGATGTTTCCCCTCACTTGTTTCTGCTCCTCATAGATTAAGGTGCTGTCACTTCAGTGGCAGGACTTTGAGCCTCCACAGGTGCCCATAGGGTCTACATAGTTGGAAGAAAGCACTAAAATGCCAAAAGTCTTCAGCTGTCCAACTAAATTTTGCTATTGTTTGTAGTATCCTTTTCTAATTTCCCAGTAATGTCCCTGTGTTTGATAGAGCATAGTACTCAGGGAAAACTAATGCTCTACTTCCAAAATGTTTCTGAGCCCTAGCCACTAGTGTAGCATGAAGCAAACTGGTGACAGAGCCCATCAAGAAGGATGTGCACTTTAGTTTCTAGCCATCCTGGAGCGTTCCTGCACCCACAACAGCAACCCCATACAGACAGGATGACAAGCCATGAAGGAGTGCAAAACACTGATGCCAGATCACAAAATAACAATAAACCTCTTCCTTCTCAGCTCTCCTTCAGAGAATCTTTTATACCACGAGCAAAAGCAATCAAGTGTACATATTGCAAACACTCTCTTCCTAAGAATCAGCTGGACCAAAATCCACCCTTGTTTCCCAGCCACCTGCCAGATCCTCTGTTACATACAAAGGCAACCCTGCCTAGGGAAGGAGTGGTGAGGAGGGAGAAGAGGGGGACTGGGAACAGTTCTGGCAGACCACTCCTGAAAGCTGGCTGCAGCAGCAGTGGGGGCAAACTCAGGAACTGGTGACATGACATTGCTGTGCCCAGCTATGGGGACAAAAGGGTCTGTCAGACAATCTCACTGCCTCTGTGAACCTTGAGAGCTTCTAAACTCAGCACCAGTCCTATCTAAATTCCACTGAGGGCATGGAGGGTGGAGGGCAGGAGGGAAGAATTCACGGAAGACATGGTGCAAGCCATGGTGACACATCCATTCTCCCCTCTACACTGCCACCAGGATATCTCCTGAAAAAAGAACCTTGAAGAAATAAGGATAAGGTATAAATTATTTTGGAAAAAAAAAAAAGTGAGCCTGAATTTTTATGAAGAGTCATAGCAGCTCAATCTGCACAGTGAAGAAACTGTGAGGCATAGTAATGCAAAAGGTGTATTTGTTGTGCCTCACCTCCTTTGTACTCTGCAGGACAGCTCTGGACCACAGATGCCTGGGGATGCTCCCAGGTATCCAGCCTTCTGGATTTGCCTGTCTGGTAAATGAGGAAAAGCGTTATTTCCCACAGGGTGGTGCTGCTGCATTGCCTGGAATGGCGACACGGGAGCAGGTTGAGTTGGAGCTTCGGGAGTTAGAGAAAATGAAACACACATTTTTGAGAAATACGTGGGGGTTTTTGGCAAAACTAGAACTGCACAGAGGCTGAACACACCTGTCAATTAATTCACACCCAAATATGAATACAACCCTGAAGCTGATGCTAGCTGTGTAGGGGGAAAATGACTGAAAATAACACTTCAGGAAGTATCAATTTATGACTCAAAAGCACCTTCTAAAGTATATAGAAAATTTTACTGAAATACACCAGAATAATCACTAAGAAGAAGGTATTATTTATTGAGGCAAACCCTACTAAGGACTTTGCCGTGCTGACCATGAAGTAGTGTTACAGTTTAAGTTAAACAAGCTCTTCCTTCTCACATAAATTTGTAACACTTTACAAAGCAACAATGTTTGGCAATATAAAATACATTCACCGTATAGTAACACAGCCTTTGTCTTTCCAGAGATAAATTATTATCCAAGCTGATAGGAATGTTTCAGGAATATTTTTTCTGAAAAAAAGAGTTATTTTTCAACAGAAGGTACTTGACTTTTTCAATGGTGCTTTCACACAACTTTCCAAGGTACAATTTATTAAATGTTCCAGATTATCACTAGAATATAAATAATTTCAAAATAATTATTATTTCCCCATTTCAAACCCCGTGGAATGGAGACACATGAGATAACTTCAGCAGCTGTGAGCAGTTTCACTTCCATCTCTTCACTTCCACTTCACTGAACTTCCATCCACTGCACAGAGCAGAGCATAATCCCAGGTAGGATCCATCTGAGGCAGGATCTGTTGGACAGATGTTACCCCAAGCCAAGTCCCACCACGCTGTCCTGGGGAGCCAGACAGGCTCAGCAGTGCAGTGCTCCAGCCGAGCTCATACCCATCAACGCTTGTGTCCATCAGGGCTGGTGGGAACACAGAATTGCAGGATAGTTAAGGGTGGAAAAGACCCCTAAATCCTCAAACATGCAGTGTTCATCTGGCAAATTGTTCACAGCTAGCTCGGGTATCTTGATTTATTCCCATACTAAGCCATGCCAGGAAATGTCCTCCATGGAGGACTGCCTGAATATTATCATCTTTGAAAAAAAAAATATTGCCGATACCATAAATCGTTCTTTAAAGCTATTGTGAGCCAGGGATTTCTGTAATGCATTGCCTGAAATATTTCACATGGCAGGATGAAGGTGATCTGTTCAGCCTGGGTTCTGTGGAGCAGGAGCTGGAAGTTTGGCCTGAGGCTTCACCAGCCTGGATTGCATTCCCATTTCTTCCACTTGCAGGTCATTTCTGCTCCGCTTCTTTCCTTTTGTTTCTTAGTGGGAGCATTCATGACAGGGCTGATATTTCACAGTGTCCTTTATGCACAGAAGTCTTTATTGCAGTATATAAGCTTTTCTCCATTGACTTTAGTCACAGCAGAGACAGTATTGGAAAGCCCTGAAAGAATTTTACCATTTTCTACAAAAGGTCTGTGGATAAAACCAGTTGAATGTTTGCTGCTAAATGAGATATTTAAAACAGTAAGTAGTGCTTAAAAAAAAAAAGGGAAAAGCATATGAAAAAAAATCTTGAAATAATAAGAAAATGCTAATAACATATTACATAGTATAATTTACTATGATAAAAATACATATAGCATTATTCCAACAGGCTTTTACAATATGCAGTTCCATGATGTGCTGTGATGTGATAAACAAAGTAATTAATTTTTTGTAAATTTATTTACAGTGATAATTTATAACTTGTTCCAAAAAATTGTATTTTTGATTGACCACACTATTCCCTACTTTTTAAAATATTAAAATATTAAGATCTAAAACATTATCTTCATCAGTACTAATTAATAAAACCAATTAATTTTTTTCCACATGTGCATATTTTTCCTAACTCATTAAGAAACACCCATGGATAATTTTTGGTTTTTTTAATGAATATATGTTAAAAACTAAACTGGGGCCCAAGAGTCAATTTTCATGCTGAGCTGAAGAAAAGTTATGTCATTGGCTTTAAGAAGACTTTGCACTGCTATTGCTTATTCTGTGGTCTGTGCACATAGATCATGCTACGGGCTCTGACTACATTCCTAAAGCAGGACAGAAAGAAAGGCTTAATTTAAACACAAATCTATTTTAATATGTTGTATTTAAAATACACTTGGATAACAAAACTACTTGATACACATGCTATTCATATATATGTGTGTGTGTATATAAAATACATTATACTCCTATGGCTGTACTCTTGGTCTAAATCAAATTGATAAATATCAGTCTATGTTGCTTTCACTTCCAAGGCACAGAGTGGAAAAGGACACCACGAGCAGCCATTGAACACACTGCAGAATAACAAAACTACTAGTTCAGTGTAAGTGAAAATTATTTAGACTCTGATCAATTTGTTAATGAACAGAATACAGCTTGATACAGCATTAAAACACGGAAACTATTTGTATTGTGGAATGTGAAGTTTTCCATTGCTGACAATGTATTCACTCTGGAAATGTACAAAATCACAGTATTTATTAGACCATCACATCAGTAAGTTACTCCATGAGCTACATGCACTCCCTAGCTCCTGTGAAGCAGCCAGCTGCAGTATATTCCTCACACAAGCAGCAGGAGACTGTCAGCAAGTCACAGCTCTTGTGTTCTGGCCATCAAGGAGAACTGAGCTGACAGCTCCTCAGATGGTACAAATGAGCAATTGGCACCACCTGAAGATGCAGTTTCTGGGTCTGAAAAGAGACAGACTTGCCCCTGCAATACACAGAAACAATTCTGCCAACATCCTCTCCATTATCAGCCCAGGGTGGGCAATCTCTCAGCCACCTGGTTGCATGGACTCTAAAGTTCTCTAATAGGTGCTGATTTTACAAGAGGAAAAGGCTCTGGGTTTGAAAACACCGGAGCCTCTCTGGTCTCTTGGGCTGCCTTTGGGCTTCTTCCAACTAATGCACTTAAAGCACATTTGTCTATCAGCATGCCCGGTCCCATGGTACAAATTTACTCCTCTTCAGATAAGCAGAGCCACCACTACACATTTTCCACCCTCCAAGACAAGGATTAGCTGAAAGATCATACTCTGCATGTCAATGTTTAGAAGTTCAAATTTTAAAGGTATCCAGAAGAAAAAAGGAAAAAAGTAAAATTTGCAATAGAGCATGTGGGAAAGCAGGTCTAAAACCATATTTGAAATTAAGTTGAAATGTATGTACAAAGTTCAGGCACATTGTAAAAATTAAAGCTGCTCCAGAGATACTTTCAGCATAAATCAGTTTCCTGCCAGATTTTCTTAAAAAAAAAACCAACCAAAAACAAAACAAAAGCAAAACAAACAGATGACTTTGGCATTTGAAACACTCATTTGCAAAGAGTTTCATGCAGACTGATAAATGCAGAGATTTTTTCTTGGTGTGTGTAATTAGTCCATTGAAACATACTAGACCCAAATGAAAAAGCTTGGGTCATTAATAGTATTTTTAAATGTAAATGTTATTGTTCAGTTTTGGTGACTGATCCCTGTGGAGTCAACATTGCATTTCAAATAAATCTGTGAACACTTGTATCTACAAACTCTATTTTCAGTCTAGCTTTCTTCTATTACTGCATCAACTTGGTATTACTGTTGCTGTATGTAGATTTAAGCCAACTAAAACACGACAGAACAATCTAATTGAGAGGTCTTGTTTCACAGGAGAAGTATATTCAACAGTGTAACACCACTGAGCCACATCTGTCTCAGGTTGTGCCCTACTGAATCACAACAGCACTTGTCACCTCTTGCTGAAGCTGTTTGTATCCACAGCCAAAAATTCAACATCCCTTTGGTCTAACTCTGCTGTGACAGAATAAGCTATTGCTCCATTTGTCCAGATGTGCTGTTTCAAGGCTGTGTTACCGGTGAGGGATGGCAAATGTGTTCTTTTGATTTTCTTTGCTAGTCTTGCAAAGCACAATAGTGCTGAACTAAATATCATAGAAAATCCACACAGGAGAAATGATGCAGTATAGCTGCCAGTTGTGTCCACAAGCCAGCCTGTAGGGAAAAAAAAATAATTTAGAAATCCACCAGTATTCTCATGGATAATTTACAAATCCTGTTACCCAGTTATAAACTTTTGGAGTTATCACATATAAAAATGATCAAATAATACATATTTACATCACCATCACTATACTTTTACATCCTGGTGCAGAGAGGGATTTATTCTCAGCAGGCAAATAATGTCTTTATAGCCTTTTATTTGGAGGTCAAATCCACAAGAAAAGGCAGAGCAGTCATCACCACATTACTAAATAAACATCTTCCAACTGCCTGGATTTAACTGGCAGTCTTTAGAAGGCTTAGAGAGCTCTAAGATCTTCATGCAGAAATATTTATTAAGCTGTGGCCAGGCTCATGCTTCACTCAAAACAATTCTATTTTGCAATAATTTTTGCTATGCAAAATTAAATTAAAAGCTTAATGAGCAGTGATTAATTGGGAATTGATGTAAACATCAATTTACAAAATATGCAACATATATAGAGTTGGTTGTTTGAAAAAGATCTCAGAGCTTCCACAGTATTAAAAACTGTGTCAAGTGCTTTCTAAAGAATAAGGGTACAGCTCTCATCCTTACTTCACTGTAATGGTACAAATGGCAAAAATGATGGTTAGATATTACAGGGATGAGTGTATGACCAAGCAGGAGTGAAGCTGACTCACCCACCTGTTCAAAGCAATGTAGAGACTAAATACAAAAAGAAAACATAAAAGAAAGACAAACTTGGAATTAAACTCTCTTTAGAGAGATTTAGATTTTACAAAATCATGTAATTTCACAGTGGAATCTTTTACTCCTTCTACTTGCACAGTTTCTAAACTACGAGAAGTGCTGATGTAGCCGCGCTTAGAAGCCTATTTCATACTGGTTTGTTTTTTAAATTTCATCTCACCCTGTATTTGGAAATCATCCCACCAAGGCCAGGATGGGAAATCTAAAGAGTTAAGAATGTCCAGGTGTGTTATTCCTTTACCCAGAGGCTGCCTTCACATTCGCTATACATTTGCTAACTTTCCTTCCCCTTTACATCAATAGGTAAATCTGAAGTACTGATAAGGTTGTGGGGAAGTCATTTGGCAAAACTGACCTGCCACAGGTGGGCTCACTAGATATGGTATGGCATGGAGAAAATACACAACGCCCAGTGCTGATGATAACAAAGGAGTTCCCACTGCATCTGCTGTCACAACAGGGATCAGCGTTACATAGGCTCCATCAAAGTAGCCAAAGGTAAATGAGAAAGGCACAAGCAAGGGGAAGCTTTGGAGAACTGGCAGGAAAAGACAAGAGAGGCCATCCATTCCCACAGCAAAGAGGTAGCAAAAGTACCGATGTTTCTTCAGGCACCTGCAAATTTCAAAACAGAAAAGAAAAATATTATCACTGAAACCAGCATTTCAGCTTCTATGCCCTGGCATGCAGTGCTTCAGTCTCTCTCTCTTTTCTATGGCTCAGATCAAGTCAATTGCCTTACACAAGCCTTCACTCAGCAGACAAGCCCAGGTCAGGAAAGTTGCCCACCTACAGCTGCAGAAACACCTGGCCAGCAGCAGCCTGGTGCCGGCTGTGTTCTTCAGGATGTTCCTAGTGACAGAGCCCTGCTGCCAGGATTTTGCAGACTCATAAAGTTTCAATGTTCAAAGCAGTATTTCATTGGGCTTTACATCCCAGCTCAGCAAGGTGCTCCCAGTATTATGCATAAAATATTGCAGTATAGCTCTCTTAGCTGCCACCTTTCCAGTCAGCCCTTAAATGCAAGTTAGTGTGAATTAAGTGAGATGGCAATTCCCTCCCTTCCTGCTTCACAAAAACAATGACTTCTCCCACAAACTAAAGAAGTGCAAAGAATGCATACTTTAGAATCAAAATCCTTGCTAATTTGGCCAGTATCTACTGATGTTACAGATACTGTACACTGATGTTCGGAGTGAGCTGAGTTCACAAAGCATGGTGAGTTCTTATACTGGAAAATGTATAACAATTTTCAGTCAGTCCTTCCTAGCACATGCCTAACAATATTGGGCCAGACCCTGGACCCTCTTCTATAACTTCTGTGCCTCCCAAGCAACACAAAAGAGATGGAAAAGCAGAGGAAACAGGGTGAAACCCCCTTGGAAATAGATATGGAGAATCACACCCAACATACCTCAGGCAAGGGGTTGCATTTCCACTATCAAATATACAAACACACCATTTTTTCAGGAAAAAAGGATATTAAACCAACTGAATAATTTCAAAAGAGACAAAAAGATTAAATGGCAAGCATTCCTGAAAGTTAGACTCTGTTGGGGGTTTTTAAGTTACACATGCTAGAGAAAGGGTACATAATGTTAGCTATTATATGTATTATACCTTGCTTGCATCCAGCCTCCCACCAGCTAAAGCTTCCCCTTGATCAGCCAGAAGCCCTTACCTTCTGTCTGTGAGCCATCCAAAGGTGATATTACCAATGATGTCTACGACACCAAGTATGGACATGAGGAAGGCAGCCTGGTGATGACTCACTCCAACACTCAAAGCATAAGGCACTAGGTAGACAAAAAGAGGGCTGCAGCCATATGCCATAAATAAAATTGACACTGCCAGCACCATGAAGCCTGGCATCAGCAAAAAGTCATATTCCTTCCATGAACAGTAGCATAAACATTCATGAGGCCATAATTTGATTAAAGGTGAACAGATGGACATTCGCTTTAAGTCTTGTTTCTCTGTTTCAGAGACATAATTCTGTTCAAGCAACTCAGGAGCAGTTTTACAATCCTCCTTAAGAGAAATAGGCCGCATCAAGGCACCACAGACACAGAGGTTTAGTACAAAACCTCCCAGGATGAGCAAAGCTCCTCGCCAGGAAAACTGCTCAATTAAGAGCTGGACCACAGGGGCCAGGATGAAGGTACCAATTCCACTTCCTGACATGGCTATTCCATACGCCAGCGCTTTCCTTTTGTTGAAGTATTTGCCCACCATCGCAATGGCTGGAGAATAACAAAGTGCAAATCCAAGTCCTAGAAAAGAAAGCAAAGTGCAGATGGCTTAATACTAAGCATGACATATGGAACATATTAAAGCAAACCACATAATGCATTTTCATTAGTACCAAAGAATAGAAAGCTTTTTCTGATTCTGCATCATGCAGCCCAGTCTGAGTGTGATGAGAAACTAGGATGATGTCTTTCTTCCACTGGCAGGGTCCCTGACTTGACAAACCTAACTGATGACCATTAATCCACAATAATAAGACTCAGACAGAAGTAATGGTCATAACAAGAACAAGGAGGATCACTAAACATGAGAGAATGGGTGTGCCAGCCTTTCATGCATACAAGATGAGGTCTTGCCCCAGGGTCTGCACCAATGCTGACACTGGACACACTGTCCTGATGAGGCACCACTTTGTGTTTTGGTCTGTTGCAACCCTGAACATTAATTTTCAGGTCTCTGAAACACAGTACAAAGAGCCTGTCTCTGTTACTAATATTCTACAAAAAACCTCTCTTGGTCTGCTAAACAAACTCCTTGCAACAGCTGCTTGGGAGTCCTGACCATTTTAAATCCCTGCCTACAAGTAAAGAGGGGAGGAAAGCCTCAGAAAGCCAGATCCAGTTGAGTAAACAAATAAGATTCATCTCTTGGATGGAGAAAAAGATTGTGGTCTCTGCTGCAGAATCAGAGAGCAGGTTTTAATCATCAAGTGGTTGCCCTAACACTAAAATATGTATTTCTGAATCAGTAATAGAAATTAGTTCCTGACTAGGGTTTTGGAGCATGTCCTAGGTTGAGGGTGAAACAGTCCCCAGTGCCTTTGGCAGAACTTGCTGATAGAGGATAAAACAGTCCCCAGTGCTGTAACTGGCTTGCCACATCCTCCTCAAAGGCCACACTGTGTGAGGCAGCCACTAAACCTGCCAGGATGGAATAAGAGGATTAGAGGGACTCTGGGCAGTGGGTGCCCAGTCTGGCACCCCTCAGGAGCCGAGGGGACAAGCAGGGCACAGAGCTGGGCTTGGAGCTGTACAGGCAGCAGAGCCAGCAGAGCAGCCCTGAGCTAGACATCATCACTCAAGAGCTATGAAAATCATACTTTATTAGGCATATACACCATTTATTTTTCAGTGAGTTGGCAGGGGGAAAATGTCTCAAAAAAGCCAACAAATGTCCTGAGGAAAGTGGAAAGTTTAGGGCTGAAAACATTTTCATACTTCGTAGAAGGAACCCTGCTACTTATTGACACTCCCCAATCTCACCTCTGCTTCACTCCTTGGTTTCAAGTCCTGCTGCTTTTACGGATTTAGACATTCACTTGTTGTGTTCCCATCTGCTCTCTGGGTTGGGGGCACCACATCTAGCCTTTACCAACAGTTCACCTCTCTGTTCATCAGCTCCCACAGGCTAAAAGTTCACTGCTTGTAATGAACTTGGCTCTTTACTACTCCATGTAAGTTGTAACTGCCTTTCCACCTCAGTATTCACAGCAGCCCCCACTAAAGAAGCCTCAGAGGTATTAGCGTGGTTTATAGCACAGTCCCTCGAATTACAAGAAGCCTTTTTATTTGTTGTGAACACATTTTGTCAAAGATTAACATTGCAATACAGGAGCAACAGGCGCTAAAATAAGGATTTTTTTTTTTTTTTTTTGAAACAAATAAGCTGTTGGCAGCATGTGAACTGCAGTAATTCCACCAACTCGTTACTAAACTCCAGGGGACCAAGTACAAGGTCTTATATCACCGTGGCTACCAGGTCAGTATTAATGAGGAAGGAATGTCAGTGTGACCACAGGCCCCTCTCAAGTTCCTCTGTGCACAACAAACACAGGCAGATAGGACAGAGCAAAGATTTGTTTTCACCATACCTGAGCAAAAATGGAGGAGCTGCTACAGCAAGACTACCAACCAGCAATTTTTTTTTGCTGTTCAACTGGAATGTAATGCAGACAAAAGTAAGGCATACAGCTGAGGTGCCTGGTATTCACCAAGAGCTCCTCTATTCTTACTTACATTTATGTTTTAGTTTAAACGTTTTTCCCAAATATGCAAATAAATTAGGGCAATCTAGAACTTCTGCTATAACAAACTCCTCCCAAATCCCAGTCAAAACAGGGAAACCTTTTCATGTACACCAACTGCAACAGCAGTTCTTCCTCACCTCCCATAACTTCAGAACTTTATTGACAGTCCTCTCTCCATCAGAAGGTTAAGTTGCTTTTGCAGGGTGCTGCATTTGTGTGATATGAGATCAGTTAGTGCTGAAGCTCTTGCTGGCACAGCCTCTGGTCTACAATCATGGGAACAGGTCTGAGTATCTCTATTTGACCAGTGCAGTGTCAGTATGACATGGAGAAGAGATCACCCATTGTTTTTAGCATTTCTGTCTTGTGTTCTGGCAGCAACAAAGGGGCTGAATGCATCCTACCTGTGAGGACTCCTAATGATAAGTAGAGATGTTCCAGACTGGTGGCGAATGAGCTCAGAATTAGTCCAGTAGATGCAAGCAGCCCTCCTAGCATGATACCAACTTGGCAGGATACATGATTACTGATTAAACTCCCAAGCGGGGCTTCAAAGAAACAAATAAAGCTGGAGTTAATGGCAGGTCCTCACACACAGTTCACTGCAACAGTTATGGAAGAAAAGGAAGCAGGAGGAAGCAGGAGAAAATGGTGTTTGCAGCTACAGAGTGGTCTTCCAACATAATCCTTTCACAATGGCATGAGCACCAAATATAAAGAAAAAACCCTCTAAAAGTCAGGGTAAACCTGAAACTTGCAGTACCTTTCTCAGCTGCCGTATCTGTAGATCAAAGTCATTATGGAACACAGCTAATCTGCAGTGTCAGGGGATCAAGACAGGTCACAGGAACAGCCCACACTGTTATGCTTACAACACTCAGACTTTTCCCCACCTGGAATTTGCACTTCAGCCCTCAGTAACTTTAGGTGTCCTTCCTCACAACTCCCTGGATTATGGGCTCTGGCTTAGACACAAACAGGAGAGGTCTCACATCTTTTGGACAATCTCCAGGGCTGCTACCCTTCTCCTGCATTTCTCCAACTCCAATGACTCCCATACCACCCTGCCTCTGCCATGGGATGCCATCACCAACCCTCTCCCCTTCTACTACCTGCAATGCCAGGGCAAGGATACCCCTATTTCTCTCTTTTCCCCAAGATATAACCTGGCTGTCACAGGTGAGTTGTTGCATCTCATTCTTGCTGTGCCCCTCTGCCTTTCTAGCAATTCTTATGGATTAATCTCTTCTACAGGACCAGGGCATGGATTTTCACCAAGCTGTACAGCTTTAAAGCAAACCCATGAGAAATTCAGTACAACTGCTGTGTTGATGCACATGATTTTTAATAATAGCAAATTTTCTTTTAAGAGAGAAGACTATTTGTAAATATACACTTTTGATAAAAGGAGGATGGTTGTGACTTGATCTGGAGGCAAGATGTACATCCTGTGCTACATCTCAAATATGACTCCAATCAAAAGGCAAAAGAAACAATTGCTCAATTAATAGCTCTCAAACATGAGGTGTCCCAATAGACCTGAACAAAAGTACATTTCTGAAAAATTAGATCATTTCACAAAACAAAGTTCTGCTTCTTTTTCTTCTTTCATGAAGACACTCCCTTGCAGAACTGTGTTGGGGGAAGCAGCTTGGATATACCATACCCCAGAGATCCCACAGTATCACTCTTTCCCAGCTGACTCCACCAACTTGTGAGCATGCTAAAAACAGATGGAGCCAATGCCAAAGTAGCTACATTACTCTTGAAAGGGTAATACACACCACAAAGCATCGTAGCACAGTCCACAATGGAGTGGATCCAAGCAGTTCTGGCATAATCCTGCCCAAAGTATGCCTGAAACTCCACAAAAAAAATGGAGATGCACCTAGGACAAAAAACATGAACATCAGTCAGTTAAACATGGAATATCTGCCTCATGGAAAACACTGTTCTCACTCTTCAGGTATAAAAAGTACCCACTTGAAGGTCCTCTCCAGCTCCTGGGAAAATCAAAATTGTGGTTGTGAACATTATATCATCACATGTTTCTTGCTGGGGTATCTGCTGCTAGAATTTTTATGACTCGGTATTTTGAACTAAAAGGAAATTGAAATGCTAATTCTCCCCAGTAACTTAGAGCCCATATGATGATGTTGCTTCCCTGGCACACAAAGCCCTGGCTTCACAGTTCTTCCCTGGCCTTGTTGCTCACTGTCCCACACCCGCACAAACTGTGAGGGTAGGGTCAATGTAACACCTGCAGAGCAAACCCCACCTGCAGCTGTGTGCTCATGGATGGACAAGTGCAAAGTAACTCCTCTCAAACAAAGAATCAAAACACAGCAGGAGCCTGTGGACCTTCCAGCAGTTTAATAAAATGTTTGCAGGAGAGGTCCTTTCTCAACTTGACAAGTGTTACTGTTCAATATGTCCCTGCAGAGGAACAGATTAAAATGTTGCATAATTTCATTCTCTTTTCTGGATCAACAAGATGCCTTTTCCCAAATCAGTGAATGACCACTTTCTTCAGCTTTTTTTCTTGCACATCTTTCACTCTTCTATGTAGTCTAATGTGTGCCAGCCGCTAGATTATTTCCTGTATGTAACACATTGCACACACAAACATGGAATTAAATCCTATTGGAATTCTCTGCCATTATTATGGAATTGGTACATTTGTATGCATTAACTAACACTGGGTAAGTGTTTCTATCCCCTTCTGTGCTGTTGACTCCAAGACCCTAGATCCCTAAAGATTTAAGATCCCTAAATCTGGGAGCTTTATTTTAAAGGAAATAAGAACTTTAGGTAGGAAACACTGTATTTCCACTATACTGACTGCCCAACAAGTTTTCCTCACTTACCAGGGTGCTTAACTCTCTGCTTAATATAGCTAAATTGTCCATGTTCACACACACCAGGCTCCTCTATCTTCAGTCGACATCAAAGTCACTGTGAAAGCAATCTCATCCCAGATTGCGTTATTTTTATGCGAGGCAGCAGTTTAGTTCTTGTTCTCTCCTGTTCTTTCTATTTTGAGAAAATATTTTCTGCATATTTTGGATACCAGAAGGGTGCAGAGAGGAGTCTCTTCTCTAGGGCTCAGACCTTCTCAGGTAGGACAGTGTCTGAAATGCTCGCAGTGGGAGAAGAGGGTATTGACATGATTTTCACGTTGACTCAGGAATCACATAATTCACTGGGACTGGCAAAAATGAGCACGGCTGTGGGGTCAGAGGGACACAGCGAACCCAAAGAGACCCTACATGATTCCTCCCTCCCCAGCAAACCACACCAGCCTGAAATAGCTCTACCTGCCCCTGGCCTTGATTCTGTAAGAAATCAGGGAGCGGGTGCTGAAAGCTAGAGCAGCTGTCAGAGGAGGCGAGACTAAAACCAGAGGGCTCATAATCCCTTGGTCGTCCCAGCAGCCTTAGGGGTTTCAGGAGATAACAAACCCTCTTCCTATGGCGGAAAAGAAAAGAAAGCTAATGCCACAAAGAGGCCAGCAAGACAAGCAGCAGTGCCTTTACCTTGTCACGGCCCTGGTGCAGATGGTGACGAGGAAGCAGCCAGCGACAATCATCCATCCCCAGCCTCCGTCGGGAGGGCCAGCGTGCCGGGCCCGGCGGGATGAGGCCATGGCGGTGCCTGCGCTCCTCGCCTCAGGGACAGCGCCTGGCTGCGGCCCTCACGGCCGGTGTGGGCCCGGGCTGCTCGGCACATGGGGCTGCGGCCATCTGTGGAGAGAAACAGCCCGAGTCAGGACACACTGCCCACGGTGTAACATGAATGGCTGGGCAGAAACCCTGCCTCAGCCATCCCTACTGCAGGAAAGGGCTGCTCGGCACATGGGGCCGCGGCCATCTGCGGAGAGAAACAGCCAGGGTCAGGACGGATTGCACGTGATGTAACATGAATGGCTGAGCAGAAATCCTGCCTCAGCCATCCCTACTGCAGGAAAAGGCCACTTGGCACATGGGGCTGTGGCCATCTGCGGAGAGAAACAGCCAGGGTCAGCCACACTGCACATGCTGTAACCCAAACGGCTGGGCAGACACTGCCTCAGCCATCCCTACTGCAGAAAAGGGAGCGTTTCTTTCACATGCAGTTTATGAAAATTTGTTGGAACCAAGAGGGCAATGAAGATTTGAGCCAGTGTCTGGTATCATGCTTTTCATGATAATTTGGGTGATTTGTCCAGTACTCGCGTCCTAGCACACAATACCCTCTTCCCTCCTGCGTGTCACTGCATACACGTGCAAGTCACTTCACTGCTGCCAGTCCTCATCCACATCCAGCAGGCTCCCCACTCATCCATCCCTGGCCTGAACTGTATTTTCAAATGCAATCAATACTCAAACTAGCTACTCTTCCTTGTACACAGTTTAGTGTGAAAGTTTTGTTTGAGAGAATACAGCTTTCACCTTTGTATGGGAAGGGAATATTTACTCCACAATCAGAGCAGATCTGATGATAAAATGTCCTCTGTATTCTCACGAGCTAAACCCCAGATGAAAGCTCTAATCAGCAGGACACAGCAACTTAATTTTGTGAGCATGGACAGTTCACAGAAGGTTAGAGCTAGCCTGTTCCCCTCTCCTAACCACTTAAATCAAAACTGTGTCTGCATCCAGGCCATCAAATTGTCTCTAAATACACACTGGGTGCTGCAGGACACTGCAGGAGACCCACTGACACCCACTGGATGTACCCCTGGTGAGTAACTGAGTCATGTGCTTTGCTGAGGGGACCAACAAAAAGCCCTCAGTCCTTTTGCATCAGTGACTGAATGGCAGGGCTCAGCCAAGGGACCTGAAGTGCCCCAATTTTCTCAGTGCAGGAACACACAGTGCTGGCTGTCAGTGCCACATTTCAGCCCGTGTTTCTGCCATCACCAGCAAGCCCTTAGCCTCTGGATGGATCAAAGACTTTCAAGACATAAGCAGAATATCTGGGATGCCTTTCAGTTTTACTTGAAGAGAAAGCTCAAATACCTTCCATCTCACCTCGATACAACAGATGCTGAGAATGCAAGATTCCCACTGACAAGAACCACAGGCTTCCCAGGAAGTGTTACCTGTTACGGCAGGTCAGAGGGCTACAGAGCCACTTAAAATGGCAATTCAAGAAAGCAGCTACATGGTTAAAGTGTGCATCCTCAGTCCTTGAAGCTGCTCAGACAGGTGATGCTCAAGGCTTGACTCTGCAAAGCCCAGATCTTCCTGACCCAAAACAGCAAGACACTCTAGAACTAGCCCTAAACACCACCACATCTGAACCTTTGGGAAGTGTCCCTCAGTGACCTCCTTGAGATACCCAGCTCAAAACCAAAACCAGAATTATTTTAAGAAAACATATACACACTGCCAAACTCAAAGGTGAGCAAAATAGGAGAAAACAGGTATGACAAACAAAAACCACAACATGTTGAAAGCTAGTAATATAGTTAGATGGAGTTTGCATAAGCACATGATCCAACACAGGGGGATCCTGGGCACTTCTGCAGAGTCTTTGCAGGGAGAAGCTCCTTATTTTGGGTCTAAGCAGTATCTTTCATTGCCCCTTCTACAGGAATTAAGGGGTTTTTGGGGAGTTGTTTTTTTTCTCTTTAGTGGTTTTTTTTTTTTTTTTTGGTTGGTTGGTTGGTTTGGTTTTCTTTTTCAAGTTTTGATTATTTAGGGTGGAAGAGGAACTTCCAGGAATGCCAGAATGGATAACAATAGCCCTTCCATAACAAGAAATACATACAAAAATGTTCAGATCTCCACATACAGAGCCCTAACTAATTTTAATGCACAAACAGCAGTAGCTGGGTGGCATGGCCTCAGCCCAGATCTCTGGCCCCACTTCCCAGGCAAGCCTCAGCTCAGTTCACATTTTTAGCTGTACATTAACGTACTTGGGAAGAATTTGATGGCATATCAGGCTAAGTAAACATAGATTAGGTGTTTGGTTACATGGTTACTTGCTGTTATTTTCCCAGAACCCTGCCAGCAAACATTTAATGAGATTACAAGCAACAGAAAACAACCATATTATAAAAAATGCCTGGCCAACATGAAAAGGCCACCCAGCCTCCCTATAGCAGATTAGTGCAGACCTCATCTCCTTGACTCCCCACTAGCTTCAAGGAGTGCTGTGCCTTTCACATCCACTGAACTAATAGGCAAGTTAAATTATTACCTTTCTTGTTGCTGCACATGTCTAAAAGCACTTATTATGTCAACCTGACAATTTCATTCGGAGGGTAGGAAACTTCATTTGCTTAAACCCCAGTGCTGTTTTCTAATTATCTGTATGGTGGATAGTACAGGCTGTAGACTCTGTAAATGAAGTTGAACAGCGAGAAAGCACACTTTATCTGGGCAATCATATCCTCCTCCTTCCCAAAAGCCAGTTTGCTCTCATGTTGAATCTTTTTCTCAACTTTTCTGGTACAGGATAAGACTATTTTTGAATATTTGCTCCACTGTAAGGCCTGGCAGCATCGGCTGCTATTATATCTCAGAGGTACATGAAAGTTCCTGCTGCTTGAGACAGCTGAAGGAAAGCAGGGTTAAAATATAATCTCATGAAACAGCTCTATACTTTGCTAGGTAATTTTCACCCAAGCACTAAGTAAATGTGCTTTGCTGTGAGTTCAAAGAAGATGCAAGTGGGGTGAAGATGGTACAAATTCTGCTGATCCTTTAGAAAGCCTTAGTTAACCAATGTGCCCTGGCAGCTCACTAAACAGTGACTCTGTTCCCCTAAGAAAAAACATTAGGTTTGATTTGGCAGGATATATCAGTTGCTTCAGCAGCCAGAAAGAAGCCTAGAAAGAAAGCAAATGCTCCTGAGAGCACCTCCCTTACCCAGTCACTCAGCAAGCAGAAAGGAGGGGGTGAGTTTACTAAAAAGGCACTGCCATAACCTTGTACCTCATCACAAGGTCCCTTTTGCCAGGAAAAGGAGCACAAAAATCCACGGCAGCTTAGCAACCAGCCAGCACAGCGACAGGAGCCCCTGAACTTTTAAACAGCTCACAGGCAGCAAGAGCTCGCTGCTCCCTGTGCCCACCTCTCCTGCCACCCTAAAGGTTTCATTCTTTGTAATTCGTTCAATAATGATATCACAACAACGTGAAAATGCAAAGTATTTGTATGACAAAGGACAGAGGAACAGCAGGTACAGTCACTGGGGCCTGCCTGGGGACCAGGGCTGGGTTTTTCCTACCTACTTCACCTGCTGCATTTACAGTGCTGGCAACTCCCTTGTCTCAAGAAGTACCATCTCCAGTGCTTTTTGAAAATGCTCCATTTGCAGAGGGATTCAGCTTCAGCCAGAGGAACAGGCATAGGGTGAGGTTTGTATCACAGCTGCCCCACAGAAGGAACACAGATCCCAGACCATAGTGGGGGTCCTACTCCACTACTTTCTTACTCTTCACCCTCTCCTGATTATACAAAATGAAAATGGTTCTGTGTGTTTAGATGCCTTGCAATTTCCTTCAGAACTGCATGGAAGGATTCTGTGCAGTTTATCCTAAGGGAGCTGCCCCAAATATGTATTACCAGCATAAGTAAGTACAGAATCCAACACTTACTTTTACCTGTTCCATAATGCAGAGATCTACATGTCAGAAAAATGAGAAAAAGACTTATCTAGAATTTTCTTTCTGGACCAGTATGAGACACACCCAAATAGTTAAACTGTATGTGCCATTTGCTGCCTTTACCATGAAGATGGGGTGGGAGAGGCCTGAGAAGCCTGTGACAGTCTCTGTGCCCAGAATGCCAGGACACACTTCCAGAACAGGTTCATGCACACCAATGAATTTAAACTGCACTTCTCTGGTGAGCAACAACACACACAGCTTTCAAAGTCACTCTAAGAACATCCGTGCAGATGAATTTTATGAACAAGTATAACGCAGCTTAAGCATAGCTGGAGAAGATTCATTAATATGTGAAAGGTAACAGATTTGCATATATTTACTACATGTAACCTACACACTTAACTCTAGGGCAGTTTACTACCTTCTTGTATTTACCCTATTCACATAGCTCTAGGCCAGATCTTCTCTTTCTTGTTCTTCAGATTGCACCAAATATTCTTTCTAGGCACTTGCTACTTTCATGTTGACCTCTTGTTTTAATACTCTCCTGCTTTCTTTTCCCTTTGACTGCTGTATCTTCAATGAAATGAAAAATAAACAAACTAAAGAACTATGAATAAAAGAAAAAACAAAAAGGGTGTGGTATGAGTATCAAAGACGGAAGAGAGAAGAAGGAAAAAGCTAGCTAACAATAATATGTATATTCTGTGGGACACTGGAGCAGAAGATTAAATATTTTACAGCTTTTGAATGAGTTCATTTCATTTGCTTGTCTTGAAGGATCAAGGATGACCACATCTGACCACCGACCAGAGTCCTTCCCAGAAGTTTGCTACCTTAACTTACACAGTAGAGTATATTTAAATGGGACATGGTATTGGATATGAGCACAGAAGATGCAGACAGCTGCAAACCCTCCATTGACAGATCCAGTTAGGAGACAAGGAGGTACTCTTTTTTGGGTTTTTTCCTGTTTGGAAAAAACAAGACACTTTTCCAGCCTTTTTTGCTTCCCCATATTTCCACACTAGCAATTGCATATCATGGTAGGCACTACAGCCAGAATTCTGGCAGGCTGCTAAATCCTAAATTGTTCTTAACTACATGGAAAATAAAGACTTCAATGCTGTACAGCTCTTGGGATGCAAACACTATTTCTAATCTAATCTATTTTCTCAAGTCAACAGCTGTCCCATTCTGTACCCTAAGTTAGCTATTTAACTCAAAAAAACCAGCTTGTTTTGATTTCAGCAGAGTCTATTTATCAAGAATTATATGATTATGACTTTGACTTGTTTAAAAACAACCCAAGAGGTTCTCTGTAACCCTATGTTCCTAAATAAAAATAACTCCATTGAGCACCTTAAGGCTGTCACTCTATATTGTCAGCTTTTCTCTGTTTGAATATGTGTCTGTCCAGACTCTAGACAAAAAACCAAGTTTATGTTTTTCGGAAAAGAATGGCTGATGAATCCATGGAAATATTCCTTGTGTGAGTAAGTAATCTTGCAGATTGTGCATGTCTTTACAAGCAGAGTACATATTCTGCTTCTCTGACCTTCATAAAACCAATATCATTCCAGCACTGCTACAAATGGTTAAAAAAAGAACTGCTTACCTGAAAGTTCATTTAAGGCATTGTGCCAGAATGAAAGTAAACAAATAAATATCTAAAAAATCCCAAAACCAAACCAAAATCCAACCTGACTTTTAATTGTTGCCATAACACTAAGACAAGAAGCACATTAAGACAGATTGTAGTAAGTGCTTCATACTTTTTCCAGTTTTTTATCCGTATTATTCCTGAATAAATCTGGATGTTTTATTTCGAAAATGTGTAACCAATTTTATACATTTTAGGAGGGATTTGCCTATGATACCAAATAAAAGCAACATTAATAATCTATTTTTTTGCAGTAGTACTTTGGGGCTTCTAATCATAGAGCAGTGTCACAGGGCTGGGCATCATACAAACATCTGATAAAACTTGCCCTCCATCCAAAATGTATCCAGACAGAGAAGATGAAATGTGTAAGAGCCCAGCTTATTAACTCCTATCACTGTGCTGAACAGCAAATGTTCTTTGTTTGCTTCAGTGAATGCATTTGAGGGAGGTGGTTGCTGGAGACAGATGGAACAGGAAAAGCAGTCTGGAAAGCAAAGGGATGCTAAGCAGCTGGTACAGAATGGAGGTGCCAGAGAGGGGCACAGGTAAGTGGGGTGACACAAAGGAAGGGCAAGAGTTTAGAAGACTCTCATTTACCCAAAAAGTAAAAATACTAAGAGCTGAAACATGAAGAAGATGGCAAAAGGAAGGGTTGTAGAGCAGCACAATGTTCTTTAGCTGCTCCTGTACCAAGCAGTCACTGGGAAAGGAAGGGCCATGCTTGCCTCCCCCAGCAATCACTTTGCCACACTGGCTGCCTAATTTGTCAAAGCTGCCAGAAATTGCTAAATCAAATGGTGCAGCTGGAGCCACAGCAGGAGTAGTTGCTGTCAGTAATGAGAAATGCAAGGTGAACATCCCTTGTGTCTTAAAACCATTGTGTGGGGCTTACAGAAAACCAACAGCCTGACAGAAAGGGTCTACAGAAAAAGGTTAAGCAAATGATAATGGAACCCTCTTGACTCTCTTACACAGCTTCTGGCTAGGTTAGTCCTTAAATAATGCAGTTTAACTACAGAGGGTAAAAAACACAAAGGAATATTTTTGTAGGAAAACACCTTTGCAGAGAAAGCTTGACTTCAACTTAACTCCACCTGAAAATGTGCATTTTTGATTGACACCCTTAAGGGTTTTAAACAGGCATTTCATTTCTCACTGTGATTTAAAGAATAGTGAGCCAGACAATTTTCCTTGAGTACATGTCTGTTACTGAAATCTGAGCTGAGACTGTCAGTGAGCACACCCTTAGCAAGGCTGTGATCACACATGTTCCATCTTATGATGTCAACATATGTATGTGTCAGAAATCTCTGATATTTGCTATTTTTTTCATATCTCTCAATTTTTCAATATTCCTACATTTTCCTATTGTAGAAACAGATGGTTTTTGGAATTTTTTTTAAATTTACTTATAATTACACTACATTTATCTGTTAATCTTGAGTTTTATAATATATCATTAATGATGATTAAACATTTCTTCAAACACTTCTCATTTACTGTTAAGCTTAAACATGTCATAGTACAATAATTTTTCTCAGTCATTCCTCTTTGTTCAAGGATCTTGTGCACTTCTCTGGATCAGGAACTTATTAGTGTTCTCTTACATCTTGAAGAGTTCAGAGCCCAAGTGGCATGGCTGGGTTTTTAACAATTCACACCAAAAAAAATACTTTTCACAGTCAATTTTCAAGATGTGAATCCTACTCAAGTGCTTTCTAAAAGGAAAGGAGATGATTATTTTAGAAAACAAATTCTGTACCTACAGAACAAGTTATCCAGAAGGTTGTCTCTATTTATCTGATGGTTTAGGGCTGCTGATAGCGTCAATTCATCATCATCTTCAATGTGCAATATTTGCCAAAGCTAATCAGGCATGGAAAGGCAAGGCAGGTTATTTCCTTTTGTTCACACAAGCTTATGTTCTGAAACAAAGCTATTAGGATCCTTGATGCCATGCCTGCTCTTCTAATGGATAATATGCACCAGATGATAGCAAACTGTCACTGTGACTATCATTTGTCTTAAGGGGTTTTTAGCTGTAATCTTAAACTCTGTAAAAGAGTCAGATAGCCCTATCATGTTGGAGCCACAAATTATTTTTCCTTTAATAATGTTAATATATAATCATTGTATATTGTAAATGTGCATTAAGATAATCCCCAGCAGGAATGGTAGAAATATCTCTAAATACTGGACAGACAACTGTTCAAGACAAAAAAACAGGGTGTCTGTCATTTCCTGAAACAGACTTTTAAAAGCAACTAGTGATGAATGTGGCTTTAGAGGGTTAGGGATTTCTGAGAAGTCATTGCAGAAATCACATTTACCTTATGTAAAAAGCATCATATATTATAATACATCCATATGTACATTCCAATGAACACATCTCTGCACAAATAAGCTCACATGTGTGGGCCTTCAGAAAGCACAAACCCTTCAGAAAGTAACAAAAAGGGAAGCTACTAAGTTGGGAAGGAAACATTAAATACTGAAATGAAAGACAAGGAAACAGACAGAAGTCAAGAGGAAGAACTTTTAGCATGCCATACAAAATATACCTCTGACCAGGAAGAATGCATTTGACAGCATGCACACAGTGAAATATGCATCTACTCACAAGCAGCTGTTTTGGTGAAATCACACGCAGGAAGTTAACAAACAACCAAAGTGTGTTGGGCAGATCAGCACATTCTTCATGCTCAGTCTTCCATTCAGCCTCACTGAGCCATCCATGTTTCAACTAGATCCTTGCTTAATACTGTATTTTAGTTTTTAGGAAAACTGTAAAGCCTTGAGAGAAGTGCCCCAGGTTCCCTTTGCCGAGTGAGTACTGGTGCAGCTGCTCGATTACATCATTTTCAGAAATGATCAGCAGGAACTTTCCATGATACTTAAGGGTGTGCTCCTGCTGGTCAGCATTGCAGCCCAGAAATACAATTTCTCAATTTTATGTTAAAGAACATTTCTCTTCACAGAATGTTTTCACTTTGGTAAGTGAAACACAGAAAAAAAATAAATCACCCTGTTATAACTTAAGTATGTTTTACCATTAGTCTCTATTTCTATTTTAATTTCTATTTTAATTTCTTTAAAAGTTACTCTCCATTTCCGTTTTTTCAGATGTTCCCATACATATCTTTAGCTTGTATCCTCTCACTCCACAGACACACAGAACTGTCAGCAAGCAGAATGTTACAGTAAGTGTTCAAAAAAGCCTGTGATGGAGATGTGATTGAAAAGAATGTTTGGAAAAATATCTGACCAAAAGAAGCACGGGATTATCTTAACTCATAAAAAGCATGAGAGCAAGGGCTTTGCACCAAGGGACCCAAGGGTGCCTCTGGCAGGAAAACAGACCTGTAAGTAGTGAGGGCAGACATTTTATAGAAGAGAAGTTTGAGTTCTAGCAGAGAAAGAAACAAACAAACAAAAGTTTGAGAACTCTAGCAGTTAATGAGACAGTATGTAGAAAAACAGGAAACCACTTTCCCCAGATTGTATCACATTTGTCTTTTCTCTTCACCATCTACACTGTAAAGCCAGATAGCTATAAAAGAAGGAGGAAAAGAGCCCATCTGGAGGAGCAAGACATGACGGAGTCATCTTATTAAATGTTAGAAAGTAATGATAAGAGAGCCTATAAAAGGTGAAATTTTAAAGTACTTGAAAAGGGAAAGAAAGAGGCTGATGCTATCTAAGACAAATAACCTAGAAATTTATGTAAGAACTGGTTATAAAAACATTGGTAAAAATTCGCTGTTTCTTCTTCCTATTAAACCTAGTCCTAATTACAGAAATATTTACAACCCCAGAACCAGCACAGCCTGCCAAATCTCCCATAAAACACCCAAAGGCTCTTATGAGCAATCTCTCAAATGGAAACACTTCAGAATCAAACCCTGCAGCCTCTGCTTTTTCATCTGATCCTACAGACCAACTTGCTGGCCATTTATCATAGCTCTTGAACCACTGAATTGGACAGTTTATAAAAACAAAAACCTGGCTAAAAAATCCAATAATAGATTGTAGAACTAAGTACAGGTTTTTCAACCTGGTACCATGTTGCAGGATGTACTCCATACAAGTTATAAGAATGTTTAAAAAAACCCAAACAAAGGAGTCCTGGCTTTTCACTCTGAGCTTTGTTATTCACATTACTGGTCAAGGAGCCATGCTGAAGAAATGCATTTCCTGCCTGTTTAGACTGGACAGCCACATGAGTATCATTTGGTCAAAGTCTCACCACATGTCAGCTTGGGAACAAAAGAACAAGATTTAACAGGACAACCCAACAGTTATCTTCTTATCCTGTTATTCCAGCCAACCTTGTAATTGTCTCTTACCTAGATCTCGTTATCAATAATCCTTTTAGTGGGATCAGTTTCACTTTAAACAGCTTATTACATGGATGACAAAGGAGCAAAAATAACTCAAGAATTATCAGAAAGCAAAAATCATTTCTAAAACCAATTTATATATATTGATACACAGAGGATGATATTCCTAAAAATCTTCTCACTGTGAAGTTAATTTTTTTCTCTAAAAATGAACAGGTTGTAGTGATTTTTTCAAGAACTTCTATTTACAATGGAAATTCACCTCCTATAGGGAATAAACTGCAACTATCAAGATAGTAGTATTTAAATTGCATCTTCTGAATTACCTGAAAAAGTAACTTGAAGCATCCCAAAGAAGAGTTGTTACAAGGAATTGTTGTTTTACCCATAAATTCATTGTCACCATAATAACAAAAAGATAATCTTGATCTCACACTAAAACTGACAAACAAAAAACTAAGGTCCAATTAAATTATTATCTTTTGTTTTAGTGATGAGATCTCTCACTGAGTTAAGTTTCCATTTCCAGTTAAGTACCACTGGTGTATCTTGGTGCCCTGAAAAATATTGGAAAGATGTTGGCAGCAACACCTGCCTATGAACCTACCTAAAAAAAGCTCTGTTGCATGCTCCAAATCATTCATCATTAGATAATTTTTCTTCTTGAGTGGGCATTTTATGTTAGGGCAGATTGCATTTAATAAATTTTACATTGCTACAAAGTTCTAAATTTACCTGAAGCAAAAATAGAATCCCAACAAACTTTTAATGAGTCCACAAGCAACAGCAGATTTCCTTTCCCACCTCCACTGCCACCCTAAAACACACTCCACTGGTTTCACACACTGTCCTGTCTGTCACCACCTTCACATCCTCTGGTATTTTCCCCAGACAGATTTTAGTTGGTGCACTGGTGCCTTTCCTGTCAGGAGGCATTGATACACTGCCAACAGCATTTACATGCTTGCTATAGTCTCTAGAAACAATAAAACTATGGGATTCTTTTATTTTCTAGGAGTTGCTTTGGGTACCAAGTTTTCACAACTGTCACCCAAGATTTACTTTCTCATTTAAGGTGAAAGTAAAAATTGCCTTCTAAAGGAGCACTCTGCAAAGTGCCTCTGCTGATACACCCAAGGTGCCCATGCAAGACCTCTCGTATGTAATACTTTGTTAACCCATGCTTTCTGGCAAACAGACAAAGCTTGCAAACTGACAAGTGTCATTTTACCATCAGTCTCATGTGGGCTGATTTTAAGTAGCTTGCACCACAAACCAAATGCAGAATTACATCATATGGGCTGCAGCCCTTCAGAGATTACTCTCCACTCCATTAACTTCATTAAAAATAGACCAGATGTGTGGGATAATTCTATTTATTCTTTCCAACTTGCTACTCCATCAGGCTAAATTAAATGGGCACTGATAGAAAGAACTCTGATCACAAAGAAGAGATGAAATACCAACTTCATGAAGAGCAGAGGATGGTGGAGCAGGCAGGGAATGAGTCACAGCTCATCCTAGATTTCCTAGAGTGCCCTGCCTACTCTACATCTGGATCCCTAAGCTAACCAGAAGGGGAACTGTTCAAAGCTTTGGATCTGTGCTGTGCCCCATAGAGCTAAACAGGGTACAGAAATAGCAGTGTTTGCTTCTGCAGGAAGCTGGCTCTGGCTGGGATTCACAGGGATGTTTCTGCTAACAAAGCGTTTTTGCCCTGCCAATTTTCATCGCAGCCACGTGCCAACCTGCAAAAAGGAAAATTAAATTTGACCAATTTAGTTGTTCTCCAACGGCATCCTGTTTTGACTGCTCAGATTTTCACGTATTTAGGGTGGAAGCCAGGTCCTTCAATAAATAATGACAGAAACTGCATATTTTTGCTGAGAGTTCCAGGGTCCTTGGATCAGCTGTGATGCTGCAATCAACACAGTCTTCATCCAATACTAATTTTTCTGCTGTCATCAATTTGTATTTTACGGCAGCTGCATTTCCCAAATTAAATATTTGGGCCACTTACAATGCAAAATACCAGATGCACAGAGAAATAGTCTGAACTGATTTAGATGAGGAAACAAAAAAATTGTTAATTCTATACTTAACTATGAAAACAGCTTTCATACAAAAAACTCTAGCTGCTGTTGGAGCACAGTATTGATACTGATCAAGTGGAGAAACTACCTGGTCTTTGCAGCTACTCAGTCCTTTCAAGAGGGAAAGTGCTGCTCCTCTCAGGTGCCTTTTCTTGCTCAGCTGATTTCCATTCCAATATTCTCTCTTCCCATAGGAGAGAATTTTTTTTCATCCCTTTAAAAATGCACTTTGGCTTTCTGCTGGTGTTATCACACTATAGCTGCCCAAAGAAAGTGTAATTTAAGGAGATGTTTGCATGAAAGCAGGACTGCTGAGAGACAGTCAACAGGGAGAGAACTCTCCAGGAACTGTGTGGCAGCAAGGACATGATGATGGACAACATTGATAGGCGGTGGTTTGTTATCCAAACTGACAGGATTGCATCTGGAAGGCTGCAATGCTTAAAAACAAACAAACAAAAAAGCTAACTACCAGAAATGTTTGTTTCTTTAAAAAACTGCAAAATAGCTGCCTATGAGAAGTGTAACAACACAAACATATTCAAATGGCAATAGCACATCAATTCTTCAAGGGCCAATTCAGACCAGTGAGCTCATATGATGAAAAGGGAAACCTTTATTCCCATCAAGTTCAGTGCAGTAACTAATTTCAAAACCAGCTGGGGATATTTATTGAACACTGACACTGTGGCACACTGGTATAGGCAAGGCTGAGTGTGATGCCTGAGTGTGGGCCCAGGAAATTTCAAACTCAATAGCTGAGAGAGTGGATTCAGCATTTCAGTGACAGAAAGATGAAGCTGACACTTGAATGTGAAACCATTTTGGGTTTGACTCTCCTTATTTCAGGCCTCCCTTTTCCTGTTCTGTTAATGACTTCTGTGGGAAATAAAGGTGATGAGCTTGAAGGGCTGATAACAGGGGCCTCTGGAGGAAGGGAATAAACACAAAGTCAAGAAATTACCAATCCAAATACTCTGGTACTTTTGGGAATACATGGGAGTAAGATAAACATGGAATCCATGCTCCACTGCAGTGTCAGGCAAAGACAGAGCAGAGAGGAAGGGGGACAGTGACCCCAGAGCAGCAGCCCAGCCCTGCACTGCCCCTTCTCAGCTGTGCCCCTTCTCAGCTGCAGGTTGCCTGAACAAGCTCCAGGCACTCCCCTGCCAAAGGAGCCTGATATTGTCAAACACAGCAGCTTGATGAGATAAGGCCTAAAACTGACAAGAGGAAGCATTTGACTGTGTCTGCAGAATAAACTGAGGACTTGTGTGAGATCTTCAAGAAGCTCTCAAAGCCAACCTATTTAAAGATGCGTTTATAATGAACACTCTATGACTTAGTAGGTACTGAAACATCCCCCAGAACACTGTGGCCAGCAGGAAAACCATTTGAATCAGGAGAGATGTTAACTAGGAAACCCAACAGCACCACAGACTACAAGAAACCCCTAGAGAGCTGAGGGAAAGATCCTACTTCCTACATTTGCATTTCACATCTGGGAAATGTGAATCATTACATCAACATTTAGAAAAATCCAGAAATAGCAGAAAGGAAGGAAACTTTGCATTAAAAAAAGTGAAAGACAGGAGACTGTTTCCATCTTGAACAAATGGAGAGAAAAATGTCAGCACTGTCCTGCTGAGGACTGAGGAGCTGAATTCCCAACTCCAAAAATACTTCCAGGTCCTGTTCAGAAAGGGGGATGCAGGAATTTTGTGGTTGCTTGCTAAAATATGTTCTCTGTTTTGATACTCAAAACCTGCCTCTAAGACCTTCTGCAATAACTGGGCAACAGCTTTCATTTTTTAAATATCTAAAGAAAACGTTTTCTTCTATTTGTTTTCTAGCAGGCACTTTGCTGCTGACATTGCAACTGAGAACTGAAATTTCTTTTACCATATGTTCATCTGCACTCTCACCTATTGCTTCAAATGGATTTGAGAAAAGATTCAATCATCATTAGGTACACAGTTACCCCAGAAGAAATGGAGTATAAATGGTGTATGTAGGCAAGTACACTGGCAGTCTGTGAACAAAAGCTGAGGAATCCCTGAAGTTTGGCCAAATCTCTTGGCAAGATATGGCAATAATTTTGATGGTATCCCAGTCACTCACAGATTGCACAAGAAACTTGGAGAGATGGAAAGAAAAAGGTGGCAAATGGGTTCTCTATAATTTACCTACCAGTAGGTTAAAAGAACAAATATGTACATTATAAATAAATATCCACAGATGGTCTAGGGCTTCCTATGTTTATTATTTCTGGACAATCATGACAACCCTGTGGTAGCAACTAATGTATTTACCATTCTAAAAGCATTCAAGGACAGTATTCCCCAGAAACTGAATAGATGCTACTGACAATGAGAACAGTAAAAGAAAATAATGTTTAATGGTAAAAGGAGCCCAGATTATTTCCCATGTCTTGTTTTTACTTTAGTTTTTAATCCTATCCACTTAAATAGCATTACCCAACTAGCAATTTGATGCAGAATATAAGCCTGATTCCTGGTGCCTATAAGCATGGATGTACAAATCCCTTACACAGACTAGACATACAACACACATTAGAAATACAGTTGCTTCATTTTTCTCTTATTTGCATAATGCTCTGAGACAGCATTCACACTAAAGCCCAGAAAATCATGTTACAATACCAAAAAAAGTACAACCAACAGTTTTTTTAGACAGCATTCACACTAAAGCCCAGAAAATCATGTTACAATACCAAAAAAAGTACAACCAACAGTTTTTCAGTGCAAACTGGTAATGCTGTCTAAAAGCAAACACGAAAGACTCATCAGGTAGTGCTTTCTCTGTTCATTATCTCATTAAATAAAACCAGCAAAAACTGATAAATATGACACATAAACCAAATAAGAATAAAAAATGCTGTTCCTTTTTTTTAAGTCAAGTAAAAGCAGCAAGAATATTTTGGTTTGTGGATAACTTGTAGTTGTCCAACACTGAACTGCAGCTGAGAAACAACTATTCAGTAGCATTTGCATTGCATGCAAAGTAACCAGTAAGCTTTACTAACTAAATTCATCCCAACTCACAAAATATATTGTTGCATGCCCTCAAGCCAGTTCTACAATTCCCAGCTGCTGCAGGCTCTGGGGAAGAAATCTGCCACAAATTGCTGGCTAATCTTACAAATGAATAGCTCATTTCGCTGCTGAATAGATTACCTGCTGCCCCAGGGCCTGCACAGTTTGAACTGCTGCAGAGACCCAAGAGATGGATTTTGATCTTGCAGTGTAAGGAAAGACAAGCGCCTCCTGGCTATACCTGAGTTCTGTGGGCTCCTCTCTACTGCCACAGTGTGCCAGACAAGTGTCATCTGAGCAGCACCCACCCTCCTGTGCTGACAAATGCTTCTTCAAAAACAGGAGGATGGGGGACCTGAACACCAAAGATTTCATAGTTAAAAGATCACAGCTTTCCCTGCATGCAGTTATATCCAGCATCCTCCAAGCTGCAGAGGGACAAGGAGCCAATCCAGGAAAAGTCTCCACCAGGGTGTCTTCCCCCAGAGCAGCTGACTCACTGCCCCACCGGGAACAGCTCTCCCACTTCCCAGCAAGTGCAGAATGCTTCAGAGAGGAAAACAAAACTAGCAGTTCAATGAGCTCCACAGGAAGCACCTTCATTTCCAGTGAAGAAAAACAGAGTGACTAGCTTGGACAGCTTCAGTTTTGGTTTTTAAAAACTGCACCTTTCCAAATGTCTCCATTCCACAGGCTGGGAGCCACCTCCTGCAGGCAAGCTCAGCTTGCAGTTCTACTGCTCACAGTCACATCAAGGTGTGCCAATTACCACAGGCAACAATACAGCTCATAAAATAGGTATTTTGCTCTCATAAGGCTGCTGTAAATAAAACTCTCTTAGGAAAAATTCATAAAATTGAGATTTTTATTTCTTTTAATCTGCTTTTTTAAAATCTACAGGAGACTCTACAAAGATAATCCAGACTGGAGCTGTAGTGACTCACCACAGGACAGAAAAGGTAAGATACTTTTCTTCAATGCCATAAAGTTTCTTGTTTCAGGTTGGAAGGAAAAGGTTATTTTTCTCTGTTGAATAAGGACACTAACAGCATTTAATTTCTCCTTCAAATTCTGTGAACAGGAACACGTACCATCATCCTCTAAATAGGCACTCCTGCTAAATGGGCAATGTGCTGTGTTTTCTTACTGGTTACGATAGGATCATGACAGAGGAAAAAAAGTGTTTAAAGCAGGAACAAAAAGAAATCCTAAAACATTGCACAAAACTATCAGTGCTTTCCAGACTAAAATAAATGGTAGCAGATTAAGGAAATCTTACATTAAACTGACTTCTTAGTCTCACCATATCAATTTAAGCAGTGCTATTTATCTAATTTCTTCCGACATTTATAATTTAACAGCAGGTCTACACTACATTCAAAAGTATATTGAACAATTTAGGTAAATGTAAAACAGAGTATAGTGCATGCATGTAACAATTATGCTCTCTAGGATTGGAAGCACCCTCTTAGGGGCGATTTAATCTTCCCTATTAGAGTTTTGGGCATTCACCTATTCCAGCTAAATATAATCTGTTTAATAAAACTCCTACTCTTATGATGTCTAGGTCTATTTTCCAGAAAAGAGAGAATATACTCCAAGAGAGAATAGGATAGGGAATGTATCCTTGAGTTGTACACATGGCTATACATCATGAAAGTGAAATCATCAGGTAAAAACTCAGTTACAACAGAAACAGAGAATCATAACTTTGTGTACACAGCTAACTAACTGCACATGCACAACATTAAGATATCTGAGCTACATTTTTCAGGCAACTGCCATAACCACATGTCATCATCCCCCTCTGACCACAGTTTGATAAGCAATTATTTCTTTCAGCAGCCGTGATGCCGGCAGAAACAGCCCTTACCTCCTGCCCCCTGCCATGTGTTCCTGCCTTTCAGGCCACCTTCTCAGCCCTCGACACAGCAGCCACGCAGTCACACAGATCTGGGTAAAAAGTTATGAGTAAAAAAGAAGCAAAGGTGCTTTTGAAGCCAGACGCAGTTCCCCAGGAGCCGCACACACGGTGCTGCTCGTCCAGCTCAGAGGGTGGCAGGGGGCTGCTGACGCAGGCACGGCTCTCTCAGCACACACATGCCAAATCTCTCCCTCAGGAAGTAATTGTGTTTGCACCAAAGCATCTGAAAAATCTTCCCCCCCTGTGCCCAGCCTGTTGGACCTTGGCCTGGAAACATGGATCCGGAAGGGATCCCTGGGGGTGTCCTCGTCCCCTTCCTCACAGCTGCAGACAAGAACCAGCTCAGCAAATCCCATCAGCAAGGCAGCTGCAGGTGAACGCTGCACAGCTTGAAGCTGAAGCGAATGTGCAAGCTGGGGCAAAAAGAAAGTTCCTGAGTTTCCCCCTGTTTACATATCAGCTCAATCAATTCTGATAAAGCTTTGCAAAATCAAATTACATGCTGTGCTATATTGTTTTTCATCATCACTTTCCACCTTCAGGTGAAGGCGAAAGTTAATGATTGAATTTTAAAGGCATTAATGTGGAAACCCCTTAGGGAAGCCCAGAGAAACCTTCCATTAAAATACAGGTTCTGTTACACTGCTGCAAAAAATGGAAAAGTAAACATTAAACACAATGCAACTGAAAAAAATATAAAACAAGAACAAATTATGAGCTACGGAGCACTGAAAACAGGAACACAAAAAGACAATAACAGCTAATGACTTGAGGTGAGCAATAACATGGCCCTAAATGAGGCATAATAGAATCACTCAGAGGAAAATGCAATCCTGTTGCACTTCATTAAGTTTCATGATATCCTCCAATTTCCCAGCACTAACAGAAACGTTTCCTCATTGCCATTGCAGGAGTGGACTTAAAACAACCAACAGACTCAGCTGTCCCAACCAGCTTGTTAACTTAATGAAATCAATTCAGTCAAAATCCTACCACAAAAACCTAAATTCATCCCAAATACCTAATTAACAACTTACCTGTAGAGATATTAAATAGAACAGGTCAATACATGAGCGGCAAATTATCAGAAAGTTCAAAATAAGGATAATACTTAGTGTATCTTTTGGCTTCTTTTTTTCATTGAATAGATTCCCTGAATTTTGCCAGCCTGTGAACACACAATTTCCTACATGACCACTTAGCCCGAGTCTATTACTGCACACCTGGTTGTCCTACAAGAGACAAAGAATTCTCCTGGCAATACACTATGTTAATGCCCCAGAAGAAATATCCAGGCTGTTCAGGATACGAATCGCTGTGATCAGCTACTTCCACAGCTCACTGGCCCTGCGGAAGGCCAGAGGGCAGCCCTGCAGCCTGTGCCTGGGCTTTCGGAGCCCTTTGGGGAGCCGCTCACACACAAACACAAACACAAACACACAAACACACGAACACACACACACACAGACACAGAGCCGTGCGCGGGCATCACGGTGACAGCCGCGCGTCCGCACGCACGGGGCCGGCGGCAGGCGCAGCCCTGCCTCTCACACCTGCCTCCAACAGGTACATTTGCTCTGCTTATGCAACAGGAATAAAAGATACCTGAGCTTCCTCATGCCATCTCGCAACTTGAAACGCTGTTTATCCTTAAACAGCCTGTTTACCTGACCAGCATCTTACCTAACCAACAGCATATACATATACATAGATATATGTATATCTATGTATATGTATATGCATTCCGTCATTAAATACTGGCGTTTACACTCATCTTTATTGATTTTTCAATGTTTCCGCAGTTCTAAGGCTGCACGACACAGGCAGGGCACGAAGGCGCCTCGGCTGCAGCCGCGCCGCCGGGGAGCCGCGCTGCCCTCCCCGCTGCCACCGCAGTGTCCCCGCTGTGTCCCCGCTGTGTCCCCGCTGTGTCCCCCGGCGGGCCCGCAGCCCCAGCCCCTACCTGCAGGCTGCAGCCCCCGCCGCAGGCTGGCCCCGGCGGAGCCCCGGCCGCCGTGCGCTGCCCCCGGGGGCGGTGGCTCGGGGCCCGGGGCGGTGAGCCCGCCCCGCAGCGCGGCCGTGCCCGCGGGCCCGCGCAGGAGGCACCGGGGCGCCTCAGGAAGGGTCGGGTCGGGCTCAGCCCCTCCCCGCGGGGTTTGCCCCTCGCCCACCTGGCCGCTGGCTGCCCCTCCCCGCAGCGGGGCCCTCGCCCGGCTCCGCCGAGCTGTCACCGGAGTCCCTCCTTCGTGGTACCTCCACCAGCACGAAAAGTGCGTCTCAGCACTGCCACGGGAGCTTTCAGCGCATTAAGAGGGATTTTTTTTTTTTATTTCCCATCGAGGCAAAGTCAGTACTGGGATTTGTGGATCAGCGCTTTCAGGCTTTTCGTAAGTTATTTTAAACGGTTCCAAAGTCAGGCAACATTCAAGAGAGGAAATAACACCAGAACTTGTGCATATGTATAGTCCTCTCTCACACGCACCAGTCCTTCCTGCCCATTAGGAATCATGCTGCTGTTTGGTAGTTTTTAAATTTTCAAACGCAGTTCAAAACCCCAGAGCAGGGGAAGGACTCACGCAGATATGGACCCTAGACTCTTGGAACAAGTTTCAAATTCCAGCAGCCCTCTGTTTATCCAAGAAAGATAAACTAAGTGGCCTGCTGAATATTGCATGTGTTTTTGGGCAAGATCTGGAAAGCAGCAGGTCTTTGCTCAGAAAGGACATTAAACATCCTGTGACACTTTCCATGAGAACAAAGATAAAATGGATCTTTTCTTACCCTTCTTGTTGCCAGACAAGAGCTGCTTGGTCCTTGTCTTTCCCCAGGACCTTTCAGTGCTGCTCTGAAGAGCAAGTGCAAAGCTGCCACGAGTGTGCAAGCAGAGCCCTGGGAGGGTGGCAGGGAGCTCTTTGCTCTGCTGGTCTTCAGGATAAGTTCAGGCATACATGATTTGGGTAAGCATGGCAGCTTCAGGGCAGATTATCAATTGGAAAAGACTTCCCTTTCTAGGTGACTCTAGAGCTACTTCGTGCACAAGAGAGCCAGGAGAGAGTGATCTTTCCCCTCCTTGTGCTCACTGTGGCATGAAGCTGTACACCACGTATGCACATCTTCCCTAGCACCAGTACACATGCCCCTGTGGCAAGTGGCCCACAGAGTCCAAGAGAAAAGGGGCTAGGTTTACCCCACCATGCATGTGGATGACAAAAACTTGTCTTTTAACAAAAAAAGTGCAGCTCTTCCTTTCTTGTTGAGTTTTTGATTTCACCCCACCCCCAGCCCATCTTTTTTATGGTTCTTTAATATTTTGGAAAGATTTTTAATCTTACCTGTATTAAACTGTGCTTCATGTTGGAAGATTTCCTTTGCCAAAATACCCTGGTAACATAATTGCAGCAGACTTTATTTGAACTGCTTAACACTGGAAGATAAAATTCTGAACAAGATGCTCTGGGCATTAAGCTGCTGCTCAAGAGGTTGGGGATCTCAGCATTGCAGTGAACTTGCTGCAGGTCAGGTTGGCAGCACCTCTGTGACAGCTGCCATCAGCAGGGGGAACAGCAGTGGTTGTCTGGATTGGCTGCTGACATTTTGACATCTGGCTCAACAACAGGTAATGCTTCTCTGTGCTGTGGAAAGGATACTGTCAGAGCACTACACCACACTGTGCATTGGACATGCCAGGGGAACTCAGGCAGAAAAACCACTCACACTCTGCTGACCTGCCCTCAGCGCTACAATAACAACAATATTAAAACACTTCTGTGCTAGTTAATTTTTATATAAATTCATTTTAGGCACTGAAGTGTCAGAAGCTAGATGTCACCAAACCAAAATGCATGACTTCATTCGGTTCTTGGATCAAAACTCTGACACTAATAGAAATACCAGGGTTTGGGTTGCACGCATGTTTACACATTCATGACAGGATTCCTTTTGTCACTAATTTTTCTCATGCAAGTTTCAGCTGCTGACACTAGACAAATGACAAAGCAACATGAAGTCATGAATAATGGCCTTAATCCTTCCAAAACTGCAATGTTGCTTTCTTTAGAACTGCAATCAAGATAGGAAAAGAGCACATGCCCTCACCTGGAGTGCCTGACCAGGCAAAGAAAACACAACTGGGCAAGGGCTTGTTTTGGTTTGGTTCCTGTGCAAACAAGAATAAATCCCTGACACTCTTTCACACTTTGCCAACCACAAAAATAAAGTATAATACTATAGAATTCAACAGGTAAAATAAAAGTTTTTGCAGTTTGGAGAATGGTTAGGTGCCAAGGAACAGGGGATGAATGGCCTTCCTACACAATGAATATTCTTAATTTGAACCTTTTATACAAATACCTGTTGGAAACTGAAAACCTCACTACTCTTCTTCCACTGCCCTCCTCTCCCATCTCCCTGGAGCCAATCAGCCCTGCCCTTGCAGCCAGCCAGCTGTACAGGGACATGCTGCAGCAGCGTGCTCAGAGGAGCATTTCCAGATCTGGTCACTAACATTTGGATCTGCAACCTTTGGCATTCTATAGCCAAAGGAACCCAGCTTCCCTGGCATCTCTAAAAAATTAAGCCACGGACTGGGAAAACTGTATGTTCCTATGGTTCCTTCAGCCTCCTCTCTGTGTCTGTAGTCCAAATTTTGCCAACTCCAAGGCAAGAAGGTAAAGTACCCACCACTTGAGAGCTGTGGCTCCTTCCTGGAGGTGAAGGCAAGCTCTGTTTCTTACTGACAAGATTTTAGCAAAGGATCAAATGACACTGATGCATTCCTAAAAATATGTGGCTGTGTAAGTCATATATATGTAGCCTGGGATAGAAAAGGGAGGGTATGTAATGTTTTCCTCACTTTCCATGGACACTGCTTGTTCCTGGAACATAAGACCATCATTTTGGCATCAGACCAAAAGATGCATTTGAAACCAGGCAGTTTCTAATGACACTCTAAATTAGATGAGGGTATGTCATGCTACCTACAGAGTGCATCATCTTCAGAATATTGGGAAATTTTGGCAGAAGCATCCTCTCTGTCGATATGAAATAAGTATAGGCAGATCAATACTGAATTGAATAAGAGGATTAATTATCTCCTTTTACTGATTGCAAACTTCCACATTTCAAATCTTCTGCCTTGCTACTCTTTACACACATGTCACGAAATCCTTGCTCCAAGCACACACTGTAAGATTTCTGGACACATTTATATGCACGTATTTTACAAAGATCTGCATTCCAGCTAGCAAGTGCAGTATTTTTTCACTGGAAAACACAGATTCATCACTAAAAATGTCCTAGGGAAACATTATTTAACAAAATTTGGCTGTAGAAATGCAGGAGCTTTAAAAAACCCCTTCTATTTCAAATGACTTGTTTTTGGCAGCCTGCTAGGTTTCCTTGCTAGCAGGCTTAATTTTGGTGGAGAAAGTGAAATGAAATGTAGACATTTGGAAATTTCCCATCAGAAGAAAAACTTAATTAGACATTGGAATTTTTCACAGCATGGGAATAATAAATTTGAATTAGTCTTACTTGGAAGCAGCCTTCGCACAGCTATTCCAGCTTTTCTTCCATATTCACCTAACTGGACCAGAAGCTTGGGCTACTTCAATCCATACAGGAATCTGACACCAAATATAGGCTGTGATGTCTCCAGTCTGAGGAGACCTAATAATTTCCATCATTCTACAACTTTTCATAGAATTATGGCTTTGTTCTTTTGGGTGGCAAGTACGGCTTGCTGTGCTCTCAGAAGAAATGGTGTTGGCAGCTTGTCCTGCTCATCATCAACAGCCTTGCCTGTAGCAGCCCTCAGGGAAATGCACAAGCTAAAGAGGGGTGAATTGGGGATCAAGGCCTGAAGGTCTTTATCCTGTTCACCAAATCAGCACACAAAACCAAGTAGAAGAAGAGAGCAAACCACCACCAATTCTTCACACCTCCACAGCACAGAAAACGAGTCCTTTGGCAAGAATTTTCTGCACCTCAGACAAAACTGGCTGGTGTTTGTTGCTGCTGGGGAGAAGCAAACTTTCAGAGAGAGTTCCCACCCAGCCTGGGGTATACTGTGCCTCTGGACAGGTTTTGGCTCCAGCTCACCTGTAAAATACACAGCTTGACACCTAGCACTATTTTCAATTCAGTTTTTACTACTTATTTGTTGTATTTGTTGTGTTCACAGGCCGAGGGAGAAGTTTCTTTGGTTTCAACTTTAATACATTATTTAAAAAAAATATTCCCATTGATATTATCTACAGCAAACATTTACAGAGTTAACAAACACAGAAACTATTGTCATTCCACACAGAAAGTTACAAGCATCAAAGATTTCTGTTTTATTTGGAGATGTACCAGATTAATTCCAGGGCCACTTATGCAACACAGAATCCTGCAGATAATTTTTTTCACCTGTGCTTGGCACAACAATTCCCCCCCCCCATTCATTTGCTTTATTCTCTGTGAGTTATGCATGTACAGACAGAGGCCTAAGCCAGAGCTAACTAAAATAAACTATCTGCTCTGAGTAGCTCAATATTTTGGTGAATATTACACCATTGATTATCCATGGCCTTGCATTTCAGTCTGAGGCACCCCAGCCCTGGCAGCACAGGGCAGCAGCATTCCACACCACCTCACTGCTCCCCAGCCAGTGCTGCTGACTTGGGAACTGGTGACACAAACCTCAGCCACAGATTTCTGATTCAAGCCTGAATCATATTTTAATACAGTGTTTTCTTGTTTGTGTTTTAAAGCAGTTCTCTGCTGTTCTGCCTATTTGTGTGTGTGTGTGTGTGTGTGTGTGTGTGTGTGTCCCAAATTCCCCTCTACTGAGTTCCAGTCATACACCACTGCTTTCTAGCACAGCAGGGGAAGTGGAATGGTCAGGGACTGAAAGGGAACTGACTCTAAATTACCTTCTCTCCTCCACTGGGTCTGTAAGGCAATAGGCTTGAAAAGGAAGAGCCAGTTCTTACACTTTTGTGAATGAAGATATTTTAACTGCCTAACAATCTCCACACACAGGACAAACTTCTACATTGTCTCACACCCACAGCCAATGGTCTCCAGAGCAGTATCAGGAACAGCTCTTCTGCTCCCAGCCTGATCAGGGGCCTTATAATGCCAGAGTTGGTGTCTTAGAACTTTATAGTAATGCACATAAAACAAAACTTTAAGCAAATTCCCATAATGCTGGGAACCAGATGTTCACAAAAACCTCACAAAGGCCCTTTTATAATTGCCTTTAAGGTAGGAGAGCTGGAACAGAGTTGCACGGGGCCTTCAAAAAATCAATCTTGAAACTGAGGAGGAAAAGATTAGAAATTGAAAAAAGAAGTCTCCTTTACTAGCTGACCTCTGCGATTCATCCAGTGAATAAAAAGTCAATTAGTCTGCAGGGTTTGGTGCCTTTTCTGCTTAATTTTTTTTAAATACAATTTCTTACGTGATGAGAGCAAGTAGTGGAGAGAAATTTAGTTCCCGAATGTTTTCTGCCCTAGGTGTAAACGAGCAGGTGTGAAGTGTGTTACAGCTCAGCCTGCAGCCACCATCAGGAAGCAGCTTTAGCTTGCCTTGCACTGCTTTTCTTCCTTCCAAGAGGCAAACCAATGATGCTTGGGCTACACTGCACAGGCAAACCTGCTGGAGAGAAGTCTACAAACCTCCTATAATTGAAGAGAACAGAAAATTTATTTTCTAAGCTAAAATAGAAGTGACAAACACTGGGAATTTGGGAGTGTTTTTGCTTTATCTTGTAAATACTTCTGGATTTTTTGTGCACAGCCTTTTGCAGCCAAGTGCAATATGCTGAAAGCTAGCTGGGTAACAGCATGCTCCATGCTTAGGACATAGGAACAGCATGTTTTTGTTTACTTATTCAAATAGCAGTAGGGGTGAGGTTGCTCAAAAAAGAAAACAATTCCACTAAAAGGAACTGAATTTTTTTTGAAGTACACTCAGCATTTTGTGATTCATTTAGCATTCAATGCTGAATTAATTGGTTTAGGGGTTTTTCAATTAATATGTATTATTTCACAGGTAGTTTTTAAAATATAAAAAGAGTAAGAGCAATTTTCAAAATAAGTGTTCTCACTGTTCAATTCAATAGCAATAGTAAGGTTTTATCTCCAGGTGAAGCCTATCCAATCTTTTCAGATAAGCCTCTCCTAGCTACAACTGCCTTGTCCACATTATACTAGTGCATTTCACAAAACTGGTGTTCACAGACCACCTTGGCTGTGCTGCCTCCACTGCCTTCTGTGACAGCCAGCCTGTCAGGGGAGTAATGGCAGGGGGAGGACGGAGGGGCAGGTACAGCAAACACTATCCCAACTCAGTAGTACATCTACAGCTTGGTCATGGTTTACTGCCTTACATGAGAATATTTCCATTGCAGTCTCCTAACTGATGCAGCTGTTCTGAAACCTTGTAGGAAAGCATTTTGGTCAGCATCCTTCCTATGGGTTTGAGATACTAATTTTTTCATCCTTACTGAAACATAGGTATTTCCACTTCCACCTAACCTACCATCGGCATTAGAAACTCCTACAAACTGAGACCAGCTGTTTTATTTCTGTGCAATTTGTTAACACATTAATGCAAAACAAATCCCCTGACCAAGTCACAGCACACCAGTGGCCACACCATCTTGTTGCTTGAAGCACTGATTTGTCTGTTGTGACAAAATGCATTATCAAACCAGTGTCTGCCCATCATGAGACTTTCTTGCTCTAAGCATTGCTCCCTGATGCTTTCAAGGATGCAACAACAAATGCGCATTCCCTTGCAAGGAAAAGTTCAACTCACAAAAGATTTTAAACCCAAAAAAGCATGCCATTTTGGAAAAAAAAATTTTAACATATTATATGAGAAAGTGGTAACATGTTTGGCTGAGACCAGATCTTCATGGATGGGCATAAATGGAAATCTTGATAACTTGGGTAAACTCTACTCTGTACGTGCACTGCCAAGGCTGCTTTGGTACGTCAGCATTTGCTAAAGGGCAACTTCTGCTTTGTATTCAATGCCCAGATTCACACAAACTTTTAAGTTTGGAAAGAAATTAATGGGTCACCCACTCAAAAACCTGGGAAATGACAAAGCTGTCAACTTGGAAAGATGCTTCTGAAGGTGGAAGTGCCATGATCATCACAGCAAAATAAGGAAAACCACTTAAAAACAGGGAATGATACATGGTTTTAAGTAAAATACAATCCCACTTCTGCTGTTTACCCACCTTTATTCCAGGTACCAAGACGCAAAAGAGACCATGGTGTTTTTCACAGCCTGTGCTTAATTTAATTCAAATTCAAAGACACCTTGTACTTTAAAAACAGAACCCAGTAGAACTCCTCATCCAACTGGAAACAATCATGGATGTTTATTTTGTCATCAGTTCAACCCCATATGGTTCTCCCATCTCTAAAGTTCTGCTGTGTCCTGCCAAAAATCACTTGCAAGTATCTTGTGACAGTCTAATGGGAACAGAAGTGCTGATAACAGTGAAACACCAGGACAGCTTTGCTGAGGTTGGAATGAACTGCAAGCACCCCACTTGTCCTAGAAGTCAGATTTTTGTACTGCCCCCATGCTAGCCTTCCCTATCCAATCTGATAAAGTAAATACTCTCAGCTGTTTCTTTCTCTTCATCCAGCACTAGGGATTTTCCCCCAATACTTTAGCCAAAAATTTTTACTTTAGAACACAAACCCTTCTTCCTAGGGAATGCAATTAGACTTTTTGTCAAAACCATTTAAAATTGGGCTGTCTTGGTGGTGGTGGTGGGGGGGGAGAGAATGAAGAAAGTAGTATGTGATTCAAGAACAAACATTCAAGTGCTAAAGAAGAAGAGGCCATGACAATTGTGAGTAATGAGTCTGACTCATTCTGCTCCAACTTACCTGAATAATTACCTTACCATTTTCAGAAACAGAAGCTAGATTTACAAAGCTTGGTCTCTTTCAATTTATAGCAAAACAAATATTTTCAACACATACTAAACCTGCAGACTCACTCTCACTGATCTCCCTTAGGGAAGTCTGCTTCTTCAACTTCACCGTTTGCAAAACAAAAAAGATCCAAGAATCTGGATGTTTCTATGTTCTCAGTAATACTCTTGGATAGTGCTGGAGTTGAACTTTGCTTGCACAAACTTCCAGTTTGCACCAGTTGTAGTAGAAGTTTATCTGTGTAGTTGAGCAAGAATGTTTTCAGACTCCTTAGATACCTCTGGATGACTGGTGAAGTGGGGCACCTTGGGGAACCCCTTCCAACAGGTGACTGTAGACACCAACTGGACACCAAACACAGGCAGAAAAATTCAAAACAACACCAATGCTCTCAGAAATGCCCCAAAGTACTCCCCTATGCGAAAAATATTGTAGCAGTGCCAGAAATCAACCACACTGTCATTTATCCAATACCTTAATTACAGAAGGGGGACATGGAGGAGGAAACCAAGAGCTGGGATTAGTGGAGGCAGGCCAAGTCTGAAAGTAAAGAAGCAAGTTACAGCACTAGCAGATTCACATGATGGTATTGATGGGGAAACAGGAAAAAGTAGTCAACTGTAGATTTCAAGGCAACAAAGAAATTAGGCTTTTCTCCCTCAGGAAGAATTGAACATACAGTGTCACTTTCCTCTAGTTTTTCCTGCTTTGTGATTTTCCACAACTCTCTGTCCTAGTTAAGGTCCGCTAATATTTTTCCCAACCAGGAGTACTCATTTATGTAATATACAATTCAGAGTACTTTTTCTCATTCTTTTAAATAGAGAAATTCACCTATTGAACACTTTAAATTTCAAATCAGCATTTTGAAGTTAAAGTTTTATTTTGTGTTTCTCTTAGAACTGTGATCTACTTACCTGACAGTCCCTAGAGTCTTAGGGCTAACTGCAGGGCTACCACGATTGTGCTTTTCTTCTTTAACCACACAGCCTCAATTTGTGCATTTAAAGCCCTTACATATTTCTCTGAATGGCTTGCTAGGGTTTTTTTTCAATGTGTGTGGGTTTTTTGGTTTTGGGGGTTTTTTTTTTGGATTTTTTTTTTGGAGAAGGAGAGGATTTTAACCTTAAAAGAACAGCAGGTTTTTCATATTTGTTTACTTAACATTATAGTCTTTCTTCACAATTCCAAATGTGAAGAATGCAAGAACACCTAAGTGACATTCCCATGTCAAATTCCCTTCAAAAACAGACAAAGGAGGGAAGGACAGGATCTTTCTCTGAAACCAGGAGTTACATGGCTGATGTCGTGCTTCCCTCTACTGGTTACCATAAGAAGAACAGTTACCTCTCAACATTCTGAAGTTTTCCTTAAAAAAACAAAACCGTGTACCAGTGAATCTTTATTTGAAGGCAAAACTTAGCCAATAACCTTAATCAAAGTTTTCTTTTCTTTATTAAAAAAATAGAGGCACTGAGCAGAACCATCTGCACTTATCTCAAGCTCAATATTACAGAAAATATCAACTTCAGTATGTTAGTATTATCTCATATTTTTGTTTACAGCCCTTTAAAGTCAATTTCAAGCTGGCAAAAGGCTTCAAAGACTAAAGCCTTGTTATGAAGAGTAAAAACATGTCCAGAACCAAACGATTATCATGTAAATAAGTAGCCATGTATGTCACAAAAAAGTGTTATGTATATCACATCATTGCTTTCAAGAAATGAATTCCACAGATACATTAAAACTGTCAAAACAGTAGTGGTCTTTATTTCCATCACACAAGTTAACACTTCAGTTAATATTACCATCTTTCAACATTTGGGAGATATGTAAGTCAATGACTTAAAAAAGTGAAATACACCCCCTTCCAAAAATATACCGAATTCTATACTGTCTCTCTGATGAGTCATTTACTTTATGTGACATCACATACAGTCCTGCAAGACAAAATAATTTATGAATTGTTTTTCAGCCTCCCATTTGTGAGCCCTCAAGGTGTCTAAGGAAACCAAGTTTACACATGCTCTGCAGCAACCTAAGTACATGGATTTCAAAGGGATCTCAATTCAACTTGGGAAAAAAAGATCTAGAGAGGTCCACGAATCCAAAAAGGTAGAAAATACTGTATTGGAATAAACACCCAAATTTTAATGTCCTGGAGAGGAATTTAACACTAGTTTAAAAGCAGAAAATACTCTAGTCGGTATTTTTCTAATTTTAGTAACTGGGCTTTTAATAATGCTGTTATCAGTTGCTTTCAATAAAGAACAAGTTAAAACTTGTAGACTACAGAAAAATAACTGAAGACAATCTCCCTTTACCATCTAATACCAAGTGTGAATAACATCTTTACTACAGAACTCTTCATGTTGATCAGGGGGTTTTCATCAGAAACGGATTTTCATTTTAGCGTCAATTCAATAATTAAGATTTTAGTTCACATCTTCTTTAAAATTTTTTATTATAAAGATGAATCAGCCCTGCAAAACCAGTTGGCAGTCTCTTCCTGTTGCAATTTATGACCACTGAAAAATTACAATCTTTAACCCCCTGCTATTACAAAGCTTCCTCACAGTCCTTTGAAGAAATGCATTTAGCCACAGAATGATTTGCAAATTTTTTTTGGGGGTGGGGTTGATAGAGAGTGGTTAAAGTATCTCATCTAATGAAGAAAGGAAAGGCAAAAAAATCAATGACTAGTTTTCACAGTAAAATGCATCAGCTTTGTAGTTTCATTTGAAACCAAGAACAAATCATGAAACGTCATGAAAATAAGATAAAAAAATCTCCTAGAGTGATTACTAAATGAAGTTAAAATTACCACACTAATCAGTAAACCCCAGAAGAAAAGCAGATGCCTCATATCACAGGTCTTACATTAAACAGTATCCATTTTTTAAAATAAATTCATAAAATCTGTATGTTTGGCCACTTTGCACATTTTTCCCCTATAAAATACAGTGTACAGAAAAAAAATCTCGTAATTCCCAGTATGAATTCTGAAGTATAAGGTCAAAACCCAGAAATTAAAGATCAGCTAAAAGGATTTTAAATTATTTACAAATCCAGCAGGTAGAACTACCATAATGGCTTCATTTCCATCCTTGTAGTGGCTTTCACTCTTACCCAGCAGCATCTGCAGTAGGAATCTCTTCAGACAGCTTCATCACTGATCATCTGTCATTTTAAGCATTTCTAGAAGAGCCCCAACAGCTCCAAAATAACCCTTTGAACAAAGGCAAAATAAAATCAAAACCAATCAAATTCCAAAATAAGACATAACATGAACACAAAGTTTTCAGTTCTGTTAAGGCAACTAAAAGAATGTCAGCCCTGCCAAGTATTTGCTCTATCTAAAATATGATTTAATAAGATCATCCTTAGGTAGAAGAAAGGGCCTGATACTGGGAAGAGTCCTACATAGTTCTCCAAAATTATAAAAAAAAATATTACAACACCATAATACTGATGCTGTACTGAGGCAGGGCAATTTCCATTATGGACCTGTCCATCTGGTAGCCACCTCAAAATTATGCTTACAAAAATTAATTATACTTGAGGTTCTCTTATACCAGCCCACACAAATGAACATTGTTGCTATCAGGGTCAGAAAGCAAATATGAGAAATGGGCAATGTTCAACAACACATATCACAAGATTAGTGATCAAACCAAGGAGGTAACAAGTAGTATTTTCAAATGAATTTGTAAACTAAATAACATTTATGCAGAACTTGGCTTGTGCATTCAATTCAAAGCAATGGCATTTCTCCCCTTTCAAGTTCACCAAAAAAAAGAACTACAAGAATTTTGTACTTACAAAAGGAAGTTCAACACATATTTCCTTACCTCATGTTCCAAAAAGAGAGCTTTTAGCTGTCCCTTGGACCAATAATCCATAGCATATGCTAGCACCTTCATGGAAATCATATTAATTCTGAGAAAGTTGCCAACAAACACCACCTTGTCGATATTCTGTAAAATTGAATTTGAAAAACATATCAGAAAAATTATATTCAGCTACATTATTTGCCTCATTTAACATGTACCTCTGCCTCTAATACCAAGTTAAATGGGAATTTTAGGTTACATTTAAATACTTTAAACTGAAAAGTCAAAAAATATTGCAGTTTCTGACCACTAAGTAAGAGACATTGCAGGAGCAGGGAGGTGCAGAGTTTTATTCAAAAGAAAGTGAGAAGCTATTATCATAGATGACCAATATTTGTTTAAAATATCAAATAAATATCACAACCTTCCCAACATGACTCAGATTATGAGCTTTTTGGTGGTGGTGTTTGGTTTTTTTAATTGCATATGGCTGCACTGAAGACATCTTTCTCCCCTTGCATGTTAAATGAAGCAACTTTCCAGAGATCACTATGATTATTAAATCCAGATGGAGAACCTCTGAAGGGTATCTGAGAACAATTACATAGAGATGAGAAGGAGCATCTTTCATAGTCTATTATCAGGAGTGTGACTCCATTTTCAAAAAGCAAGCGAAATGGGGACAAAATAATAATACTTGATATGTATGGCATTCCTTTGTTTCAAAGCTCATTTGAACTCAGTTTTCACAGGAAATGAAGATTTTTTGAACCATCAGCACTAGGTTGCCAATGAGAAAGCCACAGACCATCCTCACTTGTACAGAGAGCAGTGGTTCTGTGTGGTGTTTAAACAATGCCCCTATCTTACCAAGCCCAGTTCTGCCTGTTATGCACAAATTTTCACTTGCATTTTGCATTGGAGTAAAAGATGATGTTCACCAGACACTAGAATTGGTCTAGAAGCTTCAGTGGGAGGCCACATCCTGGAGATAAAAGCTTTTACAGGAGTCCTGAAGAGCCCTAGAAAAGCACCTTCAAGAGCCTTCTGCAGAAGTTTGCCAGAAAGGCTGCCAGGGACAGGGACTAGAATTAGCAAGGGTTATCCCTCTGCATTGATCCAGCTTTATAAAGCCCAGCATTGGCTCTGCAGCAATTCCTGTGCTGCAGCCACAGCCGTGCCATGCCCAGGACTGTGCCTGTGTCACAGCCCAGGGACATCCCCACTGCAGTGCCTGTGTCACAGCCCAGGGCACATCCCCACTGCAGTGCCTGTGTCACAGCACAGGGACATCCCCAGTGAAGTGCCTGTGTCACAGCCCAGGGACATCCCCACTGCAGTGCCTGTGTCACAGCCCAGGGCACATCCCCACTGCAGTGCCTGTGTCACAGCCCAGGGACATCCCCACTGCAGTGCCTGTGTCACAGCCCAGGGCACATCCCCACTGCAGTGCCTGTGTCACAGCCCAGGGCACATCCCCACTGCAGTGCCTGTGTCACAGCCCAGGGCACATCCCCAGTGCAGTGCCTGTGTCACAGCCCAGGGCACATCCCCAGTGCAGTGCCTGTGTCACAGCACAGGGACATCCTCACTGGAATGGATTGTGTCACAGCACAGGGACATCCCCACTGCAGTGGCCAGAGCTGCAGAGCCCATCCCCTGAGAGCAGAGCTCCTTCACTGGTGTGCAGACTGAGCGAGGGCCAGCCCTGACTGCCCTCAAACCAAACACAGCCACACAAACTTCACTGAAACCATTCCCCTGCGGTCATCTATCTCCTCAGACCCTGCAGCCACATCAGCATGCATTGATACTCAGGAATTTATGAATGAAAAAAAGAACTTCTTATATTTCAAACTGCTGCTATGGAACATGGCCAAGAGCACCCTGCACCCTTGGCTGAAGCAGTTTTGTCTCTGAAGCAACTTCAGACAAAGGAGGGACAAATATACAACTAATTAATTTCCTGTAATGCCATAGCATAAAACTCATTAGAATCTACATTTCAATTTCACATGCATATGATTTTTTCTGAATATAAAAACAAAGCTGCTGTTAGCAGGAGCAATACCTAACACAGAGTATAAAAATTACTGCAAATTTTGAATCTACAAGTACTAGTTGTATCTACTAGAGTAACAGTGTAGACCAACATGCAAATTTCAATTTTGTTTCAAACATTCCTTGAGTTGACAAGGTGAAAAGCTGTATTAATAATATAAACTTTCCTAAATTTCTGATCTGAACTAGAAACAAGTTTAGTGTTTTTCAGAAGCTGAAATGCTACTCTTAAGGGAGTCTTGTCAATTTAATTTTAAATTGTCCACTGCTGAAACTTTCAAAGCTGAGAGACAGAAACCTTAAACTGCTGAAGAGATGGTGGTGACATGTTTATTTAAGCTAATCAAAATACGGCAACCTGGAAAAGACATGCACTCTTTCACTCTGTGGGATCTTGTTAAATTGTTCAACTACCCTGCAGCAGAAAGCTGTAGTATAGCACAGCTGTAATATAGCTTTAATATAGCATATTCACATTATTTACCAGTATAATTGAATAGGGAAATCTGTATCAATAACACAATTAAAAACCTGCACATATTTTTTGCAAGGCAGCTTGTTCAGATGCAAACTTACATGTTCTGCAAGTAAGGGAAGTATAAACCAGGAGATCAGTTTCCTTTATGCAGTTCTGCTGTGCCTAGGACAGGCCATTTCAAAGGGTCTGTGGCCAAATGGTTCCAGACTATGAAATTTTTCTACCCCATTGCCAACTTTGTGCAAGCAAATTTGCTTTGAAGTTTTGCAGACAGAACATTTCATTTATTCCCCAGCCTCATTTTTTTCTGCACATATGCAAGTCATTTTCAACACAATATTAAAGCTGCAATCATTGGGAAAAACTTATCAGAAGTCATGCTTCAGGGCATAAATTGATTCTGTCAACCTAAAAGTGAGCTTTACCATAACCCTAATCTAATACATACAAGCTCCACAAAAGAATCTCATTTTCAACTATTTATTTAGTTCTTATTTGAGGATTTGATTCATCAGGCTTGCTGTAAGAGCCATGTCTCCCAAAGGCAATTTAGGTGCCTAGATTATTTAGCAGAGTGACTGCATTAGGTTTTTTTCCCCAAGAGCAAGCTATCTGAAGATTAGCTTACTTGAAATGATACTGCATGTTTTTATTTTTAATAGTATGTAAAGCAACTAAATGAAGCTTTCATTCTCTAAAACTACAAAATCATTTACTTCAGGTGTTGGAGAAATTCTGCTTTGACACTGTGAAATGAAGAATATTTAACACACCAATTCACACTCCTCCACCAAATTCTATGGATCACACCAGTTTTTTAGAGGCCTGCCCCCAGAACAAAGATGGTAGGAACTTTTCCCAGTGACTCAGAAGCATTAGTTTCATTAGCAGCCTGTCTCCTCCTGTGTGGCTCCCTGCTGTAACTCTCCATGCTTTGATAGCCCTGTACAATGCTGCTTGAACTCCATGCCACAAGGCAACACTGTAAAGAAGCTGAAAGCAAAGAGAACACTCAAAGAGAATCACCCTGACTGAAAGAGTCAAATTGTCAAGAAAGAAAAAGCAAGCCTGTAGCCACTATTCAGAATGAAGGAAGGTTACCAGTGGCATTTGATAGGGGCATACACTGCAACTTGTGCTGATCAGGACCTCCAGAGAGGAATATGAGCAAAAAACATAACAACGGCATACAAAATCAAAAGAAAATTAAAAATGAACAGCATAGCAGTGCTGAATAGACTTATATCCCATGATTGAGGGAAAAATAGCAGATGAAGTTTAAATTTAAAGAGTGAAATGACACAACTGAAAGGGGGAAAGATGCTTGATTATGCAGACACAATGATAGGGGCTCCTAATTAGCCACTTTTAAGATGACACCATGGAGGGATTGTTGATTTCTTAGAAATGAGTTCCATGCTCACAAAAATGAAGTATTATGAACTGTTAGCAAAAGAACTCTGAACACAAAATTTATCCATATGCCATCACATAAATTCATTGAGCAACGACACTCTGAATATCATATAAAGATCTGATAATTCAACCTTAAAATTACAACCATAAAAAGATTTAAAAGACAAAATGAAGCAATGCATAAAAGAGTGTCTTCTCTTTTATTAGGTAAGGAGACTAAGCATTAGGACCTTTTGTCTTGGAAAGACCAAGAGGGAGAAGAAACAAAGGTTGATTAAAAATCAAATCAAAACCCACACCCACAAAAAGCACTAGTGATTAATTATTTACTATTTCTGATAAAGCCATAAGCTAGATGGGACCCAATAAAGTGATTAGATGGCAGTTTGTTGAGTTCCTTGGGTTTGTTTTGATCAATTTTTCTGGCTCTGTGTGTTGTTGATTAAAAATATAAAAGTGGCAGCAAATTTTTCTAACAATAGAATGCTGTGCAGCTAAAACATCTACATATTTTTAAAAATTCTATAAATTCATTATCTACTCAGAGCAGATGAAAGGTATTAGTTACCACATAATGGTAAAGGATGAAATCTGCAAATAAAAGCAAGGGCCTGAATGTTTGGGTTTGTATTTGGTTTTTTTTATCTGCTGGAAGCTGTAGTGCGTGGATGGAACAATCCATCCCTATTTATCATGCCTGATGAAAAGAATGTAATAAGCATCTGATAGGAGTCTTGGAAGGAAAATGAACTGCATTTTTCCTTTTTCTGACACAATGCAATGGAACTTGCATCTATCCAAACATTTAACACAATACACAATTTCAACCCATCCTGCTATGGAAACAATCCAAGCAAAATAGTATTCAAAATAAATTCTATCTTGCTATAGTAAAACCTGTAAATAACTACAAAGTAACAGAGTAATAATTAGTATTAAAAACACGGTAATATCTAGGTATTACAGCTTGAGAACAAGTGAACACTCCAGGCTGAAACTCAATGCCTTGAAGAGGCATTTACAGACAATTTTTCTCCCCTCTTCTGTAGCTTTGAAGCTTGAACAGCCTTACACTTTACATCAAAGCATGCACATAACGAGCCGCAAGAGTTATAACATGACATTAAATACATGCATATTTACCAAGGCCAGTGACACACCTACTATGTCAGCAATTTGCATTTTTGCATGCTGATAATCTCACTATGTTGTCTCCAAAGATTTTAAGCTCATAGTAAACAACTTACCTCGTTCAGTGCACACATGCGAGCGATGGAACCGATGTTGTTGGTGATGGTGACCAAAGTAGCTCTGGCCAAGTCCTCTTTACTGATGGAATCTCTCTTTTCTTTACTCATCATATGACCAAAGCTGTGTGAGGAAGATTATGCCTTTTAACATGAGATATTCAGGAGTGATAAAAGCCCTTAAAATTTTATCATTTAGCAAGCTTTGCTTGGATTTGATAACCATTCATTTGTGACAGATTTGAAATGTGAAAAGGGATCTCATTAGAAAGGCAGAACAATGAGTAAGGACACTTCTAAAATAACTGTAATTTAAATGGAAGCAAACTGTATGAGGCATTACTTACAGCTGTTTAAAAAAAAAGAGCAAGAAGTAGGTGAGAGATCAAAGGACAAATCCCATGACCCGTGGAGTGACATTCCCACATGGACAGGTGCATAGTCCAGGGATGATGCACTCAGTGTAGCATGCACAGGAAGTTTCCAAGGGCCTGCTTACAAATAGCCCAGTTAACACACACCTGGAGGCTACAGCAGAGCCCTGAAGGCCAAAGCGCTCGTAGTCCCCTCCGTAGATGTCCTTCACCAGCTTGTCCACGTTGGTGCTGTCGCCTTTTGCAGCCATTTCCAGCGCTTCTTCAAACGTCTCGCAGCCAGTGAGCAAACAGCACAGCCCCAGGAACGTTCCTCCTCCAAGGCTGCAAAAGCACAGTCCCTTCAGCCCAGCTTTCACCACAACCCTTCAGAGTGCCACTGACAACATGCTGCACACAGGTGCCAGCTGCACCTCAGAACCCCTCCCTCGAGGAGGGAACACGGACACTCTGCAATGAGTTCCTATTTAACACAAGTGTGGTCTCAACTGAACTAGCCTTGAGTTTTTAATCCTTGAATAAGAGAATTGTACTAAAGGGTTAGCTAAGAATAAGGTCCAATCCAACACCTCAGATACCACTTTGCTATTTGTAGCACTCTAACAAGTTTTCTGCACAAGAATAATTAACCAGCAGAGCACTCAAATGACTGAGGAAAGAATGAACAGTGAACAAAGGTAAATCTATGAGGGCTGGCAGCCAAGACAGACCTTGTTCCCCTAGCCAATGGCAGAAAGCATTCTGGTTGGCTCCTTTTCAAAGCAAGCCCAGCATCAGCCCTGAATGTTCTTTCCCTGAAAGAACTCTGAGCAAGGAGCACTCACTTGAATATTTTGTAAAGGCTCAGTACAATATTTACTGACTACATAAAATTAGCAGGGATTATTTAACTGCATAACATGCTGCTAACCCATTAAAGCTCTACTTTGAACTTTTCAGTCTTACAGACATGAACTTCAACTTAGTAATCTCTACATCCTTCCTCATTCTTTCTTGGCCACTGACAAAGCTTATTTGCAGTGCCTGCAGTCACAGAGACTGGAGGGGACTGAAAACTGAAAACAAGGGGATCAGTGAGACACCACACTTGCACTTCATGAAAAAAGCACAGGAGGTCACAGAGGTCACTGTTTAGTCCGTGCTCTTGGATTATTGGGTTTTTCAGAACACAACTCACAGAGCTGTAGTATACTCAGTATTTGAACAGTAGAAAGCTCTTCACACCAGCCACAAGACAGCATTGATTTCATCACCTATAGCAAGTCAACAACACCCTGCAGTCATGTTTTTCCTTCCACAGCGGAAAGGATTAGAAGCATGTCTACCAAAGATACAAAATCTCTGTGCTTGAAAAAGACCCAGAACTGCAAGAAATCCAATGCCTCCCACTGAACTTGTATCCGTCCATACTGCAGATAGAGAATGGTTCATGGCTACCATTGTGGCAAGTAAGGCAACAGAAGATATGTAATTACATCATGTGCATTTTACAGGAAAAACTTTGTATCATGCACCAAAAAACAGAATGCAGGGGAGAGAAGACTCATTTGCTGGGACAGTTTTATTTTGGTAATTCACAGCAAGAGATAGGAAATGGGTAAGAACACCAACAAGAGGCTAAGGCAGGTGTTAAGCTGAACAGATCAATGATTTCCCTGACACAGATTCTCTCTCTGAAGGTATCCTAGGATATTTTCAGCCTTGCTACTGGTAGGCTTTTAAAAGAAATGGGAATACAGGCACAATTTGGAGCTGTAGCTCCCGATCACATTCTCTAATTCTACCTGTTCAGTTGTGAAGGAAAAAAAAAACAATTAAAAAAAACAAAAGTAAATTTACCTGGATCCTGTAACTCTTTTATAATTGTCCTTAGAATACACAGCTAGGATGCTGACCCCTGAGCCTATGTTAACCAGCAGCATAGGATATGGATTATCAAGGCAGTAAGGCTTTTTCTGGCACTGTTCAGGATCTGTAGGATTTTCAAAATAATAGCACTCTGGTTGGCCATTGAAACCAACAGAATCAACATAAAGGAGGCCCTGGATCAAACAGTCCAATTCATCCAGTTTATAGAGCTGTAGATCAGCCATCTGTAAAAGAATAACAAGAAAGTAAGAAACACACATTTCCTAGCATAACACAACACTGAGAAGGACAAAAGGTTCCACTGGAGCACTTTGATCACTTTAATAGTAACACATTATGCTATTTAAGCAGTACAAAGATCTAAGCATGAAGTCTGAAATAAAAATTCACTATCTGGCTGACAACAGGTACCTCCCAAAACCATGATGTGCTACACAGTAATGCCATCTACTTCCTTTGCCTTTGAGACATTCTGGGCTCTGCAAGCAGGAAATATTTCTCCTCCTTCATATTCTGATGCAATAAAAGTCTTCCCCCTCATTCCCAGCCCAAGAGGAGCTGTGCTCTGCAGCTTTTGAGCAGTATCTGACATATGCCTACACAGCAGCATTCCTCAGAATGCAAAGTGCTTTAGCTCATCATCCAATCACATTTCCCAGCAGTTTAATGAAATTTTCAATAGAATTAAGACACTCATATTATGTAAATATGCATTAAATATACAGTGGGGGGGGTTTTGTACATATCACAAGTTATTCTGATTAATTTTTAAATTACAATGAGCACTTTAAAATGCCACATGAAAAAGAGAGGCATAACCCCTATGTTTGATGAAAAAACATATTAAAAATCCAAACAAAAAGATTGTCAGGCCCATGCCCCCAGCAGACTATAACTTACAGAGAAGGCAGATAACCAGTAACAAAAGCTGACAAAAGACATTCCCTCTGAGATCTCACAGGTCACCATGACTGTACTTCAACAGACATGTCCACTTGCCACAGCACCATATTTACTAGAATTATAAATAACATCCCTTTCTCAAAATAGGATACACTGACCAACTGTAGAAACACTCCTTTTCGTTGTTAGGCAGAGGAGAGGGCAAAAAAAACCTGCAAAGATGCCCATCCAAATCCTGAGGTCATTTTCATCCTCATGCATGCAAAGCAGGTCATGACTAACTCTACTTTCTAGCAAAAAAAAAAAAAAAAGCAGCAGAGTATAATGGAGTTATACAGTACACAGCTGGTTCTACAGTATTTGCATACTGCAGGATGTTTTCATAACAGCTAATGGAGAAGATTTACATGGGTAACTATGTGCTATTTTTAATTCTGGAAGCTATATTAAGTCACTATAAAGAGGGAAGATATTTCTGTGGAACAGGCATGGTCAATAGGTTACATTCTTTCAAGCTATTTAAATCTCCCCTGTCAAGACTTTGCTCTTCTTGTACCCAGCTCTAGCTTGCCTTAAGTGAAAGCCATCCCACTCTTTGGGTCTGTCCTTTTGTTTTACTTGCCACTCCTCAGATCCTGTAACCAGGGAAAAGAAATAAGACCAAAAAGACCCCAAACCAGCAGTCTCAAAGACCTCAATATAGATCCAGTTATTCATAAGACAAGTGAGAGAGGTGGAAATAATTTCCTCTTGTTTCTGTCTTTCCCCCTGCAACTCCTGCAATCCCCCTTTTTTTTTTTGGTTACCACATTGCTACATGAATTAAAATTATAGACATGCAGCATAAAAGACTTGAACCATTTAGCTAGCAAATAGAATAAGCATAATTCATGAGAAAAAGTTTTTCAAGAAACGTTACAAAATTCTTAGGGGTACTTTGCAGATATTTTGGATTTAATCAATTTCTATTAGACCACAAGCTGCTTTTCTCTGATCCAGGCTACACTTTTACACACAGGTAAGCGCTACCCAGAGACCTTGCAAGACACAAACAAGTAATACAAATCAGAGGAGAACACTTCTGACACCAGTACAAAACCACAGGCAAACCCCTCGATTCTACAAACTCTCCAGCCACCTCACCAACTCTGTAAGAACAGAAAAAGAGAAACTAATCAGCTTCTTTCTCAAGCACTACACATAAAGCTTCTATTAGGTCCAGCCCTCCATGTATAAAAGACACACTAAAATGTGTTCTGCTTTTTATAGCTCTGTGCTATATTTAACAGTTGATATACTGTAAGCAGAGAAGTCCTATTACTGCTTTCTTTTATGTATGATATTCATAGCAGACTGAAAAACTATTTTCCTGTGTCATTGAACAGTCTGGTTTTGATTTTTGGAATAATCAACACAGGCATCAGTATTCTATGTCAATCCACCTTTCTTCAGAGAACCAAAAGCTCTGCAGCCACCAGACACCCAAGCCTCCAAACAGCTTACTGAGCCAACACTGTTCTTATTTCTAAACAGAAATTAGGGCAAAGTTTCAAGAAATGTAGTAACCCAGTCTTGTACCAGAAGCCACAACAGAGCCATGGTCACAATTTCCCTGCATTCACAACTGTGCATTTGCTCCCAATGTCTCAAAGCACCAAAAGTGCACTCAGAATAGAGGCACCTGTAACCATTGTAAATAATTTACAAGCAGGCAAATATTTCTTCCTGCTGCCATAACCTGACCTACCACACACTACTCATCCTCAACTTTCAGCTATTCAAACCTCTTCTTAGAGGAACCAAAGTTTATGTGCAAATATGCATAACTAAAATGGAAGATGTGTCTAGAAGCACATTTTAATTGGATGCTTTTCCTACAATGTTTACAAAATGCATTTGCAGGTATTTTCCAGCCCTTTACAATTCCTACCATGAAGGCAGACAGCAAAATGGTCAACTTACCCTACTCTGCACTCCTGTAACTATATTTAGCACAGTGCCTCTCTAGAGGCTATGTCAGAAAGTTGTGCTATGAGAAGAACAACTGCAGAACAAAGTAGTGTACAGAACCCTGGAGGGAAAATTTATGATGATTACAGAGGAACCACACGGACATTTTTTAAAATAATAATTTTTCTGCATTATAGCCAGACTGTAGATATCTCTCTTATTTTTAAGACTGCTTTTTAAATACTGGGCTAGGGAACAAAACACTTTAGACCTCAAGAAACTCTTCGGGACCATCAAAAGGAGTGACTTAGGACTTCAACCATGCTTGCAAGCAGGTGCCACACACCAAGAGAAAATAGCCAACATTTCCCCCATGACCTTAGCATCACACTCCTGAAACACAGTTGATTTAGGATACAAAAGGTCTGCTGCTACTGTGTACAGATGCTATTCCAAGAAAAATCAAAGACCATCTCTTGTACTCTTGCAAGAAGTGCTGGGAAATTGTGTTACCTGATGAAATTTAGACTTGGATTTCTTTGTTGTTTGCCTTGTTTGTTTTTTAAATAGTGTAAGCATAACAATAAAAAATACATCTCTATTCAAGTATCAAGCAGTATAAAAAGAAAAAACATGGTACCAGTTTGTCTGTGCTTTCAAATATGGAAGCACATGTGTCAAAGACTTGGGTCCCATTTGTTTCTTATTATGGGTGAGGAAATACATCCACTTCAGCAAGGTGAACATGAAACAGCCCAGTCCTCTAGAAGTGAGCTGAGGGCAGCCACGACATACTTGCTCTGGGGTTGAAGTCTAATGTATCACCATTGGTGTGCAGACATATTTTCAATGAAGCTCCAGCTCATGAAACATTTCACCCTCTTTTACTGTATTCTGGTGAACACAGCAAAATCTGAAACCAGACGCAGTTGCAAGTTCATTTTTTGCTTAGACTTTCAATGAGAAATATGATTTTTTTTCTGTAAAAAACCTGTTAGGAACATAGCATATTACAACAGCCTTGTTTACTATGTCACTGTGGCTTTTATGTCTGCTGGGCATTGCTCCAGTTTTTATTTCTTAGAATAGCTTACAATCTAGCTTTTCCTTCCATCTCTTCTACTTTCATAAAGACTTTGCTTTTTTATATTTGGATTATCTTCACTTCAAACCCCAACCATGCTACTTTATGGAGCTGAAAATACTCACATTCATACAAGACAAAGCCTAATGCAAACAAACTGCAATTCCAACATTCACTGAGGCAGAAGATTCACTTTATATCAGCTTTGGGCAAAAAAGGCACTCATCAGGAATCCTGTGCAGAGCTCTGCCCCCTGGCACAGGAGCCCTAAGGATCTCTCCTCTCTCTTGGCAGAAAGAGATGCACATTGTTTCTGCCATTCCCTCTGAAGAGGATACTTTACCCATTCTCTGGATGCCTCTTCAACTCCAGCCCAGCCCCTACAGCCTGAGCAGCTGCCTCCAGCCTCCTCAGCAAGAAGATTTTTGAGTCTCATACTAACTGTGAGAGAGTTACACAGCTTACTCATCCTACAACACAGGACAGTGAGTTTATGTACTTGTTTTGAGATTAACACAGTCTATAAGTCATCTTCAGACATTCAGCTCATAGCACAAAGTCAAGCCTTTGAATTAGCTAATAACACTGGCACAAGAAAATCACTATCCAACAGCCAAACTCACTTTTAAATCATTTTCCTTTATGGGAAGGTCAAGGCCTGAGTTTGAGTCTGTGTTGGCAAAGAGATTTCCTTCCCCTGTCCCAAATGTTCTTGATTAAGTGACTGGGTGTTTTTAGCACAGGTGCTGCTCCCACTGAAGACAGCAGTAAAATTTCTATTAAGACAAGTCAGGTTCTACAGGTGTCTGTTAAGGAACGGAATACAGAGATCCCACCTTTAGCTACTGCAATCAACAGAAATTTTATAACAGCAGGTTTTAATCAAAAGTCCGAGAAGTCCTTCCTCCCCTCATCCTGCCCATCCTTTACATTGAGTTGCTTTACAAAACTGAGTGGCAGCCTAGAAATTTATTCCTCATTACATTAACAGCAAACTCCTGTGCAAGTCATGTGTCTGTGCTATCATGGAGGAGTCACAGAGCAAAGAGAGATTCACCTCACACGAGTAAGTCTAAGTACTCCTTACTTTCACAGAAGCAGTTATTGAGCATTTACAGAATATGTGAAGTGACATAGCTGGGGAAAGGAGGAAGGATTATCAGAATCAGGCTGCAGATTCATCCATGCCTTAACACCACTGTTAGCTGAAAATAAAGACTGCCAGCTATAAAGACCATTCAGAGTCATTCAGAGAGGAGGTAAAAAAAGAACAAAAATGCAAGAAAAAACCCTCTAGGCTGGAAATAGTCCTTTTGGTGAATTACTTACTGATGCTCCCTTCAATGAACATTAAGTATAACCATATGGTTGGTAAAATTATTTCTGTGGTCTAGTTTAATGAATAGAGTCAATTTTCCTACTTCTAGGGTAAGCACTCAGATGTTTAGGATGAGTCTCATGATTTGCCAAGCTACTGACTGACAAGAGGTCCCACATACTTCCAGCAATCAGCAAGCAGACCATGGAGACTTCCTCAGATATCCACCTCTCCAACACTGCAGATCACATGAGGGAGGTGAGATAGCTGAACCTAGGTAACTTTGTAGATTTAGTTGCCTTTTTAAAGAAAAATAAACAGTCTTAAGGTGAACAGAATATGTCTCACCATTTTATGTTATTTTTTAATACACAAAAGCAACAGAGATGTCTAGATCAAACCTATTTAACTCATTTAGGGATTCAAAACCAGACAAATGAACAGAGACAAGTAACAACAGGGTATTTGCCTCTCTATTTTTAAGGAGAAAAAGCTTCTATGATCTTAGAAGGCTTCCTTCCTTGGGATTTGAACATTGTTTTGCAACGTATTGGATCTTTTGTCCTAAATCTATGCAATCTTACAGTCACATTGAGAAATACTGCGAAAAGACAAGTAACTTAAAAGCCTATAAAAAGGAAAATAAAGGGCCAGAACAAAACCATGTTAGCTAGATAAATGAATTTACTAACATTTAGCCAGATTTTTAAATTAAAATAACAACATTCACAAACATACCTTAGTTTTTCCACACTGCTTCTAAGTAGTAAATAGCGTATAAGGCATTTTACAATACTGAAATCTGCAGTAGCAAGATTTAGACTTGGCACATATTCTCTACTTCTAGAGGTGAATTAGTGGTCAAATACTTGAAACAGGTATTTCAGAACTTTGACAAGCAGTCCTGAAGCTGTTGTCCAGTGTCAATTTATACACAGCAGAACACACTGATAGCCAGCTGCTGTTACCATGGCTAATGAAGTGTGACAATTTAAGTGCCAGTACCCAGAACATGCTGCCCTTTGAGAGAGATTAAGCAAGCAAACGTCCATGTAATGGATAATATTCTGCTTCTGTAATTCTCCAAGGATATTACAGTTTGAGCCAAGAAACACTTGCTATAAAGGAAGCTGGAATAGGAACTGGATAGCTGTAAGAGGTGTCCAAAGCACTCACTTTAGTCTAAGTGCACTTCAATGATAGCTTTATGCCAGAAAACTCCCCAGCCAGCCTTTATAGGGTTTGTCCTTAACTACCTACAGGTGTTGTAGCACACAAGATGTTAACAACACTGAAAAGATGTGGAATTTCATGCCTAAGTCAACCAGATATTTGCTATGTGGCCTCGTATTTGTGTTCAATAGTCGGCAAAACAGCCCCAACTCCTCCAGCCATGGCTTCCCCTGCTGGATTGACTATACTGCAGCTGAGATGAGACTGATGCCTCACTGTGGATTGCATATTTACAGCCTGTAAGGCCAAAGCTACAGAGAGAAATGTTCAGCTCTGAGAGCCATGAGGTAACTTCCAGTTCAGTTCCACAGCTGTGGGAGCAAGGAACATGAACTTCCTTACTAAGCAACTGTAGCTGTTATTACATGATGCAGGAAGAATGAATTTGGAGAGACTGACCATTCCAAGGGGATAGTCAGCCTCTTCAGAAAGTCCTCAAGTGACCTCCCATTGTCACTAAAGAATGTGGCCTGAACCATTCCCAGGACATAAGATACTCAAACACACCTCAACTGAGGCCACACTGACTAGAACTAAGACTCGCCTCCTACTTGGTGCCAACATCCCTAAACAACACAAGGCAAATATGTTTTTGAGGACTTAATCATCAGTGGACTCTAACTTGTAAGGGACTTGCAGTCAGCCTAAACAAGAAATCTTGCACTAGTAGTGGACTACTACACCAATTCAGAAACTTGATAATCCTTCTTTGGACATGGAAACAGTCTAATATTCACTCAAAGTGACTGCAAAACAGCCTAACAGTTGGAATTCATGTCGAGGTCTTACAGCATTCTTTATCCCACTTAGAATCCTGGTCATATGGTATGTGAGGATATTGATGATGAGAGGGTATTTACAGAGAAAAAGCCCTGCAGGTTACAGCAGGAATGAAGCCTGGGAGGTAAAAATGAAGCACACAGAGCCAAGGACTGCAGTAAAGAGCAGCTGGTGATTCAGTATGAGAGCTCCCTGGACAGAAGCAGAGACAGAAAAGCAGCTGTCACCTGCCATACCCAGTGGCCATCCCTCTCCCTCAAGATCAGGTCAAAAGTTAGGGACACAAGTGCCACCAGTCAAGTAAATCATTCACATTAGTCTTAGTGACACTGTTCTGGAACAATCAGATTAGTCTCTTTCACAGAAAATAAATGGAGATATGTCCCAATACAGACAGATGCACAACAGACAACTGCCTGAATGCTCTTTCTCTTCAACGTGGTTTGTACAACAGCTCTTTGATGCTTCTGCACCACAACCAATTTTTGAAGAGTACTCTAGTGCAAAACTTCACATTTACATCAGCTTCTGGAGTTCCCTGCAAAGGCTATTTTAAAATCTTTGGGGATCTGAGACCTACTCATCTCATGAATTGCCTTTCTTTAAATGGCATACTCACAGAATTGAAATCAAAACCTTGCTGGTATTATTATGCTCCCACACACTGTCACTCCCCCATGCTCCAAGAGTCTTCCAGACTCTTGACTTCAGTTTGTTTGAAGGTTAATACAAAGGGAAGGGAACCAGAATGAAATCTCCAGCCTGTATGGTTTCATATCTGGTTTCCAATAGATAACCAGTTTGCAAGTACCTGTAGTGTCAGGCTTCTAGGTTGTCATGACATACCCTCAGTTGATTATGAAGCATCTAATCATCACAGCCATAGTCTAAAAAAACTCCTCCTTTACTAAAAACATCCTGCACAGCAACACTTCAGTAGAACAGCCAGCAAGTAGAATACCCTTCCCTCCCCACTCCATGTTCTCAGCAATGTCACCAATTAACAAATGTGAATTGATTCTGTTGCTCCTAATCAGTTAGGATAGACCAAAACCAAGTTATTTATTTTCCCAGCAAGTTTTAATAGATGGGCTCTCGCAATGTTTTTCCAAAGTACCTCCCACTGAACCCATGTGCACTGCTCACGTACCGTTCTAAAGTCTTCCTCAAACTTGTAAGCGCCACCTCCCGTGGCACAGAGCGTAGTGTGCAAACTGGAGAAGTTCTTTTCACTGCCCATCTGTATGAACCTGTGCATGGCACAGCTGGGGAAGCGGATGAAGTGCAGGTTTCCTTTGCGTCCACACATAGTCAAATTTTTCAGTTCCAGGTGCACATCGCGAATGCCAGTTTTACCATAGGCTGTGTTGGAGGTCAAGTATTTCCTAATGCTTTTCAGGTTTTCCACCTCCTCCTGCTCCTCCTCTGCAGTAATGTCCTTAGGTTCAAAGTAGACCAGTTTAACCAACGTTCCACCGATATCCATTCCAAACCATGGGAATGCTAAGAACAAGGGGTTAGGGAGGAAAAAAGAGAACGTCACTAAAAATAGACAGAGTAGACAAATCACTTAAATCATTTGCTGAATGACAACTCAGTGCAGTCACAGTAGCAGTATCTATTCCTGAGAACTGGAAGTCATGCCCAACTCATATGCTTTAAACACATCTCTAGGTTTAGCCTTCATAAAGCCTCAGTTAGGAAAAAGAATAAGGAAAACCTCAAAATATTCTTGTTTGAAGAAGCAAGCTTCAATAAATGGAAAACATTTTTCCTCAGGAAATCATTTTACTCTTCAGTCACCACCTCTTGACAGAGCACATTTACTGCATTTCACCCAATGGGTAAGAAATGAAATGAAATTGTATTTCACCCAATTGGCTCCAATTCTGCTAAGAATTAAGGAGACAAGGAGGAAGAAGAATCAACAAAACAAACAGGAGAAGGAGATTTCTCAAGTCATATTCCCACTGTGTAACATCTACAATTGCCTTTCCAAGCTCAGTCAGAATTTCCACCGTCACAAGGCTGTGTCTGGAGAGGAGCAATACAGAGCTCCCATTATGCTGGAGGCCTCCAGACCCCAACCCACCAGAACCAGCAGCTCTGTTGGACTGCAACACTTGTATATAGCAGCCAAAAGTGAGCTGGCTTATGTTCAGTGTTTACCACTGACAGACCTGTCCTTTGATTGCAGACTCCCTTTGCTGGTATATGTGTTAGTCTATCACATAATTATATAAGAAATGCCACTATTTGCTTCTCAGCTTGCCACAGCTGGCCTTGGTCCTCCAAAATCTTCATTTTGGTAATAGCAGAAGAAAATTACTATAGAGAACAGCCAGCAGAAGACAGTAACTGAATCAAGCTGGTCAACCTGTTCCACTTATATAAGCATACATTTTAAATAGTAAGCCAGGTAACTTTATGAGACAATAAGAAATGAGAATACAAAAATCTATACACAGGCACTGCAGATGGAGGGAGCTAGCAATGTTTCTTAGAAAAATTAAATTTAAAGTACTGAGTATATGATTAACATCTAAGACACACTTCTAAAATAGCAGTCACACAGTCACCTTCCTGCTTCTCAGGGAGAACCAGGCGGACTTGCTAGAAAAATGATTCTACCAACTAGGGCATCCCAACTTAGTGTTGTTACAAACTTGAAACCATAAATACCATATGCATAGCTAATTTTTCTGCCAGTGAACCTAAAAATAAACAACTTGGGGCAAACACTTTAATAAGCATAGGAAGTACTTCTCACACTGTCCTTCCACATGTGATCACAGATCACAATTAAGTTACTCATCTTCAGGCTGAAAGAGGCTTAGTCTTTTTTTCTTACCCTAAGTATCTCAGCATCAGCTGGATGAATAATTTGAAAGTCTAAATTCTCCAATTTTTAATATGCTCTCCCTGTCCAAACCAATCCTTAAATGTCAGACATTTAAAACAGTTATTTCACTTCATTGCTGTATGCCAAGAAATTGAATCATCAGTTTCTCCTCCCAGTTCCCCATGGACAAGGCAGGCATAATGCATAAATTCTAATGAAGTAGCTGTTATCTGTTGTAAGGTCTAATTTTTTTCCATGCTATGCAAGCTGCACAAAGACAGTGAAATTAAGTCTAATTTGAGGTTTATCATGCTATGCAGATACATGAGAGTTCCCTGAAATGGGAAGAATTCAAAACAAGTGTGTTTAAAACAGGCTTTATTTAAAGAAGAAAAATATGTTATGGACTAACCTGCAACTCTAACACTTGGGAAAGTACAAGGTAAACATTTATGGGAAAGCTGTCTCATCCTCACTTCACAACATTGCAATGCAGTGGAGCTCAGGCTGCCATCCCATTAGTGATTTACACAAATCTTTAATAAAGATACTGAGAACTTTAATTACCTGTCCCACTGGAACAGTAAGTCTCCTCCTCAGATGTATCTTAACTATGCAAGCAGGAAGTTTCATTTTAAAAGCAGCATGGCTGGACTACGCAATACAGAACCAGCCTGTAGCTAAGTATAAGCCATTTTCCACTATTTTGCACTAAGGTCATAAAACCTGCTCCACTCTACCTGCACCAACATTTGTTTGAAAGCAAACAATAGTAGATTTCATCTTAAAAAGAGGCAAGAAGTGTTCCATCCTCCTATCAAACACAAGCCTAGCAATAAAAGTGTTAAAGTAAGCACTAACAGCTGAGAGTTATTCATAAATGACTGCCAAGACATTTCACTTTTCATCTTAACATTTTAAAGAGTTATAACCAAGTAATTCACAAAGAATAAGTACTGTAGAAAACAGCTATGAAATTTCTTCAACTCTGCATAATTCTTGGGATAGCTACACATAATGCTTGCATTTATAAAGCGAACAGAAATACCAGGACACTTTTTTTTTTAGTTGATTCTCTCTGTGAATCTAAGTTCCTTTCATTTTGTTGTGAGCCAAATGGACTGCTGCAGAAAGAAAGGAACTTTTGCTTTTAGAACACCAGCAGTTTTCTTCAGCACAAATAAAGAGCCCAAGATCAGACAACAAAACCAGATATTTCAGTTATGCAGAAAAACAGCTTGGTTTTCTTCTCAACTTCTAATACCAGTTCTCTGTTGGAATTACTTGCAAAAATTCAACAACTATCTTGACTGGTTGACCAATCAGAAATTAAAGTCTCAAAGTTTCTAACAAGTCACACTGAAATTCATATAACTTTTGCACAACTGGAGTGAGAGTAGAAACACCTCAGTATTCCAGGGATTATTTTAAAATGTATCCATTGTATCTGTTGTTACTATCAGTATGTTCCAAATCAAAATGCACCACTGACCCACCATCAGTTCTTCTCCATATCTATATGAAATTCATATCTCAACAGGTACCTATACACTTCAACCTTCCTGGTTCCACTGAGCATGGTGATAATGGAAGTGTGCGCACAGACTGCAGGCGCTCCTGGGGTTTGCTGCCTCTGTGAATACAGAGTAAGAGGATTCAGAGGCCACCAAAATTAACAGAGCCTACCCAGAACTACAACCAGGGGCCATGAAAGAAAAGTGTTGGGGTAGGTAAGTTTTCCATACACTTGAGGGAAAATGGGGAGAAAATTGTGGAGGTTGGGGGTTTTTTTTTTGTTTTTTTGCTTGGTATGTTTGGGTTGTTTTTTTTTTTGTTTGTTTGTGGGGTTTTTTTGTGGTTTTTGTTGGGATTTTTTGGGAGGAGGGGTGGAGGGAAGCAGTGTTTGAGGTTTTCTGTTGATTTGTTTTAAACTGGAAGTCCAGCACTTCATTGATGACCTGAATTATGAAAATACAGGAAAGCAAGGAGGGGAAAGTAAAATCCATCCCACCCACACCTCAGGCAGTTAGTCAAAACTGTGTAATTTACTATGAGGAGTAAAGACACCAGATATGTTGCAGAAATGCTCTCATAATGCAAAAAAATGCACTTCTAAATCAAAATTGTCTGATATAGCCAGTGAGCTGATTTCTCTCTTTTCATTAGGTATGCAACATACTTATTGGATCAGTTGAATCTATAACTGTGGCAAAACTAGAACTATTCTACTGCATTGCTACACAGCAGTAAGTCAAAAATAACACTGTAAAATCTAGTTTTAGGTCCCACAGAACCAATACAGAAAGCATCAAGATGCATCACATGTTCTTAAACATCTAGCATAAATCAAAGGCTCTACTTACATATTTTAAAAAATTAATTCTCTTTATGTTAATAAACTGTGCCAACTACTTAGTGGTTTGTTATAGTGAGATAAAAATCTGTACTAGTCCAAAATTTAGCTGCAGAAGCATGTGACAATGCAAACAGAAGGTATCTACAGCATTGCATAAGTAGGTAATCTGATGCACACCAACAGCTGTGTATCTGGGGCAAAGGTTCACTCACGAGAAATTCCATAATGCATTTTACCTAGTTTCTGCATTAGCTCTGCACTATCAGGCCATTCCTACAAAGCATTATTGTATTCAGATTTCAACACCTTGTATTTTTAAAAGTCTTATGCTTAACACACAATATAATGAGGGCATGTGGAAAGTAAATATCAAATCACAACATTCTCCTCACAGACAAGAGCCAGGAGAAGCAAGAATGAGGGGGAACTCCTGGGTCATCAAGTAACATTTACCCCCATTACAGAAGATAACCAAGAGTAATCCTTTTCATACATTTGACCAACCACCACATAAGGTCAGCTGAATCTTTTTGCTCCTCAACATTCAGACAGAGGTTGTGCTTGAATCCTGCTGGTTAGAACATTCTTCTACCTGAGCCCCGGATTTATTCATGACCAGTTTGCAGCAGTTCCTTCTTTTGCCAAAACTGTTTCAACTTATACATCTCCCTTACAATACCTGTATTTCCTCAAAGACAGACACCGTATTTCAATTTTTTAATCAATAATTTGAATGGTGGTATCAATACTCTGATATCTTAGTCATAAGTATCTCAGATGAAATATCTTAGTTTCAGCTGCTTTTCTTTCTGAACACACATATGTTGAAATCCTATTACTTCATTTACATTTCATTTGCATTGTTTGACACTTTGATGATCTAGGAAGTTCCTGTGTTAATTTGGTCCAGAAGAGGTGAGAGCCAAAAAAGGTAACAGGTGAAAAAAATCAAAACAACACACATGACATGACATAGTATTCTTACAGCTTCTGAAAGCTGATTTTTATTAAAAAAATAAAGCTATAATAGCTTACACAAATTTTTCAATTACTTCTTCCTGTTTTACACAGCTGTAAAAAATAAAATGGAAGCATCTTTTCTTCTTTGAATGAAACTAGAATATGTAGCTCAAAAAATGTATTATATCTGCTTACTAATTAAAGTTTCCTCAAACCTTAAAAAGCTAGAGGTAAATCATGCACACATATCAGGTGAAGCCTTCCAGTTCATCTTCAGTAGCAGGAGCATATTGAATGTCTTCCTCCTCACCAGAAGAGCAAACAGACAAACCCCAAAAGTTACAACAACCCCACAAAGAGCTCAAACCCAAAAGCAGAGAGCTTTTTGTTAAAAAGGTGTGACCATCCACACAAATGGTTTATACTACCACAAACTGGTTTGAAAAAGAAAAGTGACACAAGCCTAATATCCCTGACAACCCATCTAGTTAAATGAAGGAAAAAAGAAAGCCAAGGCAGGATTCCCAGCAGAGGCTGCACCAGGAGTCCTCTCTCACTGCAGGCTTATCAGCAAAGCACACTGGAATCATGGGGAATCTTCCCTTCTGAGAGGAGAAAAAGACTGTGAACATAGAATTCTACCTCACTTTGTCAGAAAGTAAAAACAATTAATGAAATAAGGGTTTAAAGGAATAACTACTGCAGAAAGATAGGTTTCATTTGTTGAAATATTGGGAAATGCCAATTATCTCATTAACTTCACCACCACACAAAGCAAACCCTGCAATCAATACTGTTCTCACATGCCATGTGGCAACTGCACTTCATTTTGCAATCTGTCCTTAAGAAAAGAACAAACATCTGTAAAGGTCAGGATTAAAAGCACCAAACAAACCAGTAAAAATGGTACTGTGTAGTATTCACTAGAGGAGGATGCAGTGGAAAGGCATGCAGGACAAGGACAATTTGAATAATAATGTAATGAATTTTTTAAGATGGTGACAATGTGCTATCATTATTGCCTGTATGACTAATACTAAATTTCAAACCTTTTCTTGTACAAAATAAACCATACATATTAAAAAGCTTATCAGCAAGCATTAATATATTTTAATCAGCAAATAAATTGCCCTCAAAATAGTTCTACAAAGCACTTCCATCAGCTGCTGTTCTCCTTAAAGCCTCATTTCACTAAAACTGCACACCTAAAGATTCAGTTGTCATATATCTTGGGCAATATAGTCAGTCACCTATGCTTTTTACTTTGATGGGATCTTTTTCCCCTCAAGATGGGATAGAAATTCCAAAGCCCTCATTCTTTCTTAATCAAGTGATGACATGAATCCCTAAAAGCTTGACTCTTTGCTTCAAAATAGTTTTTACTATTATGGAGAGTTTGATATGCAAGTGCTGACTCTCCTTAGTTACACCAATCAAAATGTAAGCCAGTCCAAGTTCTGCAGGTTTTGTTCATGAAGAGAACGTGAAGCAGGACAAAGACTACAAAAACAGTTTGTGACAGAGAATGACTTGGTCATTGATAGGTTAAATTTGATAAGAGGACTAAATTAACTATCAACAGGTATTGCAACAAGCTATCTTTTGTACTATCAACAAGCACTACACAATTAATCAATCAGAGAACATTCTAAGGGAAAGTGGCACGAGTAGCTCACCAAAAGCATTGTAAAAGTCAGAAAAGGCACTGGCTAAGACGCAGTCCTGTGAAAGGTGCAGCTCTTTAAGGCTGTTTCTGAATATTTTGTTCTGCTTAACCAGAAAAGTTTTTTTTTTTTAATACTCACTTCAAAACAAAGGAAAAATCCAAAGCCCAGAGCAGCTGAATGGACACTACTTCCTACTGAGTAGAAACATCTTTAAGTTTTGGCAGCAGGCAGCTGTGATCTTGACTATCCCTATTATCCTTTTGGAACATGCTGAACTTGCAACAAAGAACCAAACATTTGTGGGTTTATGGGAAGGGCTAGCAAAGTGAGAGTGAAAAGAAACTTCTTCCCTTAGACTGTTTTACTTGCGGGGTTTACCATGGAATTATTCAATACCTCCAAGTAAGCGAGACTACTAATCAATAAACCATAGAGAATTAAGGAAATACAGAATTAACAAATAGGACGTTTGAGTCTCAGCCTTGAAACCAAATCTGAAATAGACAAGCAGTTCACGAACACTTCCTAAATGAGAAGCACATAACAAATTTCAGCTGTTTACAAGCATTTTTCCTCGCCAGTCAGAATAACTTGAGCCGGGTTCTCAGATTCACTTTTTCCTTCATTCTAACAGCGTTCGGGAAAGGAGCACACACCAAGCCCGCGGAGCCTTCCCCCGCTCCCGAGCGCCCCGGCGTTACTCACAGTGTTTCTTGGGCACTATGAGCTTCATGCGTGCGGCGGGAGGCGGCGAGCGGGGCAGGACCCTGGGCACCGCCCGACGCGCTGCTCGGCACGGAGCGGCTGCTCGGTGAGGAGCGACCGCCGCCGCCCGCCCGCGTTTGTGCCGGGCCGCCGCTCCCCGCCCGCCGCCGCCCCATTGGCGCAGGGCGGGCCCGGCCCACGCGAGAGCGGGGCCGTGCCCGGGCGGCGCCGCCGCATTGGCCGGCATGGGGCCCTCGCTCCGCCCGCCCGGCAGCCGGCGCTGGGGGGCGGAACGCCCGCGGCGCGGAGCCGGGCGGCCGTCAGCCCCGGCCGGGCGGCGCTCCGCAGCGAGGGAGGCGGCGCGGGACCGGCGGCCGCCTGACACCGGGCCGGGCTGCGGCAGCGCCGCGCGGCGGGGGCCGGGCTGGCGCCGCTCCCCGGAGCCGCCGCGGTCATCATCACTTACGTGGCCTGTGCCGCCGGCCCGAGTCCACCCTCCGGCGCAGCCTGCATTTCTTGGCCGGGGAGCCGTGGCTGAGCGGCGGCAGCTCCGGGCGCAGCAGCAGCGGGTGCGGCGGCTCCCCGCAGCCGCCGTTGCTGAGCGGCGGGCCCGAGGGGTGGAAGCCGTTCTGCAGCAGCCCGCCGAGCAGCGAGCAGGAGGCGGCGGCGGGCGGCGGCGGCCCCGCCGAGGCGGCGGGCTGGGCGCGGAGCTGCTCGCCCATGGCGGCAGCTTCTCCCCTTTGTCTCCCGGCTCAGGTCGGGCTGGGCGCGGCGAAGCCTCGGCTCATGCCGGCGCCCGCAGCTCCGAGCGCTGGGATGCGGCGCCCGCCCCCCCGCACGGCGCAGGCGTCCTGCCCGCAGCGCGCTGCAGAGGGGCGGCCACCGCCCTCGCCGGGGACGCGGCGACCCCCCCGCCCGGGCAACGTGCGCGCTCCCGGCGCCGCGCCGCGCACCTGCGGGCTCCGCCGGCGGCCCCGGGAGCGCGCCCGAGCGGGCGGCGGGGCACGGGCACCGCCAGCTGCCCCCGGGGCCACTGCGGCGGGGCCCCGCTCCCGCGACCCCGCGCGCTGGGGAACACCGAGCAGGCTGCCCCCGGCACCGGCTGCCGGGTCAGTTTGGCCTCGGCGTACCATGGCGCACACTCAGTGACTCAGGTGTCTGTGTCTCGGAGGCCTCGGTGCGTGCGCTCCCAGGTACGCCTTGCACCTCACACAAAGTTACTTATGCATCGGGAGGAACGTTCAGGTTTTTGTCTACGAACGCTCAACTTTTTGTCCTCATTGTCACATGTCACTCAACAGCTTATAGGGACTAGCGTGACCTTGAATGTGTTTGACCTCCTGCTTTTTTAGTATCTTGGCTTTCCCTGCACAGCACTGATAATCTTGTGACTGTGATTTATTCTCTGACCGCTGAGATATCCAAGTGCAAAAGTGCATTTTCTAAATGGAATATATCAACTATCTGGTTGGAATGGAAACTGGGTGAGCTGTGCTCTGGTGTCATGTGTAGGCTTGAAAAGAAACACTAATTGAATTTTGCTCTGCACGTGAAGGTCATTTCTTTATACAAACTGCCAGTCATGATATGCATAGCTGTCCTTAAAGCAAAAACACGTTTCATAGTGACTCCTCCTTACACCCTAGTACAGGACATGGGGCCTCCATGGTAAAACACGTACCAAGAATTCAGAACTATTATAACTGCCTCCAGGAGCACTGCATTTAGAAACTGCTGCATGAGAGGTAATCTGTCATTCTCTCCACTTCTTGGCTGGGACCAGAACATTTTATTTAGGTAACTGGAAGCAAGCAACAGAAAAACAAGCACACCAAGTTGGGAAAATGAAGAAAGAGTGTTTGAGAACAAAGTAAAATTTTCTTCCTAAAAACCTGCAAGTAATATTCTGAAGATTATTTAAATACTTTGGGTTTTCTTAATATTCTTATGCATAAGCGCTGGTAATTACCAGCCCAAAAGTGATTGCCCTGAAGAGGGTAAGAAGGAAGACAGGCTACAAACATTTACTGCTACATGGGGACTTAGTGCTTCCAAAACTGTGGAATTCCTTGACAAGTCCCTAACTTACCTGATTATGTTTAAACTACAAAGCAGAAGGCTGCTGCCTGGACTGGCAGAGACCTTCATGCCATTTGACAGCAGATCTAGGCAGCTGGCTGGGTACACTTTATGAAATTGTCAAGTCTAACCTCTTAGGGCATGAGGAATCCTTGCTGCTACTGTCCCCAGCTGGTAACAGTTGTCCCTTCTCACAGAAACTGACTGCACATACAGCCAGCCCCATATGGAACAGGAGATCAAACCTGTTGATTGTCTCTGCATTTGCTGGGAGCAGACACACCAGCAGTTACTGTATCTCAGCTGAAAGGTGGCAACTTTTTACCTTACTCCAACAAAAGCAAGAGCACCTTCAATTGCGCACGTAAATTTCCTTCTGCTAGCAGAATAGTCTTTCCATTGACTCACTGGAATACTGTACTCAAGTACTGTGTCCAGTTTTAGGCTTCTAAAAATCTTTTGGAATAACAAACAGAATGAAATGAAAACATCAAGTTTTAGTCTGTGAAATGAAAGATTTGAAGGGGTATACATTCTGGAACAGGTAGCAGCAAAGGAAATCATCACAGTTGTCGAGAAATAAGAAAAGTCGTAAGTCCAACTGCAGGAAGGGAAATTTACTTTCCACTGGAGGCAGACATTTCCTAGCCTGAACTTAGACAAGGATCAGACTGAACTGGAGGACTTGACTGTTCATTGCTGGTCTTAGGAGAAACTAAATATTTGTGGACAAATGGTTTATGTAGAACTGATCCAGACTTGAAGCAAGGAGAAGGCACCTTTCTGAAGTTCCTTCCAATCCTTTATTTCCAGCTAAGTATTTGCCTAACATTTTGCTGATAATTTTGCACAATTATGCCACAGACAGAAGTGCACTGGAACGTATAAAATCTGTCAATGAAGTCATGGCATGCATTACAAGTGAAATTTCTAAAACCTTGGTGCAACTAAAGTAAATTTTTCCTCTTCCTTTTACCCTAGCTTTCTAAACAAACCCTGTTTGCCAGTTCAGTTTTCAGTTAAACTTGTAAGACAATCTAAATAGAATCTAGGTGCAATATTGACAAACGAAGTCAAGGATGACTTCAGTTCTTGCACAATTAACATTTACTCCAGATTTCAGTCTTTCTTCTTCAACTGAAGCAGGTGGAAGGTCCTAGTTTATATTTTAAAATATTTTCTATATATCTCACTGTAAGTCAGCAATCTGGTAGGAAAAGGACTACAAACACATTGTATGCTGAACAATCCAAGATACAAATGACCTTAGATCACTGAACAAGTCTGCTGTACTGACTCACTGCATATTATACATTTGCACATTGAACACTTCATGGAATATTCCATACCTGCCTGTGCTTTGGACACTCAGCTTTCTCTCACCTCTTTTTATTTGTTTATAAACACAGAGGGCAAGTGTGTAATTCTCTAACTCTGTCAGTTTCAGCAACTACTGACTCCCTTGCAGTTAGGATACTGTGTGCTGTGCTCCAGGTGTGACAGTTTCAAAACCAATGGAACTGGAAAAAACAAACAAACAAACAAACAAAACACATCACACCACCCTTTCAGGCATATTATCATCAGGCAACCTGGCTCGAAATTTTTTAGGAACCTCTGAGGGTTATATCTCCCTCCTTCATTCCATGGGACTCCTATATCCAAGGCCTAAGGCTAAGCTAAAATAAGTATCAAACGGGTGCAGTCCACATGTAAATCTGTTATCCAAAAACAACAACAAAAAAATCTTACAGAGCACCAGTGGTGTTATTCTAATTCAAAGCTAACCAGCTATAAAGGTTTGGCTATATTTTGGAGAGAAGTGGTAATGAGACACATGAACATAACTTCTCAAACTGCACAGACTGTTTTATGCAATGCAAAGAATGTAAGGAAAGAGACTTCTGCTATAGCTGCCTGAGGATTTATATTCAAGCACTAGCTGGCACTCTGCCATTCCTGTTTATATTTCTATTCAAATTATTTCCATGTTTATCCTGTTTCTATACTGCAGGCCAGTTATACTAGTTCTTACTCAATTTTTCCTCTTTGAAATAAGCAAATGCAGTAAAGCAGAATAAATTAACTATTTAGGATATTCCTCACAAAAAAAAAAGATACTGTTGATTTGTTTTAGGTATATTCACATATTGTCCATATCAAATAGAAAGTGCCAAGTCTAAGAGTCTGGTATTTCTTCTCAATTTCTCTTCAGAACTGGAAAACACCCATACTGTTTTGGTGTATGCAGGACCTTTGGTAGACACATGTTTTTTTCAATTTCTTTTTCTCATAAATTGCAGGGCTAGAAGACCAACAATCAAACATAACTACGTAATGAAAAGTCATAGATGTGTAAATCAAATGGGACAGAACAGCTCTAAAACTGTGTAAAATTCTTATCTGGAAAGTGCAATGTCAGAGTATTTAAAATGAACATAAGGACCTCTGGAATTATTGGTGTGACTCAGGAAAGCTAAAGTCTTCTTATCACAACAGCTAGCTCACATGAGAATTCTGCTTCCCCAAACACTAGTGCATCTGAGAGGGGAAACTGCAGATGACAGAGGAAATGAATAGCATAAATTTAGTCCTATGCCTAAATCTTTGTCAGATTGAGGCCAAGAAAGATGCTATTGAGACCATCAGTTCCTTCCCTTGTCACCCACATTTTAGTACAGGCTTCTTTCAATTATGCCTTCTGTGGCACTTAAAGAAAACCTTTTGGTGTCATGAAGAAAAGCCCTAGATAGAGGGGAAGCTCATCTCCCCCTCACTTTCATCAGGGGAGAGAAACATGGAAAAAGGCTCCCTGCCTAAGCTGGAATGTTGCTTTGGCAGCCTGAACAGCCCTGAGGAGTAATGTTCTCTTTGTTGATGACAAATACGGCATAGATAGATCTCCTAGCCCAAGTGTCAAGCTCAGTGGCCAGGCAAGGCAGCATGGATGCTACCTGGAATGCTGTCTGGACTAGGACATAGAATTGTTCGGGGTGGAAGGGACCTTAAGTACCATTTAGTTCCAAACCCCTGCCATGTGGAGGGATTCCACCCACCAGATCAGGTTGCTCAGGGCCCCATCCAATCTGGCTTGAACGCTCCCAAGAATGGGGCACCCACAACTTGTTTGGACAACCTTTTCCAGTGCCCCACTATCCTCTGAGTAGAGAATTTCTTCCTAACAACATCTAATGTAACTCTCTCCTCTGTCCCCCCTTTTCCAATCACTGTGTGCCTGTGTAATAGATGACTTACACATCTATTAAACAAGCCAAACTAGGGAATAAGGGTCAGAAGGGGACATAGGTGTAGGCTGGTCTTACCATCTCGCCAATCCCTGCAGCCAGATTTTGCAGCAGTCCAAGTGGTTTTTACAGTTCTCCTCTGGCAGTTCTGAGATGAGGTTAGGGATTGTGGTTGCTGTCTTTCATCCCAGCTGAAAAAAAGCATGCTGCAGTCACAAAGCAGTGATAACCTTCTCTCTAAAGGCCTCCCTGCCAATACCTCTGTTCCTATGTCCAACTGGACAATTATGACTTAGTTCACACTTACCCTCTCCAACTTTAACTGATCCCTGGCAGTTAAAGAGCTGTTGGTGCTCTTCTTTTACAGGAAACAGAAAATGTAAGTGCATTAGTTCAGACATTTCAAATAAAATCCCTCACATAAGTAGCATTTAGGGTCCTTGGTTGCTTCTTACTAGCACCAGACAGTGAAGATAAAGCAGCTGTTGGAGGTGAATAATCTTTTTTTTTTCCATGCCACAGTTTCTATTCTGCAGAGAACTTTTTAAAAAAGAAAACAAACAGGTAATGGATCCAAACTCTTAGGTATGTAAAATGCTAAAAAACTCACTTCCAGTGCACTCTCCTTTGCCCCATAAAGTCTACCTTGTACACAAGAATTTGGCTCAGTGTACTGCTGCTTATCTTAAACTATCAAACTTAAATATACAAAATGTGATTGGAAAACATGAAAGTACACAACCCACTGATTGAGAAATAATGTTCATCATCATAAAAAAATAAATTATTGCAACAAGTGGCAGACCACTTAGTAGAGAAACCAATGGCCTTTGCTCCTGATTGCTCCCCCACAGATAATTACCCTCATGTATGTATACATACTAGTTTTGTTCAGCTCAATGACTTCACTTTCTTTTCAACTCAGCATTTTCATGTGGTCCTTCACAATGCAACCAGGAGGTAAGTGATAGTTTCAAAACAAGCACTTTGAAAGAAGAATGGCTGTCAAGTACAAAAGATACCTCATCCTTATTCAGCACTGCCACATCTAAAGAGGAAGAGAAACTGGTTCTCCTATCAACAGTCAGCTGCACAAGGGACTTTACTTGCATTGGTCTCTACTCCCGAAGCTTAAATGCTGAAAATCCATGAAATTTCCATGGATATTCATATCCATGGATATGAATGAAAATGAATCAGGTAACAACAGGGAATCTGACTTCCTATGCCTGTGTTTGGAAGAGATAAAAAAGGCATCTCTTTAAACTATTCTAGCTGCACACACATACCTCCAATGGAGACAAAACTGGCTTACTCCTCTAACTCAGGAGGGAACACACAGTGTCCATCAGAGCCTAGAAAGGACACAGAGGTTTAATTTTCCTTCTTCTAAACTAGCCCAGGGATGGGAATTAGTGTAAAATGGAAACACACCACACCATCAGTATTTCTCCAGTAGCAAGGAAGCATTATTTCTGAAAGAACATTTAAGCACACGGTTTAAGTCCAAATACCACAACTCACCTGGAGCTAAAAATTTAGTAGAATATGTGCTTTCAGACAGATAAACCAAAGATCTGTTTAGGCTAAAAAAAACATTTAGTATGTCCTTGTGAGTATAAGCTGCAATCACAGACAATAATACACAAAATGCTATTATTTTTTAAAATAGCTTTGTAATCTCTGTTTACAAAGAATGAGTCTTGTGTAGGAAGGAGCTATGCTACAAATGACAAATTTGTCCTTAAATGCACCAACTACCTGGTAACAAAAAAGGGAAAGAACCTTATGCTAGCCTTGAATAGGTCTGCTATAGTTACATCTTCTGAATATTTCTGGAACTACTGACTTGACCTTAAAGTAAGTATGTTCTGTGCTGTGCATTTTATTATGTTTAAGAAGCCAGTTTAGAGCTTTCAGGCTTTCACAAGGTCAATACAAACTATGTATACACTAAAAAAATTACACTGTAATTATAGAACTTATGTTTTTTCCATTAGATATATTGTGAAAAAAACCCCTACCATTCAAAGCAACTTCAGGGTCTCTCCTGCATAGGAGGCAATTTGTATTTCATTGCAGGGATCTTAGTGTCACCAAAATATTTGTTTTCTTGTAATAAAACATATCTAATACAAACACATGCTTGGTCTAATGGGAGTTTAAGACTCAAAGGTACCATATGGGTGATCAAACCAAGTTCTTTGGATCAATTATTAACATGGAAATGTCTAAGAAACATATGCCAAGTACCATGGAGCACAAAAGATTTTATATCTTGTAACATACAGCATAATACCCAGGGACGTTACTTTCACACTCACTCACATTTAAAGCTCTGATTATACACATTTATTGTTCTTTTCAACCCAAAAGAGTAAATCAGACTCCTTGATTTCATGAACACTGCTAACCAAATTTATTGCATTTATCCTTCATTTTGACATGGATGTCAGATAAAGAAGCTCATTTGGTGCCAGTGATCTCACACGTGGAATGAGAAAACAAAAGCCTTGTGTATCTCCTGTAAGACAGGAGACAAAGATACTTTTTCTTCAGTTTACTAAACCTTTGTATATCCACTGAAAAGAGAACTGATACAGCAAAGACATCTGTCTCTCATCCTTGTTTCCTGACTGCTCTGAAAGTAGTAAGCACCAACTAATTTGCTTTTTCTTCATTTATAAAATTTAATTAATATATCAGAGGGCACATGTATCATATCTTCATTCCATTTCCTCTTAGAAGGAAAGGGGGAACCAAATCAAAAACCAAAACCAATCAAACAAAAATCAACCAAACAAAAACCCAAAACACACACACAAAAAAAACCCCAGATTGAGAACAAGCAGACCAAGCAGATCAGGAAGGAAGGTACACATACCACAACAGATAAAGGTATAAGAAAAATACTGATGCAGTGGTTATGAGGCATCAGTGGTCATGGACTGCACATAACATAATGCCCACAAATATGGCATTAGTCTTCATTCACAGGCACAGCTGCACCCTGGTACAAGCTGAAATCAATATGTGTGACCTAAAATCCTAAACAAAAAATAAAGTTGTCGGATTTATAACCTCCTAATCATCATCAATTTTCAGACCTTAGATACTTCCAGAACATTTACAGACATACATAGACAAAGTAATTTTTAGAACAGATTCATTCCCATATTTTAAAGCAAATGCAAAAAGCACCAGTGATGGACTCATCATGATTACTTTTCATAGGAACAGCAAAGACAAACAATTAATGAAAACACTAAGAAAAAAGCACTTATCTTTCCCTTATCTGCAGAGAGAAATCAGGTTGGAACCCTAATTTCAGTGAACTAGAAAGTCTGTGATTAAAACAAAAATCCCCAAAGTCACCACCCCTAATCACCAACCAAGTTTAGATTTGATTATAAGCAGATTGACTTCAGTCACAGCATAGACTGACACAAGGAAAAAAGGAAGAAGACAAAACATAGTTCTGAATTTAAATAATTTTCACCTACATAGTGCTCTGTGCACACAGATCTTCAAACCCTTTACAAACTGTGCATAACTGCTCTTCTCACCTTCCATCTAAAGAAATAAAAAAAAGCCATAGTGCTAAAATAAAAAGTAGCAAGAGAGCTGAGAAAGAACTTGCAGAAAGGTCTCACTTCCAAAATGAAAGCTATATTTGGATTAGTTTGACCCAAACTAGAAATTTCAATGTCCATGCCCCTCAACTGAAAAATTTAGTAGCAGAATTCCAGAGTCATTCTCAGATTTTTAACTCATTTGCCTTGGCAGGGTCAGTGCTGAAATGGAAATCTGAAAGACTTCTATTTGAAAAACATCAGAATATCTTAATTTTCTTTAAAAACAAAAACACAGCTTCAGTTCCCCAGAAGCTGAATTCTCAGGAAAATGGGCTATTAATCTAGCAGTGCATTAGGCAGGCTGATTAGCAGTCAAACTTACATTTCATCAGGCAGAGAACACGCTGTCTTCCATTTGGCATGGCAGTGCCCTGGAAATACACCCCCTTCATGCTGCTTATTGGAAACAGGATCCATTTAAGTTTAAATACCAAACAAACAAATCCCCTTGCTTGCAGTTTCAACAAATTAATTCATCAGTATTAGCTTCCTTTGTTGAAGTTCCTTGAGCATATTAGAAACACACGTTTTCACTTCACTGACATTTCTTGTTCTGCTTGAAAATTCAATGAAAAGCTGCCTATTTATCTTTGCATGTACATCCACCCAAGTTATGTCATCTGGCCATTCACCAGTGTGATCAAAGTTCCAGGCACACAGGTAATTGACCCCAAAGCACGGTGTTTGAAGTCCATTTGACATGATTTGTGTTATTCTCTGCGTCAATAATTATTTCATCTGTTGTCCGCTACACTTACAACCAAACAAGAGAAAGAGAACACAAACTACTATTCAGTGCAGCTTGCTTAAGACATTCTCCTGTCTCACTACAGGAATAATTTCAGGTATTCTAAAAAATAGCCTACTTTCTTGAGAATAAGGCTGTATAGGTATCTGCAATAATTATGATTAATTTCTAATGTTACTATAAACTTAAATTCTCAATTCAAAAATCATTGTTGAGAACCATGAACTTTTAACTAGAATATATATGCCTGACTTTCCTTTTCATTGCTTCAGCTGAAAATCATTCAGAACTAGTAAAACAAATTTGTTTTCTATTTTTGTTGCAGGATGAACTCCCACCATGGAGATAACACGTGACTTCTTTAGATTGTATGTACACCCAAATGAAACTGGGTTCCCAGGAAACAGTAACACTGAACTTCAATGGGAGTTAATAACACAGAGGAAGAACAGAAACAAAGGGAACGACAAGCAACAGACTTGACTATTCAGAGGCCAGAAATCCTAAATTTATAGTCTGGGTTCCCTTCCCATCAGAGGCAGGCCAGTGGCATTAGTTGTGGTTTCATCAGATCAGACCTGCACTGTGCTAGTAATTTACAGACTGCAGCCAAGGAGGAGCAGGGAGGGCATGGAAAGAAAAAGAAACAAAACAGAGAGAGGATTACAGCTAACAGCCTGGTACTATATTCATCCTAAGCAAATATGAATCTTCCCATCATCTCCAGATCAATAATATTCATCAAACAATTTATTAAGAATCTGAAGTGAATAGTTTAATCAGAGAAATGCCCCTGTGATGAGGCTTTACCCATTCCTGGATGGAAAGAAATACATACCAGATTAGATTTTCCTTGTCCAAATATACTCCTGAGATTCCTGGTGTCCATGGCTGCTTCAGACACCCAGAAGCTAGCTACACATCCTACCTCAAAAGGAAAAAAACATGTCAGATTGAAGAAATCTGCATGCATAATACGCCCTCAACCAGCACTGTGGCATAGCTTGCAGGATATAGCTACATTTTATATACCCAAAATCACACCTCATGTTTAGTTGTAACAGCAATAGCCATAAAACTATAGCATCTATTCCTGAGTCACTTGTCTTGGATAATTAGTTTGCCAAGAGCATGAGTCACCAAGTTAGAAATTAGTTAGAGTATGACTCATTTCTAATTTCATACTAATATTACCCTTAAAAATAAAAAGGACTCCTCTCTTCCCCCCAAATCTTTAAATGTTTGGGTTCTTTTTATAATGCCAAAATGTGCTTTACATAGAATATCTGGATCAAATGTTGAAATAATTATCTCATTTTTATAATGCCTTTCACCCAGAAGGATCTCACAGTAATTTTTAAATGCATGTGTGTTCTTCAGTGGTCCACACAGACAATGTACTGGGGCAGTGAGACAGTACTTGGCAACACTGTACAAAGCACTTGACTGAAACTGAAGTCAGATCATATAATTTGTTTAAACAAGACAGGAAAATTCAGATGCACAAAACTGAATTAGCAACAATGGGATTTCACCATTCACCTCTCCATTTTTGCAAGACAGGGTTTATTCTGACTATTGATGGTCAGATCAGCCAATACTTAGTAGCCCTCAACCTTTCAGTTTCTTCAGATTTCAGTTTCACCTTATTGAATAAAGTTTCAGTAAGGAAGCCTGATACATTTCAAAACTCTGCTTATCATTGGCTGCAGCATATTGTGACAACATCAAGCAGGGCAGCATCAAATTGAGAACAAGATGTTAAACTACCTTTGGGAATACTCTCTAACTCTGCAAGTCTGGATATGCTCAAAGGCTGCAATCCAGGCAGGCACCTACATATTCGAGTCCTTGCTGAAGAATTGCCAAACATGCAACTTTACAAACAGTTTAGCCTTGCCAAGACTGCCTAAACAAGAGAAGCAGCCCTGCCCTCCTGTCCCACCAGCATTTCTGCCTGCTCCTCTGCTGCCCCACCATCTGTTTGGCCACACAGATGTACTGGCTGATTTGGCTAAAAATAATGGCATAAGAATGTGCCAAAAAACAAGTTAACTGCTCATTAATCCACCCTTTGAGAAGAACTGAGACTTCTTGAGTTTTCATAGCCTTTCATCTGCTGGTCCACTTTGAGTGAAGACTGTGTTTCTCTGCAAGGAGCACTGTAGTCCAGTTGCATGGTACAAACGCAGGCTGTTCTATTCAGGATTGTGGTTTTGTTCTGTGCAGGGCAGATGTCTGGCATGTATTATTCTCTGCCTTCTGTTTGTTTTTCCTCCAGGATGGCCAATGGCCAGCTGGTAATTCAGTCAAATGTAAGTCCTGGTCATTTGCTATTGTCAAAGAATCATTATTTTCCAGTCCTTTCAAGGTATGTCACTGGTTAAGAAATTGGTTTTTCTCAATGTTCATTCCTTGCCCTTTTATCATGCTGTAGGATAACCATGTTCCCCAAAATGAGACATTAATTTTGATATCTAAGCTAAGAGGCTAGTGAAGAAAGCAAGGCTCCTCCAAAGGGTAATTTGGGTTACAATTACATAGCTTAGCTGTACCATGTAGGTCAAGAATTTAATCTAGGCCTGAGTCCATTCTGAGTGTCTCTCAGCACAGCCTGCACAGGAAGCCCAAGTTAAAAAAGGTCAGCGGTGTGACTTTCCCACTCCAATCACATCTTCACGTGAGTTAGAGCAGAAGCCCTGAGTGCCCAAAGCCAGGGTGACATTCCAAGGAAAGGTACATAATGTCAGGGAATGGCACTAATTCCTGAGATCAAGACAGATGGTTGACATTTGGCAAGAAGAAAAGAAACTGTCTTGGGTGTCAGAGCCAGCAAGATGAGTAATACTACACTATAACATAGCCTGCTCCTTGGATTTAGCCCATGTTATTTGAGCAGTACACTTCTTGCTCTTGATCCACTTCTTTTAGAGGAACCTTATATTTCTGAGACACAGAATTGTCCAGTCCTCTGGCTTCTACAGAACTTACAGATGTTTGTATGCATTCCTTTCCTGGAATTCTTTCAGCTTCTTCACCCAAAAGCTATATATCTGATATATATTTAGTGGTATCTTGGCCAGTTTTCCTATTTCAGAATTGCATTACTCTACATAAGTACTGAATTCATGTTCCAATTTATTTATCTTGTTAAGCTATAGTAAGACGACAGAGTAAGAACATTTAACAGAATGTCTTTGGGAAAGTTTTCTGGGGCTGTTCTGAAGGTTCTGGGACCATTAGACAGCTATTTAGAGCCTGCATCTTACATAGCACTACAAAAAAAACCCCTTAGCAATATTCTTCAAAAAGTAATACTAGGGATTAAAACTTGAGGAATGCCATGAAGAATTTCCATAAGCAGCTTGGAATTGAAGTAAAATTTCTGAAACCTCAACTGAAATAAAACTCAAACATATGTTTCATTTTAGGGAAAGCCAACCCTGAGATTTTACCTTAAATTATAGTTACTCTTGTTGGTATTTATACAGCTCAGCAGATGATTGAAAAAGAATCAATAACACATGGGGAGAAATAAAGTTTTATTAATAAGATTTGGAATGCACCTCCAGCCCTTAACCTGGAGCTAGCATGCTGTCTGCAAATAAAATAGTTAACATCATGTATACAAAAAAGTGGCAACATACCTGGGCTCAGACTTGGACCTGGAAGGTAAAAATACATTATGCAAATCTTTGCAGAACTGAGGCATAGCTTTAGAAGAAGAAATAATAATAATAATAATAATAATAATAGCAGGAGGCATTTAGGCATTTCAAGAAACCAAAGACGAGTTGGATGCACATTTCAAATACCCTTCATGAAATATAAGCAACATGCATAAAAATAAATTTCCTGAAGTAGTCAGTGTTTCTGGACTGTATCTTCTGTATCAACAATACAACTCAATTTTTATGACAAAAGGTTATAAGAAATTGAAATCCACAGGAAAACTAAGATGCAAGATCCAGACTATGGGAAAACAGTACCAAAGCACATCCTGATTTACTCTAAGTGCAATATTCAATTTATTATTCCACCTGTAGAGCCATTTCTAAGACTATGTCCTGAGGTATCAGTATAATGCTGACTAAGAGAAAAGAATATTAACCAACTATTCAATACCAGCCATCAGTCTTCTTGCTCACAGATTCTCTGGCAAGATTTCCAATGATGTGATTACCAGTAACTCAAAAATGCCTTTTAACAGGATTCAGCATGATCGCAACCCAGCTAGCTGGGCTGGTGCTCATTTATTGGGGCACAACAAATGCCCCACAGACTGCATTTAGCTATGGAAAAGCAATCTATGCACACTTGCTCCTAAAAATCACACAGCACACAATTTAAGAGTAGTCATCTTTTCTCATAAAAATACACAGCATTTCACAGAATAAAATTTTTGACTGTATATTTTATTAATTATATTCTTATTTATCATTCTATTACATGTTATTATATTAAAAATAGTTTTATTATTTATTATATTAAAAATAGTTTTATTATTGAATGCACATATCTTAAACCCCTAAAAACTAACTACACTATTTCACCATATGACTATTAGTCAGAAAAAACAGCTGATACATTTACAGGACAAATACCTGTGTCACAATGTGAAAACAGTTCTTACCATTTATGACAGGTAGAAGGTTCTGATTTCAAAATACAAGATCTGACCTTCAAAACAATGATTATTTGAATTAAAGCATTACACAGAATTACTGAAAGTTTTTGGCTTAATTACAATTTAAAGGCTGGTTACAGCTGAAATGATCTCTTTGGTTCATCAGAGAATTATGCAATAATTCAAAGAGGGATGGAAGGAATTCCAGAGGGTGGGGGGAGAAACAGGAAGACACAGAAACAGCTTTTTTTATTTCAACTGCACTCTTTCCAAAGACAAAGTCTTGAATTATGCAAAGTGAAAGAACTACATCTCAGAAAATATATTTCAAATCTCCTCCTATCTAAGACAACCCAGCTCTTGCTGAAGGAGCAATACTCTGTTTACCATGCACAGATTTTCATGTGAAGCTTTGAAGATTTAAAAATGGTATGTTGAGCACATGTGGCACATTTTCATTACATAAAACACCAGCATGGGACCAGGTGGCCTCTCTGCATCTGTGAGAAGCACAAGCATAGCAGTGTCCAGAGGACAAGCATTTAGGACTAAGCAGCAGGTTAAGGTGCCTCCAGCTGCCCATCAGTGACCTTTCCTTCTTTCCTTTCCAGGCCCTTGACTGGCTCTCTCATGTTTGAATACACCCCTGAAGGCCCATTTTTGCAGTGAGCCTATGATTCATTTTCCAGATAGTATTTTATATTCCTAGAGCACCTCCAAGGAATAGCCTCATGACCATCTGTGAGTTCTTTGCAGAAGATTTCCTCCTACCCCCCCTGACACCCCACAAGTACTCAGCTGTAACACTGGCTATAAAACAGCAGCAGCATTTGCAGACTGAGGACAGAAAGCTCCTGCCTCCCCCAGAGAGGGGGGCCTGATGCCTCAGCCAACTGCTCCTCTTAGTCCAGCACAGAGATCTCTGTCCCAGTGCCACCTGTCCCTGGGGCAAAGCCTTCCATGAGACTGAAGAAGTAGCTCATTGCTTAAAACAGATAATAAAAGGAAACATACCTACATTGCTAAAGAAAAAAATGTGAATCAACAGCCTGCAATGTTATGAGTCCGTAAAATCAGCTGTGTGTGCATTAGAAGCCTGAAGGCAACTGATGAGAGTGGGGCAATGAGGGTGCAGGATCAAATGAAAGTGTGCAATGCATGCACCAGACTGTGCCAGGAACAGGATAAATGACATGCACTGCTCTGAAAGACAGCAATTCAAAAGGGCTGGCAGGCTCCCAGGAGGATTGCACAGTGCACCACTCTCCTCCAAGGTATCTCAGTGACAAGGAACAGCAGTGCTCTTGCAGTCATCTCCAAATGACCCCTGCAGAAGGACCTGGCCTGCACCCAGGATGGGAGGCAGCACTGTCAGGGCAGGGGAAGCACAGCAGAACCAAGGGTGATGAGAGAAAACTCAAGAACTTGGCAATTCCCTGGGGAAGGTGAGGTGAGCACAAAGAAACTGAAGCCACCTCTGGTTTGGCTGCCACTCAGATGTGCTGAAGGATGCTGGGGAGTGTTGCTGTGTCTCTAATTACTTCTGACAGCAATGCAAAAGCAAGCTGAGATGTGCTGTCTCATAGGGCAACATCTCACTGTCATGAGTAGACTATCCACAACTTCTGAATCCTGTCTCAAATACAAGGAACATAAGTTTCTAACATGTCCTTTACCAAAATCTTTTCCTCTTGTGAGTGCCAAACATGCTACACAACTTGTAAAGAATTTGAAAAGAAACATAATCAAATTTCAGGGGTGAATGAGTTACTGAATGCTGTTTTAGCAGCAGATATTTTTGTTGCAACTGGTGTTCTTGCACAAACCAGTTAAGGAGAATATTTTGGTAGAAAGCCATAAAGCTTATTTACATAGATGGAGTTTCACCATCTCCCACTCCAAAGCAGGCTGGATTGGTTATGCTGACCTAATGTTTTCTTCACCATGGCTTGCGTGAGGCTGGGAACACATGTCAGGTTGTGGTTTAGTCTGCCGTTTCAGTATCCTGATGGGCGTCCTTTGAGATTCCAGTTTAACTTATGCAGTGCATGCAGTATCATAAAAACAGTTTCAGAAATCAAAAATTCAAACAAAATCAAAATATTGCCTGTACAAGGAGCCTTGTGATGCCCCAACTTAGCAAAAACAATGTTCTGCAGGTCATAGACCCAATGTTTTTAGGAAATATTCCCAGACCTTTGGTTTTCCTTTCCAACAAGCAGAATACAGCAACTTTCATATTTTCTCCCAGAAGCTAATTTTTTACCTTATTTTCAGAGGCATTCTTAGTCCTCTCCTGGTATGAAAAAGGTGTTTTGTCATTAGGTAAGTTCAGTAGTTTGTATTCTATTTAAGACAGAAACCAACATTATTTTTAAAACCTTACTTGGAATTTTACAGTATGATTTCAAGAGCTTTTCAGTTTTGCTAGCAAACACTTTCAAATTCAACATTGCATCATTTTCTGCTGTTAAAGCAAACCAACTGTTACAATGTGGCCTACAACCGAACTGAAATCCTTTAGTATATCTTTTACTGATATGATGCAGACTCTATTTAAAGAAAGGTAGGATTTAATGTTAAAGACAACCTCATAAAAGCAGCTGATACAAAATCTGTGTAGAATTATTCCTTTACAGAATTGCTTGCTTCTGCTGGCTGTCTTTTCTTCAAATGAAAAACAAACATTTAATTTTGGCAGATACTGACTACTTTCAAGTTACTTGTCCTTTTATTTCAATTCAAAACTGGCAGACATTTCTTATTAAAGTTCAAAGAATTTCTTTCTGATTCTAAAGAGAAACTCATGTTGATTTTTGTTACCAAATTCTGTACATTTCCATACCCTGACATTGCAGAAACCGATGATCTCATTTGCATTACAACATTGTTTCGAAAATAAAGCCAAAGAATTCCTCTCATTGCTGATCAAGAAATGAAATGCCCATCACGCAAACCTGGCACCCAACAACAATTTCTGCCTGGGGAAGTTTTTTAAACAAAGGTACCACACTAAGCGTCTTCCACAGCTGTCATTTGCCAGGACTGGGACCCAGGGCACGGCTCCATCACATCCTGACCTTACACTGGGAGTTTCCCAATCCGGCTGATCCCTGCTCTGGTACAAGGCATCGAGCAGGTCACTGGCCTCGTCCCTCTCACCACCTGCAAACAATGATTATCCTGTTTACAAACAAACAGCAGAAGGGCTGGAATCACCCGGAGCCCCGGCAAGCTCCAACTTACACTCGTCCTTCTGCCGCGCCTGACACAGGCCAGGGCGCCGCAGGCAGGTGAGGCAGGCCCGGCGGGGCCAGGGCGCCTTCCCGCGGCAGCCGAGGGCCCGCTGGCGCTGGGGGCCGGGCGCTGGCGGCCCCGTGTGGCCGCAGCCTCGGCACAGCGGCCCCGGGCGCTCCGACCCAGCGGGGCGCAGCCGCCGCCCGAGGGCAAACGGGGATAGGCAGCCCCCCTCCGGGACTACACTTCCCGTCGAGCCCTGCGCCGCGGCAGCGCCGTACGCCCAGGAGGCCGCGCGGCGCCGTGCGCTGCCATTGGTCGGATTCGAAAAGAAGCCGCGGCCGGAGCGGAGTGCGAGCCCAGCGGCGGCCGGGGCCAGGCAGGTGAGCGGGGCCGGGGCCGTGGGGCCCTCACTGGCAGAGGGGTCGCGGTGCTTGTGATTTGGGGGTCGTGGGGACCGTGAAGCGGTGTGGGTGGTCTCTGTGGCGGAGGACCCACTGCCATCCCGGTTATGCGGGAGGGACTGTGGCGTGTGGGCAGTTTTCAGTAGGGCCTGGGTAACTCCCGCTGTGCTGCTGCAAAAACCGCCCTGGCTGTGTCCCGTTAGAGCAGGCAAATAGCGCAGAGCCTGCAAGTGAAAGGTTGAAACGGTTGATACCTAAAGAGAAGAAAGTTGGGGTTTTCTTTTTTTTTTTTTTAGGTGTTAGGGCTGTTGCTTTAGCTTTTATGCAAGCTGCCGGCCTCACTGTGTGGTTTGGAGCTCGTTCTGCCTTTTGTCTTGCTGCCTGGCAGCACCACGGGCTGTATGTGAGCTGTGGCTTTGCTGTGTGGGCCCTGGGGATCCCCTTCTTTGAGGGGGTCTTTTACAGCTCTAAAATTCTATTGCCACGGTTAGCAGGCTTGCAATAACACATCCCGGGACACGAGTACCTTCTGGTGCCTGCAGCTGGGCAGTACAGTTGTTCGCATGTAAATGCCTGCAGTATTTACAGGACTGTGTGACTCAACGTGGAATTCTGTGCCTTGGGCTGGGCACCCTGTAAGGGCTTGAACCTCGCTGTTCTGGCCGCTGGGCTCTGTGAACACTTAGAGTTCTGGCCTTGTGTACACAGCTTAATGTTTGTCTTGGACTTCTTAAGGGAAAAGATTCAGAATGAGAGCACAGTCTTGACAAATCACACTTTAAGCTTAGATTTAAAGCAATTAAAATGCCAGTCATCTACTAAATATGTTTCCTGGAAAGGACTGATAAGAGTTGTGCAGTGTGCCTTTGTGTAGCTGATGAATGAGACTTCCAGATGGTGACAGCACAGGTGTGTTTCTTTCCAGCTTATTCTCAGGTCAGTCTCAGGTAGCTTATTCTCAGGTCAGTCTTTGTTCAAGCCATGATGATATTTCAGGCCAAGTTTTTGCTGGTTTTGATACAGATGCTAGGCCAAAAATAAATTAGGTTAGAAGAAACGTTAGATTAGAAAGTAAACATTGGTGCTTAGTTTATGTATAGTTTTATCTCATTTGCAGCCTGGTGGCATTTGTCTAACTGCTTAAAGTTGTGTCTGGCTTTTACATAGGAAAACTGAGCCCTTAAGTGTTTTGACACTGAAATGCAGATACATCTCAGGTTTTATGCTGGGGGAAATGGGACTGCATTATAGGCAGGAAACCAACACTTTTCCTGAGAAAAAGGGTTTTGAACCAATCCTACTCTGCCCATTCCTTTAATAAGCTGCATGTTCTCCATTAGTATTTAGTAAAAAAAATTGATATGCTTTGCTGTAGCCTGGGCATGGCAATGTGTATTATATTTTATATATATATACACACTATATTATTTATATATTTTATATATATATATATATATATATACATACATATATACACTATATTTATATATATATATACTATATTATATGTTATATTATCAGGGAGCACAACATAGTTTTATTTTATCTTGCAGAATGGACCCAGTTTTGGATAATGGGAAGTTCTACAGACCATCCTATATTGCCAGCATTGAGCCATCACCAAGAGCAGGACCAATAAGTATGGATGATATTAAAACAGATCTCTCCTCAGAATTTTCTTTGGTTTCTTCAGACTCAGACACAAGCCAGGTAAGAAAACTTAACTGTTTGGATATTTATTTTTTAAAACATAAGTTTAATCCTTTCATAGATAGGAATAGTCAGAATTTTACTTATAAGATTAAAAGCTTCTTTGTTATTTTTTAGTTTGAAACAGATGCTTAGGGTTTAGACTAAGTTGTGTGGCAGTGCATTGATGCCCTATTGGGCACATCAGTTTTCTGTGAATGAGGCTGATTGCCAGTTTATAGAATGTTTTTGTTGGTCTGAATGCAGTTTTTACATAAATGTGCTGCAAGATTAACTTACAACAGCAAGCTTCTGCAGGGGCTGAAGCACTTGTCAAAGCTGATATAGTGAAGTAGTTTTGATTCCCATGTTATCAAATAAGTCTGTTAAAAACATCTGGATTTAATAAAACTTGTTTCATGTGCTAATTATCAAGAAAATAACCAAATTTCTAACTGTTGTTTTCTGGTGTTTTCTTTTAAGAGGAGCAGTTTGGATTCTAAGGGACACATACAAGTTTGCCTGCGTATCAGGCCATTTACATCATTGGAAAGAGAAAATGGATCACAGGTGTGACATTTATTTAGTTTAAAAATACTTAAAATTTGTTTTGTGGGGTTTTTTGTTTGTTTTTCCTGTAAGCTGAGTGCTTTATGGTCTCTTCATGCCTGTATTGCTTGTTTCCTTTTAATAGGACTGTGTTTCACTTGAAGACTCAACAAATATTGTACTGAAGCCCCCCCAACATTATTTGAGTCGACTAAGTGAAAAAACTTCAGGACCAACGTTACAGAAGTTCACTTTTTCACAAGTAAATAAGTTGCCTTTAAATGCTTGTAAATTCTTTCTAGTACAGATTGTTTTAACTTACAGTATTGAATACCAAGCAAACTGTATTTTTTAACTTTATAGTCTTCAAGATTATAAACTAACAGAATTTAAAAGATTCTTTAAAAGTCTCTGATAATTGCTCAAAATATAACTATTTCTTGGTAATACTCAGGTGTTTGGACCTGAAACAACCCAAGAAGAATTCTTTGAAGGTACCATGAAGCAACCAGTGCAAGATTTCCTAGATGGATATAATCGTCTAGTTTTTACATATGGTGTAACAAATGCTGGGAAAACTTACACTTTCCAAGGTAAAAGTAGATAATGCAAAAAAATATCAAGTCTTTATCAAATGTCTGTTGGTCATGGGTGTGTTTTTTTTGTTTTGTTTTCCCTTAAGGCTAAGCTTGTGTAAAATACTCCAGTAGTTTTTCTTTTATGTTATACCCATTACTGATATAGAGCATGAACTGTTCCTGAAAGCCAAATACTTTTCAAAACTCTCTAATGATATTTCTGTTACCTTGAGAATAAAAAGTAAACTCCACTGCTTCATGCTGTAAGTTGTCTTCAAACTCTTTGTGTATGCCTTGAGATTTATCTTTCTGTCCTCATTTATCTGTATACCTTGTAATAACTGGATTTTTCTTTTGTATGTTCTTTCAGGGACAGAAGATGATGGTGGTATTCTGCCAAGGACTATGGAAATGTTGTTTAAAAGTATTCAAGGAAAGCTGTACACAGCAATGGATCTCAAACCTTATCGGTGTAGAGATTATATCAAGCTGACTGAAAACCAAGTGAGAGAAGAAACTGCCATTAAAAATTCATTACTTCGTCTAATAAAAGAGGTAGAGGAGCCCTTCTTTCTATATTGATGAGTACATGCATCTTTAGACAGCTCCATGTTCTTCATTTGCAGTGTAAAGAGAATGCTGGCTGTATTTAACCATGGATGTGTCTGTTTTCTGGCAGCCAACCATTCAGACTAACAGTGAAGTGAGCAGAGGAGCTGATGGCCCCTGTTCCTGGGGAGTTTTGTCTTGTGGCTCAGTACTCCTGTACTGTTTTTCCTGTACCTTGGGCACTTGATAATGTATCCTCTGGGATTACTGATCCTTAATAAATAAGGGACTATTTTCATTCAGTTATATCTGTGGGAATGCTAGTAGGTCTGATCCTTTAAAGAACATAGGGTCTTTCAGAATACTTGGAAGAAATTAATAATTTTGTGGTTGTTGCCCATTCAGTTGGACAAATATCCTTAAAGGAAGCATAAATCTGTTTGAAGCAGCAGAGCTATATAAACTGTGGACTTAACAGTTTGAATGAAAGATGGGTTTCTGCTGGGTTTTTTCTTACAGTTCACTGTTGAGCAGTCCAGAAATACACTTCAGTTTTAGAAGCTGACTGCAATTCTAAAGCTGTTAAGTCCAGTTACAGTTATGGGGAATTTTTACTTTGTATAACCATACCTTTTTCTTGATGTCCTCTAATCCTGAAGTGAGTGGAATAATGTAAAATAAAACTCAGCATATATGGGGGTTTAGAACTAGAGAAGTACTTTTTTTTTTTTTTTTTTTTACAAAAAAGAATTAAGCATTTCCCTTGTGTTATGCTAAGTTATAATAGCTAGTGTTGGAAGAAAAAAATAATTTGTGTATCTGTTGCCTTGGTTTTTATCCATTGGGCTCCAGTGTGGAAGGTAGGTGGCAGCAAAATTCTGTAACTTCACTTCAGAAGAACAGGAGTAAGTTACATCTAGCTCTGTCAGCCTTCAGAAGGGACTTGAGAAAAACCTGTTGTGTGTGTTTGAATGCACCTTCTAGTTTCTGAAACTGTTCATAAGAGCGGCACTTAAACCTACAAATTTGCTGGCAAAGTTTGCATCTGCTGCAACAGAGGTTTGTGTGGGCGTTTTATATGTGTAAAACCTAATACCTAAAATTTTTATTTGAAAAAATTTATTATGAAATATACTCTTGACAGAACACTAAAGAAACCTGAACCAAACCCTACCTGTTTTTTATTTCATGTCAATTCTCTTAAGCATACTTATTTCAGTAGGTGAAGTGCCTAAAGAAGTGAAATCCAATTTGCAGTTCTGTGTCTAAAAAAAACCTAGCTAACCAAAACCAAGACTGGGAAAGGAGTGTATGTATGAAACTCCAAAGCTCTAGCTATAATTATTTGGTTTACTTTTTTAATAGCAAAAGAAAATTGTCTTTCTCTTAGTAAAACCTGGGCTTTATTTCAACTCTGTCATTTATTTTGAACATATATCTTGAAGCAGTGAGTTGCTCATTTCAGATTTTAAGTGAATGAGTATTCTACATTTACCTCTTACTTCCAAAGGTTAGCCAAGTAAGCTGCAAACATATGAAACCAATTATTGCACTAGACCTGGTGTGTAACCAGTGCCTTGCATTGGCATACTGCACCCAAGCTGTATTCCCATCTAGTCATAATATAGAGCTGTTAGAAATAACTTTACTGGCCAAGTTAGTGTATTTCCAAGTTTGTTTTCTTTTGCAGGTAGACCACCAGATTAACATTAGGGACAAAGCACCTGTGGATTCTATGGGTATGTTTTATATAAAGTTTTGTAGTTAAATCTGGCATATAAGTCTTCTTAGGGTCAATAACTGACTTGTGGTGTATGCTAATAAAATGACTTCTTGTCAATTTTATATGCCTGTGAATTGGATAGTGAGCAAATAATCTGGGCAGAAAACAAGGATAAAACGGTTAGAAGAGTATCTAAACAGGCATTAAATGAGCTGGAGTTCTAGCAAAGAAAAGTAGTACCACTTATGCTGTGGGTCCTAGTGGTATCCTGACTGGCTTTTAGAGTACCTCTATGTAATTATGTAAACTTAATTCTAGCAATGAAAAAACTACCTAAATACTAGGTTCACTCTAAAAAGTCAAAATGAAGTCTTGTCAGTTTATTTTAAACATGTTGAAGAGATTTGACTAATTCTAACCAAGCTTTATGTGGTTGATAGAAGTTGAAAGTGGAAAAGGAAGCAGCAGAGTAGGTGTCTCTTGAAAATATATAAGTTAAGCATATGAGTTCCAGATATTTAAGAAATGGGGTGGGAACTTAAATGGATTTTTTAAATGAATTTTAGATTTTGAGTGGTTTTTAGAAGGTTTGTTATATCAGTTTTTACTTAGTAATTTTTTATTGAAGCTCACTAGGTTTATATTGGTTTGTAATATTTTGTACTTGGCAGATTTGGAAGATATCTCACAGGACTTGGAACAATCTATCACAACTGCAAGAAACTACATCAAATTTTCTGTCTGGGTTTCATTTTTTGAGATTTACAACGAATGTTTTTATGATCTACTGATTCCTATGTCAAATGACAAGAAAAGAAAAACGCTCCGCCTTGCTCAAGACATCAAGGGATGTTCTTTTGTGAAAGGTGAATAGAATACCTTGCAAATTGCCAAACGTAATTTGAAAAGTTGGTCTAAGTGTCATGATGTTTAGATAAGAAAACTCAATCACAGAATTATTACAATCTACATACTTAGAAGTATCCCTGTTTTCAGTACTGTTTTATCTTTTCTCTTGACTAAAACTGTTAAAAGCCTCTGCACTTCACTGCCCTGATATTTCTTTGAAGTAGGAGAAATATTGGAAACAAATGACAAGTTTTTAGGGGTTTGATTATTTTTCCATTTTCTTAAAAAGAGAGGTCGTTAGTTCTTAACGATATTCGTAATTGGCTCAAACATTTTTTAGGTTTTTGTTTCTGGGATTTTTTTCGGTATTTTCTGGTAGAGAAGCAGACTTTAGACATATGGTCATCATATTGCAGGCAAAGTGCTTCTGTGTTGGATTTCTGAGCTGTTTAGATGGTCTGGGGAAAAGCCCAAAGATGGCCTTGGGCCCCCGGGTTCGAAAGGACGAGAGGAAGCTTCAGATTTGTTCTTGGTCTTGGTGTTTATTAATTGATTATCTAAAAGATTTTCTCTTGGCCTGACAGAGTTCTGCTCAGCAGTCAGCCATGGGCACACACTGAAAGCCCCTGGGGCGGTCACCTATCTTTATACCCGGAGTTACGTATACAATATTTATCATTTTTCTCCAATACCCTCTACCCTTATTAACCAGTGTTCCCCTAGTAAGGTCCAATCCCAGAGTGCCAACATCACCACAGAAGATGGAGGCTTAGAGGAAGAAGAAGAAGGAGAAGGGCACGCCCCAATACCTCCATCTTGCCTCTCTAGACCCCCCTGTACAGGGATCTTAAACCCTGTATCTCACACTCCAATTAACTTGTTCCTTCACCATTCACCCCAGTGAAATCCTCCCGTCCTCATACTGATGTCATCTCCCATGTGGGATCAAAGTCCAGCCACCAGACATTTCTGGCAGCATTCCAGGACTCCCGAGCCCCCCAGTTCTGAGAGACTGAGATCCCACACTTCTGATTTTTTTCAGTTTAGTTGATGGTTCTGAAAGATATCCATATGATTTCCCCTTCCTCCCTTTCCTCCCCTCAACTGTGGTATAAATTGAAGAAGCTGTTCTTTATTGTAGAATTTAGAAGGTAGAATTCTGACTTGCTGAATATGACTATAGGGCTTTCTACTCATATTAGACTCTACTTTTTGACTTGTCTGGACTCAGGCTAAGGTTGCTCACTTAATTTGAATGGAACATATTTAACATGCTAATAGAATGATGAAATGATGTGATGTACTTGCCCTTCCTTTCTATGAGAGGAGACATTTTGATCTGATTTGTCATCACGTAACTTCTGTCTGAAGCAGATGCAGTAAAATGTTTCTATGCCTCAAGTCAATGTAGTGTCCTTGCTGTGCATACATTATCCCCATAATACTTATTTTGGTAATGTTATCTAAAAAATTATCATATTTCTTCTTCCTAAAGACCTGCAGTGGGTTCAGATTTCTGACTCTAAAGAAGCTTTCAGACTTCTAAAACTGGGGTTGAAACACCAGAGTATTGCAAGCACGAAACTAAATAATTCCTCCAGCAGAAGGTAAGAGACATTTTGAATAGCACTGGGCATAGGACTATGGGTGGGAGGAAGGAAGAACTAGAACATGGCTTATGGTTTCTAGGAAAGGAAGAGGCTTTAACAAGGTCTAGATGTCTAGATTCAAGTTTGGTGTCCTTCAGTAGTGTGTGGCACAATGGCTTAAGCCAAAGGGATTCAATTCTTCAGTAGGGTGAACCTGTACGAAAGCTCACACCATTTTATCAAATACTATACAAAAGCACTTACCTACATATCTGAGGAAAAATCAAAATACATGCTGCATAAACATCTCTTTAAAAGTTTGTATCTGATTGTGTATGCTTAGATGTGTTCATAGATCAAACAACATTTTGAACAGATGTTGTGGAGGCTAAAAATACTTTGAAAGTATTGATCTACTTTGTTACTTCTCTGCTGATTTCAATTTCTCCTTTCAGTCACAGCATATTCACAGTTAAACTACTGAAAATTGAAGATTCAGGAATACCAAGGGTGACCCGAGTCAATGAGTAAGTTCAGTCTGTCTCTCGTGATGCAGTTGTCAGCTACTCCAGGTTGGTGTGTTGGTGCTGCACCCAGTGCTCACTGGCAGAGCCTCCTGCATGGAGGGCTCCCCACTTCCACCCTCATGCAGTACTTGGCCCTCTCCTCAAGCCATCAGGTGTCAGTGCTGTTGTCACCTCTGCTCAGCACAAGGTTCTGCCAGACTTCTTTATTCCTGAACTCATGCAAATCCCCAGAAGGAAGAGGATGTAGGGTGAAATAGGAAGCATGTTGGGCAAATATTTAGCAGAAAACAGTGGGAAATTTTTTTAGGGAAGCAAACTTGAGAGGGGTGAGGAAAAGTGATCATTTTTAAAAGTGAATAATTAGTGCATCTTTAAGGTAAATACAGTGATTGTTTTTTCCTTGTCTCTTTTCAGATTGTCATTGTGTGATCTTGCTGGTTCTGAAAGATATACCAAGACCCGCAATGAGGGTGACAGATTGAAGGAGAGTGGAAATATAAATACCTCTCTCCTGGCTCTGGGCAAGTGTATTAATGCTCTCAAGAACTGTCAACAGTCGAAGTAAGTCCTTTCATGAATTGCCAACTGGTTGTGGTTTTTAGGTGTTGCATGCATTGTTTAAAAGCTATTGTTTAAAATATACAATAGTAACACTTAAATTTTTGGTAGAAAAAATGTATAGATTTCTGACATCTATACTGGAGTCTTGTTGATATACAAAAGTTATCTTTAAACTTGTCTTGTTTTGCTTTTTAATTAAATAACTTAAATTGTAACATCCTTTAAACATGCTATCATAGAGGTTAGTGATTTTACTTACTTGTTCTGAGCTTGGCTTATCAAACAAACTTTGGAATAAATATAAATTTAAAACTTATATTTAAAACACCTTTGTTACTAGTGCCATAGTAAGAGTGAAACTTTGAAGTCTTCAGGCTGGATAGTTCTTACACTGACTGGAATTTACACAGTTTCTGATCATCTGTTCTTTTGTCTTTGAAAGGTTGCAGCAGCACATACCCTTTCGGGAAAGTAAGTTAACTCATTTCCTTCAAGGATTTTTCAGTGGAAAGGGGAAGGTGTACATGATAGTAAACATCAGCAAATGTGCATCAGCCTATGAGGAAACACTCAATGTGCTGAAGTTCTCTGCCATTGCGCAAAAAGTAAGTGTGTTGTAGTCTATCTTGATGAGCAGTAACTTTGATTTGCTTTAAAGAGCAGGTTTTCTCACTTTAGGAATATGAATTTAGTTACTAGTGTTGTCTGGTACTGCAGTCATACACTGGGTTGAGCTTTATCTCCTGTAGATTTTAAAAAGACTTTATTGGGATTTTTTATTCCTTTGGAGCATGGGGGTGGAAGCATCTATTGAACATTTGTAACTCCCATGAAACATGGGAGCCTAATAAGAAACTTGTTGTATTTGGAAGAATTTTCCTGAGATCTGGGTAAATTTCTCCTGCAGATACAACATGCTATTACTTCTAGGTGTCCTATGTACTATTGCTATCTTAACTTGGAATATTGCTCATCTGAAGTACTGATAAAATAGATTGAGCACCAAAGAATGTGAAAGGTCATCTTTATGTTCATAGAGGCTTCAGTGGGAAGGTGAAATCAGAGTCAGTAAGGAGCAAGTGCAGTGATGTAACTTTGGCAAAGTTGGAGGATATAAGTGTGGAGGATCAGTGCTGTAGCTTTAATGAAAGCCATGGAAAGGTTTTGTTAACACTTAAGTCCATGTCTTTGGAATTTGGGCAGGTTAAGTACAATACCAGAAGGAGCAGACTGTAGTGGTTATAGAGCTGTGAAAGAAATAGATTTTTGTGGGATGGTGTTCATGTAATGCAACTGGAAACTCAAAGTACAGGAAATGGACAGTCTGTTGCTGCCTCTTGTAGGTTATCCAGTGAGTGAGACTTGGTGTTTCTGGGACGCAGAGAAGGGTTAGACTACAATGTGACAACTTTGTGCTCTAACTGGAAACTGGTCTAAGAGTGACTCTGAACAGAGGATAGAAAAACTAGGGGAGTGCAGCAGGTCTTCACAGTACCAATGAAGCTTTAAAAAATACCAATAACTTTGTTCTTGATTTTTCTGGGTAGGTTTTAGTCATGGACACATCTATTCTCCCCCAAGATCAGTCATTTGGCCAGAAATTGGCAGGAGAATCATCACTGCTTAATGTCACTAGAATGCCAATCCCAAGGAAAAGAGCTACAATCCTATGGGACAGAACCTTGGAAGATGTGTTTGAAGATGATGATGATGAGATGGAGGAACAGCCCAGTGTGTCAAGAGAAGAAGCAGTGCAGGAAAATGAAGGAAATCAGATTGTTATTGCCAAAGAAAAATACACAGTATGTGCCGGGGCTGCTTTAAGAATAATTATAGCATGGAGCCTTGAAGCAATGTATCCTTCTGATTTCCTCCATCTCACCCCTTTTTTTTTTTTTTCTTCCCCCCTCATTACCTAATTCTACCTAAATCCAGTGTTTCGAACTACAGATGGGAATACTTGGTGCTTATTGTGGGGAAAATATGAAATTTGTTGAAGTGCAAACTGAGCAGTAAAAGTTGCAGATTTGACTTTCTCTTCTTTTGGTATCCTGTGGGCAATACACAGAAGATATTACCTGTTTTTGAGCAACACAAGATTGTTCCTTTGTTACTTTATACACAAGAAAACTCTGGACACTCTTCTTCAAGAAACAGCAATTTTAGTTATTTCTGGGCAAGACAAGGAGCAGGGGAACAGAGGACTAGAGACCATTTTGAGACCTTTTTGGGTTCATTAATACCCAAAAAGGGGCATCTGGAAAAATGAAGGCCAAGTTCTGTGGATCTTAAGTCTATCTTTAGAGATAACTTGAAGAATTTTTGTTATAAACTTGGTGTTCTTTGGAAATACCCCCTCTGTGCTAACCTAAATTGCTGTGTTAGTACCAAACAGGTAGCGCAATCTATTCACAAATCCTTCTGTTTATGAGTAAGCTAATAAAAGAACCAGAAAAACTATTCCCAGCTGCAGAGTAAAGTGTTGTGGTGTTTGAGGAATGGGGAAAATCTCACTTGTGATAAAGGGTTTCTTTATGAAAAGCATAATGCTACTTGTAATTCTAGATGCTGGTGAATCTGGTAGAAGAGCTGAGGAACAGACTTATTACTGAAAAGAAAGATAAGGTACTGCTGGAAATAAAAATCCGTGAAGAAGTGGCACAAGAATTTTCGGATTATTTTGCTCAACGGGAATTAAATTTCAAGTAAGCTGGCTTTAAGGGGTTTTCAAGTTACTTGTTAACAAAGTGAAAGTAAACTTATTTCATAAATCTCTTTGTTGTAAGAGACCACAATCTTCTGCTAGATCTGATTTTCTACTGCATCGGTCAATGTGTTGGTTTCTGTTTGGATTATGAGCTCAGGAAAAATGCTCTTTAGAAAAGGCTTTGATTTTTCTGTGGGATGGGTAGGAATGTGTTTGTGTATAATTTTTAAATAGTGTTTTTTTTCCTGTAGAACTCTTTCTAAGGAAAGAGCTGCTTTGACAAGTTTTAGTAAGAGGGGCACTTACAAATTCTTTGGTTCCTTTTTGTTTTAGTGGTACTCCAAACATTGCTGTCTCATGCAGCTTAGAAAAATGCTTTTTCTTAAGTGCTGTCCCTAATCTGTGTATTTGTATCCCTCTTAGTCTTCTGGTGTATGTGAAAAATACTTCTGGTTTAGGGCAGCATTGTTTTGTGTATTGTTTTGTTGTGCCAAAATAAAGAATGCATCTTTGTTAGTAGGCAACTGTGCTAATAACTTTTTAGCCTCTCTCATTGCCAGCTTTTATCTGACTTGTTTTTTTGTCTACTCTAGTAAGTGCCTTGCTAATGAACGAGAGCAGCTTGAAGAAAATGCTGAAAAACGCCTGGAAATCTTCAAAGAACTTGTAAATAGTTGTAGTAAAAATGCAGATGAAAAATGTGAATTACAAGATCGGCCTTGCAGGGAGCAAGCTGGACCTCTGGTATTTTTATCTGTCTGCCCCAAATGTCCCTTCTACTAACTACCTGTTATGGTCATGGTATTTCTCAAGAAATACCAGGGATGGTTTCAAGATATTGCACACAATATGACTATGTCCTCAGCAAGATATGTTTATCTTACTTAATAGATGAGAGTGCTGAGCCTTGGAATTCAGGAATTTTAGGGGTTTTCTGCATTTCTCCAGCACAAAAGTGACAATTATTCTGTACAAAGAAATTGGGAGAAAAGCTGCAAAATTTTTATGCTATAAAATCCATTGCATTTAGTGCCTATTTAAAATCTGAGTCTGACTTTATGTCCCACATATGGACTGTGCTGGAGTAGCCACAGAGGCTTCTCTCTTAGGGAAGAAGAAGCTACAACTGGAGCAATGAGACTTGTTCATCCACTTAAGCCATATCTAGACTCTTAGCTTGAGTCTGTCTCTTGAGAGTTTGAAACCCTTTTAAAAAAACAGAGAGGCAAGATGCAAAGTCAGTCTTTTGAGTGTCATTTACTGTGATAAGTTACTGTGATAAGTTACTGTTACTTGACCTCACAAACTTTTCCTGTCATATGAAAATCTCAGATGTGTTCTTTCTAAAAGAGTTTGCCTGCTCTGTTCATTCAATATTCTCATTGGTTTAAAATACACTAACTTTTGTAGTAAATTTGGAGGGGATGTTTATGTGGAAATACAAGGGGAAATGTAATGGTAGGTAATGTTATGAAAATAAAGTAGCTCTAGCTTGGTACTGGAAACTGGTGTGTGAAGGTAGACAAACTGACAGTGCACATGAACCCACAAGATGGTTTTGAAGTCAGAATTATAACTGTGCTTATATATTAGAATTCCTAACAACGTTCCATATTTTCTGTAGAAATAATGGCTTTTGTATAATTATTTGCCATTTCTAAATGAATCTAAATTCTTTCAGAATGAAGAAACCTGCACAGACACAGCTGCCTGCATTGATTTTGGGGGTGTTATTGATTCTCTTCAAAATGATATCACAGATATCAAAAATCAGGCAGAAGCAGCACACCAGTACATTGTGTCCTTAGAGGACCCACAGGAAACAATAGGTTGTCTTGAAAAACAGCTGGCAAAAATAACTGCTGAACTGGTTGAGACCAAGGAGGAGCTGGAAAAGAAAACCAAAGGTAGGCTGGGTCTAAGTGTGATATGAAAGACACAAAAAAAGAAATTAAGTGCAGTAAAATAGAAATATTAATCTCATTGTATGGGATTGTGTAAACAAATCATATATATATATATATATATATATATATATATATATAATGGTGCAAATCCATTGTTTTGTGTAAGTTCAGGTTAAACAATTCTATAGACCTTGCTTATTTCATTTTTAAGATGAAACTTAAAGTTGTCAACTCCAGACTTAAGAATTGTGGGGTAAAACATTAAGGGTATTGATTTCCTTGTTGTATTGTAATCCCTGTACTTCATGTTTTGCTGATGCAGTTTATTCAGGCATCATGTGCAACTTTGGAGGAAAAACTAGCAGCACCTCATAATGATCTCTGCAGAGATCTTGGGACGTGATCTGTATTTTGAATGGGTTGCAAGTCTCAGTTGTCCAGTTCAGAAAATGTAAAGAATTTTTGAAATGTCCTAGCAGAAGTCAACTTGAAAATAAATGTATTCTAAAACTTCTGAAGTACCACAAGGACATGGATTACTGAGTAAACTGTGATGGCTGATTATGTTAAGCAGGCTTTTTTCCTGTTACAGGTTTTGAAGCACAGAGGGTTAAATTGGATGAGTCTGCTGCACAACTTAAAGAAGCAACTGAGGTAACTTTCTCAAAAAAAACTTGTGCAGAATTGTTTGCTTTAATACAAAATTCAAATGACTTAAAATGCTATTAGACTATGCTTCTAGCCCCTTTTTAAATATCAAGCATAGTTTAAGTGATCTTGCTTCTAAAAACCATGATAGAGTTCAATTTAATGCTGGACTATTTTTTCTTTTTCAAGAAAATGAATATACAAAACGAAAGGATTCAAGAGCTGATTGACATTGTGAAGCAAAAAGATGAAATGATTATGAAACTACAAGGTCAGATAGCTCGTTCAGAAGAAACCATCAAAGACTATGTAAGTCTTAGACATCTTAATTGATAGAAAAAAATCTTAACATGTGTTTGCAATTGACTTGACTTTGGAAAATTGGCATTTCTTTAAATAATTGCTATTTACTTCAAATGATAGCAGGTCAGTTGGCATTAAAACTAAAGCCACAGTGAAATGTTAGCAGGAGTGTGTGTGAATAATGAGACTTGCAGAAGTACTGATCTGGATTTATTATTGGAGGACTCTAGATGAGATTCTGCAGAGCCATTAAAAAAACATAAAAAGACCTGAAACTGTGAGGACTTAAAACAGTGGGAGTAGAGGAAGTGCATCACTGTCTGAATAAAAGAGGAAGAAAATGAAATTTTGGTACAACAAAAGGTCAATTTTAGTTTAAGTTAGAATTTAATAATGTAACAAAAGACAATTATGTAAATTAGGGTGGGGGGAAAATCAGTGCATTCCACCCACCCCCAAGGTGCTTGCACACTTTCAGGGGAAGGGTGTTAATGTGAATATTTTAAGCAGAGTTTGAATTAAGAAGGTATGACATGGATATCTCTGGTTTTGATGTGATTAATAAAACTTGAAATTGTATAGTCTAATGATATCTGCTGAATGCTGGAAGCTAGCTTGGCTAAATGTGTACAGGTAAAAAAAAAAACACACACAGTAAGAGGTTTTTTGGGGATTTTTTTATTTGAGCCTGATGTCCAGCAACCTGAAGTAGTTTTGAGAACACTTTTAAGTGAAACTTAGTCAGCACTCTGATCCATTTCTCTTACACTGTAAACTCAAAGCTTTGGCCATAGTTTATCTTGTGTTGTCTGTGCCTCACAGCTGCTTAACTTGTCAATAGTATGGAATGCTGCAGGAGTGAGTGGAGTGTGATGGCTTACCATTACTGCTCCTTCCAAGAACAAGGCTTTAACTATCCAGTGGTTCCAGGAGATTGTGTGGCATGAAATTTTAACATGACCACAAACCTCAACTCTATAGTCTGTTGTGTCTACTTATAGATGACTAATTGGTCCTTGACAACCACATGGCTTGTCACTTGTCATCTTGAAAGTAACCAACTTTTTTCTTAGTCAAATAAACATCTGAAGTATGTATAGCAAAACTGCCTAGGCTTTCAAGTTGCATCAAACATGTCATGACAAAAATGATTTTTGCTTTGCTGAAGGCTATTAAAGCTCTCAACTCTACCAACTGATCAGAATGTGATAAATTTATTTGAATTGACTGTATACCCTTTTAACAAATTGGAAATTTCATCAACTCTTTTGACACTGGAAATAGTTTTTGGATGGTAAATTAAGTCCTTTTAATGAAAGTTGTGCATTTTGTAGTTGTCTAGTCACTTGCTCTGATTCCTATACAATGCAAAGTGTTGTGTTTCTTAGTATCTGAAGCTGCAGGAGCTCTTGGTCTAACTAACTGATCTGTCAGTGACTTTTCCTCTGATAACCCCTGTGCACCTTACCCATAAAGGTTCTGTAAAAATATTTGTATAGAAAAAGCTACTAAGCCTTTTAAGTGTTCAATTTGTACAACTTTTAAGCAATTGATCATATTTTAACACAGGAGAACACTTTGACTACCAGTAAGAGAAAATTAGCAGAAAAGAACTCTAACCAAGTGATTGAAAGCAGCCACTTCAAGGATTGTGAGCAAACTGTGTTGGAAGTGGGAAGAAAACGTTGCTTGGAAAATAAGCCTACTGCAGAAGAAGAACCACCTACAAAGAAAGGTACAATTTCTTCCATCACTCAACCGGGGGTCTTCAAAAAAAGCTTGGTTACTATTCCAGAACAGAAGAAAAAAGCTGGGAAGTGTAAACATTATGCTTTGAGGAGGAGATCTGCTCTGTTACGCTGTAAAAGGAAGTAACTGTTCTCTAAATGTAATCCCTTTTGCAGAGGGCTGACCCTATATCATTTACTCCTAAATGATTGATTGAAATAAAATTTTAGCTTTTAGACTTTCCTTTCTGCTGCTTTTTCTTATCTGTGTATGTACCTGCATACCCAGCTGTGGTTCTTGGGCAATTGCTTAACAGTTGTAGTACTAAATTTTCTGTTGCTGGACTTCAGAGAAAGTAACATCTCCTGCTCAAGTGTTTGAAAATTTCCTAAGCAACCATCCAAGGTGTCAATGACTTACTGATTGTTCAGTCATACAGTATGTGCTGCGAGCCTTGACATTTTGTTCTGTGTGTGTGCTGTGAACAGACCAGCTCTGCTCAAGGTGATGGTGCTGGCAAAGGAGAAAAATTAATTTTGCTCCCATTCAAGTGGAAAGCTGAAGTCCACAAATGGTGTATTTTGTACAGCTCTCGTGCTTGCACTTTCAGTCTTTTTGCTGTTCTTGCTTTATCTGTGAGCTTATCAGGAGAATAAAATATTAATAAGTGAGACTGAGCTATGTGGGACTTGTGCAAAATGGTATTTGCAAGAGCTCTCTGCCTCTGACTTGACTTCAGGACCCAGCTTAGCTTTAATTTCTTGTAGAACTATGGAAAGCATATGCAAAAGGAAGGTGAGAGGCCTTTCCTTTCTGTTAAAGGAGAATTATCAAATTCACATGATCACAGAAAAATGAGGATACAGTGAATAAACTGAATATTAAACTATCATTCATTGCATTGTGCAGTTAAAGAACAAGGCAGCATTCACTGGGGTAGATCAGTTTTAAGTTATGGTGCAAAGAGTTCTAGTAAAGGGGGTAACATTAGGCTGGCATTCAGGCCCTGCTATGGGGCTCCCCAGAGCTCCATAATGGGCCCAGTTCTCTTCAACATTTTCATAAATAAATTTGATGCAGGACACAAAACTCTTTAAGTTTGCCAATGATAGCTGTTGACTCCCTCAAAGGGCGGGAAGCCCTGCAGGGAGATCTAGACAAATTACAGAGCTGGGCAATCACCAACCCCATGAAGTTAACAAAGACAAGTGCCTGACTGCATGCACCTGTGGCAGGAAGCCCTGGTTCTAAATACAGATTGAGGAGTGAGAGGCTGGAGAGCAACCTTGCTCTAGATGATCCTTGAGGGTCCCTTTGAACTAAGGATCTACTATGATTCCATTAACAAAGCACTTCATGAAGAGAATATTGAACTTCTGATGTTTGCTGCCCCAGAAGATGGGAGAGGCATAGGTATTCAAAGTCTCAGATGGCAGACAGAGGTAGATAAGCTAACAGCCAACAGGTGCATGTATGGGTACTGAAAGACTTCAGCAGGGCTGTACTATCTCAATTCTTCAGTGTCAAGAAAGGCCTGTAGGAAGTGGCTGGGCCTGCCAGTAGTAGCAAAAGGAGGTGAAAGTATTAGGCTAGCTCAGCTGAGGCTGTGACATCCAGTAGGGCATTTCTGGTTTTGTAAAACTTCAAGTGTCATTTGAAAGCAAGACTAGGGACTTTAACAAACCCTGTGTTAAGATACCTCAGTACCTCTTTCTTTTAGTAAAGCTTGCAAAACTGTCCAGGGAGAGGAATGTGTTGTATTTTGTCTGATAAGTTTTCTTAGGACTACACAACTGGACTTTCAGCAAAAACCATTTCCAAATACAAAATTTTTAATCTTGTAGGATTTAAAGGTATGACCTTATATGCTACAGTAAGGCTGCTGTTGTGGTTGAGGTAGCAGAAGCTCTTGATGTATCTTATAATAGAAAAACTATGGACAAGCAGGAGATGAATGTCCTGTTGACTTTCAAAAACCACAACACTGTTGCCAATGCTTCAGAATGGCCATGTGTTAGTGACTCAAATTGACTGTACCATTTGTTGGTTCTGTTCAGAGGATGTTCCCATGCAGTACCCCTGTGCTTAGTGGTCCAGTGTGAGACTGCCTAACTTTACCTTACTGTAGGTGCAGTACTCATCAGAATCCATAGTATCTCCCTGCAGTACATAGTTGAGATAATCTAATCCTTAGAGATAGTCAGGCTTAATTTAATAGTGAAATATAGCATGCATGTTACTACAGAAACACAATTGGGTTGTAAAACAATTGTGTGAAATACAGCTGGAGTTGGTTTTGAAGGTGATGACATATGTGTTATTTTAGTTAAAATGGCTCATTAATTCAGGAAAAGTGTCTTAAGTTAATAAAACATGGAAATTTTGGGTTGGAATGACATGTTGTAAATCTTTCTTGGAGAACTTTACATGTAACATATTAGGTGTGGGCATTAATATATCCTTTTATCTAGTTTAGAAATGTGTTGAATACAGAAGAGAGGAAGGTTCCAGACACAAAGCCAAAAACAAAAACTCAAAAAAAACAAACCAAAAACTTGTGCTGGTCTTTTAGCTTTTTTTAAAAGTAAGGTGATATAGAGCATGCATGAAACTTCTCAGAAAGGTCCCCTAAATGGAGGATGGCTAATTGCTGGCTGTATTTAAAGGGATTGCTGAATCAGTGGAGATAGAAACTGGTTATCTCTGTGAATGTTACCTAGCTTATAGGTGTTGCAAATACTAGTGAAATTAGCTAGATTTTTCTGCTAGTGGGGCAGAATAGAAGGCTGAAATAGAATTGTAGCAAACTTTTTTTTAAGTCTTCTGAACACCTCTTTCTGCAAATTATGCCTAGAAGGCCAAGAGGCATTTAGTGCACGTAAAATGTCTCAGAAAGTTCTAACAACTTGAAGACTCTAAAATGCTATGAAAGTGAGGCTTTTAGGTGGTGCTAATTTTCCACACAGCAATTACAGTTTGGTGTTGCTAGTGACTTGTGTATTTTAATTACCTGAGCTGTGTAGGGATTTATTTGTTCTTAATGTTGTTTTGGTTTTGTTTTTAGGAGATAAGAGAGAGAGGTGGGAAAACTACTGTCTTGATCAAAAGAGAACTGATAATTCTGAGACCTATGTGGAGATACTAGCACTAAAGCAAAGAATTGAAACCTTGGAAGGTCAGATAGCTGTGCATGAAGAACAGTGCCAAAGAGAAAAAACTGAAAAAGAAGAGTTAAATCAGCAGATAGCAAACTTGCGCCTGAAACTCTCTGCTTCTGAAGAAAAGGCTTCTGGCTTAAGTGGAGAACTTCAACAACGTCAAGCTGAATATCAGGAGACTGTTTCTGAATTGGACAAACAGAAAACTATAAATAAGGAACAAGAAGAAAAGATTATTCAGCTGAATAATGAAGTAGCAGATGCTAAGCAAAATATAATTGACAAGGTGTCACAAATTAAAGCAATGCAGTCCCAGGTAGATGAATTGTATAAATGTCACTCAGAATCTTATGTTGTGGATATTGATTTAGTTAATGTGAAGGATTCCTTAGACCCAAAAAAAGATGAACCAGAGACAGTTCAAATGAGTCCTCCATCAATGCAGTTCCACACTGCTTCTACAGCAGATCTGAGACATGAGAGCTCCTTTCACTGCAGCATTGAAAGCATTTGGGAGCAATGCAAAATTTTGATTAAGGCTTCCTCACAAAAAAGTCATCAGATCCAACAACTACGTCAGCAAGTCGAAGACTTGGAGAAGAGACTTCATGATAGTGACAATAACAATAATCAACTAAAAATAAAATTAAATGAAATTACAAATCAAGAGCATCAATCTGTAAAGGAAAAAGATCTTCTGAATCAGTTACAAGAGCAAATCCAGAAGAAAACCCAGGATTTTGAAAAACAGGCTGCAGAAAATCAGAGAGTAATTTCACAGTTTCAGGAGAAAGTTGCCAGCTATGAGGGAGAAATAAGAGATCTTAAATCCCTATTGGAGGCTTCTAGGACTAAAGATGACAGGATGAAAGAGTTAGAAGAAGAACTGAAAGAAAAAGAATCTACTATTTTAAATCTAGAAAGTAATACAGTAGCTCTGCAAGAGAAATGTGCCAGTGTAGACAAAAAACTGAAGGAACTCAGTGATCGAGAAGCAAATTTGAAGGATGAAGTTGTGCAGTTGAAGAGCAGTCTGGAGACCATGAAACATGTTCTTCAGGAAAAGGAGAAAAATGAGTGTGAGCAAATGCAGTCTATAGAACTGTAAGTAAATAATGAGATTATTCCTAACCTTGTAAGAATAAAATTAAGTTAAAACTGCCTTATATGAACATCACTTTGACATACCACATTTGCGTGTTTATAAACTTGTTAACCAAACTGCTTCTTTGTGAAATTTCTATACACTGCTTGAATTTTACATTTGCATAGTCTGCAGTCTAAGTTTTCCTCACCTGTTTGTATGTTCTTTCAATAATATACATCTAAATTGTGTGGAACTATTGCACAGGAAAATAGGAGCATACAATAAAATTAATTATTTGGGGATTTCGAATAAATTTGTTGCAGACACTTTCTGAAAGAAATTACACAGTGCAATATTATCCTGTAATTTTATAAAAACCTTCCTTTAGTTAGTTTAAAATTCTGAAATGTGCTACTGGAAACTCCTTGAAAAAATGTGATCACTTTAAATTACCCCATCAAACTTATTTACTTTGCAGAACTTGTGATGGCAGGATTTATGGCAGTGTTATTGGGTTTCTTTCCACTTTTTATTCATCTTTATACTTACAAGCACTGGAATGTAATTATCAACTTTAAACTTACTTGCTTTTAACCTGGGGCTTTTCTAATTTATAAGGTCACCTAATGATAAAAGTGATGGCTCTACTGTGCTTAAAAAGATAATATTTTTAAAAATTGAGTGTTCAGAAGTGAATCTGAGCAGTTTGTTACTTCAGGCTCATACAGTAAGACATTGAAATGTAAATGTAAAATTCTAAAGCTTATTATTGATCTGATAGAGCTGAGATTCTATTTGCTAATAAAACCAGCAAAGAGCCTGAGCTAACATGTAAGACTAATGTTATTTATGTCTCTTAATTTCTAACCCAAGGCTACGTAAAGATCTTTCTGAAAGCTCTGCCCTTGTACAAAGTTTGAAAAAAGATTTGCAGAGGAAAGAGGAAGAATACACAGATTTGAAAGAGAAGTTTTCTGATGCCAAGAAACAAATTCAGCAAGTAGAAAAAGAGGTTAGTAAACACAGGCAAAATGTTTCTTCTGCAAGTTTGGGCTTCTGTTATTAAAACCTGTTTTCACAAACCTCAATCTATGGATGTTAAAAGCAATTCATAATAAGGCTGTTTTGAGTGATACATTTCAAGTATCTTCCCTTGTGCACTACCAGCCCCTGAAATATAATGAAGATGCTTGCAAAAATTTAATTTAAGTAGTTGATTATCTAGATAACTTACAGAGTTTGTAAAGGGCTTATAACTAAATGTAAGATTCGCTTTCTCTCTTGTTGCAGGTGTGTGCAATGCAAACTCAGGAGAAATCTCTGAGGAAACAAGTTGATGAACTTGAGAAAATTAAAAAGCAGTTTAGTGACGAATTAGAGTTCAAACAGCGCACAATCTTACAGCTTAAAAAGGTATTTTTAAAATAAAATTTTACTTGCTCTTAATTTTTTTTAACTCATCTACTAATGGGACAAGTTTTCAAAGCAGCTGGAGAAAGCTTGCAAAAGCTGGGGTAAAAGTAGGAGTAGCCAGCTGAAATAAGTTTTAACAGGTGAATGAAAAATGTTTAAAGAAATTTTCATGCAGGACTTATTTAAAACAATTTGACAATTGGTCTAGTAAATAAATAGTTAATACCTACAGAGTTTCTGATTAGTGACACTTAGATATGTTAGTACTGATGTCTATTTTTAAACAGCTGGAGTGCTACTTTATACTATATGAAGAACTTATTCATTGGGACTATTTGTCTTAAATGCCTTATTTATTATTTATTAAATTTAAAATGAAAAGCTATTCATTTCTAGCATATGTATTTGTTTCTTTCAGCATGTTATGATTTTTTTAATTTGCTTTCAATGTGATATTCAGGAGCGGTTGGACAAAGAAAAGCTGGAAGAAATCTCCAAACAGTATGAGAAAACACATAAAGGTCAGAACTATAATTGTTCCAATTTTTTGTGTGTGTGTCCAATGACAACATAATGAGTGATCATGTCATAACAAATTTGAAAAGTCTTATATCGTTGTATTTTAGAGTAAAGGCACTCCAACTTAGATGTTAAAGTCTCAGAGTCAGAAAATAATTTTCTTTGAATTGTTACTAGATATATTTGTAAGGAAATAAGCAGTCTCAGATTAAGAAACGTAAGCAGAGAAAATCTTAGTGTTCATTTAGTCAATACTGGGGTTTATTTGGTTTTATTCTAGTTGTCCATTTTAGCAAAAGCATGAACTGGCACACTATTGTGTATGGCAGCACAAAGTTTCTGCAGATTTGATAAACATTTAGGGGTTGAACACTAGTTAGTTTCTCATAGCCATACAAGCCATGTTTTGGTGTTTTAACACCAAAACACACATCTAAGTTAAACTGGTGAGAATAGAATCACTTAAGAATTTGGGATCTGGAAAGTTCTGTATAGATATTCTATTTCCTTGTAATAGAGCTTTTGATCTCAGGGAGTGGAGAAATGACTTGTAACTGAGGCAGTTTGGGAGAATGGTGGGAACAAGGAGAAGGCTCATCTGAATTAATTTTGTAATTTTCAGATCTGTGTGCAAAGGAAAAAATAATTGAAGATATGCGGATGACATTAGAAGAACAAGAACAGACTCAGACTGAACAAGATAAAGTGCTTGAAGCCAAATTAGAAGAGACCAACAGATTGGTTTTGGGTAATCTCTCCATGGAAGGGAACAGAGAAGGAAAATTGTTTTGAATGCGTATTGTGATAGCTGCTTTACATTTCTGGTTTTACTTAGCAATTGCTATTTAGGTGTTACTTTTTCATAACAAACAGTAATTTCCTAAAAGGCTTCTGTTGTCTGTAATCATAGCTGATAAATCCAAGCAACTTTAGTAAAAGGATGGAAACATGTTCAAATACATGTTTAAAGTAATACATTATGTAAACTCATGTTGTGTTCTTCCTAGAACTGGAAGCCTGGAAGCAGAAATATAGAGAGCTGAATAACCAGTGCAATAGTGACTGGCAGCAAAAGATGAGCAAAAATGAGGAGAAAACCGTAAATGAAGATGAGGAATTCATAAAGCTCCAAAAAGAACTGGAGGTAAAACATAATGATATAATTCATACTTAAATCTAAGGCCATAACACCCATTTAAGGAGTCTTAAGTTTTTTTTGTGTCACTGTCTTCAAGAGCCTAGGGCATGATATGGCAAGTGATCACACTGGTAAAGGAAACCTCCTTGGAAGCATCTTTTCCATACAGCATCGTTGATGCCCCACAGAGTGCACCCTGCCCTGTGTTATGCTGCTGCTGTGCACAGGGCTTCTGTAGCTGCTTTCCCCTTACAGCTGTCTTAATCCAACTCCTGATATCAGTTCCAGGGATCTCTCTGTCAGTTGCTAAATCAAACTCTCTCAAGATTTTGTGCTGGCTGATGGCCTGTAAGCCCTTCCTGTAAGGCTGAGGCCTTTCCTCTAACTCTCCTTGGATTAGAAAGGAGACTTATTTTCTAAGCAACTTTTCAGGCGCTTCCTGTCTTATGTGGTAAAATGTCTGACAAGAGGTTTGATTGAGATAGAAAAGGAGACGAAGTTGCTGTGGATTGAGGTGACATTCTTAGGTACATGCAGCCTCTGCCTACCATTCAAACTGTCCTGCATTGTTTCCCTTTCAGTCTTGAAGCAGAGATTAGTTTTCTAGCATGTCCTTTCAGGCAGCATAAAAGCTTGGGGATTTGTAAGGTAGAAGTGTCTGTTTACCATTACTTTTGACATATGTGTCTGTGATTGACCCAAAATGCTTTGAGGAAAAACATTCTATTCCATGAAGGTGTGTCAGTCTGAATAAGAAATGCTGAAAATTGATAATTTTTTGCAATACAGAAGAGCAAGTATTATACACTGAGTATACTACTTGTACCTGGGAGTATGCTAGAGTAAATCTGTGCTACTGTATCTCTTATGTTTTTGAAATTAATCCATTCAATGAAATTCTGAATTTTAAGTCTTTTTTTTTTTTCTGTCTACTTATGGTTTTATTTCTGGTTTTATCAAATTAGGAAAATGAGGCAAAGTATCAAACTGATCGGAAGAAGTGGCTTGAGGAAAAAATGGGACTCATAAATCAAGTAAAAGAAGCTGAGAACCATCGCAACAGGGAAATGAGAAAGTTTGTGGAGGATAGAGAGCATCATGTGAAACAACAAGCAGAAATTGTAAGTGACTTTGTCTCAGCAGTGTCCTGTAGTGTCTTTTGTGCAGAGTAAATAACTTGGCAAGTGTTGAACAGTGGGGGCACTTGAGAGTAGCTGGCCTTTGTCTGTTCCCTTACTTTCTCACATGACAAAACCTGGATGAGATGTTCTAAATATGAAAAAGAAAGACTAGGAGGCTCATAAAATGAAAAGTCTTAACACATAATGGAAATTAACATGCCTGTTCCTTCCCATTCCATCACGTTATGAAGTCTTCAAAGTTCGTACTATGTGTAAAACACCAATAAATAACCCACAGTTAAATGAATGGCTCCTTAAAAGCTTAGAAAGCTTACTTTAGAAAACACTTAGTCAGTATGCTGTGGTAGTATGTGCTAGCACTGGTGAGACTGATAGTTACTGACTAAGGCACCTTGTTCACTGGACTGCAGCAAGTTTGTAATTTTTTAATCAGATGAAATTATTATATGAACTTCTGCAATCTAAAACTATATTTGCATCTAGAAGTAGTTAGCAATGCCTTTGTGGACCTGCAATCAGTACAGGAGGATCTTAGGAGTTTACAAGTAATTTTACTTTATCTGTCACTTTTCTTGTCTGATAATTGTAATTTATAAAATCTTCAAGTGAGCAAACAGGAGCTGTGGTTTTCAAAAAGAAAATCCTCTCACAAGGAGTATAAATACAGATTTTCTAGTTAAAACATGGCTTACTTTTCCATATTTGTACTGAAACTAGTTCTGTGTGAGCTTTAGAAGATCTGTGTAGTCTCTTAAATTTACTAAAGCTATAGAATAGTAGTAACTGTGCAAAACAAAACTAGCAGAAGAGTTCAGATACTGTGTAGAAGTGGTGTTCTATTCTAAGCTACCTTTTTTAATGTTTAGGAAAGACTTGCTGCACAGCTTGTAGAGAAGGACAGCAATCTTCAAAAGTGGCGAGAGGAAAGAGATGAGCTAGTAAAAGCTTTGGAAGTACAGCTCAAGACTTTGGCTTCTAGCACCATAGAAAAAGATAAAGAAATAGAAAGGCTGAAACAGGCTGCACTAACGGCTTCACAAAAGGTCAGTTTTCTCTTTTTACTGCATGAATTTTGGAGAGTTTTTTGTTACCCATTGATTCTGCAAAATATTATAGTTGCTCTTTGTGTTTTGGCTCTGTTTTTTGTTCTTAAACACTATCATATTGAAACCATTTGCAGCTAATTTAAAAAGAAAAGCTTTACGTTTGTTTTCAACTGAATTTGTAATGGTAATTGGAGTTTGAAAGTATTTAGTAGTTCAAGTAAACGCTCTTGTGAATTTGGACTGGATATCTGGAATTCTCCCATTTGTTGTCTTTTTCACAGCACCAAGAGCTTCATGAGCAAATGGGTGGTGAACTTAGAATTCTAAAAAAGCATAGTAAAATTGCAAGTTTTGTTATGTTTCCTCAGACTCTAACAAGGCTTTTCTTCACTTTACATAAAGGCATTAAATTATTGGCTGTGTGTTGGATATCTGACTGGTTTAGCCTGCAGTTATAGAACTGTCATGACCAAGTAATCATTAGATGCTCGTGATGTATTACTTTCTCTTGATAGTCCTGAAATTTGTGGCAATTTTTGCTATGTTTATTAGGATAAGGAAACTGACATAGAAGATCTAAAAAAACAGCTGGCAGAGAAAGATGACTTTATAAAGGAAATGAAACAGCAGATTAACCATGAAAATCCTCAGTCTTTGGCAGAAGTACCTTTACCTGAAGAAGGACAAGATAAAATTGATCAGTCTGTAAACAAAGAGGTATGTTTGTTTATGTATTAATGATATGTTAATAACTCTGGGGTTTTTTTAGTGTATATTTCTGTATATAGTTCTGAAAATTCCTGGGAATGCAGTGCTGCTGGGATTCTGGGTGGGATTCCCTCTCAGAATCCCAGCAGAGCCTGTTTGGAGAACTACCTTCTGGCTTTCCATGAGCTTTGATCATTTTCTTTAAGGGGAAGGAGGTTTCACCTTCAGGGTGAACCAATGTAAGAAGGAACAGCTGGAATTCTCTAGAAGGGAAAGAAAGCTCCTTAAAGATCAGCTACAGAAATATTATACTTTTCTCACAAAAGCTGCTGTTTTATTACTGCCTAGTTCCTGAGGAGCAGCGGAGTTGAGATGGAGACAATCACTAAGGGCTTCTGCCCTTGAGGAAAAAATATTTGGAAGCAAAGTATCAGGCTGAGGAAAATTCTGTGATCATAGATACAAAAAAGTTCAAAATTTAACAAAAAAGGTTTTAGATAATAAGGCTTCAACTCTGCTGTAGTTGGTTTCTTCACTTCTGTTGTAAGTGTTCTGAAAGCTAACAACTGGAAAGTAGAACACCTACTGGGAGGTGGAGGGGGTGATATGTGATATGTATTATATAGTATTTAACTCATAATATGTTAAAATCTTGTTTTCATCCATTTTCCACATACCTGCAGGACCATTCTGAAATTGTCCTTGATTCTACTGAAGTGTCCACAGAGGATGGAAAATCGAGTCGGTTCCCAGAACCAGAGATGGAAATCCAGTTCACACCTCTGCAACCCCATAAGATGGAGGTGAAGCACCAGGGCAGCTCCTCACCAGTTACAGTGAAAATGCTCAAGCCAAGAAGGAAAAGGAAGAGTGTAGAGATGAATGAGGTGTGAACTCAACCAACTGACAAAATCTGTTGTGCAGCTGTTCAGTTTAGTACTGTGATCATTTATTAAAACTCTAACTTCTTATTTTCTGCTGAGATCCCAGGGATATACATAGGGTGTTATTTAAACCCCATGTCTCCCAAGTGCTGAATCTCTGGCCTGTGTTGAATAAGGTCACAGACTTCAGCTGATCCAGACTCTGTCTCCTTGTGCCTGATTTGCACTTTCTCTTTACCTTTTTGCATTTCTCTCTCCTGGATAGTGCCATTTCTTGCTGTCTCCAGCTCTGATCTGTGGGATTACAGATCAGTTCTGTAAATAGTTTATTTTGGTTTAGGTGGTCATTGGTACCAATTATAATTTCTTCTAATTTTCTTTAGGATTTTGTGAAGAGTGAGAACAAGAGAAATGCAAAACCTGCTATGGCTGACTCACCTTCTACAAGCAACAAAAAAATGGTATGATTTTGTTCCATTTTTAAAATCAGTTTAGCCTTTTTTGTAAGGGTAGGCTTGTAAAGTGCAAATATTCTTTTGCCAAAGTTTCTTATTCTTGTCCATGCATTTCAGCAGGATTCTTCAACATTTATGGTATCTTTCTACTAAGCTCTATAAGCCAAAGGGTCTGTATTTGCCAAGAATGTGTAGTGTCCCACCTGCAGTGTGCAGTGATTCAAAGGGGAAGGATGTTGTATATTGAATAGTTGAAAAGAACAGTTTGAGCATGTTGGAGTGTGATGTTATAGGCAATGCCTTTGAAGTAAAAAATTTGAAGTAAAACTAAAGTTTTTCCACATATATGGCAACTATAAAAAGATTCTTTTAGGCCGTTGTAGTAACCTGGGCAGGTTCAGAAGGTGAGACATTTATTTGCCCCATCAGATTCTTTTATTTCTAATTAATGCAATAGAATTATAATTAGCTGTCAAGTAAAATACAAGTTTTAATCTGCCTTTGAAAAAAGAAAACTCCTCTGTTTACTGTATGACTCATGTTCTTAAGTGTATTCTGTGAAACTTGGGTGATTTTCTTTCTTCTGGATATAAAATGAGGTTGTCTACATTACTTGCTGTAGTGATATCATTACTAAATTGAACAAAGGTGTCAGTAGCAAAGCTCAATATGTCAGCTTGAAAATGACATTGAAGTAAAATGAAATAAAACTTGAGGATTAAGGCAATTTTCAACTTAAACAATGATCTTGTATTTCTGTACAGATGTCTACTGCACAATCTCTTAGAAAAGAATACTCCTTAAGAAGGCAAGAATCCACTGTAAATAAAAAGTCATCTAGGAAGAAAGATGGGACACTACAGAAAATTGGTGATTTTCTCCAAAGTTCTCCTACTATTATTCACTCTAAAGGTTTGTACAGTATAAATAAGGCTTATTTCCTATTCTCTGGCTGCTGTAGAATGGCAGAGAAGAAAAGATTGTCTTGGTTGTGAGGACCACATAATTCTAAAACTTAGGTTAAGTGTGAAATATGAACCAGGTGGAATGAAAGATGCAGTGTGAAATATGTGCATATTTGTAATCAAATCCATGATAACTTTTGGGCCCAAAACGTTGGAGTTACTCTTGCCCAGCTGCTGTGAAAAAATCAAGGATTGAATCTAAACTCAAAATCTTACCTCTTTCTATAAGCAGTCTCTTGTTGCTGTGAGAACTTTATTAATGTTTTTTGATGTATATTTAAATTTTATGAAATTTGAAAGCCAGTTACTCATGAAAATATTTGGAAGGTTTCATTAAGCTGAATATAGAGCAATTAATGGATTTTGTTAAGTTTAGGTATAGCCTTGGGAAGATTAATTGCTTGGACTTTCCCTTGAAGGATATTTTTACTTTTTCCTACAGTAAGAATGATCTCTGGATCACTGTGCTTTTAAAAAAAAATTAAAATCAGCAGGCACCACAAGGAATCACCAGTGTTTAATTCTAAATTTCACTATTATTTATTTAAAACAAAGTTGGTAATTTTTTAATGTGGACAGTTCAAATAAACTCCTGTACCAACGTGAAAGCTTGTCCTGCTACAGAGTACATCTTAAATTATCTGACATGATACAGTCTAGGTAATAACTGTGTGAAATTTTTTTAAAACTTCTGTTTGTCACATTGGTTCCAGGAGCACAGTATGTATTATTAAAAATGGAAGCCAAACTCAGACTAATAAAAATTTCATCCTTAGTTTGAATACTCAGTTTGAGCAAATGAGTTCTGTTTTGTAACCTTTATTACTGTGTCCTGTATGGTTTCCCTCTTTTTATAACAGTATTGCATATTTCTTATTTTTCTCTTTTTTTCTAGTACATATACTCCTCTCTTTATAGAGCTAGTACTTGTTCAATTAAACTATAAAAAGATATAGAAGAAATTGACTGTAAAATGTGCTTGAGTCAGCACAAAAGTTAAGCCTGTTGTTCAATTTGGTAGTCTTTAAGTGAGATCTGAATCCTAATTGATTTGTAATGTGGTATTTAAATGTGTCCTTTAAACTTTTGCACCTGAAGCTACAGAAAATTGCTTCCAGCTACAGAAAACTGGTAGTCAAATACCAGTTCTGAATTTTTATACTTGAACTTTGGTCTACACTGATTTAATTTTTCAACTGTTTTAATAAAGCCTACTTTATTTATTAATTTTGAGGCTCACAAAACCATGACATGTATTTATGATAAAATTTGTCTTCTAGCAAAGAAGCTTATTGAGACAATAAGCTCTCCCAAGTCTGCAGAACAAGAAAATGTCAAAGAAAATGAGCTCAGGCCAAAACGAGCTAAGAGAAAGCTGTATACAACTGACATTTCTTGCCCTCTGGATATCCCTAGTTCTTCAGTAAGTGATTAAGATTCCTATTTTCCTCACTGTAGTGTTTTTCTGTAATCTTAAATTAAAAATAACTATTAGGAGAAAAAGACAAATTTGAAGGTCTAATCAAGTTGCAGAAGAGGTTTGAAAATACCAACTTATATATTTTTTTCTACCTAACTATTCCTTTTGGTCTTCTGTTTCTGCTGTTTTACTCATTTTCTTCTGTTTTCTCACCTGTCTTTCTTTGCTGACTGACTGTGTTGCTGATACACCAGTGATAGAGATACCTTCACATCTGATATCTTGTAGTGTGTACAGGATTACTTTTTCTCTGCTACAGCAGTGAAGTCTTAAATTGTTTTCCATTAGTTGCAGTTCATCTAAGTGTGTAATAAAATATATATATATATATGTATTATTATATTTGTGTGTGTGTATATATATTAAAAAATAAGTAGCATAGAGGGAGAATAGAAATAGGGACTAGGAAGGCATCCACAGATTTGGAATGACATGATTGAAACACAATAAAGGTCTGCATGTACAAATAACTTCGCAGGTGAGCACCAAAGATATTTTTCAATTCCATTTATGCCCAGGTGATATTTGGGCATAATAGCATGTGGATACATCCATGCTTTTCAAAGCACAGTCTAAATAGCCTTCTGGATGTGTTTTAATTTTGTGGCTCTAAACCAGTCTGAGTCTTGAAGGCCAGAGTTTGATGTGTTGTTTCAGAAATCCAACTTTATGGTTTATACAGTAACTGTAGTGCTGAGCATTCTTCTGCTCTGCTGGAAGTTCATCTCTTCATTCTGTTCCTTCCTTTCTTCCCTATGCTGTGGTAAGCAATTGCCCATATTGATTTTTCTGTAAATTGTATGAATGGATGCAGCAGAACCCACAATGCTGTCCATAGGAGGAAGAAGAAAATGTCAGAAGTGCTGAGCAAAATGAGTTAAGGAGCTTGGAAGTGAAAGAAAAAGTGCAAGACTGAATCCTGGGCAAGTCAGAGAAAGCTAGAGAAATTTAAGCTTAAAATTTTAGATTTTTGGACACTTCTTGTATCACAAAATGAATATTAACCCAGCACCACTGGGTTAACTCCACAAAACCATATTCCCAAGGTCTACATCCACGCAATTTTTGAACACTTCCAGGAATGTTGTTTACACCACTTCCCTGGCCAGCCTGTTCTACTGACTGACCACCCTCTCACTGAATGGGTAAATTTCACCAGAGTGACTCAGACAAAACTCCGGAAACAAATTCTGGGAAAAACTATTCTGTTGGGCACACAAGTCTAAAAGGTGAATATCATTTGTCTCTGAAGAATGCTGAATAACAATCCTTTAATCCATCTTTTTCAGATCCTTATAGAACAGAAAGAGAAGGAAAGTGATCATCTAATCATCAAGCGACGGCTGCGATCAAGAATAGCAAAATAACCTTGCAAAAGTGTGTTTATATTTCTTAGCTAGGGCCTGTTCCCATTGTATTCCAGCTTGTCCTGTGTAGGAAGCAATAGATATTTAGTCATGTTTCAAAATCTGTATATAGTTGTATAGAATTGTTCTGACTCCATTAAAATGATGAAGTTCAAAAAAGCTTGTGCGTGAAACTTTTTCTGTTTACTTGGAACAACATCTTTGGATGTGTTCATAACTTACTCATAATGCAGTAAGAGCTGTGCCTGTGTGGAATGGTGTATATTGCTTTTTTTAAGCCTGCCTATCTACCCTGACTTTGAGGGGAAACACATGAGTACACATTGATACTTGTATAGCCTTAAATTCTTCTAAAATATTGAAAAAATTGCTTGCCATAACTTCAGCTCCTTTTTGGTGAATTTGTTTTTTCATCCTTATGCTGTTCCAGTTACAGACAAAGTGAAGGCTTCTGGAAGGAAAATGTGAGGGCAATATTCATAGAGGTCAAGCCTTTATCTTTGGCTAAAGAAAACAAGGAGGACCAGTCGCACCATTTGTTCAGAGTGGGGTGACTTTCTTGAGTTAAAGTGTGAAAGAGGGAGCAGAATATTTTTGGGATGATCGCTCAGTGATGGGACAGCTTTGCGTAGATAATGCAGGTATTTGAACACGGCTGACACCCGATTGGTGCTGCGGGAGAGGAAACCCTGAAGCGCTTTAGGCAGCGGCGGCCGCGGGCTCGGTGCCCGGGAGGTGGCGCAGGGACACCGCGCACGGGCAGCGGGGCCCGCTTTGCCTTGTGCTCACGCCTCTGATCCCGTGCAGCCGCTGGCATGAGGGAGCTACTTGAGAGTGTCTGACGGGAGCCCTAAAAGCAGCAGCAAATAGAATACGGTTTTATTTTATGAAGAAAAGAAAATTACAGTTGCTATACAAATTAGTTTTTCTTTGCTTGTAGACTTGTGATATCCAGGTTTGTGTTCCAAGGGAAAAGGATTGGTGAAGGGAAAGAGAAGTTATAAATTTCCTATTTAAATACCTCATTAAGTTTAACTGCTTGGTGTTAATCAGACACTTCTGCATGCAGATGCCAATGTGGAAGTTAGTACTGATCTCAAGAGGGATCACAGAATCAATCATGTTCCTAGGAGAGACGGGCAGCTGCTACACAAATACCAAACCAAGGAATTTATAGAAGTAGATGCATTTGAAATTACCCTTTCTGGAGGGTTTTTTTAACCTATTCCATGTATAAGAGTTACAATATAACACTGTTTGAACTTTGTGAGAAACAGATTTCACAAGTCTGAATACTGTAAGAGGATGCATCAATGTTTTGTTCCACTGTGAAGTGTGTGCTGCATCTATCCTATATTACTTATTTTGATTTGGGTTTTAAGATAGATAGCGCTGAAAAGGGGGGAAAATACTATCATGGGAAGCAAAAGTACCTAGAAAAAAAGAATCTGATGAGATAAAAGCTGCTATCTCTTTCCAGAGTTAATGAGACCTGGACAAATGCTTCTAGGAGACAGCAGTGTGACTCAGGACCAGATTGCAAAATCAAACACTGCAACTTGAAGTGATCACAAGGCCATTGAAACTAACTCTGATTAACTGCACTCTGTGAATTACTTAAGCTGATTTTTCCATTTCAGAAATCTGAAAGTTACTGACTATGTGACATTGGAGGCAGGGGCATAGTACTGAAGATATGCTAGTTGGGTTTCACCTATATCTAATGTTTATATGTGATTATATCACAGAAGAGCTTTTTTTTTTTTTTTGCAACCCCATTTTCATCATGAGAACAGCCTAATTACTCTTTTCCACTCTAACACCTCTCCTTCCCCCCAGTAGTGTATTTATTTATGCTCTGCTGCTACAAAATTGACCTTTTATAAAGGTCAGTGTTTGGTGATTATCAGACTTATTTGTGTGCATTTTCATAATGCACAACTGGCAGGGAAGATAAGTTCCTTCACTTAAACAGTAATTGAACATTTAACACAGCAGTTTTATCAGTCTGACACCCTCTGACACTTAACTGCTGTGACAATAGGGTATCATCCAAAGTTATTGGCAATTTTGTGAGACAAAATTGTGTTCAGTGAGTTCCATCGAGGCTGACTCTTTGTGAGGTGATGAGAGCAAGAGACATTATCACTACACAAATTCATTTCAGCACTGCTCTTTTGGTAGCAGGAGTCCCTAGCAAACAACAGTACTGGCTCCTCTCTCTCTCTCTGGGCTGCTGCAGTGCTCTCAGCCAGAGCCAGGCTGTGGGCACTGCAGAGCACTTGGCCAAGGATCAGATAAACTGGCTGGCTTGTCATTTCTACAAAGCCTTTGAGCCCTCTATTGCCCTGTGATAAGTGGAATAAAATTACCCACATTTATTCCCAGATTCATCAGCCTTTTAACATTTAACATGATGTTACTTTTCAGGTTTTGATGAATTATTTAGACCGTGATTTCATTGGAACTAAGATTTTGCATCTAAATGCAAGAAGTCTTTGGAGGTCTCAGGCTTTGCTCAACACATACCTCAACATATGAGGTCCCAACTTCCTTCTCTAAAAGAAATGTCACAATCACAGTCCAAGTCTTTCCTTATTGGAAGAAACTTTTTATGATCATGTGTGGGAAATGAGGTTTCAGTGATTGTTGAGATGCTGCTGCATAGGTTGACATTCTCCCTTCCTCCCCCAAGAAGCTCTGGCTTTATCACCATGATGATTTGAACATGTTTTATCTCTATCTTTGTATCTGGAATTTAAGATCTTCATGAGGAAGAGATAAAAAGGACCATGCCTTTACTTTCTACAGAATGAGCATGCTGCTTCTGTAATAGGAAAGTCTTGGAAAAGTGGCTTTGAAGGAATCTTATGCTTTGAGCATTTCTGGGTTTTGAAATATAGGCAGTGACTGAATTCCTGAGGAAAGTGGTTGAACAGGGACACCTCTGTGCTCTCAGGTATTTGGAAAAGTCACTTGTTCCTCTTTTGGCAGGGAGGAATGTCACTGGGCCTGATGTGATAGCATTAAATGTGATGCTCATGTGGGTACTTGAACAAGATGTGTTCCTCTCTGGAAAAGCACAGAGCTGTGCCTGTTGGATGTCCCAGGAAATGCTTCACTTGTTAAAGTGTTTCTGTCTTTCCCTGTGCTGAGAGGTCAAGAGAAAGACTCTCTCTCTTTTAGTCACCCATTTAAGATTTCCTGTTCTGAAGTGTGAATCACGCAGGACTCAGATTGCAGAGTCCTGGGCTTTCTGCAGCCACCAAGAAACAGTCTGGGGCTGCTTGCTTTGGGTGGTTCAAAGAAGAATTTTGAAATTAGGGAAGTGAAGGCTTTGTGGAAACTCTGTGAGCAAGATGTTCTGGATGTCTTTCTTTACAAGTGGTCTATCTAGCTAAAACCCCTTATCCAAATAATAAATTTGAATGAACCTTGCTTTCCAAACAACAATTTCAACTGTTTAGAAAAAAAATGGATATTATGCTTTGAACTTAATTTATTTCATCTTTTTATGTATCTAATGTCCATGTGTGAAATAGCACATGGTATTTATTTCCACTAGCATCTCTTGGTAATGTCAAGATGATCAGTAGATATTCTCATCACTGATATTGACTGTTAAACTTCTTGCTTATGAAAAGACACCCAGTGAAATGCTGACTCCTGCAGACACTGCTTATACAAAACTGGAACACTGATTTCCCAGCAGGAAATCATTGGGACAGTCTCACACAAAGTTTTCTCTTCCTCGTAGATTAAATTTCATAGTCAGACTCTAGTGATGCAAATAAGTAATAAAAAATTAAATAGCAAGTACTAGTCAGTCTCTTTGATTCTCATGACAGCTTTTGAAAGAAAAATCCTGGAGTTGAATTTCCCTTAAGGAGTAACTCTTGTTTACTAACGCAGTAAACATAACTGATGAAAGAAATATCTGTTATACAGATATTGCCAAAGTACAAAGTTCTTCGTAACTCAAACATTTCAGTCTTGTGGGAGGTAGAAATCTCTGTTCCAGTAAAAGATAGGCAAGCCATACTTCATGGAAGCTGTATTTGCTTATCATTTGCAATTTACAGGCATTAAATGTCCTGCTTGATTCAAACACATTCACAATATTTAATCCTCCAAGATTTTCACCCTGATTTTTCAAGTTTTTCTAAGCCTTCTGATGTTTGCATTCTTGTAATGAACTTTCTCACACACTTTATGTAAATAACTCACTGTTTTGCATTCTTTTATGGAGGAGGAGAAATTTGATGGACTGTTGGTTTGTCCAATGTCATTGGAGAGGTGGCACTGTCATCCTCCAATCCACTGTCACTTTTGGAAATCTATAAATGCTGGAGTCAGAAAAATAAAGGTACCTTTTTTACCCTGGAGATTCCAGTGTCCACATCATTTTATTTCATGTCCTAGACTGACAATGGATGCTGGAATTTCATTTTTAGTTACAAAGAAATATTCAAAAACCTGATTAAAATTACCTTTCTCCCCTCCTCATTGCTTAGCATCATAGCTATAGGGAAAGTGCAAATTAAATCTGCTACAGCACGGTCAGCAGCTGAAGTTCTGCCAGGTGAACCCTTGGTTTGTGAGATCACAGGGCTGATTTTGGAGCATCAGAGGGGCAGTCCCATTCAGCGAGGCTATGGCTGCCCTGCTGAGCTGTGCCTCTGAGCAGTTCTGCTGTGGGTGGCAGCAGCTCCTGGAGCCCAGAGCCTGGCTGATCTCCATAACGCCATGGCTGAGCTGAGCCGAGCCTCCGCCCCAGGCTCAGGTGCAGGTGTGTCACCAACACAGAGCCCAGCCCGGGCTGGTGTTTCCTGGCTGGCACCTGAACTGCTGCAGGGGCTGGCTCGCTCCGTGCCGAGGCTCTCCTGCTCTTGCAGGTGCCTGCAGAGTGCTGAAGTGGTGCCATCCTCAGAGCACACGAGGCTCAGTGCACATCTTCTCTACCCTTCCTCCTCCTCCTCTCTTGATCGTTTTCTGTCACAGCGTTTGAAATAGAGGCAGTGTTATTCTGCTGTTTATCTGTTCTCTTAGGAAGATTAATTTTCTTTATCAGTATTTTGGTTTTACTGTTCAATAAAGTATCATCTACAGTAAAACAGCACTTGAGGGTCCATTTACTGTGGTTGGAATGGGCTGAATATTCTCAGTTCCCTTTTGATCTAACATTATCTCACTTCACTCCCTTTCTCCCAGCCTACATGCAGAATCAAAATATCAATCTTGGTTTTGTTTTTTAACTTTACTGAGAGAGATGTTATTGCTAAAGCATAATAACACCTCTCACTTTTTTTTTAACATCTAATGTTTAAGATTTTGAAGATTCTGTTAGTTAACGAAATTATCTTATTGTTTAATTCAAAAACTGGGTTCCAGATCCAATGAGCCCTTAAACAGTATTTTTTAATGTCAACACAAAAATGACTGAAAGCAGATTAATTTATTACCACATGCACAGCATTGAATTGAATTAAAAGAGTAGGCAGTGAACTTCAGAACTACCTTTTACTTTTTCTTTCTTTAGACACATTTTTCTCTTGGTTGCTGTCAGGTGGTTTTTTGCATTAACTAAAGGTGCAGGAAATACCAAAACTAAGCACAAATGGTTGGGAACAGGTCATTATAGATGCAGTGTTGGACAACCCACTAAAACTACATTCAGGACTGAGATTCTGGAGACCACCAGTTATGACAGAATCACAGAATGGATCAGGATGGAAAAGACCACACAGGGCCACCCCTGTGTCCAAGCAGGGTCATCCCAGAGCACTCAGCACAGGATTGTGTCCAGATGGTTCTTGAATATCTCCAAGGAGAGAGACTCCACACCCTTTCTGGGCAATCTGTCACCTGCACAGTAAAAAAGTTCTTTTTCCTATTCAGGTGGAACAGCCTGAGCATCATCTTCTGCCTTTGCCTCTTGTTCTGTGTACTTGGGTATCCCAGGTACTTGGATGTCAGCCAAGCACCCTGGGTTGGCAGAGAATATTGATACAAGAATGTAGCAATTGTAAAACCTTAGATAAAGGAGTCATTCTTTCATACTCACAACTTTGCTTTCCACTGCTGCCAGTCACGTGTGCCCACATTGAGGACTAAAGCAGAGAGAGGAGCCACATCATTCTTTTGGAAACATATATCCATCCCTTCTTGTTAGAAAATCCTATCCCAGCCTGGAAATTGATTTCATTTGTAAATCAAATTGGAACAATTTGCCTGTGTGATAAATAAAATGTCTGTGTTAGCTGCTGCATTATTCCAGCTGTCCTGACTGGCTTCTCACAGTGCCAAAATCTGTCCTCCAGTGCAAGTTTATGTGGTTGGGTTGGCTTCCATGGACATTTGCCTGCAAGCAGAATTTATCCCTGTGGTTTCATGAGGGATTGTAGTAAGAAGAAAATACTTTAGGAGACACAGCCTATGAATTCTGAATGAAAAGTAAAAAACGTGTGGCTTGGAGTATGCCAGAATAACAAAAAGTTACAGTTTCATGGATGCTGATCAAAAAATGGTCCTGAAGTACTGAATTCCTTGCTGGTGTTATCAGAGATTCATTGACAGGCAAGTGCTGACAAAGTGATTTTACTTAAACAGGGAGCTGGAGAACCTGTTGGCAGCTGCTATGAAGAGCAGAGCCTCAAACCAACAGAAACATAAAGCTTATACTACCTCAATTATTTTAAATAGTTTTTCATTGATGATGCTTAGCCTCTTTAGTACTTCTTTGTAGAACTCCAAATAATGAAGGGATGAAAACCAAACAAATTAATCTAAACTGCCACATTTCCATCCTTCTGCCCTTAGTGAACACCACAAACCTTTGACAAAAAGCAGTTCTGCAAGTCTGTCTCCACAATTTAGCATCAACCTTCTCTTGCATACAGTTATGGTGTCAGTGAAACCTCACAGAGCTCCATCAGTAGCCAGTGAGAACAAAAAGCATCATGGCAGAAATCTGAATTTCCACTTCTCCCCAGTTTGATCTGTATTCTGTCAAAAACATTCCCTGAAAGCTGGGAATTTATCCATGAAGCTAGGAAAGATAAAAATGTGAGGCTATACATCTGAGATGGTATTTATCTAAGTTGCCTATCAGCAAAAAGACTTTCTAGAGTCAGTGGTGTAATTTTCCTGCAATAGAGATTAGCAGTGTCTGCATGCTGTCAGGTGCTGTCTCTGGTAGAGGGGTACAACAAAAGCACAAAATAATAACATATCTAAGGAAAGAACAGAGCTAATTCTTAATTTCAACAGTATCTGCAGTCAAGTTTTGTGGGAAACAATCCTCAGAAAATGCCCTACATTGCATATCCCTGTGAGATTTATTTTTCCCTTTTAAATGATATAAACTTCAGAAAATATCCAGGCATAAACATTTCACATTTGTTTTGATCTTGCTGACTTCAAATGCCTTTTATGTACTTTTTTTTTTATTTTGACTGTTTCAGTAAGATTTGCAACCAAAAATTAAGCGGAAAATAGAGTGGATTACCTCCACAAAAAATTAGGGAAAGGATTAGTGAGTGGAATCAAGATGTCTTGAATAAAGGAGACAAAAAAATAAAAAACTATAGGAATAAGAGACTGGAATAGGGTTGGATCAGATGGGCTTATCATGAATCAGGTTTCCCTGCATAACAGACAGTAGTCCAGTTTGATATCAAAGCCTTTCAAAACTGGAGTCCAGACCCTTCTGGAAATCTAGCCCAAGAACTCCTTACCCTCAGTTTTCCCTGCCCTCTGGATCTCTGCTGCAATATCAGTTCATTACTCCTTGTTCTGTCCTCCCAGGATACAACCCCTTTGTAACTACTTCAGGGCATTTAAAGATTATCTTCTGTGCTCTGTGATGTTCAGGCTTTCTTGAAAGGCCACATATCCTAGATATCTGCTCAATCCCTGCTCCCTCCTTTTGTTGTCCCCATTGTGGGGACTCTCCTGGTCACCCCCTGCCTCACCAGCTGCTGCCTGGCTCTGGCTGGAGGTGATTTGGAGGTGGCTGCCAGCAGGTTTCTCCCCAGAAACCCTGTGTAACCCTGACATGCTGGGCTAGAAGGGGTCAGGAGGGTCAGGAGGATCAGGAGGGTCAGGCTCTATGGCCCTGGGGCTGTCACTGTGACAGCAGGTACACTGCCCAAACCTGGAGAGCATCAGAAGAATTGACCACTTCACAGGGGACTGGGGTGGATGTCATTTAGCTTAGATGGCATTTTGGCTCTGTGTAATGCTTCTTGCATTAGTGGAGCTTTCACAATCTCAGGGGTAGTTTAAATCTGTTTTCTCTAGAGACAAATATTTGCTATATGTAATGAGATTTATGTGCTTGTAAGGAAAAAGCTAACAAAGTAATTTTCATCTGCTTTTAACTATGAGGCTTCAGGCTCTCCAGGGATAAATAACAGTAAATAAAATACATAAATGAACATAAAAATTCTCTCTATCAAGAGATGGATTTTTACTTTGTGTAAACTGGACCATAATTTTGCCCTGCAGAGAGAATAAAAAAGAATTGTTGCAAGATGTGCTCCACCTGTAGTTTTCCCGTGTTGGCACATAAAACTTAAGGCAAATTTTTTCAGCAGAAAAAAAGATCAATTGTCAGGAAATGCTGTCATCAGACTCCTCTAGGACAGAGCAAGGTTATTCTATTAATTATAGTTCCGGTCACTTGTCTTACTAATGTCAGTCTTTATCCTCAATATTCCACCTCAATGAACAGCTGAAGACAAGTGGTGGAGCAGCATTACAAGATTCTCGTTTCTGCCTTCAAACACAGAGTGAGCACTGTGGATGTGTCCCAGCAGCTGCAGGGTGTCCTCCAGAGCCAATCCTGGTTTGTCCTGAGATTCAGGAGGTTTCATTCAGGGTGCTGTGGGCACTGCTGCAGGATGGGGGTCCTGCTGAGTTAGGGAGGAGGCTCAGGTGGTGCAGGGCCCACAGGGGATTTGAGAACACAGGGACACAACAGGGGGTGCGGGGATGGATGGATGGATGGAAGGAAGGAAGGAAGGAAGGAAGGAAGGAAGGAAGGAAGGAAGGAAGGAAGGAAGGAAGGAAGGAAGGAAGGAAGGAAGGAAGGATAGATGATGGATGGATGGATGGATGGATGGATGGATGGATGGATGGATGGATGGATGTCTTCTAGTGCCTGGTAGCAATGTGCTCTGCTTTTTGAACAAAGCTGGGTTTCACAGAGACCACTGTAGTCAGAGGCACATCCAGCCAAACACATCCAGTCTGTTGGGGGAGCACGTGGTGTGAAATGCAAAGGGGATGAAAAAGTCAGAGGTGAGGAGGAATGTGGGGGTCACCCTGTACCAGTCATGTTTTCAGTAAAAACTAACATGCCCCTCTAGTGTCACCAGACTTTTCTTTGCGTTGTGTATCAAACATAGTGGGAAGAATATTGCCCTGAAAAGCTATTACAAGGCTGTCCCATTATGCCTGCCCTTTCACCTTTTGCTTAGCTTGATTTAAATTCCTGGATTTATTTTTCCATGTCTCTATCTTGATGTCTGAATTGACTCATGCTAGAATTTCAGTACCAGTTTCACACAAAAAGGGCAATAAAATTTTTTGCTCTTAATTTCCTGGTGGTAGATGGCTAATTGTGCCCTTGGCACCTCAGATGTTATGGGAGGAGCTGGAACTGTGGAAAAGAATCCTAACAGGAAACATTTAATAATTTAATGTTTCTGAAGAGCTAATATGCTTGTGGTGTACTTGGAACTGTGATACTCTTTTGGAAGTGGAGGTACACAACAGCGTGTGTGCTCACAGTCTTCAGGTAAACACTGATATATTGATAGGATATAGAAACACTAGAAACATAGGAATGTAATTATGAAACAATGAGAATTAGATTTGTGGTAAAGAATACCTCTGACTAGCTTCAGACAGTTTATTATGTGAGTACAGAGTTGGCACTGCCCTTTATAACTCTGTTTTTGGGAGAGGTCTCACAGAATTTTTGAACCTGTGGTTTTCTCAGTTCCTGCAGCATGCTGGAATCTCAGAACTCACACAGCTTGAGCTTCTGTCCCTCTCGGCCTCCCTGTGGAGATAATCTGAGCAGTTCTGTGAAAACACAGCAAGCAGCCAGCAGCTGACAGTCTCTGAGCATTTATCAGTGCTGAAGGCGCATTCTTGTCTCTGGGGTGAGTGAGAACTGCTGATCTCCCAGTGTTTGGCAAACTCTTCTGGGGCTCCCAGACAAATCAGTTTCTGTGCAGCCCATCATTGGTCCCTTCATGGATTTATGCTGGCCATAAATCAAGAGTTTCTCTTGTGCTTCCTTCACCACAGCTATGCAAAAAGAGGGAGAAATTGCACTAAATTCTGCGATGAAAAGCCTTTCCTTCAAATGCAGTTTTTGCCATAGATAAAGTATCTACAAAGCAAGGAAACCCTTGCTGATACTGCCTGGTAACTCTGGGCTGAGGGGTTGCTTTCTTACAGTTTGGGGATGGGATAGACACCCCTTTTTCCTCCTGGTTCCAGATTTTGCTTCTCCTTGGTTGCACCAGCTGCTGGCTGGGGCTGTGGAAAGGACGATTGAAGAGCCTGTGTGGCCCTGCTCAGAGGTCCCCTCTCCCCAGCCATTGATGGCTGCTGGTTTGCTCAGGCTGAGGACTGGAAAGGCAAATATCCTAGTGCCTGTGGAGTAGTGCTGACCACAGAAAATCACATAAATATGAAAAAATCCCTTTCATGTCACAATTTTCTAGGAGGAAATATGAGAGCTAGGGTCTACAAGTAGTTGTTGATTCTCAGCAGAATTATTTACTGAGGTAAATTGATTCAAGGTGTGAGAGCTCAGCAGAATTATTCATTGAGGTAAATTGATTCAAGGTGTAAGGGCTCACAGGGATCTCTGCAGGGGTAATTTGCTGCCTGAGGAGTTGATCAGGCATTGGTGATCATGAGATGTATTAAGAACAGCTGGAGGGAAGGGAGGTGTGCCGAGGGAGTCCGTGGCACTGGAGGGTAGAAAAGGAGGACTTGGAGGAGCAGGTGCTGGTTTGCTCCACTGAGCACAAGTTTGGAGCTCTCCCTGCTGAAGACATGGAGCAAAACCCTGTAGCTTCAGTTCTCTGATAGGTAAGAGCTGGATGTTTATGTTCTTCTTTCCATCTTTTATCAAATCTAAAGAGGTTAATGCTTTTCCTAGTCTGCAAAGTGTTTCTGCTGTTTGAGAGGTTATTGAGGAAGACTTCTGATGTTGGCTTTATCTTCTGTGGTGCAGAAAGAGATAAAAATACTGAAGGTGTTTCAGATTCTCTGATCTTGATTTAGCCTGTGTTTTGTAATACTATATTTCACTTCTAAGAGTGCTGTTGTGCTTACATAAGAACTGAAGTAAATGTTTTAAAGAATAGTTATTTCTGAGCAGTTCAAAAGATTGTGCTTTTTCTGGTGTGTTGGGCTGTGTGCTCAGCGCTGGGGAAGTCAATACTTGACTAAGAATTGCATTAAGTTTGTGGTAATCTTTGGGCTTTCAAAAGTGCACTGGGTTGGTTTTTTCTGTATTTCAGCTAGCAGATTTTTAAATAATGTGTAGGTAAATGTTATGGTGCTGTTTAGGCATGAAGCATTTGACTGTAACTAAATATTAAGCAGAAATGTTTGTTTTGATTTTTATCACCTAACTGTGAGTGGAAACCCTGAGTTTTGCTGACCAACCTTGTGGTGAGTTTGAGCAGACAAATCACTTTATGTCTTTACTTGCATGAACACTGCCTCAGAAAAACAAATTGTAGTAACAGACCTGAAGCAAATGTTCCCATAAAGAAGCGGGCTGGAAACAACTGCATGATATTTGAATGATTTGAGGGTTTGAAGTTTCATAGCTGACTTTGAATGTGGTTTTCTGTTAAGACATCTGTCAAACCTGCTTGATTTTGTAATTCCTTCGACTCTCATTGTAAGTAGCCCAGGCTGCCTTGGAATGTGACAATACCAAGTTGTTAGCCAGAACATGGAGAGTTTTCATGAAGAGTATGATTCCTCTCACAATTCTTCATTAATTGTCATAAGAACTCAATTGCAAGTGAATAAACAGTGAAGATCTGCAATTGAAGCCTTTGGTGGGTGGGGAAGGAAGGACAACTCCACTGAAGTCAGCTGTGCTCAATAAGCCGTGATTGCTTTCTGCAGGTCTGGTTTGTGTCAGTTTGGGCCCTGCCAATACAAAATCAGGTGTTTCTATTTGGATTCTGATCTGTGTCAGCTGTGTTTCATTTGTGACACCTGTGGATGGTACTTTCAGCAGGTAGCTAAAGCAAAACCTGTCTGAAATGTTAAGTGGTACCGAGAGGAGGAAGTACAGCCAGGGGCATTTTCCTGAAATCCCTGTCTCCCTGTGCAGGGATAGAACTGACTCTGGCAGAAGGGTGTTTTTGCCTGCAAGTTGTTTCTATCTACAGGTTGGTACAAAAGGTTCTGTTGTTTGCTTAGATCCATTTTAATTCTGTCATTAAATTAAATAATGGTTTGGTAAAAGCTTAAATTTATTCACAATACTGGTTTCAGCAAGAACCAATCATCTGAAAGTGCAAACCTAGGCAGGGATTTGCACAACTTTACCTACCCTCTGAAGGTGGTGGTAGCCAAAGAGGATGGCTGCAAGTCACTCTGGGTGCATTGGGTGTAACTGTGCTGTCAGTTTAGCTGGGGCTGTGTCAGGTGCTGTGAGACTTGCAGAAAATGAGGTACTTTAGGGGGTCTCAGCTTACTGGGTTTGTGCTACTGTGTTTGCACCTGGGAAGACCCAGTTGGTTTTGCTGGAGCAGCAGCTGCAGCTCCTCTCTGCCGAGGTGTGGAGGTGAGCCTCCTGTAGAACTTCCTCAGGTGGGAAAGTGGGGATCAGTGGGACTCCAGAGGTAATGACAGGTAATTACTGCACAGTGGGCTGATGGCACTGTGGGAACCAGCAGAACTTTGGAGCTTTTTGTACAGAGGCTTCTTTCTGTGGGTGGGGGACGTGGGCACTAGAAATGTCAGATGTTGCTTGGAGAGACCAGAGTTCAGAGAGGGAAATGTGGTTTTTCTACTCGCATACTGCTTAACTTACCATCCTGGAGCAGTTCTAAAAATTATTTGGCACTCTTAATTTTTAGTGAGTAAAGCTGTTTAGATACCTTTTAAAGTATTTTTAATTTTTTTCCCTGAAAAGTGTAAGATCTTAAGCTCTTCTAAGAAAATACACCCAGTAGATCATTGCTCTGTGTGAGTTTAAAATGCAAAGGTTAGAATGTGGGTATTATGTGATTCATAAATAGCCCACCTTGCTCATGCACATTTTCCCCTCTAACTGCAGAGACTGACACCATCTCCCCTCTGTGGTTAAATGAAATTGCAGTTTCATTTAATGGCTACACTGCCCTGCAATGTGAACTGTGCCTGCTGGTCCTGAGGGCTGCCTGCTTTGCTCTCAAGGGCCAAAGAATTTTCTGTGTAAGCACAAAGCATTTTAGATGCAGCTGCAATTTGAGAGCTGCTGTTTGGTCTGTATAGACATAATTTGTGTCTCTGAAATGTTAACAGTTTTCCCAAGTTGGAGCACTGAGTTTTCTGCGAAAATCACCATGGAGGCTGGCAGGACAGAACTTTTGGAGGCTGGGGAGCAAAGCAGAGTAGCAAGGAGGGTTAGGAAAGGCACCAAGTGTCTGTCTTCAGCCACAGCTGTGCTTGGGAGGGGTGGTTGTGCTGTCAGCTCTGACTCCTTCCCCACCTGGCTCAGCTTTCCTTGGACACAGGATTTTGGTCACTTGGGAGAATTGTCCCTCTCTACCTCCACTCTCCAGCCCTCTGTTAAAGCCACCAGTTTCTGCTCATGCAGAGCTCACTGCTGTGACTGGGGGTGACAGCATCACCAGAGGGAAATTCTTAACAAAAGGTCTCCATTTGAAAAACAGACCTGGTGAGAAAAGGCTACCCAAGCGCTCCCAAAAAAAGGCAACAAGAAAAATCATTCAGTGTTCAGCAAACTGGAACAGGACTCCTGGAAAATGATTGTAAGCCATTTTTAAAGCTAGAATGTACATTTGGGTAGTAACAAACTAGGTAGCTCCTGAAAGAGTAAAAAAGGATAGGTGTGTCCTCCCTTTGTAATGGGAAAATAAAACCAGTTCATAGTGATTGGGTGAAGATGTTAATAGGCTTTAATTTGAATGTTCTAAATAACTAAGGTTTAGGCAGAGAGCCAGAAAATGAAATGGATTAACTGGAATTTAGCTTAAGTGCAATGATCATTCAAATAAATTGATATGACCAGGCTGATACCAGGGTATGACAAATAGGTATGAGACAAGTTTTTCTCTATTTTTAATATTTTAATAGAGACAAGTTTATCTCTATTTTTAATATTTTTTCTCTATTTTTTAATATAAATTTAATAATTTAAAATTTTCTATTTTAATTTTAATAATTTTTAATCATTAATATTTTTAATTTTAATATTTTTAATATCTCTATTTTCTCTATGTTTCTCTATTTTTAATATCAATGAAATTACCTGCTTCCATTTTTCACATAATTAGGGAGACTTTTCTAGAAGTTTAAGTATTCAAACCTTTCTCTCACCTGGCTCCAAAATCCTCTACACTGTCCCATTCATATTCTCTTCAGTGTCACAACATGTTGCTTAAGACCAGGTTGCAAGTAAAAAAGGCAGAATTAACAGGTGACAAAAACCTTCTGATTTTTATTTTCATTGCTTGTCCATGGCAAGTCAGCTGTCCTTACTGAACCTCACTGACTAACTCACCAAACTTGGTGAAGGATTATGTCCTCAGTGTGTTACATGATCCAATTAGCTCAGTCACTCGCATTTCTTGAGAAAATGATAGTCTGACTAATTCCTTTGTTTTTCTTGAGATTTTTACAAGTAATTTAACATCTTGTAAAGATTAATGTCTCGGAAATGTCATTTTGTTCTGTTCTCCAATCTGATAACTTCTACTTTCATTTTGCAGCAAGAGCAAATTAGCAAATTTCAGTTAATGCAGCAATTTATCTTCCTGGATACAGATTTGTCTTTGAGGATTTTCTTTTTAGGCTGAAGGATTTTAACAGTAGTAAATATTAGTGTTGAAGGAATCCAAATTCAATCATATTATTTCTCTGCCTGGAGTACTCCATTACACAAGTTGCAAGGGGCGATTGATTTAACTCTTCCATTAACTCTGAAATATTTCAGTGCACACTCCATTGGGTTTTTAAGCTGAATAGTTCCCATCAATTTGACAAGCTCCTCAATGCTCTTAACAGGTTTTCATGATGTGGGATTTTTATTTCTTGTTTTGAGTTTTCTTTGTTTTCAGAGAAATCTAAAATGCTGACGTGAATAAAACTCATTCACCAACTGGCTTTAGGCATACAAGACATAAATCACTCAAATGTTATTCACTGTATTGAAATAATTGCGATGTCTATTTTGGCCCAGGCATTAATTTCAGGTGCCTTAAACATTTTGTCATTCTTAATACATGAAATATTGTTTGAGGTTTTTAAAATCATATTTTCATGTATAAAATCTGACATTTTCCCCTTAAGACAACACCTTACTCATAGACATGTAGTCACGCTTATATTATGGCTTTAATTAAAGGGACCTGAATAATTTCTAGAAACTCTCATTTGATTTTTCTGTCCCTGTACATGGATGAAATCCTAAATAGAGGAAGCAGCAGATGTTGCCTAGGTAACTGCAGCACTCACAGCTCTGAATTTAAAGGATACTTGACCTTACTGTTGCTACTTAACTTTAGGAGTCAATGAGAACTATAAATGATAATGTTTCTGGTTTGGCTTGGGATGGAATTTTTTTTTTTTTAACATTGCAGTTGGCCTGAGCTCTCTGTGTGTCCTTTCCCCTTCACCTGGATACCTATATGCATCTAAATGTGTGTGACAGGAGTGCTAAAATGACTGATGGGCTAAAGAAAGGTGTCTTCAAGTGTGCTGGTGGGGTGGAACACACAGAACTTTAACTTTCTGGTTGTCACAATGTGTGTATTTAATGTAGGTATGGTTTTGCTGGGGATTGGTAGTGAGAATTAAGCAGGTGGACTTTAAAAATATTACTACTAAACACAAAATTAATCTAATTAAGTTGAGGGAATGGAATCACATTGATTGCATTTCCTCTTGGGATGGAGTTGCTCACATCCATATCAGTAAACCCTTTCTTGCCTCTTTCTGCCTGCAAATTAGTACGGTGTAAGAGCCCTCATTTTTCATCACTAGAACTATTTGCAATAAAGCTGGAGGAAAAGCCACAAAGTTTATCATCTGTGTGAGGTACAGGGAGCTGGAATGCCAGGCAGCTGGTAGTGGCCAGGTAGTAAAAATCTAAAATTGAGCAAGTCTGAAACTTTCCAAATGAGGAGGAGCAATGCAGAGGGGAAGAGGGGGTTGCTTTGTTTCTCCTGCTCATGCCTTGCCATAATCTCCTCAAAGATGACAGCATGTGTGCATTAGTCTGTGGAAGAACTTGTAGGTGTCCCACCACTGTGATTCTGCCCCTGCTCCTCCTGCACCTTTCTGCTGAGCGCCTTGGTCTGCCAGCTTTTGAGGTGTACAGCTCTGTTCTGCCCTGGAAAACTCTTCATTGGGCATTCGTTCTTCCCCTGAAATTTAACTCTCAAAACTGAGTTTCATCAGCTTGACATATTTCTGGTCTAGAGGTCAGGCAAAAACTCCAGTTGTTTTTTGCGTTCTCTTCCTCTTAACATAAGTACTCTTATGTTCCCTAATGGATCTGGTGCAGGCAGCACTGCTGGTCTTCATTTACATTAATAAAATGTAATATAAAATAAAATTATGTATAATAATTTAACTGGTTATGAAAAAAATAATAATTTGAGGTGTGCCATGAAAAGCTCCCAATGAAATTTGGAGCATAGCTTGCGGTTTTGCACAAGAGTAGTTTATGCAATGAATACTCTAGCATTAAACTCAATCACCACAGATTTTCAGCTGGGTCTTACTTGATTATTTTCTATTAATTTTTATTAAACAGAGTGGAATTTTGGTCTTACTAAAGTGAGTGATATAAGAGAGTTCCTTTTTGTTTCATGCCAGGAATAGCTTTACCCCACATTCTTAGGGACTTCTGCTTAAGGTCCTGTGCATTTCAGGGGAAAGTGATGGGGTGGTGGAAAGGGAAGCAGCTGAAGGGCTGAGGCTGTAAAGTTGGGTAAAATGATGACCCCATGTCCCCTGTCAGTGTCCAGAGCTCACTCCCTTGGATGTTTGTCTCACCAACATTCTGCTCTGCTATTTCCAGGCATCCTTAAACTTAGGACCCCTGCATGTGTGAGGAAGTGCTGCTTTGCTGCCAGTACCAAGTGCTTTCTTATAATCCTTGGGCTGCAGACATGTCTTACCAAGGGATTCTGCAGTGATATTCATCTCCCCTTCCTCTGAAGGGTGCTCTGTATAATTGTGTAAGATATTAACTTGACTTGTGTCAAGCTTTCAATTAAGTAATTTCCTGTCATAGCTCTGGATTTTAGCCCTGTTGAGTAAGAGCAACTCTGTGAGCCAAGTAATACCAATTTATAACATGGTGCTTCAATTTTCTTTTGGCCTGGAATTTCTACTCTGTCTTCCCCAATTTATACCCTGTCTTTGCTGTATTGAACATTACTCACAATCCTGTGTTATCAGTCTGAAACTCACCTTTAAATCCATTGCTCCAATGCCATGGCAAGGGTGGGAATGTTAGCCCCAGCCAGGAGACTGTAAATGATGAGTTACTACCACTCTATGTAAATTTTATGCTATTCAGATAGCAAATGCAACAATTTGCATTTGTAAGATGAAGCACTGGAGTCCTGTTTGGGTGTTTTTTCCTTAGCCCTGTAATGACTCGTGTCTTGGTCATGCCAATAGAATTATTGCTGTTTACTTTACTCTGCAAGACCCGCAAGCTGGAAAAATAACGCTGCAAACACAGCTCTGACTCAGCCTGGGCTTTGTGGCCATTTCCAGCAGGCTGGTAGGTTTGTACATTTCTTGCTGAGCTTTGTTTCCAACTTCTCTGAGAAAGAAAGGAACGGGGTGGGGGAAAAATAGCCTAAAAATATCCTTTTCAAAGCTCTTTTACCTCAGAGTAATTTGATCCACCACATTGCCCCACTTGAATGGGGCATGCTGCTCCTGTGCTGCCAGTGCCCTGTCAAGAGACTGTGGGGATGTGACGTTGTTGGCACCAAGGTGTGACACTCAGCACGCAGAAATTTCAACATTTTGCCACTTTGTCAATGTTTTCCATTCTTAACCTTAACAGAAATTTCCACCACCTCTGCTTCATCTTTGTGTAGGAGATAATAGCACAAAGAGCCAACTTGCATAATTACCATTAAATGTGAATACTCATTTATTTTGTTCTTTCAGCTTGTTCTGAAGCAGTTATTAGAGGGGCTCTGTGACTCAACAAATAAGTCATAAAATCATAACCCAAAAACTTCCATTTTTGTATGCACCTAAAAAAAGTAAAAATGAAAATAAGTTGTTGTGTTACCTATTTTTAATAATTTTAAAGTATCAATTGCACTAAGATGTTATGAAGCATTTGTCATATTGCTGTTCCAGACTCCCTTTTTTTCAGCTCCCTCCTACACATCTCATTATTTTAAGTCTGAAATCCTGGCAGTGAGAGTTAACTCTTTGGTACAGCTCTATCACTTCAGGGACAAACGGACCACATCCATGAAAATGGGAAAACGAGTGCAAAATAATTAGGTAGGGGCATACTATCAAAGATGAGTCAAGTAATAGGGCCAAAACTTGTGTGAGTAATCACTCTGAGATAATAGGAAGCTACTACAGAATGTTTTCTGCTGTAGACAAGTCCAGAGCCAGCTGGCTCTGTCTGGTAGAATTGTAATGTAAATAGGTATGAACCAGAATACTAATAATAAAGGGGAAAAAGCTTTCTGGTGTAGTGGTCAAACCTCTAATCTAAAAATTAGAGAAATCTAAACTCTGATTTCCCTGAGAAATTACAGGGAATGATACCTCTCTGTGCTGCTTGAGCTCAGGGCAGTAGTGTCTCTGTGGGGAAAATGGACCCTTTTTCCCAAGCATTTGACACGGCTATTCAGGCTGAGCTTTTATTAAATTTTCTAGTTACAGAGACGATTTTTAAAAACTCACATGATGAATGGAAAAGTTAAACATGAGAGAGAAAAGATTCGACCAGTGGAGCTCCATATACCACAGGCAGTATTGGATGTCTCAATATTCCTTCTGAGAACAGAGGGTCTGCTAATGTTCTCCTGCCTGCCTTCAGCAAATTTCTGGAGCTCCAGTAAGATGAAAATGGTCATACAATTGCCATTTGGGATCAGTCTTACTGTTTCACCTCTGTGCCAGCCCTATTTTTCACATTATGGCATTGTCTTTGCTTCTCAGTTGTTGGGTTCTGTCATCTGCTCTTCCACCTCTCTCCTCATGGTCTCCTTCCTTTGTCTCTTGGTGAGGCTTGTCTCCCACCCAGAATATTCTGTGATTCTATGAAACAAGCTGCTTTTATTTTTGCCATTGCTAACTCTCCCTTGTTGCATTTTGGTATTTCTGCGTGAGACACTATTTACCTGGACAGTTAGTTTTATGTTTCCTTGGAAACAATAGCTGAAAGCACAGAAGAATGTGACAAATGTACTAGTTTCACTTTTTCAGTATTTATATTTAAAGTAGGCCTGGAAATACAGTGAGGCAGTGAATGAAAATTATTTTCAGGAGGCAGTGAAATGAAAATTATTTCTGCTCTAATCTCCTGATTTTGGTTGGCTGTATTAAGAATGCAATAACAGAACGTTTCCAAGAGAACCTACTCAGAATGAGTGCTGAAACCTGAAAGTTTAAGCCTTGTCTTAAATCTTTCTGCCTTCATCCTCTGAACAGTATAATAAGAGATCAAAGGTCTCTGAAGTTATTTTTCATGAAAAAATACAGAGAAGGTTGTGACTGCTGTTGTAGGTTGCCTACAATGAACTCCTCTTTTAAGAACAATGAGAAAAGTATATCTTTCTACCTGACTTGTGGTGGTGTGAGGTTTTTGTGGTGAATTTTGGTCTAGCTTTTTTATTGTTGGCTTTCTCTTCCATCAGTCATTGAGCAACAGAGTGTGATGTTGTCTGTATTCCATGGGGTGCAGCAAACTGGACCTGCTGTCAGTGGGCTGGTGTCTGTAGTTTATAGTCTAAGGTGAGATGTCAGTCGTTCTGAGGTCTCTGGGCAGTGAATAAATGTGTGCCCTGCTATGGATGGCAGCAGTAAAGTCACCTCTGAGTCTCTTCTTACCCCCTTCACAGTGGAACCTGTGGCTGCTGGAGAGCAGGCTCTCAATGCTGTAAGGGAAAACCTATGAATACAGAAAACTGCAATCTATTGCCCACTGAAATACTTTTCAAAGCTACTGTGATGTTATCCTGCTTTATATAGCTGTTTTGATATAGGTATCTCTTTTGTCTTTAACTCTGCATTTTCTAAACAATTTGTGCAGAAATATTATGTTACATTTACTTCAGGTAGCCTAGTGTCAGATTGCTACAGACACCTGGAAAGTGTCAGGATGTACCCTCTGGTTAGTTAAACTTGATGGCTCAGAATGTTTTAGCAAATGAAGTTTTTCCTTTGGAAGTAAATGGGAAATACACTCAAGATTTTCATTATCTGTGATACCGGATGAAAGCTTAATGCTTGAGAGTTGGGAGGTGGAAAAAGGTCATGCTGTGCTTGTAATCATCTTGACAAATATTCTTTGCCAAACACTTCCTAGCCTCTTATCTGGAGGTATGAAGACAAACACAGATTATTTCTGTTGCTTAAAATGAAATTAAGTACAATAGATTTGCACACAGCTGAGCTGAACAAATGGTTTCACAATTATATTCCTTCCAATAATGGAAGAGAAAGTGCTTTGAAAACATATTGGGAAAATGAGTCAAATCTGTATAAAGAATTTGAAGAAAAGAAAAATAAGGGGGATTATAACGTACAGAGCATTTTTTTCTGGGACCTGATTCACTGATGAACAGAAATCTTAGTTCCCTGTCAGGGTGTATTTTATACCTTTGAAATACTAATTATGTATTTATCCTAGGTAGACTTTTACAGTCAGTTTTAGAATTATTTTGTTGGCTTTTCTGGTTAGTGTGGGTGTTTTCATGTGGTGGTCTTATTTTGCTTCACTTTGTCTTTATTTAACAAAAAAGTAGTCTAAAATTGTGCTTCCCAATATAAATGAAAAGACTTTGTGGGGCTGGATATGGCCTTTGCTTTTCCCCGTTTGAGAACAAAAGCTGCCCATGTATATAAGGCTTTGCAATTTGCAAAATGAATATATAAAAAGTAGTAGCAGATGTTCATCAAGAAGAAGTTATTTTAAGGAAAGCTTTGGGTTTGAACACCAGAGCATCTAAAAATAGATATAATCAGTAGTAATACTGTTTAAAAAACAAACAAAACAATTAATTTGGATTTATTATATCATTATTATATATTATAATTTGAGAATATTATCAACTTTTAAACACTTTCTAAGTAATTGTTCTGTGGCAAGGCAAGAGTATGACAAACTGTAAAATGGCTGTCTTTAAACTTTCATAAAATCCTCAAAAAAACCTCAAAAAACCTCAAAAAATATTACAAAACTAAAAAATAGAATGAGAAGTTTTAACTTCGTAATCAACATTTTCAGTCACACAGTCCTGGAAAAATCTGACATGAAGTATTTCACCCTGGTTTATAATAAGCCTTTCATTTGTTCAAGTGAAAAATCATAAATGATGATGGATTATCAATTCATGGACCAGAAGAAGGAAGGTTCTTGGGGATTAATTAGTAGTTAAAGTTAACCTGTGTTGCCTAAATAAGATTCACTTAGAATAAGTTATTTTCTGCTCTATTGGGATTGTCTCTGAGGAGATGGGGTTGTAATAGCAAACATCACTTGCTGTCATGCCTGGCTGTCTGGTCAGGATATGCACTATTCTACACAACTCACTGGAAAATTATTCTTCCTTTTCTGGTTCAAGTTTTCTACTGAGTCTCAGGGTGAAATTAATTGATAATCTCAAACTATATTACATAGGGCTGTTACTGAGTGAGTTTTTTGATTAAGTCAGACTCAGATGAGGCATTTGGAACACCATTTGTTCACGCTTTTGATTGTGAAGAAATTGACTTTTTGTACTGGTACACTTAGAGGATTTCAACATGGATATATATCTTTGGTATTTTAATGATTCATAAATAATGCATATGTTAAAACAACAGCAGCAATAAAACCTAAACAACCCAATGCCAAAGCAAACAGTAGAATAGTAACTCTGAAGGCTTCAGCTGAGTTTGTGCACCTTAGTAAGGTAAACCTGATCAAGTCTAGTTTGTTAAAAGCAAGAGAAACAAGCTTCAGAGTTAGCTGCTGCAAGTCTGGTCTTTCAAATTATTCCTTTGGTTCAAAAAGTAGCTTGTTGCTTTGCTTTCTCTTTTGCTTCCTTGATTTATATTCCAGCTTTAGTGTGTTCTGCATGAGAATGATCTGGCCTTTTCCTCTTACTCCTTTTTGTGCACGTGTGTGAAGAGCAGCTAACCCTGATAAGTTACAAAACTTCCCTCCTTTAAAGGTGGACAGTAACTTCATGTAGATGGCATTCATCTGAAATAGGAAGCACCAAACAGAATAAATTATGTACCAGGTAGGCAGAGCAAAACTTATGTCCTTGGATGACTTTTTCCTGCCTTGTCTGATAAGTGTTATTTCTGAGGAAAGGCTAATGCAGGCAAGCAGGTCTTGCTCACAGATGTGAAACTGGTTGGATTATTCCAGCCCCTCCACCGGGAGCTGTAGAATAGCAGGTTGATTGCAGGAAGAATTTTTTACCATTCTCATTCAAGCTTTAAAATTGGCATAGAAAATACTTTAATCACCACTTCCATTCTCTAGCTCTTGTGCGTGTGTAGGGTTTTAAATTTTCATTCTCTTTTATTTTCTATCTTTCTCAGCAAAGACAACAGAACAATGTTTGGGGTTTCAGAATTTAGGCACAAATGATTCTTTGTCTGTATTTAGTACTATAGGCCATAACCTGTTTACAGTTCCACAGCTGTAACACTGAGAGGCCAGCAGTTCACTACAGATAACAAAACAGTCTTCACAAAGGAAAAATCTGTGGAAGCTCTAGCAAAAATAATTGCTAGATTGCTGTTTAAATTGGTTCTCAAAGATTCCTAGTCTGAACAAATTTACCAAACAGCCACAGATGCTGTGAATAAACACATCAGTGGACTCTCAGTGGCAGCTCAGCAGAGGTGGGCTCATGCAGATGTGGAGTGAGGTGAGATTAATGTGAACTCTAGATCAGCTGAGATTTAGCTTCTGTATGCAATCAAGTTTTACAGCCACTATTTGCAGTTTTACAGCCTGTGTGCTTATGAGCTGAGGAACTGCCAGGAGTTGGACATCTCACCTTGGCTTCACTTTGTGCTTCCCTGGCTCCCCGTTTCCACCCAGTTGGATTCATTTCCCATGACTATTATACCTCTCAGCCACATCTAGCCCCTAGCAAACTCCAGTCTTGCATGTGTCATTTTTCATTGTATTTTTTGCTCTGAGTTCCTTTCCTTCCATCCTATTCCTCCCAAATGCTTGTACTGGAAGCACTTAAATATTACCTGCTGCTCTGTCTGTGATGCCTTGCACAATGGAGTTCTGTTTGTGGTTGATGCCATGCCACTCTTGGACTACAAATGAAAAGTAGCAGTAAGAGGCAGGAAAAATGTAGTTGGGCTTGAATAGAATTTTACCTTTAAAGAGAACTACAGAGATAATGTAATTAAGGGGATGTGAGAGGGGAAAAATGAGATAAAATGTGTATCTTTACTGTGCTGACCCCAATCATGCCCTTTCCCTCTAAACAAGATACCCCAGACTCTTCCAAAATACTTTCCCTTGTCTCAGTTCTAAATTTTTAAACTACTTTTCATAGCTATACTTTATCAGATAAGTGTTCTTCTATGAGCTTTTTAGGTTTCTAAAGTTTTTGTTACTTTTCTGAGAATGTATTTTCTATGGTACTGTTCAAATACTTCTGTTGAGTCTGCAAAAATAAAGATTCTCTTGCTGCTTTTCCATTTTGAACTTTGGCCTGACATAACTGCAGATTATTTCTACTTTTGTTGCTGGGAGATTTTTCTGTTTTTCTGCCCCAGCTGCACAGTCCTTCCTACCTCTCCAAGGCTGCAGCTCTAAAATGTGTAGGTTCAACCTGGAGAAAATTTTACAAGAGCAAGAGCAGCCTCAGATGTGAACAAAACAAATGGGCACACAAAATCAGAGAGATGCTCGAGCATTTATGTACACTTTGCCTATGTCTCTCTGCTTTAAGCAGCAGTAGCCCCAGTTACTCAGGGCACTGTTTGCTGAGTATTGGTCTGTTCCAGTCACACTGATCTCAATTTTTTGTAATTCACTGCTTTGGAGGGAAGGAAAGGCAAGATACTTAATTAGACTGAGTGTTCCTCTGTTTCTTTTTTATTTATCCCCGTCTGTGAAGGGGAGCTGCAAAGGAAAGCACAACAGTAGGCAAGGGAGATTGCCAGCTGGCTTTCACCAGTGCCCCAGGCAGATCCAGCCTGGCCTTGAAGCCTGAAATAACCTGCCTGCCCGTGCCACTAGACTGGAACGTGAATATTGTACTTAAAGTAGGTCAAGACCTCAGTGAGGACACGAGAGCAGCTCTGCTGGCTCTGTAAATCTAATAAGTAGGCTTATATTTCTGCCTAAATAATTTTGAAATTCTAAATTATTCATGGATATTCTGAGATTTGTTGATGAAATTTTGCTTTCCTCCTCTTGCTGTTTCTGACATCAGTTATGGAATCCCAGATGAGTGTCTGGACCCTTTTCTGGGAGCAGACACAGGAGCTGCAGACAAGTTGTGACAGAGCTAATGCCTCCTCACACAGGTGACTTTCCCCAAGGGCCATTTCAATATGCTCTGTTTGATTCTGTGATAACAAGTCAGGGTTTCCAGCCTAGACAGATGAACCCCAAATTTCTTCTACTCTTTTCTCTTCACCTGCATTTTCAGGGCTCAGATTCATTTACTGTGGAACCTTTGTTTGCTTGGCCGATCCCTCCCCTGGTTTTGTCTGGGGATTCTGCCATAAATTGTTGTGGTACAGAAGGTGGGCTGTTCTTGGCTGCAATGCTTTGGCCCTGTGCCCAGCTGAGTCCCCACCACTGACCATGGTGCATTTTAAGCCAGAATTAGGCTGTGATAGAATGGGAATCACACACTGGGAGATGTGAAAACACATCTATTGAATTAAAAAGAAAATAAATTTTAAAAGTGTATCTCCTTTATCATGCTAAACTAGTTCCAATGCTGAATAAACCTTCTTGGTAATTATTCTGGAGCAGTCATTTTGGTTTCAATCAGAGCTGTTATTCTGGGGTAACTATTCTGATAAGGTTCCAAGGGTAGACAAGTGTTAATAAATACAAGTCTGTCATTTTGTTCACACAAGTTACACTTCCACAATCAGTGTTCTGTTTGCCTTCTTGGCTGCTTTGTTCCATGTCATTATTGGTGTCATCCAAAAAGGCTTTTTGTACTTAATTTGCTGTGGTCTTTTGCAGATCTGTTGTGTAAATGTTATGAAAGCTTTCCTCAATTTTTGGAAGGGAAAATATTTAAATGTTAATAGTGAAACTAAAAGCAAAGGAAAAAAGCAAAAAACTCAAACACAAATGAGTTCAGAGACATCTTCATTCCTGTTAGAATCCAGATATTAGGTCAAAATTAAAATACCATCTAGAATTTAACTTCCATGTAGCAAAAGTATTCTACAAGTGTTTTCTACAGCTTAAGTGATCACATAATGACAACAGATGGTTGAGATGGTTTTTAAAAGCTCTTTTGAAACAAAAAATGTCATTTTAATTCTGTGACTAATTTTTTCAGTATCATGTGTAATATTTCAAATTGCTGAGAATGGATCATTTTTCTGTTTCCCCAGTTTTTCCTTAATTGGTCTTTCCTTACATGTGTGTATTTTCCCCTTTTGAATTGTCTTCTGGAATGTAACTTTCAAACTGCAGTCTTTCTACGTCAATTGTGGTGTGGCTGTGATGCAGAAAATGAAGTATTTATAATGTGACTTTAAACAGGTGACACAGGGAGAATTGATCTGAGTATATACATATTTTTGGTAATGATCCATATTATTTATATATTTGCCTGTGTTTGTTAGTATTTCCCACAAAAAAAGAAGGAAGCAGGGGGGAACCCTGAAATTTCTGCCTTGTTTGCTTTGCCTGCTTTTCAAGAAGGAGAGAAAGTAATTTGAAAACTGGCAGTTCTTGTAGATTAGCACTTTCTTCCTTCTGAGAAGAACTGAGCCAAAGAGCCTCAGCTGAGCTGCAGAAGCAAGCATGGAGTGAAAATTTCCTCTTCTTAAATAAAATCTTTCAGATGCTTTCCAAACTGTGAATGTGTTGCAGGAGTTGTCAGTCTCAATATGACCATGTTTCTTTTTAAACACAATCACATAAAAGTTTTACTGATCTTGGACAACATTTGGGTTTTTTTTTAAACTGAGTTTAAAGGAAGAAAAATCACAGCAATCACGACAAAAGAAAAAGCTCCAGTATCATTGTTAATGAAGATAAATGTATGGATTTGCTAAAATAGGGGAGGTTGGCAAAGCTGAATTCCAATCAAGACAGTAATCATGGCATATAGAGGGCTCTTTTTCAGGAAGCTGATTAGTCAATCAAAATGCAAGTAATTTGCAATCTGCATAATATTTTGAAGTATTCGGTTTATGGATACTTCCAGCAAAGTTCCCCTAAAACATTCGCTGTTTGCATTTGAAAGCTTTGGTTTGTAAAAGGATTAGTGAACCAGAGCAGTGTGACGTGGTCAGACTGGTAGAGGGCGAGTGTTTCTGTGAGCCTTTGTGCAGCCTCTCTGCAGACAGAACTTTTTAGCTCACAGGCTTGTGCGTGTTCTTCCACATAGAATTGTGTTCACTGTGCTTGGAGTCCTTGGCTCACAGCACTCCTGTGAGACCTCAGCAGACCCAGCTGGGAAATCTCTGCAGGTCCTGTGAGCATGTCCATGGGAATAAATTCATTTATTTTCCAATCTTATCACCACCCCTAGGTCTGTTGTGGGGTGAAGAAGAAAGAATCAAAGGCAGTCACTCAAAATAGATTTATTCAATCTATGCATGTGTCCAGAGCTGGTGTGAAAAACATGTTCTTTAGCATGTAGGACAATTTATGTTGTTGCATGTACAAGAAAAGACAACTAAAATCTGTGGTTAATATGCTGCAGGAACAGGCTGCTCTGTTTTATAATAATCTGGTGGTGAAGGTGACTACCTGACAAGTGGGAGATTTGAAATTGTGTTCTTCCACTGCCTGGGAGGATGCCCTACCTTCCTGTTAGACCTGTCCTATCTTGTACAAAAAAATTAAATATGCAGTCAGATGGAAGAAGAAAAGAACAGTTTTCCAGCCTGGTGGCAAGGATGTGCTCTGCAGCTAGGACACAGAGCTTTTATTCTCTGCTCCAGTAATTTTATTACTTATTTCATTCTTTCTCTGCAGACCTTGGCTTGTGTACAGGAGAAACATTTCTCATTAAACTATATTGTGTATGTTTGGAGGAGGTAAGAAAGCATAAAGGCAAAGCATTAATACTGAAAGGATACGCTGCCAGGACACCCCACTGCATTCCTGCACTCAGGGCTTGCTAGGATAAGCAAGGTGTGGGACAAAATCCAGCCAAATGCAGGAAGGAGCTGAGCTTGTACCTCCATCAATAATGCATGACTGCCTGACTCAATGGACCCCCATGTACCTGGGGACAGCACTGTTCCTGGGAAAAGCAGCCCCAGGTGTTTGGGGCTTGCCCCTGGAAGTCATCAGTGCAGGGTTATGGTGAGCAAGGGCTGCCTGCTCAAAATTGACCACTACCTGTTTGTCTGTGGAGCAAATGAATTTATCATGCAATTATAACAGTGCCAGTATAACCCCTTGTGTGTTTGTCCCTGCTTGCTTTATCTCACTGAGTTAGGTGCTCTTTGTCCCCCTGTTCTCCTGTAAGATTAGTGGCTCTGTGCAATAGGCACTTCCCTGCTGCTGCAGGGGTTTCTCCCTGTGCCTGATTCAGGGCTGTCAGCAAAGCCCATTTGTTTGTCTCGTGTTCTGGAAACCTGCTTTGTGCACCTCTGCAGAGCCTTGTGGCAGGAGATGAAGTTAAACAAGAAACACAGACTGAATCAAGGCCATTATTTACCTGTATTGGCTTTGTGCTGATTTTTTTTTTTAATATTTAAACTGGAGTTTAACTTTTTTAGCATGTCAGTAGTTGTAATACATGAGACAAGTTATCTCATGTGCATTTTGTGGTTTGAAGCACATAGGCTGGGAGCTAATAAAGGATATAAGTTGCCAGTTTAGCAGGATGGACACCAATCAAGCCACCCAGCCTCTGAGGAACACCAGCTACTCTCGAATGCTCTCCCAAATCCTGTGTGTAGGCACCAAATGCTCTCCTCTATATCAGCTGTGTTACTCACTAGGCAATAACTGAAATGATGCATAAGTGCATACGTATATAAAACAGAAGCAAAGCATGAAAAGTAATAGAAGAGCCTTCTTCAAAAATACCTCTAACATGAGCTAACTTCAGTCTTTTCAGAAGTGCCAGCTTTTCTTTATTCCATCCCATTGTACAGATCACTGCTTGGAGGCTTTTGAGAAGTGACTCTGGTGGTCCATTCATTATGTTGTTTTCTCTCTCACTAACAATCAGTTCCCATAATGCTGGGAATCACTCCCAGTAAAGTACCTCAACCCCTTGCCTGCTTCTGCTGCAAAGAGAACATGATCAGACACCCCTGTGCTGTGGGCAATATCACTAATTTCCTTGCTCTGCATATTATAATTATTTATTTGTGTTAGTATGGTGGAGAGAGGCACTAAAAGGAGCCAGAGTTTGAGGAAACTTATATAATCCCACTAATGAATGCTGTCATCATGAGTCAAACCCCACATTTTCCTGAGTCACCTGGGAATTTTGCCATTGACTTCTGTCAGGCTGGGATTTCTGTCAATACTTGAAATCAGAGAAAATTTGTTTGAGGCTTTGTTTTAGCAAAGGATCTCTTTTACAAAAAGCAAACCCTATTTTAAATTCTTCTTGTCAAGATTGGCAATTGTTATTCTAAATATAACTAATTGCTTAAACAGAAAACTCAGTCTAATGAGCAGATAAATGAGCATGAACAGAACAGTTTATTTGGACAGTGCCATCTAGTTGTTGTAAAATGTAGCGTGTTTTTCTTTAAAATTTAATTACTATTGCAAATCACAGCTCTATAAAAAAAACCTTCAGTGTAATTTAAGGCTGTTCTTATACATTATCCAAGTGCTTATTTCTCTGAAAAAAGACTGCTAATGCAAAGTAATGACTGTCTTAATTAATGGAATTTGTGGACCTGGCTGTAATGTGATTTTCCTGTGGTACTCTGTATTGGAAAGACTTTATTTACAACGTAAAAGGTAATCCATGCAAAGATCTAATGGCTTCCCATGTTTTTCACAGCATCTCCCCACTTCTTTCAGAATCTCCCCAGTAATCCCTCCTCGCCACTGCTGTCAGTGATAAAAATTGACCAAACCTAACTTATGGGGATATTCTTAATCTGTCTGTGTCCAGACCAGTCAAGGTCAATGACAAATTTAGATTTTTTTCAGTTACACAGTAAGAGGCCAGATATCAAGGACTTCTAAGGATTTTTTTTAAAACTTCATTGGTGTTTCATGCTTCTTTGACACTTGTCTTGTTATATCTTATTCTTGATTTGAATACTGAGCAAATGTTTAATATAGTGATTATTACTGCCAAAGACTGCAGTCCTCTCTGTTTATAACAACTGACCACTCTTGCTTGTCTGAATATGGTGCCAGGGAAAGATTAGGAACACAACAGCTATTTATTGGGAAAGCGAGCCCTGGGCTGGTGGAACAAATACTATGGAAAATGTCAATATTAGTGAATATATTGGAAGACTGAGGTCTCTAAATTTTACTCACTGTTTATTTCCTATCACACTGGGTGCTTTCTGAACATTGCCTTATGGCTGAGACTCTTACACAGAGTAAGTCTGCAATCAAGAGGTTGATATTTGGTAGCATCATTAGATCACATTTACATTCCCTACTTTCTGAAGTATCTATCTCACACTTCTATAAACCTTTTTAAATAAATAAAAAAAAGAGCAAAGAATAATCACCATCTATTCATCCATTATAGCGGTCCTTTCTCCCCCTATATTATAGATTGAACAATTTTTCTTGGAGTGAAAACTTCAGGTTAAAAAGTTTCAGCTAGTACCTCCAGTATGCAAGGGAGTCATTAAGCAGAAAGATTTTTGGGATAATAACTGCTTAAATGAAAACTTCTTGGTTTTAAAATGAGCTCTTGGTGTACCTCTGTGGGCTTGGAGCAGAGGAGCCTGCACTTCCCCAAGGCTGTCCCAGGAGCAGTGAGCCATGGATGTGCCAGGCAGAGTGTACTGCAGCCATCAGCTCACTCCCAGCGAGTTATAAAAGCTATTATTTGAATATATGATAGAAGGCAGACTGACAAATGGGGCTGGTGGAGAGGTTAATCCAATCCTGAGTTGGAAGGAGCAGCAGAGATCACAGAAGTCCAGCTCCTGGCCCTGCACGGGACAGCCCCCAGTGTCACACCACACACCTGAGTGCACGCTTGGTGCTGCTCTTCCCTGTGCACCCTGTTCCAGTGTCCAACCACCCTCTGGGAAAAGAAATTTGTTATAGCATCTAATCTAAACCTCCCTCGACACAGCTCATTGCTTTTCTGTAATGTGGGTTTGTTTGTTTGGATTTTTTGGGGGTGGTGCTTTTTTGTTGGGTTTTTAAAAGGAACTTGAATCACAGTATTGTGCTGGGAAAGGAAATCCATATGCTAAGAAATTAAGTCATTTTGCAGAAACTTTATTCACACAGCTTTGTAAAGGTTGAAATATTCTTCCTTGAAAACAGTGCAAGCTCTGTTTTTCAGGGCTGTTGTGTATAAGAGACACAGACTTCATCTCTTGCTTGGCCTTGGGGTCTTAGACCTCAGGGCTGAAAAAGTTCTTCTTAGGACATCTCATTGAGACTCAGAGGGGAGAGCAAGAAGTCAGCATGAAACTGCTGCTGTGAGTTCTGCAGCAACAGCTATCCCTTCAGCCAAGAGAGCTCTCTGCACATGTGAATGACACTGGGAGAGCAATGGTGCTCTAATCTTGAATTTCTGCTCCCTAGGGGAAACACCACATCATGAGCAACATTGTGGTGCTCACAGAACTCCTAATGAAGCTGCAAGTATGCAGACAAAACTGTTATTACCGTAGCTTGGCTTCTTCTTGGTTGTTTGTTTTTACTAAGCAAGCCTCTGCCACTTCCTTTATATTCACCTCAGTTTAATATTGCACTATTCCTGTCCCAGTATAGAACTCTCTCTGTAATGCAATTCCAACCTTCCTGGTTCTGAAATATTGCTTTTACAAGCACTTAATTTGTAGTGATAGCTCCTGGTATTTGTTTAAGCTGCACAGTGGGAATTGAGAAGTTTTGCAGGCTTTTAGAAGAGCCCAGAACTTACTGGGATGAATAAAATAATTAGTCTGCAGTAAAACTTGAAAAGTAAGAGTTGTTTTACTAATGTTCATCAGTTGGAAGAACTCTGGGACAAAGAACCATTGTGCAAAACTATTTTATAAGTACAGACAGTACTTCTTCAGTACAGATAGAAATTGTAAAGGTATAGGAGCAGTTATGGTTTGAACTAAGTCACTTTAGCTCCAAGATGAATTTATTACAGTATTCAGCCTTCAGTGTTTAAGAAGGCAATTGTTCCTATGCTGTAATGGCTTTTAGATAAAGCATAAATCTCCAGTGGCATTGCCCAAGAGTGTCATAGCAGATTTCTCGGCTTGCTCTGATGAGATGCAGTCATAGCATCGTTTTTAAAAAATCTGAAGCATAAATTTTGGTGTGAACTAGGGGCAACCTAAGGTTGAACAATGTTTTCTTCACACATCAGAGAATTTGCTAGCTGAAAGCTATTCACAGTGTAATTTTTTTTTCAGTCTTATGCAGAACTTGTATAGGAGGACATAAAAAAGAAGCTATGTTGTCAGCTGAAGCATATGCAGAGAAATCTAGTTGCTTTACCAGAACATGCATAATAACAGCTGATGCTGCAGAGTGTGTGGGTTCCACAGAGGCATCAGTTGATAAATCCTGAATCTGATTTTGTATTTTTAGTTACTAATTGATTTATCCTACTGGGAAGTAGCTATGATGATAATTTTTCTTGCAGTTATTAAAAAATACAAAAATGTCAAACTATCTTACAGCAGGATTCAAAATTTCTCAGTATGTTAATTTTTGGTTATTGACATGAAAATTGCCAAGTTGGGGAGGGATTCAAGGTAGGGCATAATTTTTTGATGCATTATTCTTTTCCAGAACTGTTTTTGACAAGGAACATAATAACCCAGAGTATGTAGTTGTTCCAGGCTCTGTGTGCCTCTTTCAATTTCAAATGTGGTTTCTGTTCCTAAATCACGCTGGTGATTTCAAAAATCTTATTTTCCATGAGAAATACCAAAAGAAAAACTCCATACAAGGCCGTGTTTCACTTGGGAGTTGAGGCTGCTTCGAACCATTCGAGATGAGAAGAGACTGGAGAAAGTGTCTGGAAAAAGGAACGTTCGAAGCATGAATAATTCATTTCTTGCTTTAAATGAATGAGCGTTCATCGTTCTATTTTAATTGACACAATTAGTTTTCAGTGCAAGGCTCTCAGGCTTGGCAGGATCTGTTGTTGGTTTCTCGGTGCGGCGCGCGATCCGCGCGGTTGGGGCTCGGTCCCACCGGTCCCAGGTGTGGCCCTGCTCTGTCCCAGGTGACCCTGCTGTCAGCTGGCCCTGCAGATGGCACGGGGCTCCAGACGATGACAGGCTGCCTTGTGAAGTGGAAAGTGTAATTGCTGTGTTGACAAGGCATCATGTTGGATTTACTGATGGTACTAAAGCAAGGGAAGTGGAATCGTACTTGGCTAAAATCTCTCGCAAGGAAAGGCAAGTTTTTAATGCAGGGAGAATGGCTTTGCTGCCATCCTTAAAAACTTTAGAGGGTTTCCAAAAGTGTATTTTCGTCTTACTTCCTATCCATCAGCACAAGCAATTATGCCCAATGAACAGAAGCAGATTCCCATCCATTCTCCAACATTTTTATTACCGGTTTTAAGTGTCGGTTTTGCACACAGCCATCTGAATGGCTGCTGAAGGAATAGAGGTGACAGGGGAATGTGAAGCATGGTTCCAACAGAGACACATCCAAAACCACTTTAAACCATTCTGAGGTACCGACAAAATGACCCAAGACTGCAAAGGTGATCTATGACTACTACTAGCTTAGGTCGCCCAAGGAATTTCTAAATTCTTTTCTAATCTCCTCAGCAATTTTTGAAGTCTTTGCATTCTATGAAGCAACGCATTGCAAAGATAGTGCAGTATTTTATAACTATTTAATTTATATATAATATATAAACTATATAACTTATTTATAACTGCAATTTCTATCTTATATGTGTGTATGATGAACACACATATATAAATACATATAAATTTCAAAATCTCATGGAGCTGTTTCATAAAAAACCTAAATGTTCCTCTGAGACAATTTTCAAATCATTGTGTTATTAAAAGTATCATCACTGGAAAAGTTTAGCAAGGTTTCTGAAACTAAGAACTACCTTTAGATTGCTTGGATTTTGAAGTCTAAAAAAAATTAATGAAGTGCATGTTGTGCATATGGAAAAACAAATGTATTTGGGGAAGCCTCTTGGTTTGACATCATGTCTACATATTTTGATATTTAGGGCTTAAATAGGATAAATTTTGAAAATAATAATAATCTGTCTAAGGCAGCAGTGACTATATCTTAGCGAAGACAATATTGAACAGACCCTCAGATGGCAACATCTCCGGGCTAATGGCAATGTGTAAGCCAATCTATTCTTGGTTATAAATTTGCTACCACTTGTTGCCTATTAGAACAGCTGAATGCATTTTTATATTCCTCCTCTCCAGAAAAAGGTAGGCAGGTGCCTTTGAATTTACTGAAGTAGAAGGAAGATGGGCAGTAATTTAAATTTCATCTAGGTACTGAAGCCTCTTAACTAATGCAAATGTATGCTAAGTTAATGTGGCATGTTTACTACATTGATAATGACTGTGGTGATGAACATAGTTATGGAGATGGGTTTCAATAGTCAGGACTCAGCCCAGCTCACGTCTTCATATCTGCATTTGCTTGTTTTTCTGCACACAGCAATGAGAAGTGGCTGCACAGCTGGAAACAGGGCCACTTGTGTGCCTACAGGTGTGTGCAGGACTGAGGCCTGAGAGCCAGCCCCAAGCTGTGCTATCACTGAAGTTACATTTCCAAATATGTGGTGCTTTTGCAAACTTTGTGGACTTGTTCTTCCAAGTCGTGGTCCTTCTTGGACTACCTGTCCTATAGCCCAGAAGACACAGATTTTGAAAATGACTGAACCATATGAATTACCAGGGTCAGAGGGATGCTTCTCTTGTTTTGCCTGCAGGCAGCTGAAATTGGCTGCACTGTTTTGTTCCTAAAATACTATTTGATGTGAATTAGAAGCAATGAATCTTTGCCATGGCTGTATTTTCAAGTACATAAATTCCTTACACTGACTTATGGGAACAATTCCTCTCATGGTTATGAACTTGTCTTCAACTAGACCTTGTTGGTCAGACACGTTTATCTTTTAGTGTGTGGTGTGTGCTTGTGGTGAAATGCAGAGTAGAAAGCTGCTCATTTTCAGAATTATCCTTAAGATTCTCTTCTTACAATTCTTCAGTTTTATTGATTTGTGTTTGCTATCTGCATTTTTTTCTCACTGCAGCACCTTCCAAAACTGTCACTATTCAGTGTGCAGGGTAAACTGAGTGGAGAGAAGTAAAATTCTGGGCAGGAGGTGATGAGCACAATTGACCTTCAGCTTATCAGACATTTTTACAGCACTTTACTTTTTTATGCTGATTTTGGAAATGCTTTTGGGGACAATTTTCAAGTAGAAACGGCAGAACAAGAAAAACCATAAAACAATTCTGAATATTTTATGTCTGGTAGAGTTTTGTGGCCAATTTGGAACAGTAGCTGCTAAGTGCCAGGAGCTCTATGCCTCAGAATATTGTCTATTATCTGAACTTGCCACTGCCTGTAAAAGAATAAAAAATAGTGAGCTGTAAAGCAACCCAGTGGATATTCATGAATCATTAACAATGTGTGTATGAAGAGGATACTTCTTTAAAATTATTATTTTGAATTGCAATGAGTGTGAACTTGGCACATCCAGGGTAAGCTAATATGGGCAGCCTGATGTATCCCTGTTGGGGAAACACTGATTAGTTTCAACTTTGAACACGCTTGGTATGTGAAAACATTTCCTCCTTTTGTCCTTACTCTCTTCTTCCTCTTAGTGGCCTTTCAAACAGACCATAATCTTAAATACATCCAGAAAAAAAAAGAAAACTAAAAGTAGAGAGTTTGTATAGAAGTTTCTAAGTAAATACCTAGAAGTATCTAAGCTTTAGTATGAAAAGACTAGTTTATGTTACAGAAAAAAATATCAATAATCATGGAAATATTTAATAATCAGTGTGGTTAAAACCACTTTATAATCCTTTTTAGTTGATCAAACAGATAAATTTGAATTGATATACATAAAAATATTTCCCTTTTTCTTCTCTCAGAAGATAAAGTATCAGGGGCTGCACTTAGGAGGTTTGAAGTAAGAAGACATACTTGTGCTTTAAGTAGGAAATGAATTGCAATTTCCAGCCAGGCTATAAATCTTGAAACCTCAATATAAAAGCATTTATGGTGTATCCATGGGGCAGAACAGATGTTGAGTTCTGCAGCATGTATTGAATATCTCAGGCAGTGAGGCAGTGGCAGCATCACTCTGGCAAATGCTGCACAGCCTCAGGAGTCAATAACTGCTATCAGTGCAAAGCTGAAACCCTGTACAAAGGGGAGCCTAACTTTTACCTAATTTTCAGCAGTTTCTAGCACAATATGAGAATGTAGAGGATAAATTGCCAAAGCCTGGCTCACTGATATGTACCTCAAGGTAATTCAGTGTTTGACTAAACAAAAGGCTGCAGGCATTAATGATTTCCCTCTTGCTCTTCTCTCCTCTGGGTGACATCTGACAGGCTTGGGCATCATTTGCTTTTGACATAGCTTCTGCAGTTGACTGAAAGGCAAAATTGAAAAGAATGCCTGTGCTAGTTAGTGCAATACATTTAAACCATGCTGTGTTTCCTTAGCTCTACTACACTTGACCACATTCATTTAGGATGCCTGTGTGTCAAAATCTATCCTGACTGTGTGCCTGTAAAATAGGAATGAATAAAGATCATTGTTTTCTTTGGCCAGAAAAATAATCTCTTAAGAATGTTTCTCCCTTACGTCCTTGAGCTGCATGTATTAAGACCTGCAAAAATAATTGTAGCATTTTGCTTAATTATACTGAGGTACTTCTGTAGACTCACCTCAATACATTTAATTCAGTATTTTCAGTATTTCTAATTTCCACAAAACTCCTATTCAGATCAATTCAATGGAAACTCCTGCTGATCAGTTCAATACAAATCAGCATTTCCTTACTTATGAGAGAACCACCTATTTTTTATTTGGAATTGAATATCTGTGTGTTTATGTATATGCATTTTTCCCCAGCTGCTGCTTTGCTACTAAATCCTCTGATTTACGACAGTCTCATAATGGCTCTGTTTCCCCTACATAAAACAGAAAATGCTGTTTACTTTCATCCTTGATGACTCTTATTGAAATAAACACATATAGATGCTGCCAGAGACAAGGGAAATGATGTTCTGCAAACAGCAGTGACCCCAATAATTGCCCTGGTAGCTGACAGGCAGCCACAGCCATGGCAGGCACAGTGTGCAGGGAGCAGAATGTGCCCTTGAATGCAATAATAACTTATGTTGCTAACACATTCTGAGGTCTAGTTCAAAGAGCCAGTCAACCTCCAACTTTCCACTGGCTCCCATGCTGACTAGAACAGTGCTGTCAAAACAGCACAAATGTAATAATATTCCATGTCCTCTTTGTAGAAAAGGTCCTGTCCCACCTTGCATATTTGGGGAGTTCAATCATGACAGAATGTGAGCTTAGTGAGGAGCAGGACTTCCGTCAGATGCTGCTGCAAGCTGTGGGATTTCAGAGAAAGCTGAATGTGCACTGCATTTCAAAGGCTAAGAAGGCATCAACTGTAAAAGTGCAGACTTAAAGCTCCAGAAAACTCTTTGCCCTTTGCAGGCCTTGGAAAAAGAAAAACTTTCCATCTTGAAGTAGTTACAGATCCCTTTTTTTTTTCCTCAACCAGTGAATTTTCCATTAAGCTGGGCTTTCATGTGAAAATACTAAGAAATTGTTGATTTCAATAACGCGAAGCACAGATATGTTCTTAGAAACTGTTTTTCATCAGACTTAATGGAAACTATGATTCAGTGTGCTGTCAGATAAGAAGTAAAAGTGGTTTTTTTCCAGGCTGTATCTTCTAGAAATGCTTGTTGGCCAAACTTATCTAGAGTTAGGTTTTTCCAGATGCTTAATGTCTGTTAAAACTGTGTGTGCATGCTCTTTTCCAAGATCTTCATTATTTAGCATTTTATAAGGAAGCAGAGTTCTCTGGATTTCAGATCTGGTTAAATTATAAACCGATCTGTAAAGTTCTCCATGCATTCTTGACAAGTTGCTTCATCCCACTCTTTTGACTGTGGTTAAGGAAGTGATATATGTTTCATTTAGAAAGTCTAGATGCCCATCACAGACATTGGCAGAGAAGCTGCAATTGTATTTTTATTCCACAGGTCAAATCATCTTGTAGTGAGGGACTCTGAAGATTTCAGTCTCTCTAATTAATATAAACAAGTGCATTACCCTTTAGTCTGTTTCTGAAATCATACTTACAACATGCATTTTCCAAAAAAAAAATTGTTTATTACTACACATTCTGTTCTAAGGCAAAATATCTCAATGCTTTGTGTTTTTCACTTCAATATCATTGACTTTTTTGGTGTGTGTACAAAGTGTACTGCATATTGCTGAGAGCACCCACCTGTCTTTGCGGTCTGTAGATGTGTCCTTTGACCACCCCATACCGTTGATACCTTAAAATGAAGCTGTGTCTCTTGGAGAAGGCTGAGTACAAACTGGCTAAGCAGAGCTATGCTAAGAGCAGGGTCAGGAGAGGTCACCAAATGTGCTTCAAAAATCCATACATGTGCAGCTGTTTTGACAGGAAAGTGATTTCATAAATGGTTCTGCTCAACCACTTTAGTTTCACTTCCCTCAGCTGAAGGAGGGGATATCTGGTTAATGGGACTTATGCAGAGGGACAGAGATTTACAGCGGATGAAGGGCTGAAGAGGAACCTACAATGCTGTGCTGTTGAGAAAGGAAAAGGCTACAGAGAACTTCTAGAAAATGTCTTATGAAGAAAGGTTGCAGGAATTGATGCTGAATTTGTCCAGAGACAAAAAGACAATTTTGGTCTATGGCACTGCAGTTTTCAGACAAGTGAAAGGTAAGAAGGGATTAAACCTCTCTCTCTCTCTGTACAAATAATGAGCAGGTGCTTGAATTAAATCAGGAGTAATTTTATTAGGCCCTGAGAAAAGATGTAAGGAACAAAAGGAAAGTGCTTCATTTACCAGCCAAGGGAGACTGTTAAATCCTGATGTCTGACACGTTCCTGAAGATCATCATCGTGCATCCATCTGGAATGGCATGGTGCTACTGGTTTCTGCTTTATGACAGAGAGACACTTATCTTCTCTCTCCTATGGAGGTGGAAAAAACCAGGCAGGTTAAAATTTCCAAGTGCAAATAGATGCAGCATGGTGAAAGTGGAAGAAAGCAGTCATGAAGAAATGGGCAAATCTGCAAATGTGTGATGTGCTAAGTCAGTAAGCACTTGTAGCATCTGTTCTTTGTAAACCATGCACCAGACCTGATACTGAGGCAACAGAGCAGTGAACAGAGTATTCCTGTGGACGTGCCCAATGAATCCAGGTCCAAGTCCCCCAGATGTTGCAGTTATGGCAAGAATAGCACACACCCTGGATTTGTATTACAGAAAAAACCCTGCAGAGTTCCATCAGATGCCTGAAAACTGCAAAGATGAAAAGGTAGCAGCTTGATAATGTGGTGCAGAAAGGCATTAATTAGTGTCTTAGCACCAGAGCTTTGGGGGGAAAAGGCTCAGACAGCTGGCCCCTGGTGCAGCAGTGAGAGCAGCGCTGGCTGAGGATGGACACCGAGCATTGGTGTGACAGTGACTGCAGCAGGCTGGGCAGGAAAGTGCCACTGTGCTCAGAATCCACACTGCCCAGGGAGCTGGGCCAGCCACTGTGTGCTGCATTTACTGCTACCGTGATGGGCATCAACAGGGATATCCTCTGCATGCAGGCTCTTCCCTAAATACAAAAGGAAACCAGCCCCACTTTCAGGATATCATTTCACTATTATTTAAAAGGCAAATGAATTCTCAACTTTCAATGGCTAAATTCTTCTAAGAAAGATCAGCTGCTTTGGCAAAAATGGGCCTTAAAATTGGCTCAGATTTTAGTGTTCTCCCCATTGATTAAATCTTGCATATGTTGTTGAAGAGGGACTTCCACAGCAAAACTCTGTAGCCGCATCTTGAGTTAAATACAGAATCTCTTTAACTATATAAGAGTACAGGATGAATATCAAAAAAGAATCTTTCTCCAAATCCTCTGCTCAAAAATGCTGAATGGGTTTAAACATTCTAACAAGGATTTCATGCTGTCAGTAACAAAATCCACAGATTGAGATTTTGGACAAGGGCAGCCTTTTATAAGGGACCCTACTTGGTGCTGGAGCTGTATCTGGAATTGGTGGGGAAGAACTGAGCAGCACAGTCTGCAGAATTTCAGATATTAAAAGGCCAAAATACAGATTAGGCTGGGAAAGCTGCTAGTGATTTTACTTTGCTCCAGGTGAGATTTTCACAGTTGTTTCTCTGGAATTATTGTACTTCTGTGCAAGTATTATGCAAGCTAAACATACAACGTTCACAAGACAGAATTAAGAATGTCCCAAAGAATCTTTAGGTCCTTACTTAAAACAGACAGTGTACAATGGTACATCTCTATAGTTGCCATCATGAGTCGTTAATTTTTTTCACACTGTCACTACTCATTTCCTATGATAAATCAGGAGGAAATGCACTCAACTAACCCCCTGATGTTAATAATTGCAATGCCAGTGACAAGTTTTTATATTTGGAAAAAATTGCTGCAAGAAGAAAATGGTAATTACTGCAGAAAATCCAGAAATGCTTATACTTGATGGGCACTCTGATTTGTGAGATAACTAATTTGCTAACCACACACAATACAGCTACAACAACTTTCTAAAATTGTTTTGTCATTGTAATTATACCTCATGCCAGCAGTTCTAAGCAAAACTTGCTATTAGCTTAATTGAGGAAAGAAATGAAGTGAAAAAATATCTGATTTAGTGGTCCAAAAGCTGCTGCAGGTGCACAGCAAACCCAGGAAATGGGTCCCTGGAGAACACAGGTGTCAAGTCTTGATCCTGGAGCACTAAAGATAAATGCTGCCAATTACTCCAAAGGTGCTTCAGGAATAGATGTACTCAATGGGTTTGCCTACTTTTGAAACAGCGGAGTGAATTGAGCTATACATTGTATTTCTGAATCTTTTACCAAGTGTGTGTCCTCGTGCTGGCTTAGCTGGGAGCTGTGAAGTGCATTTACTTGCTTGTCTGGCAGAAGAGCAGCCTGAGGGGCTGAATGAGGAGCCCATGAAGCACAGGAGGACAGGGCTGTGGGCTCCCATCGTGTGTGGAGCACACTCTGCCAGCTTCCCTCCTAACCCTGCCAGACAGAGCTGGGGTTTGCTGGCAGAGAACAGCAGTGCTGATCATCACCTACTCCTTCCCATCCTGAATCCCTCCTGCAGGAAAGGCCAGGACCTGAATTTGGTGACATTATTCCTGGCAGGGTAGCTGCTGTCATGCAGAATGTGACTGCACCATACTGGCTTTATAGAGCACAAGAAATGGAAAAAGATTTTTTTTTTTTTTTTGAATGTAAGATCTGGCCAGTGAGCAGAACCCCACATGATTTTACAGCAGTGCCTTCTGCATGAAATACTTCTGTCAGACTCTACCAGCAGAATCTTCTAAAGCAGCGCAGTTACAGTGCTGAAGGTCCCTCTTGCCTTCTCAGCAAGGCTTGTCTGGCTTGCTTTTGGCAAAAATAATTCCTGCCCTTTATTGAGTATTTTTTATAAGCTGGAGTGGGGGCAAAAGAGACTCTGCTTTATTTTAACAGCACAACCTTTGGGGGTTTTCTTTAATTATTTTGCTGCTTATTCTTTAGTGTCTGGGGTAAAGCTGATTCTCTTGGCTTCCAATCTGCCTGCTTATCTACTCTCACTTTAAGAAAATTAATGGGAGGTATCTTTGACGCTGTGTGAAGTGATCTGAGAGTCAGCAACTCGAATCCAAAATATTTGCTTCATCTTGAAAGTCATTAATTTGTCCTAGAATGCTGTCAGGATTTTTAAGCTAGTGAAAGGTAATCTGCTGTCCTGGTAAATACTGTTTTGTGTATTGAGGGAAGCAAGTGGTGATTTTTTCCCAGTTTGATTGGTTTTTGTTATTAATTTACGCTGTTAATCAGTTTTATTAGCAAACTACAGAATAAAAGGTGAATGTCCACACAGGGTGAGACCTTCATATCACTGGGAAATGCTCAGATGCATCTGCAGTCCTTGTTTATCAGCAGTTATCAAAATATGAAGTATGTAAAGCCTTACATATGCCTGAGGGAAAGTAATTTAATCATAAACATGTGGATTTAAGCTGATATCTGTGACCAGGTTAAAATTAATGATGTAATCTGGTCTCAGGTAATCTACATTTTAAATAGCTTGCTGAAACAAAATTTCCAAGGTCAAAGATGTAATGCCAGTTTCACTCACATATGTCATTACAGTGCTACTAGAGTGAGGCTTAAAATGCTTATTCACAGTCATCATCCAGTGTGTTTCATAAGTTAGCCACGAGTGTGTTCACCATTTGTAGCTGTAGTATAAATGTACCAATATTTATATTTACAGACAGTTTTGACTATCATTCCCAGTGGCTCTCAGAAAGCAATGTCTCCTATTTTAGTTGGTGGTGATAGCAAGGACCATTTCCAATAAAACACTTTTCCTTCCCAAAGTTTTAGCCATTGTGACTTTAAGGGACTTAAATCCTTAAAAGAACTTATTTTTAACTGGGGAAACACTCTTCTTACCTTTTAGTTTGAAGGCTGATGTCAAAATGATGCCATAAGTAGGATTTTGGATCAAACCATGCCCCACTCCTTGCATGAAATTTAAGGGTTTTTTTCAAGAGCAGCTCTTGGAAAGTCAAAGGGAATAATTAACTCAGAAGAGTGGTTCTACCTGGTTGTTAAGGATTATAGGATATGGTTCTTTCTGGGCCAAACTGATAGCCTTGCTCCTTACTGATGTGCGTCTTGGCTCAAGCAAAAGCAGATGTGTAACTAACTGAACATACTGAAATGCTCATAGTCTTACTCCATTAGTCATTAAGGGTAGAAAACAGAAACTTTGTCTTGGTTTTGGTTTTTTTTTAAAGAAAGTCTTAGTAATTGAATATGCTATTTTAATAAATCTTAAATACTGTCATGCATATAGAAATCTTCAACTACAGCTTAGCAATGAGGGATTCTGGGTACTCAGATTTGGGCTGACCAATGTTGAAGGCATGAAAACACTGGATTTTACTTTTTAAAATATCATTACTAAAGTAGACTACTATCTACTGCTTTATCTATCTGAAATACCTATTTCGGATAATTTATTGATCTGATTTCATCATTGACATGCTAGGATGAGGATTTTTTTCATGCTGTGTGACTCAGCAAAATAGTTTTGTTTCTTCTGGAGATCAAAATTTAAAATAAGCTCTGCACCATTGTAAATCTAAGTTATTCCATCTTGAAATTTTCAGGATTTATAGTGTCATTGGTTGGATTTTGGTGGTTTTTTTGTTTTGTTTTTTATTATTATTATTAATTGCTGAAAGGAGTACATGCTTAGTTTGAAACCTTTTAAATTTTTTTTTAAGATTAAGTTGAATTAAGTACCATCTCTAAAAAAGGGTATCTCAGCTTTGTAAAGCAGCTGTAGCTATAAAAGCATCTGTAGTTTCTGAAGGTCCTGGGAATCTGTTTTGAAGCAAAGCAGTTCTCTGCATAGCCATGAAAGCTCTGAAATTTGAAAAATATTTATAAAGTCTCACTCAAACTCTGAATGATAAATCTATTTCTAATTGTACTTCTGCTATAAAGACACTAAATTCTTCTTTGCTTTATTATACATATTTATAAGCCTTTTTTAAAAACGAAATCATAAATCAGGGATAAATCTTCCTTTAGAATAACAGGACAAGTGGATTAAATCTTCCACAGATGTTCAGCATATTAATAATGCTTCAATATGAGTTTCTCTATAAAATAAATATATGGCCACTAGTGAGATTCTTTTCAGTTTCATTGTGTACCTGGGTCCTACATCTTACCCAGACACAGTTTGTTCCCATGCTGTGAATATACAGAGCAGTAGCATGAAAGCCAAAGATCAAGAAGTAAGATCTACCTACACCAGTAATCTTAAAATGGTGTCAAATCCCATGGAAGTGGTGAATAAATGAGTATTGGTCTAGGATACAGCATCCCAACTAACAGTGAATTTTATTTTTTGTATGTTCATTTTAGAAAGCAGTAATTTTCTGAAAGCTGTTTAATGTTCTGTCTAAGAATGACAACACAATTTCATCTTGAAAATGAGGTGGTTAAATAGATGGCAACAAATTGATTAAATTCAATTAACAGATGAAACATGTAAAGTTAAATGGGCAGTATTTGGACTTGCAGATATGCAAGTCTTAATTATCCGACAAGGAATGCAAGGCATTAATTTCCTTTTTTTTTTTTTTTTAGATGACCAATAAAAGATATACACATACACATTAATAATTGCACACAGTACATAAAAGTATGGTTGATTTAGCTTTGAGTTTTGCTTGTTTGCTTTGGTGAGAGCCACAAAACTAAGAGGGAAATCTCAAGCAGATATTTATTTGTTAACAAGAATTTCTTTTACTGTCTGCAGAGGTTTTTTCTAGCAAAGCTAAAGAGGAAATTTTCTCTGCTGTGCCAATGATATTTCTACTGAAAGCCTTGACTTAATGCAAAGTTAATATCTACCTAATATCTCTTTTTAGACTTTGTAAATAAAAGTGCAAATTGAATATTCTGTATAAGCAGTTTAATTTAATTAAACAATTGAAGTTGAGGTATAGCAGAATTATGGAAAAATTTACTGAAATTGACCCCACTGCTATAATTGTTTTTCAGCAGTTGTGTTTTCTACTGCTTGATTTGCCTGATATTTTCCCAGTAGCCTTCCATCTGGATATAATACATTATGCAAAGCCTAGTATTCTGTGTGAATGCTTCTGTAATAATAGTTTTCAGGATATTGGTCTAGATCTTTCTGGTTTTATGCCAGTGGTGAGGGTTCTATTAACTTAACTAAGATAAAATATGCCCATTTAGAAAACAACCATGTACTGGCTTTCAAAAGGTTTGATGCAAAACTTTGTTTTAAAAAAAAAAAGTTAAAAATTACTTAGATCACTGATAATAGATCACCACAATTCTCATATTTTTGTGGCATTAAGAATTGACTGGCAAGAACAGCTGGGCCAATTCTTTTTATTTTAGCTAATCTCCCACTTTCCCTTTTATCTTGGGGCATGAGTTGGCAGTGGTGGTGTGGGTGTTTGGATATGTTTATGAAAACATTATCAGTTATGTTTATGTTGGTCACAGGTTACATATTTCCATCTGGGCATTTTAAAGAGTCTTTTGTAAGTATTTTGAAATGGTGATCAGAGTTGCTGGCAGCGTTGGTTTTCCATGTTTACAAACTGCAGAGGAGCTGTGTATTGGGCACTTTAAGTGTTTGCCAGCCCAGGATGTCCAGGTGTGCACCTGGCAGCTCAGGAGAGGTGGAGCACCTCGTGCTTTTGCCCTCCATGGCAGAGATGGATGAGAAAGGAGCTGAGCCTCTGAAACCCCACGCTGTTACTAACCCTGAGCAGTGTCACCTCTCAGCTACTGCTCAAAACAGAGCTTGCAAACCCAGGCCATTGCGGTGGTGGGCATTGTCCTAGGGTGACGTTGTGATGCTTGTATCCTCATCCATGTGTTCTGTTCATGCTGGATATTATTCTGTGCCTTCAAGACTGGCTCTGAAGAGTGAATGTTTTCTTTGGGTTTCTTATCAGCTGCTCCCCCATGGCTGGTGGGACACAGAGATGGGGCAGTACGTGGTGCTGCTTTTGCTCTTTTTCTTTTGCTTTGCTCTCGCTCTTGCTCCTGCTTTGCTTTGCTCCTTAGCTAGTTTAGCTAAACAGTCCAAATTTCTTCCTGGACTGTTTCTCCTTTCCTCTTTTTGGACCTACTCAAACCTGCTCCAGACTGGGACCTGGGAGAGTTTATCAGTTTATCCCCTCTAGCACTGGAGGGACTGAGAACAGAGTGCCCACCCCAAGAGAGGCTTTCTGAATTTGTCATCTTTTTCAGAGTGGTGACAGAGTGGTGTCATCTGGTATTGTTCATTCTGTGTGCTGGGGGTGCTGTGCCTGTTAAATAAACAGGTTCTTTCCACTTCTCTCAGAGGAATCCTTCCCGAACAGGTTGAGGGAAGGGGCCCCCCTTTGGAGATTCTCTCCCAAATCTGCCCTAAAACAGGAGAGTCATTCCCTGCAGCCTGGAGGTCTGCCAAGAAAATGTCTGTTTTGCTTTGAGCCTGTTGATAACTTCTAGTGAAAATATAAAATATTTACCTTTTCATTAAAAAATTTAATTGGTGTTTGAGAAAATGCAGCTTTGTATCTGCTAGTGGTACTTGCTGATTTTTCCAGCTTTCATGAACAGTCTTCTAGAATTAGGACAGATTTGATAAAACCTTTAAATGGAATATAAATTGGATTCCATTGGAATCTAATTGCTCAGAGTAGGAAACAAAATGGTGAAATCCTTTGCTTCTGATCTGGCTGAATGTCTGTGTAAAAATAGACATAATACTCTGTTGGAGATGCACAATACATGCAAGCACATATACCCTATTTGTATAAAATCTGTCCATGCATACATAGTCTGTATGTGTTTGTCTATTTAGGTGTGCATACACACTCACTTTTTTGCCAGTATCCTTACACCTTCAATGTGCCATTACAATTTTATTTGTATTGATGAACATGGATATGATGACAAGCTTATTTTCAAATTAGCCTAGGCTTTTATAAGTTTATTTAATTTATTCAAATACTGTGTAAAAATATTTCCAGTGCATGATAAGCAATCATTACTCTTATCTCCCCATAAGACAGGCATTTCTGGATTTTTGATTGATGAGAAAACTTAATCCTTACTAAAATCCCTATCAGAAGCCATACTGAATGTATAGTATAATTGTGTGTGGGTTTAATGTGTAGTTGTGTAATATATGTTATTACATAGCTAAAATTCAAGTTTCTCTGTGTGAACCCACTAGTTGTGAGTTTGAGTCAATGTATGACTCTGTTATGCATGGCAAATATTTGGAGAGTGCTGGCAGGGGAGTAAGCACAATTATTGAATTACACCATTTCATCTTTGTTACTCCATAAAATCAGATTTTGTCATGCAGTGGCTGTTGTAAATGTCTCCCAGTGGCTTCCTCCTCTTCCCCTCATTTGCTGATCCCCTTCAGCCTCTGGGTGTTGTGAAACTGCCCAAGTAAGGCCTCAGAATTTCCTGGAGGGGGTAGCCTTGGTCTCTGCAGGTGCAGCTGGAGAAGCTGCAGAGCCTGGCAGGTTCCTGCTGCCATGGCAGGGACAGGACTGGACCACCCTGAGCTGACCTGAGAAACTGCCCCAGCTCCATCTGCACTGTCCACTGTTAAATAATAACAGAAATTACAGTTTTCTCTATGCTCTGCAATAGAAGGCCTTAGCAGAAATACTCTAAAGGTACATTTTTAGAAGTAGATTTGCCTCTAACACAGTCTAATAATGATTTTTTCATTCTTAAGTAGAAAACAATCTTTTTCAGTGGAAAAATAACTGAGTACTTCAGCACAGATAACTTGTTCAACCTATGGCAGTAGACAGCCAATTTTCACCTTAGGTTGAAAAATTTACCAATCTTGCTGAAGAACTGAGCTGTAGATTATAAGACCCTTTCTTTTCTCTTCATAAAGCTATTTCTGTGTGTTTTGAGCTAAATGAAAACAGCTGCATATCTCAAATTATGCATTCAGGGAGAATTTTGACATGATACTCTTCAAAACACAATTAATTTTAATCTTTCTCATGCAATTTTCTGTCAAAAAAAGATTGATGGTGCTTTGTTTTTCCTCTTTTCACTATAATTTTGACAGTGAAATATCAGAGTATATTAAGGAGTCCATTAGACATCTGATTTGAAAGCATGTAATTCTTATTCAGACTATGACCAGGAGTATGTAGCCTATCAATTTCATATTCAATGTTTCACGAAGCAAATCCAAAATGTGACAATGTGACAGATACAGCTAAAAGAAAGAAAAGGAGCCCCGATATGCTGCCATGATATATTTCTTTAAACAGAAAAGTCCTTAAGTATCTGTACACTATTACAATACAGTTTGTAAGGCACCAACAGCTTAATTTAGACCTTTAAGTGCTATTTCTACAGGCTTTCTTATTTGGATCTCTGCAGATTAACTCTGGAGCAGAGGTAGCCCTCACCAGCAGTGCTGAGTGCCTGAGGTGTGCGCTACCAAGTGTGCGGCCAAGAGCCATCATTGCAGCAAATCCTCAGCATTTATTAACATCAACAGGGATACTGATAAATCAAATGGAGAAATACTTGAACAGCAGTTGTTCTGAATGCATTATTTTCCCTTCTCATTTTTCCTAATGCAGTGTTTGAAATCCACCAAGACCATTTGTTCAAGCTCCTGTGCAGATGTTGTGTGTTCTTCCCACTTTGCTCTTTACCTGAATACGAGTGGATCAGCAGCAAAATTTTCTGTTTACTGTTGCAGTTAGCAACCTTAGAGATTTGCAAAGCCTTGTTTTCCTGGTGCCTGCTCAGGCGCTACAGCAAAACAAGGGACGACAGCATAATCCCTGACATGGCAAAAGATGTAGGATGCCTATGCTGTTGAACAGCCCTGACCCATCTCTGAATATTGGTATCTGCTCAGCCAAATAATTAACACAGGGTTTTGTCATGATCCGTGAAAATTGTCTAGATTTCAAGAGCATTCTTGCTCAAAAAAAACGCATGTTGGGGGGGAGTTTTCTCAAAATTGAAATTTCATGTTAATAAGAGGAGGGGTTCCATCCGGTTAGTATTTCCTTTAGTAGAAGGAAGTTCTTGCTTGCATTGCTTTCCAGGTTAAGGGCTAAGATCCATAAATTCAGAGGGAAAATGCAGCTCATTTTCACAGCGGGGACAGAGTGCCCTGAGCCCCTTTATTGGCTTTGTGTCGGCCCTGGAGCCCCAGGGGAGCTCCCAGCTGGGACTGGGGGGGCTGCAGCCTGGAACTGCTGCTCTGGAAGGGAACTGGGAGGGGGCTTTTAGACAGCTGTACCACAGTAATCAATGAGATAGGAGAGGCTTCTCACTCTTGGAAAGATGCACAAAGGACATCTCCAACTCCTGAAATCCTGGAAGTGGTTCTTAGGCAGAAGGGTTGCGCAGTAGTAGAAAAAGTCACTCTTAATTCAGTGCGCATCTTTAAAGCCAGATGTATGTTTCTAAACTATAATTTTACTTCCAGTTATTAAACACAATAAAAGTCTGGTTTGATTTCTAATGATAATGAATTTTAACTCTGCTAAAATTCTACGTGAATTTGCAAAATTAAACTTGTGGTTCCTTTTCCTTTGATTGTGAGATTCAGACATTCTTCCCAAACATCTTGTAAATTCTGTAAAGTTACTTTTAATCATTGAGTTTTGCAGCTATTTTCCACCAGATTTGCCCTCTTGATTTTTTTTTTTCATTATGATAAGGGAGTGGCTTGCATTAAAGAAAAACTTAAACATTTTAATGGTACCAAGTAAAAAAAAAAATCAATAAAATTGTTATAGCCTAATGATATTTCTGCTGTTTTTCAAACTGTTCAGCATTTCTGAGCTAGATATTCTTCTTAATTTAAAATTATATAGACTTATAAAATGTGTCTTCTCTGCATATTATTGGAATAATGTGAAATGTGCTCATGGAAAAATTAAATGGAAAAAAAAAAAATCATTTTCCTCAAAAATTACCCAGCCAGTGATCCAGTGGCATTATGGGGATTTCAAACATAAGGTGTCTGATGGGGTACAGTGAAACAATGTCAGACAGTATACATCTTGAACAGGATTTATGAAAGCCTGAGAGAGTTTTGTAAGAGATATATGAAACTTAATAAATTATTCTTCCCTCTGGGCCCAGTATCATCTGTACTGGCATCCTATTATTATTCAGAATTGCTTGCAGTAATACCTCTGGCAAATAGATTTCCTGATGCTGCTGCAGCCTGTGTTATGTGGATAAATGGCATTTTGTTTTGTTTGCAAACCCCCAGGTCATTTAACACAGTTCTTGAAATTTTAACAGGCAGTTGAGCAATGATAATAGAATAATATTTACAAATTCAGTAAATAAACATTGTCTCTCATTCCATTTGATCTGTTCCTCTGTCACAGCTCAATATTCAGTGACATTGTGACTGGAAAGCGAAGAGCCTGGCACAGAGAATGCTGCATGGCCCCTGAGCCTTGCTTCAAAATCACTGTTTGGTTTGCACTTAGAGCATCTGTTGGACAGGCATGATTGTTGCATTTGTTCTATCTCATGTAACCAACACAATGCTTTCTTAATCTTTTTAGGAACCTTTGTTTTGTCTAGAAAATGTTCTTGAAAATTTCCAGTAACTTGCCAAAAATGCCTGAAGCGTTCACCTTATATAACCTACGTTTAATGTGGAAGGGACAAATTTCAAGTGACTGTAACTTGACGCTTATCAAAATTGTAGCTATACCAGATAACATGATATTAGCAGTTCTGGGGCTCACAGGAAGTTTTATCTGACTACAAAAAGCAAAGTTCTTTGAAACATCCTCCGCCTATTTCATCACTAATTCTGTCTGATTTTTCTTACAGTTCTGCCTATACAGTCAGGAACTGACTATTTTTTTCTTTGCCTGGTACATGTTTGGGTTTTCTTTCATTTTTACCTTCACACAAATTTCCAGTGTGTGTATTTCATGTAATGCTTAGCAAACTGAGAAACTGCATGAGATGTATTTGTAGAAAGAGAAACCAGTTGAACAGAAGTTAAAGGATTCCTCGCTCAATGTTTTAAAAGCAAGAATTTATTTTTTTTTTTACAAATGCTTTAATTTCAACCGAGTTTTCTGTTTACTCCTCTAGGATTTAGCATATTTGCAAACTATCTTATTTTGCTGATTGCATCCTGATTTTGCCTCAGTCATTGGCTGGCACTGGGAGTCTCTCTGCAGCCTTTGGCACCAAAGCTGAGGTTTGTGTTTGGTCTGTCTGAGACAGCAGCACCCTGTGGGTCCCCTCTGTGTTTCTACCAATATTGAGTGATGCCATTTTACATGGTAAAGGTTGATAGCAAGACATAATCACAGATTTCTGAGATTTCTTATTTTCTGGTATTTTCACCTAGAAATAGGGCATTGCATGGAAGACTATGGGGTTTTGAGAAAATTTCTGATGGATAAATTTTCTATTACAGCTAGATTGTGCTGCTACTCTGTAATGTTTCTCTGTTAATAAAATGCAGAAAAAATTGCTATAAACTATTTAATGAAAGATTTTTTTTCCTTCATCTTTTGCTCTTAGCATTTTTAAAGTAATATGTCTACAAGAAAATGGCTTTGTGCAGTCTTATGACTGATTTATCACAAAATGCATATTACATAGACTGGCATTCATATCAGTGCCTTCATGTAGCACAGGAGTGCAGGGAGAAATTGTTGAAGGAAAGGTAATCAAAAACCAGGCGACTGTTCTTGTTACTGATTCATGATAATACAATATAATAAACAAAGTAACATTAAATATTTATAGTATTAAAAATTATTATCAAAAGCAAACTAGTTTTGATAGAAACATTAAATTTTCCATCTACTTGGGCTGCAATGAAATTCTGTGACGCTGCTATGAGCTGTAGAGTGATATGGAAATACCTAAAGCAAGCTGAACTCCCAGGAGGAGTCTAATTGCAGCAGGGTGGCAGTTCAGCAATTCAGGCTGTTTCCCCACCAAAGGAGTTCTTTCAACATGAATCCAAGCTGTGAGCTATGAAGATTGCCTGTAGAGTAGATCAAATTTCTGTCACACATCTTAGAACATTTCTGCTCTTTTCTATTTTTACTCTAGAAATGGGAATATTTTGCATGGTGGGTCTCCCTGCGAAGCTAAAAGAAGAGGGAGGAATTTTCTGAATATCCTATTTGCTCCCTAGGATGTGTAACCTTGCTGCACCATGACTGAAGGCTCTGTTGCCTTTGTTTGGTGGAGGTGCTGAGCTGGCTCAGAAGTTGTGTGCCAAATTTCATGTGTAAGAACAGTAGAGAATTCCCCCTCCTGTTCCCATGTGCAGTTCTCTGTCCTACTGCCATCAAACCTACTCAGTAGATTTCCAAAGGCAACCAGAGACAGATTTCAGTGCAAGTTATTAGATCTCTTTCAGATAGAAGGCCAGGAAAAGAAGCTGCTGAAGCTGCAGCAGAGAAATTGTAGCTTACTTAGGAAAAAACAGGTTTCGGGGGGGGAGGGGAATTAACATAATTGAACTCTACAAGAGAAGCCTGGCATAAATGCCTGGATTAGCAGTGTAGAAACAATGCAAGGAACCAACTCCTAACAGGAGTCAGTGGAGAAGGGAGGCTTTGTGCATGTTTGGCCTTAAGACCAACCTTTTCTCATCTAAAATCAGCAGGAACAACTCTGAAAAGGATTCTGATTCTTCTGTGTTGCAGAGTGTGTGTGAGTCCTACCCCCAGGCTTCCTAGAGCACTCTGCTGTGAAATGCTGAAATCAGAGGGAAGGTTCTCTGAGGCACTGCCTCATAGCTGGGCATCTTTTTTTTAGCTATCAGGTGCTATAATTGCATCAGAGTTGAATTTCTGTGCACAGAATAATAAAAAAATCCAAAGCATCTAAAGCTGACAGTTTCTATATTTTTGGTGGTTTCTGTGGCTATAAATACTGTTTTGGAAAATATTGTTGGGAACATGAGTGACTAATCCTGAAATGAGTTATTCTACCAGTGTGGCATTTGTTCTGGTCTTTTCTGGAGAAATCTGTATAAAACTAGAAAAGGAAAAAAAGCTGTGGAAAGGGAAAAGGAGATCAAAATTAATTTGAAATGTAGATGAAGCTGACCCTGTGGAATAAAAAAGCAAGCAGTAAGTAAAATGTTTAGGCAAGCTTTTCAGAGCTCATTACTTGCCTGGATACTCAAGCACCTGAAAGTCCCCCTAGTTAGCTGTCTACACCTTCAGGCAGAAGCTTTTCCTTTAAAGGTAAAGCTTCCCCCCCCCCATACTTCTGAGAGAAACACCATAGCAGTTGGCATGTGCAAAGTGTGTGTGGAAAATAAGAAGTGAGATGGTTGAATTTTTTTCAGAGTAAGTTGTGATTGACTGCGATTCCTAGCAAGCAAACCTAGCATGACATATTCTACTCAAGATCTTAAGTCCATGTTAGTGATTAGATATTTGGTTCAGTGTGGTTACTGAAGAGCATCAATTCATTGCACTGTGCATAACTTCAGAAGCAAATGCTTCTTAAAACACATTTAGGAAGTAGTTAAATGTTTGTCTCTTGAACAGCGGTGAGATAATAAACTCCTGTTTGCTGCCCATAAGTTCCTGCTGTCATAGCATCATGGTAGCTGCTTTGTAGCATTCTTTCTTGTGTTTCAGCATCTCTAACACTCAAATTTATTCATAATTAAATAATTTTTCCCCACTGAGCTTGCATTCTGCAGTAAGAGTAGCTCTATATCTAGGCATTTGACAGAATGATCTGCTTTTAATTCATCCCTCTGTCATTTTCAGTAGTTTAATTCATATTTTAAAAATCTGAACATGCTTTGAATTCTGATTTAAATAGAAAGGCTTTTCTACTTTGAGAGAGTAAAAAAATAAACCAAACGTTACAATACCCACAGAAATACTATTGCTACGTATATAAACCAGAAATATTCATCTACAACTATACCATGACTGTTTCCAGAAAGAAAATATACTATGCTAGCTATAGGTGCTGTTACTCCCAGTTTCCACTTTTCTGGTTTTCAGGCAGTTATGGAACAGCAAAACCATGGAGAATTTGGGCACAATAGGCATTTCTGCTGCCTCTGTTTCAGCATATGCAAAACATTACTGAACTGAATGTGCCACTACAGAATAACTGACATCAGAAATGCAGCAACAAGCCTAGGTTTCTCTGTAGAGTTTGTGTTTACAAGAAAATGCAGTAAATGCCCAGAGCAGATCTGTTAAATGTTATTAAGCATCTTTTATTTACCCCATTTTTCCGTGCTTGGTCTTTTCCGGAGCAGCTGGCAAATGATTGATGTCTGTGCATTGCTCATTTAGTTCAGGGGATCCAGATTCACCAAAGCTCCTTCAAGTCTCATTCAAAGGTTAAGAAAGCATGAGCTTTTTAAAAAGCTTTTTTTTTTCACGTCATTAGTTTTAAAAGTTCTTTATGTGCCATTTTCTCTTTGTTATTTATTGCAAATTCTGATGTTGGGACCAGTCCTTAGCTTAGCAAATACCAGTCAGCCATGGCACCTGGAATCTGTCAGAACATCATCTGATAAAGGGCAATTCTGCATGTCCTCATCACCAAAGCTGCCTTTCGGCTGCCCAAGGGCTTCTCCTGCTCAGCCTCAGTCAGTGACGGAACCCTCAGTGCAGCTTTTCTGCACGGCCACACTTCAACCCAGGGCTCCTACAGGTATAAACCTGAGCTATGGCAGGAAGTTTTTAAACAGGCAGCACTCCCAGTTTCTTGGGAAGCTGCAGGCAGAAATGGAGCACAGAAATAGCTGAAATGAGCCAAAGAAATGACTGTTAAGGTTTACTGGGCAGGATGTTTAGTCAATGTAACAACCTTTCTGATTTGTGTTTACTGGTGGTTCTTGCATGTAAATCTTAGAGTATTCAGAAAAGCCATGTGTCTGAGAACTCTAAGATTTACATGCAATAAATCTTACCAAGCAAGATATTAATGTTTCTCAGTATATCATACAAAACCAACTTTTTAAACTGTATTTAATATCAGACAGGTAACAACACTTTCTAGGGGCCGTGGATTACTTGCTGTTGTGGAACTGTGTGAGTAATATAAATATTTAACACAATTTCTTAGAAGGTATTCACTAAAACAAAAAAATTTCTGAATAATTATTTTTATACTTTAGCTGCTAAATAAAAAAGCTCAGATGTAATTTATAACTTGAGGGGGGAAATAAAGCTAAATTTATGGAAGACATCCTTTCCTTTTTTTTTTTAAGAAATCATAGTTTGGAATAAATCAGGACCATCCCATGACTTACAGTAGGTAATACCTGTAGTCTAAATGTTAGATTTTTGCCCAGAGTACAGTTAGAATTCAACAGTCAAAGTTCCTGTTTGTTTAGAGATATCAACCTGCTCTTGCCGGTTTCCCAGTAAAGAAATGTCTGTGCCTCAAAATGACTTGTGGTCAATTCATGTCAGGAGATTGTCATGAGTATATGAAGGGACTGAAAATCTGTAGTACATTTTTAAATTTTATGCTATTCTAAGACTGTTTCTATAGACAATGTGATAAGATCAGAAATTTGCTCTCACCTGTAAAACCAGTACTTTTGGAGAGCATATCCTGGATACTGAACTGAGGGAGAGGCAATACTTGCTTGTTTGAAAACTTGTGTTGTTTTACAAGTAAATGGATACTGACACTGTTCAATATCTGCTTCATCTAGGGCAATGATGCAGTGAAGCTTTCTAATTGGTAGGGAGAGAAATTTTAACTTCATTTTGGAATCTAGGCATCTTTCCTTTCTTTTTTTTTAAATCAGCACTTAGATAATTTTTCAACTGATCAATATTTTGGCCAAGTATTTCCAGTAGGAATTTGGAACATGACACAAAGAGGTAGATTAGAAAAGGAAGGGTGCATTAGCAGATCCAATTCTATCTGCCACAGTGGACAGATAAAATCTCCCATTAAATTTCCTTAAAGGATTTGCTGTTTTAATATCACTGCTGAAGGAATAATCTGAGTGAGGTGTTGAGGTGTTCTAAATCAATGTGTACTTCTGAGCTTGAGTGAATTCTCTTACCTTGGAGTTCTGTTAATTATGCATTTCCTTGATTTATGCTCTTGACTTCTGTAAATACCTGCTAGATAGCTACTCTGCTATTTAGCAACTTGCACATCTTATAAACCCCAGCTTGTTTGCAGTCAGTTTGTTTTTGCAAATTATGATGTGTAATGGTAAAAATTGCCACTTTGGTAATAGGAGGGGTTTTGTTTCTCAGGAGAGAAACAAACTGATTACCTGAATTTTTGAGATCAGATTCTTTGTAGTAACTTTCACCTTTTTAAATAGCTGATGAAGGGAAGCAGACAGAAATGACAATGTAAACATAACCTGTTGTTTCTATAGCTCTGGGTGCAATTAGGCATAGGGATACCTTGCCTAAGAAAGAGAAACCTCATAATTTGGGGCTTTAAAAAACAAGATGAACAAAAATCTGTCAGGAGCAAGGCAAATAGAATTCATGCAACAGTTTCTTATTGTTGCCTGCAATTCTGTAATTCTGTGATTAAAGGACTAATAGATCAAAGGGAGTAACTGAAAACCTAGCTCTTCAATAAAAGTTTTTCCTTGGAATAAAGACAAGGATGCATTCTTTCCTATAAATTATAGTGAAATAAACTATACTTTACTTGCAATATTAGTAATTACATTTTTTTCTTCATATGCAAAGAGTACTGTAGTTCTTCATTTCTTCAAATGCTGAGCCCTAGGTTTTATGCTCTAATCAGAAGTAATAGGGGCATTTGCAATTTCCTGTGAAGAGAAATCTCTTCTGTAATAGTCTGTTCTGCTGACATTTTGGTGGAAAATGTTCTGGCTTCATCGGATTTGTAATACACGAAAGACATGAATTGATGCAGCTCATAACAGAGAGCACAGAAAGCTGCAGGAGAGAGCAGTGTCTGATACAGCTCATGAGAGCCTTTTTGGGAGGGTGTCCTCCAGGGATTGTTTTTCCCCTCCCTTTTGGCACCATGCAGAACTGTCCTGGTGTTCTGGTCTGTTTTAGACCAGCTCACTCGGGAGGGTCTGTGGATTAGTGGCTGCTTCACTGTGCCCCACTGCCTGGAACTGCTGTGAAAAGCAGGAAAGTGTCATGAGAGGATGAGAAGGTGTGAGTAATGTGCTTTTTTAGCAGTTGAATTCTGCCCCAGTGTCCCTGAGCTGTGCAGTGCTAAATGCTGTGACTCCTGCTATGCAAAACCTAGGAGAAATGGTCAGTCAGAAATGGTCTCCTTCAGTGAGTTTCTTAGGAGAGGAAATTACAATTTCTACTTGTTAGGGCACTGAACCACTCATTCAGAACAGCATCTACTGAAAATCTATTTGAGTCATACCTTAATACCCTTTAATTAATGTATGTAACCAAAGGTATTGTTAGCAGCCATATAAAAATGCACAGCTCAGTTATGTAGGAATTGAGAAGAACTGAACCAATATAGGAACCTTATAATATATAACTTTATTGTAATCCAGAGGCGACAGGGAGATACATATCTCTCTATTATATGTAATATGAACTCCATGGAGGAAGGAAGGAAATGGCTGCTACTGTCTTTTAAAATACAATAGGCAGTAAACCTGGATGCTGGGAATGATTCAGTGCATGTGTTAGAGAGTGTGTGTGGGAAGTCTGAAATTATGAGCAGATTGACAGTTGTATGCACAGTAATTCCCTTCTGACAGATAGCCAGAATGCTAATAGTGGCAGGCACGCACGAAGAAATACAAGAAGAATGGGCCAAGAAAATGTTCTTTTCCTGGATCTGATCCCTGTAACCAGGCAAGCTTTGTGAGTTGCTTCCTATAATTAAAGCATTCACTAATTCAAGTTTTTCTCCAATGGCTCTGGAATATTTTCATTTCTTTTAAAATTAGTCTTTTTCAACATCAATTTATGATTAATTTTTAATATATACCCTATAAAATATATCTGGGTATGAACTTTCAAGGCTCGTGAATAGCCGGGCCAGAATTGGCAACACTGAAATAATGTTCTTTCATTTGGCCACAAAATCTTTATATCCTAGTTGTCACCAGTTTAAAGAGATGATTTAAAAGCAGTCAATTGGCCTTTAAATGCCTTCAGAGATCCCACATAATTACATAGATGCCAAGCTCTACCCACAGGCAATCTGCAAAATTTCCTAGCACTCATAAATTGCCTTCATCTAGACTAAAAAAGAAACTATTATCCTTGTTAATAGATTTGATTTCATAATGACCTGTATCTCATGATAAATAAGTATTAACTTCCCTTCTTTGCTAATATTTAAAGTGAGAAAGTTTTTGGAATATTTAAGATCTTAATAGAATTTATCTGTTAAGGTAATTTATTTGAAATGGATTCCAACTTTACATTATAAATGGCTCTTTATCATTTGAGAAGGAATTCTTGGGCAATGAGGAGGGCAGTAAAGACACATTATGCCAAGTGATTTCATTAGCTTTGTATGGAGCAGATGGGCTTTTCTATTACAGGAATATCTGTGGAGAATGTTTTGAAACCTCCTGCAAGAACACTTGCTTTAAATTTCCTATTTCTTCTTGCTTGCTTTTTTGGATCAATGGGTGAGATGTAGCCAGATTTACTGTTATTTTAGAAATCTCTTATCTGAGGGCTGAATGAATGATGGTTATCACCAGCAGTTTAAAGGATGCAAGTCTTTTGCTGATTAGTGAAGAGTAAAGCTCAGTCCTCATCCCCAAAGTGAGCAGGACTGAAAGATGGAGCAGAGAAGATATTTGGCACAGTGCCTAAGATGTGCAGAAAAGTCTTCTGCACTAGTTTGTTAATATAAAGGCACTTAAGCATATGTGAATTGGCAAAACCTAAATATTTTAAATCATGGCTATGGAAGGAAAGGCTTCATCTAAGACCCCTATAGGTATATTTTCCACGTGTTAGTGTGTCTGGCTTGCTAGGAAATTGTGTTATATAGAATAAGCACAAATGATACCACACCTCTGTGATTTGTCATTGCTAAACAAAAGTTTTAGAGGACTGCATATGGCCAAGTGTGCCTCGGGGTTTGAGTTTTTGTTCCCAAATGATGTGGGGACTCTGGGTGGTTGGTTGGGTATTTTTGCTAAAAAAACCCTAAGAGAACAGAAAGGGAAAACAGTTACTATGTGTTTGTTTAGCTGAAAGTTTCAAGTTATTGAAAGGAATTATATAGCTAGTATATTCTTTCACAAAGGTAAACCAGGATAAGATTTTTTTTCCCCAGCCCTTCAGTATTTTAAAAATATAATTTCCTAATAATTTTTAAATATTCTCTTGTAATACTTCCACATTGTGGGAATTATTTAGTCAGCTACTTATATGTAATGTTAAAAGACCTGTGAATTATATACTCAAAATAACACTCAGTAACCCTGGGATTATGATTTTTTTTTATAACTTTTTTCCCAGGAGCTGGATTCCCTTCGGATGTAGAGCTGTCCAACAGGCACTTCAGATTTGTCAACATATTGTGGTTGGCCCTCAAGAGCTGTGTTAGGGCTCTGCTGATTCACAGGTCTTTGAAGAGTCCAGAACTTGGGAAAAGCCAGAGCAGCTCCCAGGACTTCAGGGGTTTGATTTGCTTGGCTGCTGGTTTTTTTTATGATTCTGTGCTTGGTCCTTCCCAATAAGCAGAAAGAAATATCCAATTCAACCATGTGGCACATTCCAGAGCAAGACTTTATTCTGCTTGATCACCTCAAGTTGCCCAAGCTGATCTTGGCATTAGGCTAAAGTAGTTTTCTCTTTCACATAAGACCAAGATTTGAGATTCATGATTAACCATGATTTCAGCTATGAATCTCAATGCCCTGTGTTAACAGGCAAAAAAGAAAATTTTATTTTTTATTTTTCTTAGTGGCTGTCTGCATAAGCCTTTTTCTAGGGACTGGCATAACTTGTGGTTTTGGAAGAAATAGGAAAAATTTAATTGCAGCATTTCTATAGTTTGTAGGAAGTAAAGCTTAGGTATGTAACCTACTTTCCTCATCCCTACACACACATCCCCAGCCCCAGAATAAATAGAGACAATATAACATGTTGTGTTTTCTGAAACTCAAGGCTACTAATCTCCATTCCTCCAGAATGAATTGTGTGATTTAGGATTGTTTTGAAGGGCTTGCATGGGGATGATGTGTAATACAGTTACAGTTCAGCTTTTCTGCAGTTGCCTCCCATGTGGATTGATTGCCTGAGCTTATTCTTGTAAATAGTTTTTTAAGTTCAGCTTAAAATAACACTTTTGTAATTTCTTACATAAATTTATAGTTTTCTCTTTGGTTGCTCCCCCAAGAGCATCTGATTCCCAGTGTTCCCTACAATCTCTGTGGGAATAAAATCGCAGCCAGCACTGTGCTCTGAGTTTGTGCTCTTGATGACTGTCTTTGACTTCTGATTGCAAATGAGCTTTTAACAATAAAACCATGCAAAAGAAATTAGAAAAATGTCAGGGCCAGATCTACTAGTCTCTCCTGAGGGGAATGCAGGATTGACAGAAATACTCAGTACAGCTGATGAAGTGAGAAAAATAATAGCTCATCTTTGAGCTCTGAGCTGCAAACCTTCAGCAGAGCTCACATTTACTAGGGTTGTTTGTTAAAGCATCTCTTATCTCTGATCTGCCTCTCAAATGCAGTTAAATCTCATTTATCTACTTAATATTTTAGGAAGAGAAGTTCTGAACCTTAGGGAAAAGTGATACACTGACTTTTGACAGCTCAGTATATTGCAAAGGACACTGCACTTCATGGAAAACCAACCCAGGGACATCAACAAGTGCCTCTGAGTGCTAATTTAATGCTTCAGAGCTTCTCTGCAATGAAACTTTTCTAGCACAGTGTTTTGATTCATTAACAGCAATTCCATGCATGTCTCATCGAGCTCCCCCTTCCCAAATAAAATTGCCTTGCAATTCATTAACATTTTTACTTGATTTTTTGAAAGTGTTTTAAATGTATAGTGTGGTTTTCAGGTCTTTCAAATCTCTCTACACATCATTCTCAGGAAATACTTTACAGTCTGCTGACAGAGCTGTGCTTCTCTCAACACAGTCTGGAACAGCAGCCCCCTCCTTGCCTCCCTATCACAAAATCCATTAGTGTGCCACTACAGAACCTTCATGTGGGAAAGAGAAGTTCAATTTTTAAATAAATCTGAGGTGATTAAAATGCCCTCCTTCAATCTCTGGGAGCACCAGGTCACATAGCAAGGGGGGAACACCTCCCTTGTCCACTTTCAGTTCTCTTGAGCAGAAAACCATTCGGTGGCCTCGAAGTGCAGCCAGGTCAGATCCCAGCATTACAGAGAGACAAGAGACAACCTTGGAGACAAGAGGCACTGGTTCTGGTTCCCTCTCTGAGTACTTCTTTGGAAATTCAATTAAACATTCCTAGAAGATAAACCATAAACTAGGCTTCTAGAGGAGTGCCCAATCAGTGAGCTTCAGAGCCATGCCCTTGCCTGCCATCTCCTTCTGGTTCCATACAGACACATGGAAAATGAAATCTGTGTTTCCATAACTGGAAAAATATTAAATGCTGTTGGATGAATGGGTTAAATCTCTATTTACAGAATGCACGTGGGTTGGCATTAAGGCACTCTGAATTCTTTTCAAGAATTGTTACCATGTTTGTCTTCTATGGAGACAGGTTTGAAGCTGGAAATACCACTATGATATCAGAACACTTTTTTTTTATAACTTCTTCTTGCAGGCAAAGAAGTTGTTTTATTGCAGACTGTTGAATCTTTCTGAAAGAAGTTATTTTGAAAGTAATTTGTTTTTAATGTCAATTTCTCAGATTCAACAGACCAAGATTTAGATAATAATATTTCTTAATTGTCTTGCATGAGATCTGTGTGTTTTGAGGGCTGGTACTCATTCACAGACACAGCCCTTAAAGGCATTTGGAGATGCTGCAATTTTCAGTTAAAGTTCTGGACTTGACAGACCAAATAGAAAAATGTAGCTTTTTTTTCTGTCAATCTAAAGAAATTATCATATATTTAGAGCAGGATACCTGCTTTTACAAAAATTATAATAATTATTATTTGCTTAGATGAAGACACTTTTATCCAAGAAGTTGCTTGATAAATGTTTTTTTGCAATAATTTAAAACCAGGACCATTTTGTAGAATGTGTTCCCCAGTCTCTGTTTGAAGGCAAAAAGCTGATGAGCACATCTGCAAAAGTAGGATGAAAATCCCTTAAATAAGCTTTTATATTTGGTCCAGACATTCCTGAAGCTTCTAACTCTCATTTTGACTGTTAATGTTTTATCTTGATAATGTCTGTTATTTTGGTTTGCCCTGAGATTAAAGTTGAATTACTATTGCCTGGGCAAATCCCTCTGGGGATGATTTAAAAATCTTTACAAAATCAAACTAATTACAGAATGATAAATTAATTAAGGTCCTCGACATTTATTCACTTGGAATAATTCCCAGATAATAAAATGTAGTAAAACAAATAAGTTTCCTAGAACAATTTTCTTTTGCTGAATGTAAAAATATGAATGTATCTCTAACATAACAGTGTAGATCACTGTAAATGAGCTTTGTTTTGAAGGTTCAGTGATTTAGAAGCAATATTTGAGGTCAGATTTTCTGTGGAGAGCAGAGGTCTCTCAGATAAGCAGTCTGTTGCCTGTGAAAAAATATGTTCAAACTACTTATGGCTCACTGTGGGTGTGTATGGCATCCATAGGCCATGCAGTGATTCATGATTAATACACAAGTACTAGTCATAATAACAAAGTACAAAAGGAAAACAAATTATTCAATTGCAGCCTTTTCATATTAATTTTGATTGCTACTGTTAACAAATTATTCAGTCCAGCAATATGCATGCAAATAGAGGTGTGATTTAGGAACACACATATTGAGAAGGACAATGCTTGCTTAAGGAATTAGTTCAGCTGAATTTCCCAAGCATGAGGGAGATGCAGTACAGTCCAAATGATTCAGCCCCTCTCAAGCTCAGGACTTCTTGGTCACACACACCGTGGCACAGAGAGGATGGCAGCCTCTCTGAAAGACCCCAGGATCTGACTCTGCGCCTTCCAGGCAAGGGGAAACCCAGCTGCACCTCACTTGCTGCAGATTCCTTTGTGGGAGGCAGGGGACAGAGTAAGGGGGCAGCCCTTTCTGTGCAGTGCTGCACAAACTGCATTTGCTGGCCATTTTTCCCCCAGCAATTTCTGCTTCTTGTGTATGCAAAAGGCTCCCCGGGTTCTGCAAGTGGAGTGTGCTGAGGTAACACTTTGTAGGAGTTGTGTTTTACTCTCCTCACATCTCAGGGGTTTCTGTGGCCCACGTAGCTGACAAACGCTCAGAGAGGCATTCCCAGATGTGTCTCGCTTCCTCTGCCGTGTGCATGGAAACATAATGTGCAAAAAGGCTTGGCACACTCAGGGGAAGATCAGGAGGCAGCCAGCTATATTCCTCAGGAGGTGCCACAGCAACACTGCTGAATTCAAATGTTTGAACGAGCAGGAGTGACATTAAGGAATGATGGAGAAGAGCAAAAGGAAGCTCTTGCTCCTTCCTGCCAGGCTCAGCACATCTGAGTTCTCCTTGCACTCAGGGCATGGAAAGGGATGGAGGGGATGTGTGGGGCAGAGCCTGCCCATGCTGCTGTGCTTGCTGGGTGCTGGGGACTCTGCTGGTCTGCACCAGTCTGGTCTGGATCCCCCAGAAGGGAGGGATGCTTTGCCCTGACCACTGCTGGCCTGAGTGGGGCATTGGAGCATTTGGCCTGGTTTTCAGAATGAACTTCTGGGAAAAGGGTGTAAAAGAGAAATCTTTGCACTTGTAGACCATTGTGACTTTGTGACCTTCTTAAATTTATGTATGTTCTCTAACTTTTCCTCATGGAATAAGCAGTAACTGCAAAGTTAGTTAGTTTTACCTCTGTAACTTTCTGCCATGAGCCATTTTCTCAATTTTTGCCTCTTGTTTCCAGGAGTACAATTATTTTGCAACTGGTTAGGGTTTTTTCTAGTTGTGTTTCTTTGTTTGATCAATCCTAGCTTTGCAGTGAAGGTCTAATATATTAAACAAATGTATGCTCCAAACATTGTGTGAATTTGATGTGAATGCCTGACAAATAACCAATGTTTTCTAGGTCTAGCATGGATTTAAGACAGGGACAATCATGTAATTCTGTGTCACTGGCTCTGCCGACCACTCACTGTTTTTACTTTCCAAAGCAGCAGTTAGTAAGGTTGGCTGAAGAGAGCAGGACAGAAATAGTGCTTGGTATGTCTCAAATTTCCCAACATTTTAATCTATACCAGAAAAAATTTAGTTAAAAGCAAAAATGTTCCTCTACTTTCTAAATCCAAGCTGTAGAACGTTGCATACTTGCTGTTTTAGTATTGCACCTTCTTCAGGTGGAAGCCAGCAATGTGTTCTGCACTGAAATACAATGGCTTATCCACCTTAATCACATTGCAGCAGGTTCAGATTGTGCCTGAAAATGTTTTCTGATCAAAAGAGCCAGGATGATTCTCAAAAATTGCTGATATTCTGAAAGCTGTCAGCATCAGAATAGCAACAGTTGGGCCCTTTCCATCTGCACTTTTTGTTGCTGGATTAATTTTAGATGTGCTGCATATGGATTATGCATGAAATGTTGCCTCCCTGCTTTTGTTAATTTCACAGTGAGTAACTCTTCTGAGGGTTTCATGGTCCAGCACGTGAGCCCCTCTGACAGGGCTGCTGGCTCTGGGGGCAGACACATACTGAAACCTAACAAGGGGTGCTTTGCAAAAATGTTCTCATGTTTCTGCAGCTGGGTGTGGCAGGGAGCTGGAGAGGCAGAGCCCCCAGCACAGGCTCCATCAGCTGTGGGCTCTGAGCAGAGCTGGGTGCTGGTGCTGATCTGCTGGGCATCCCTTCCTCCCCCTGCAGAGCTCTTGAAGTGACCACACTCTGGAACTCAAATTAATTTAGATGCAAATAGCACATCGAGTTTGGCTTGTTACATTTTCCCCCTCAAATATTTTCAAGTGGCATCAGGGAAACAGAAGCTGATGGTTATTTGATAAAAGCATGTTCTCTGGTGACTGCCATCTAGTTTTTCAATCTAGATTTCCTCTGGTTTACAGCTGCTGGTTGTTTAATTAGCAATGGGGGGTCTATTGCCATTGACATTAGTCAGTAATTCCTGAAAATAGCTAGCACAGGGAAACAGGGTGTTAGTGTTCTTTTGATTGCAGAAGTTGGAATCCTGCTTTAGAAAGAAAAGCATCCCTTGGAGATAATGTTCATGTGAAGTCATGTAGAGGAAGCCAAAGAACCAAATGTAGCCTTTTTAAACTTGGAACATTTTCTAGTACTGCACTATTCTTGTAAAATATGTACCAGAATAAATATACTCTTTTTTTAAAGCTCTTAATTAAAACTTCTAACTTCTTAAATTTTGCCTTTTTTTTTTTTTTTTTTTTTTTAACTGAATGTGAAAAGACTAAATGGTTTTATATGGTTGTTTAATTAGTGGACTAGCAATAGTATTAAAGTTTCTCTTCTGGACTGTTTTCTATTCAGCATCACATCCATTACAGGTACATTACTTTTCCCTTTAGGCCTGTCAGTGTTCTGGTGCTGCCAGTGTTGGCATTTCAGCATAGATCAGTACAGCACAGTAGAATCACAAGCAAGAGTTAAGTTTTAGTACAATGGATAAAATGTTTATTCTGTGCAACTCTTTCTATGTAACTAAGTTTTTTATTTCGAATCTACTCTATTTTGAATCTGTTCCAATTAAACATTGTGAATAGGAACTTAAAGCCTCCTTTACAAGGTAACTATGCCCTAAGCTGAATGATGGTTACAGGAGATACACATTAAAGTAATCTTTCTGTAGTGTTTCCTCTTAATTAATGCTAATGTCTCTTCAGATTCCGTAGCATTGCAATTCCATTTATTTGCCTTTTTGGGACAACCAGCACAGGAATTAGATGGTGGAGCAAAGAGGTTCTACAAAAATTGTTTCAGTGGCATTGTATTGAATAGAGAGAAAAATGTTGGTTGAGTCAAGGTTTAGAAAAGAGGAATTTAAACATAATATATTCAGGTCTTGGAGTGCGGGTGGGATGACAGAAAGGTGACACAGTCTGAATGCAAGGTAAAGGAAAGCAGCAGAATCCTGAAAATATCCTAAAAGTGGGGTATTGCCCCCAGAGGGCTTGTTGAAATTATAAATTAAGTGGAGACTAAATTAGAAATTACAGAATTTTTATTAAAATATTTGTGACAATAGTAAGACTTTTCTTCATCTGACCTAGTGCACTTGGGTCACAAAATGCCCAGAGTTGATCATTCATTACATGTGTTCTCATAATCAGAAGAATTTTTTTGGTCTAAATCAACATTCTTGACATATAAATTGATTTATTTCAAAGATCTAAAGGCCTTTTATCTGAACTAATTACCTACCAGTGAAATAACACTAAGACTTCTGTGAGAAGAGCAGACTGTACCTCCAGTTTACAAAATCAAACAAAAAAAGTAGTTTGTCTGAAATACCTTGAAACTGTTTAATTTCAGTGCATGCAAGCTGCCCTCAAATACATTTAATAGTGAAACTTTTTTGGGCATGTGCTAATAGTAATACACCAGCTTGTCACCTTGGTTAGAAAGTGCTTCTTTACAGAAACCTTTCCTAGGAGAAATGCAAAAATCAGACTCCCTGACAGCCAGCACTATCACTACCCAGTAATGTAATGTCATAGTCATTCCTGCCTAAATAGCTAAATGAAAAATGGGCTTTCTGATTTTCTTTACATCTTCCTGCTTCTTTATCCATTCTCAAATATTCACAAAATATTTCAGACTATCACTTCTGTTATAATTGTGCTCTTGGGATTAATATGTATGAATAAGTTCATTTTTTAATATTGGATTTTATTTAAGTTAATATTTAAAGTAAAATAATTTCAATGCTAGTTAAATTACACAGAAGACTGTTAGACTGCAGGTTAAATGAAAATCCTGAATAACACTTTAAACTACAAATGGAAGATTTTCTGAAGTGAACTGATGCATGCAAAAAGGTTACAGAGAAAGAAAAATACCATGATAAGAAACTAAAGACAAAATATTTGCTGACATGTTTTTTTCTAAGTTGCTTCTTAAAAATCCATTGATCAAGGATCAAAGCTTGAAGGATCATATTATTGAGTTGGTTGAAGTATCAAACTGCAAATCTGACTCCACTGTGGTTTTAACTGCCAGGCCAACTTTTAGTAAATATGATCTCAGACAAGATGCCCTGGTTTTAGTGTTCTCAGCTGAATTCTCTGCAAAACTATAAAACTTCTTTTCTTCTATGAATCCATCAATAAAATGTGCAATTATTTGCCAAATCCCTTTTCCTTTGTGCTGCTTAACAAATCAATTATAAAATGTTATTTTTCTTCAAATCCATTAAATTTCAGTTGCCATTCTAAAAACAACTGCATGCATACCACCAGTTAAAACACCTTTAATCTGTAGCTCAGATCTGCTAATATTTAATTAGAAATGTCATTCACCAGTTACAACACTTCAGTTTTAAGATTCTGAGTACATGTGCATTAAATTATATAACTTCTGCATCACATCCTTTTGGTCAGCAAAGGCAAGTATCAAATTTATTGCAAAGGCTTACTTAAAGTAAATTTATCTATGAATCTCTATATATCAATAATTTCTAATTAATGAGAATTGGTTCTTTTCAAAGACAGCAGGAAGTACAAGTGTGAAGACTAAAACTGCTCTGTTAACTTTGGGGTTATTTTTTGCTGGCTTAAATCTTGAGTAAAAAGACTGTTTGAAACTTTCAGTTTGCCAGTATTGCACCACAGCTAAGAATTGGTCTAACTCTTTTTAAAATAATTCAAAAGAGAAGGTGAACTTATGAGAGTATGTTTTTGTGCTGAATGATCATCATGTAAGACCAGGAAAGTATAGGAAAAGAAACTTTTCTGAGCCTTGTGACCATTCTTTAAGAATACACTCAAATTTACTAACTGCTGGGCTGATGTAAAGATACAGGGAGGTGCACCCAGACTCAGCTATGCAACCCCCAGGATGTTTTATTAACCACAGGCCCTTCAAATTGAGCTGGCTGGGGGCTGGGGGTAAATCCCTATTAAAAAATAATGATGCTCTGGCTTATTTGCCTATAGGGAAAAAATTAATCTTTCATCTTCTAATAAGCAACAACTGGAAAAAATTTGCTTTGTGGGCGCTCATGGATCTAAATTAGGCAGCCAGCAATGATCTTTGTTTGGCACCAGCAAGAGGCAGAGCTCCTTGTTTCCACTATAATCCACACAGGGCCAATGTCTTCCAGCTCTTTTCAAAGCCTTTGCCAGCCAAGAAGCAAAATCTGTACTACAAATTAGAAAGGCTGAAATATTATCAAATGTCACTTGGAGGACAGAGATACCCACATGAGTTTGTGTCCCAAGCAATCTCAGGACCATTTTCCCCAATAAAGCCTTAATCTTGCTCTGTGTTTTATCAGAACTGGTCAGTCTTTTCTACTACTTTGTTCACTAAATCACAGTTTAGGCTCTAAAGACTGTAATGTGAAGATAAGAGTTTGAAGTCTAAATGGAAAAAGATTTATCTATGTGAGCTGCAGTTTATGGAACTGTAGCAGATAAAGAGAAATATATTTTTGGAGCTCATTCAGGTTATTTTCTTCTGCAATCTGCTGTGCTGCTTAACCAGTAAATTAAGTAGGCCAATTCATGGAAATAGAGGAAGTTATAATTTATTCACCACCTCTTCTAGGTGATAATTTAACAAACAACAATTTTATCCTGCCAATTATCTAGGAATGCTCTAAAGGGAACATTATAAAGACTAGATTGTACCTTTGTGGCAACAGAGTAATTTTGAATAACATTTGAAAACTTGCCTCATACAAAAGCTTTTATGCCCAATGCTCTGAAAGTCTTTCACTCAGGAAAGTCATACTGGAGCAGAAAAGTAAGAGGCTGTGCGTTATAAAAGTTGTTTTAATTTCTCAGGTTTTCAATGTTGCATTTTGAGTTTGAGTGTTACATGGGCTTCAGCTGCCAAATCCAAGCTTATAGTATGTAAAATATTCATTTATTATAGGCAACAGGTACTTTTTTAGCTTCAGCTGTAAAAGTGAAAGCATTTCTGCCATCTAAACTTTTGTGGATAGCTAGGAATGAGGGATAAATTCACTAGGACAAATCCAAATAAAGGAGATGGCCCAATTTCTCACTAATTCCAGCTGCTGAGTGTTAGGAGGTCACACATCCTCCCTAAGGCCTCACTGAGGCAGGGAATATCACATCAGTGGGTTATGGCTGAAGAGGAGCCTCTGCTCTGAAGCCCTCACAAGAGGGAGCAGAAAGTTGTATTTTTTAGGATGTGCTTAATGATTCTGCAGGATGATATAAAGCTCATCAGGGAAACTGTAAACTTGAGTCCTGTTTTCTGCTCCTGGAGTTTTATCCACAACTTTGACTGTACTTCCACAATACATTCACCGGATAAAGAACTCCTTAGATGTAAATTAGCATCTGAAGTGGCAGGCTGTGGAGTCATGCATTCCTTCAGTTCCATTTTGGTCTGATTACTACTGAATTTTCTACCATTTTTCTCTTGCCTTGCTTCCTTTTTTTGCTGTCCTTTCCAAGAAAATTATCACTTACCATATTTTTATTTTTGTAATGTTTTAGATGAGAGATAAGCTTTTTGTTGGGGGTTTGGCTCTAATGATTCATCTAAAAATCATGATCATAAAATAATTCTATTTAGTTAATTGCCAACTTGTTGTAAGTTGTTATTAAAATTTCATTTCCTACCAGCAATTACTCTTCAGAAATCATATTTTATTCACTCTGTAAATCTATTGCGCTGTTCATAGTGCTATTATACCTGTGACATTGTAATAGCAACAGTGAAAATCAAGTAATCTTTCTGCTGACAGAATAAAAGGAGTAAATGTCAAACTAATGAAAGTAGAGTGGGCATATGTAAATGACCTAGGAGAGCAGAGAAGTTCTCAGCATTTCTCTTTTTAAGCATAGATCAACCTGAGTTTCACTGTGTGAAAGACTCTTATGTGGTTCATCTGCACTGACTGTAACTTGATCAGATTTTTTAGAGGGCTTCATATTCTTGCTAAAAATTAGGTAATGTTCAACAGATATCTAGCTTGAAAGAATAAAGCTTACTGAGTCCTTACTCCTTGTCATTCTGAGCTCTGGGCACAGCTGTGCCCCATGGTGTGCCCAGAGCAGGGATGTGCTGCTGCTGTGTGCCACACCTCACCTGGGCACTCTGTCTTCTAAAAATCTCTTTTATAACATGTTGGAAAAATATAATCAAAATATATCTGGCCTTCTTACAAATTAAAGAGCGTTATTGGGGTTTTTTTGATTCAGCTATGTTTATTTGGCTAAATACCCAATTTAGATAATTGGTTTTTTTAACAAAACAATTCATATAGGTAGTCAACCATAGGAAAATATTCTGGCTAGAGAAATAAGCATTGATTTAACAGATTTAAAAATAAAATTAAAAAAAACCATTAGCATGAATGAAATATGTTATAAAACACCTGAGTATAATTTTCTGAGGTTGTTCCAAGATGGATGCCCTCTATGCATTGAAAAGACTATCATAGACAAGGGTGTAGATTATATAATTCAAGAAGTTGGACAAAATAGGCTGGCTAGTCTGAGCAGGCTTCTCTGGTCTGAAATGCAAATAAAATTTTTCCACATTCACCCTTCCCTGAAAAGGCTTGAATAGATGAAATCAGCTTTTGTTTAGGAGCAATCAGTCTCACCCTGCTCCATGTGGCCCCTGCCAGTGCTCTTTGTAGCAGCTCTTGTGCTGAGCAACCAAACCATGCTTTCTTCAGGAGAGTCATTAAAAAATCTCTCATTCTTTCAGTTCACCACTCTCCCACAAGTATAGGTACTTTCTTAAACATTGAATTTAATACAGTAAGGATTTTCCATTAGCTGAGCTGAAAAAACCCAGACATTTTTGTAGATGATAATGTCTTCCAGGTATCTAAATTAAAATCACTTAAACAAATGGATTCTCTAATTAATGTAGCATTAGTTCAAAAAAGCACATGAAACTGGGATTAGTATTCAGTAGACTTCTTCTTTTATTGTATAAAAGTAATTACCTTTTAAATACTATCCAAATTAACATTTTAATATTCCTCTAGGCTTACACATTGTAAAAGCATATTATAACTTGGTACCTAATACAGAAGAACCCTATTTCCTTTTCTGTTAAATTAGTCTGCTGTATAAATTTGAATAATTTGCAATGTAAGTGACAGCAATTCTTTTCCTTACAAATAAAACTCATATCACAACAAAAGATACTCAATGTTTTCAGCACAGGCTAATTTCAACATGAAGAGCTTCATTTCATTGTGTTTGTATTTCTTGGTAAGCTATTTGGGGAAAGGAGTCTCTTGTGTTACCCATCTTTTGTTTTACCAGACATTGTCAAGGTTAAATATATGACCTGAAATGGAGTTCCATCTCAATCCTCTGGTGAATTTTGCATATTAAATGTCTGTGGTGGTTGAAATAATATATAGAAGTCACTTTTATGTTTTAAAATTGATATCATCTGACTGCTTACATAGTATACATAGATATTATTTTTGTGCTTCCACGTAACATTTTAATCAGTGTATATTGTGATAATAAAAAAAGCTTTCTCCTTTTATCACTGAATTTATTTTTTGCTCATGTCTGAAGCAAATGAATCACTTTGTCATCTTGATAAAGCCACATAATTTAGTAAGAATTTTGCTAGTAGAATCAAGGGGACAGCTAGGAGTAGGCTTTAAGTTTGTAGAATAAAAAAAGATTAATCTGGAAAAAGAGATAAGGGAAGTGCAGCAGAGATATAATTAATGTGTAGTGGGCTTGTCCACCAAATATCTCAGTGGTCTGTTGACCACAAGAGTATATGAGGAAAATATAAGATCGAGTAGATAGTGAAAGATCAAGAGGTATGCAATTTTTAAAAGTCATTTATTTTATTAAATGACAATGGTAACTGATAAATGCAATGGTAACCACCATAGGGCAGCCCTGTGAGAATGCAAACTGCTCAGTGTCACATCCCAGAGCAGGTTTCAGTGGCAGGGCTAGAGAGATGAAGCCCTCAGCAGATCCAGAGGAGTGGTTGGTTCTGAGCCTTGCTTCTGGTGTCACCCCCTCTGCTGTCATTGCACCCACAGCCTGGGGACCTGCATTACCCCAGTGTGAGGCAGGTCCACATGCTGGGGGCTGCAGGAACTGCTGAACTCCTTATCCCACCAGGCTGTCTCATCTCCTGACCTCTTTTGATCAGCCCTGTTTCTCTCCTAACCCTCTAAAATACTGTGTGCATTATTTGCTGGTTTTTGCACTTGGCCTTGGGTCTCTCTCCTTGCTGCTGCTGTGTGGGTTTGTGCATTGCTTAGAGAGGTGACAGACCTGAGAGTCACAGGAGGAAAAAAATGAGCCTCATCTCCTATGGCAAAGTATCAGAACTCTGTAGTTCCTAATGTTCTCTCTGCTGTTTGTGTGTCTGAAAGATCCTGGGTGAAAAACTTTTTGTGGTAAAAGAGGTAGAATTGCAACTTTATAGGTCTGTGATGCTACAGATAGCCTCAAAATTTCTGTGAGATTCTGGGAATGTAATAGGTAGTAAAATAAACAAATGTTTATTAGGCAATAATAGATTCACTACTTTCTTTTCATGAGGAAGTACCGCCCTAAAATTCAAGGGACATAAGTGTGTGTGTGTTATACATATGTATGGATACATCTGCCTGCAACTGTAGCTCCCTAGCAGCCAAAAGCTCTTTCTGACTCTTTTGCCCTCTATTAAGTTCCTCTTAAAGCACACATTTTCCCTTACACTTAAAATAATGACATTAAAAAACTCATAAATTTTCACAGAAAATTTTTACTGGTAGCTATTTTTTATTTGGGGCTTTTAAAAAAATCCTTTCAAATATATAACGTATAATTTTTCCATTTCACTTCAAGTTAAGGTTTTGACACAGCATCATGAACAAGGAAAATGACAGTCTAATTCATCAAAGTAAAATTGTTTCATTGCCTTTGTGAAATGGACATGCAACTGAGACCATAAAGCTTGAAAATGATTTTCAGAGCATGCCACTGCCCTTCATTTTAAGGCTTGGGATTTTTTATTTTTGATGAACCCCTCCCCCCCCTTTTTTCCCCTTTTTTCGTGGTACATTTGTGAAACTATCATCTCCCTTTCTCACTAGGTTCAGATATAATATAATCTGCCAATGTAGTTTTGCCTTCAGCTGAGTTCCTCTGAATGTATTCTCATAAACCGCAACCAGAACTGGTCCACTGGCCTTTGCCAATAACTGTCCCTTTTCTTGTTAAATACTTCAGGCTAACCAAGTAAAAAGCATTTCTGTGTCATTTCCTCTGGAAAATAAAATGAACTGCAAGACCCATTTTGTTTCAGATGCAGAGCTCACAGTGAATAGTTATATCAGTAAGATACTGAAATGAGCCTTGCTGACCTAGTGAAATGAAAATCTGCCACCCTGGGGCTCTCATGGAACCACAGGAGTCATCTTAGGGTGTCAGGATCAGGTGTAGAATAAGGATTAGGCTGTCACTTCTAGGTTTTACATAGGCCTAACATATATTTGATTTGCTTCCTATGCTGATTCCTTGCCAATAAGAAATTATTTGGCCTGTTCTGGTATGTCTGACTCCTTATTTAGGCAGCTATGGTGAACTTCTATATTGATTAATAAAAGGAGACTGAAGCCCCAATGGCACATGGAGCCACTGGAAGATTTACCAGCAGCATTTTGGTTAAACTGCAAGGGATTAAATTATCACAAATCCCACAGCTATGGAAATAAGGCAAATGCTCAGTGAGGTCTACTTTAAAGAAGACAGACTTTGGGAATGGGATGTGTTTCTGCATTGTACATTGTATAACCATGCATAGTTTATAAACTCTGAAGGGAAATAATTGTGAGAACCTCCAAAAAAAAAAAAAAAAAGAAAACCAAACAAAAAATGTTAAAAACTATGCTTAAGGAATAGTGCCTTGAATCAGTTTTCCCTGGGAAAAGTGATCATTTATACTCACCTATTTAGTTTTAGCCAAAGAGACCTGTTTTAATCATAACAAACCATTGGCAGTAACACTTCTTAAACACACTTTCAAAAAAAAAATTCTCTCTAGCTAGCCAGTAAGACAAAAAGCGAAGTGCTGTGGAATTTCTCCAGCCTTTTATACAAATTTGAGTAGAAATGACAGAAATTTATAAATAGGCAGGTCATGAAAATTACATTAAAGCAATCATATGTGTAAATTAGCTGTGGTGTAATACATGTGCATTCTAATTTGGTCCCTTAACTTTTGTCACTGCATAACTGAAAGCAGCTTTTAAAAAAGTTTGGGAGAACCAACCACATGTATGCAACAAGTAACAGACATTTACTTAATACAACAGAAATCTTTAACAAAAATTGGTCTTTTATTGTTGTCATTCTCAATGCTATTGCAGGTGTACAGCATCTCTTTAACACAAGCTCTGAAAGCATCCACAGAGACAACATTTGCCCGAAAACCTCTCTTTTTTAGTACAGCAAAATACATTCAGTATCACTGACAATCCCTGAATATGAATACCAGTGCTGGGATCCACAAGCATGGTAAACATACAAATGTTCTTCTACATAATTAAATGTGGTGGAAATCTGTACAAGGCTTTATCTTTGAGTTTTAGTGGCATTCCCCCACCCTTTGTCAAACTTATTGCTGAAATTTCTGCTTTCTCAGGCAGAAAACTATTTTCATTTGTATGTAACAGCATTTTCCTCCATAACAAACAAGATGTGAGCACTTCCAATAGAAATGTATCTAATATAATGTATTGAGCTCATGGAATATTTTTAGCACACTCCCATCAAAGGAAGATGAAGTACATTTTATAAATCCATCCAGTTCTTCAGAAGCCAACTCTTCATTTTTCTTCTTCCTGGTCTGGCTCGACTTTTTCTGGCTGCTCTGAAGCACATTTGGTCATGACTCTTTTTCCCTGGAGAAATCAGAACTTCTCCTGTTGTTAAAAAAGTGGATGAATTAGATGAGCAATATCCTGGAGCAACTAAAAGCTCTGACCAAATATACCACTGAAATAAATGAAGGATTTCTCAAGAGGCAATTAGATCATGTCTATTGAGATAATTCTCTGAAATCCCATTCAAATGAGGAAGCTGGGGGGAAATGGAGCATTCTGGGGGCTTTGTACTCACCGTATTTTGGGTTGTTTTGGGAACTGAGGAAGTTCTCAGTCTGTTTTACACAGTTCAGTGGCAAAACCCCTAAATTCCTTCACTAAATATGGGTGGCTTTGTTGGGAGCCCTGCACTTGGTGCAGCCTTCCAGCTCTGGTGGCAGCACAAACCTCCACGAGCTCATGGAGACCCCACACGTGAGAGGGACAGAAGGAGCCAGAGCAGGAATGAAGAATTCTGCCTTGCTTCTGTAAAATTGGCTGTGGACAAAGAATTACTGCAAAATCTTTGCATGGAATAATCAAATTCCTGCCTCTCTCCTCAAGCTGGGTGAAGGGAAGAGCCACTCTTGTACAGCAGCCAGGCTGAAATGTTGAAAACAACATTTGCAAGGTTACAAGAGGGTTTCAGGGCATCCCTCTCCAGCCTTGCAGCAGGGCACTCTTTTGTCTTGTTATAGCCTCCCTTTTCAAACCATGGAATTATTCATATCTCTAGTTGTTTCAGGAGCAGGCATTTTTACAGACAAACCTGCATTCTCACTTATTTCAAATATTTTATTACATGAAAACACATCCTGGTAAAAAATTGTCCAAATTAAAGGAAGGCTGATAATCACATCCAAGTTCAAAACTAGATATAAAGGAAAGACAAAGACATTTTCAATTCTGTGCTTTAGGTAACTGTAGATTTTCTTTTAATTCCAGAATAAAATTCTGGATTTTATATGATTTGCCCTAGAGAATGTTGTTTTTCTCTTTTCTGGGCTGATGGGAGATTATTTCAGAAAGGGTATACTAATATTAAAAAAAATTGTTTTGCAGCATTAACTTTGTGCTTAGTTGAACTTCTGATTTTTTTTCTTGTAATGACAAGTGAAAGGTCCTTAGCATGATTTCCACTTGCTGCATTTACTGCTTTCTTTGAAGACAGAAATAAAATTGATGGGTTTGTCAGCTTTCACACTACTGTTGGGAAGTAAATTTTAATTTAATTTGCCTAATTTTGTATTTTCCTTGCAACCACCTTCAGGATGGTAGATTTGACTGAGGAATCCCTGTTGTTTTTACACAGAGCTGGTTAGTTTAGCAAGAGATGCCAAGTTTTCTGAGGCAATAATGAGTTTGTCCAGATGCATTCTTTACTATTTTTCCATGATTCAAAGGAGATTTTTCAAAAGGGCTGGACTAAGTATACTTCAGTGGTTTGCTTTCTCTTCTCTTGCAAAAGGTAAAAATAAGTATACTGTAAACACAATTTCCTGGAACTAGCAAGACCACACAACTACTGAATTAATGAAATATCGTTGATTTTGACTGAGTAGACAGAAAACTAAAGGCAAAATATTTATTCAGTCTGGTATGTTGGTTTATAAAACTGGATGAACTCTTCTGGAAACTTTGATACATTTGTATGCATTTTTTTTTCCTGAAGGAACTCAACTAGCTCTATGTGAAAAACTGCAAAAGAGACAAATTATAATTTCAATCAGTAAAGTCACAATGTTACACAAATCATCAAACTATTTCCCTCAGCAATCACCATATATTAATATCCTTTAGAAGTAGCTCAATGGGGTTTTCAGCTTGGAGCACTGAGAAATGAATCTGGGAATCATAAGCATCTTTTCAGTTTTCAGCAAATAAAAGCCGTTCTGTCCTTTTGGAACCATCCCTTGGTGAGAAGGGATTCAGTGGAAGAGCAGAGAAACTGAATTTGAGTGTGGGGAAAGACAAACCCATTAGGCAAATGTTTAGAAAGTGGATATAAATAATATAATTCCCTTCAGACTCATGCTGAACCCAATCTTTAGTGGTAATAACAACATTAAAAGATTTAAAACCATGAAGAGGGACCTAATTTTGTATTTCTTGCAAATTTTAAAGATTACCCTTCTGATTCAATTTTTCTTAAGCCATTTTTAAATTTACTTGCTTGAGCCTTTCTTGAAAAAAAAAAAAAAATCTAGTCCTCACAATCCCTACCTCGTCAGCATTTGAAATAAGAGGTGTCTTCTATTCCAGGATAATAATAATTTTGGATATTAAAACCATTCACCAAGTCTCTTAATTTTCTCCTTTCTCTTTCTCTGTGTCTTCCTGAGAAACATTTTAAAGGACAAGAATTACTTCTTAAGCAAACTGTGAAGAGGATTTGATGACGCATTGATCTTGCACTTTCTTCAAGAATACTGTAATTTAAATAGGGTTTTTTTCCTGTAGGATCAGAAAAATATTATGAAAATTAAATAGATAGGGAAAGCACAAAAACCAATGGCATTGCTTCCAACACCTTCCAGTTCTGTAACTGCAGTATCTTGGTCAGTAATCCAAAAACTTAACTCCATAATGTTCTTTAAATAATGCTGCACTGTTTGGAGCAATGGTTGCCTGGAAATCTGTTTTCCTGCCAGGGAGCCAGGGGCAAAAGAGTGAGTGAATTTTGTCTGTGTTGTTTATAGTATTAATTTGATACATAATTCCCTTCTTTGTCTCATTGCAGTAGATTTATTTGCTGCTCTTTGACACATATTTCTGCAGGCGGTGCTAGCTTCGAACAGAGCATGAAAAATATTGGTTTTCTTCTTATGAAACTGAAATGTGAAGCAGTAGAGGCATAATAATAAGATATTATCATCAAGTCACAGTTTCACTACTCTGCTATTTCTATTTCTCCCCAGTGAGGCTGTTGCTAAACAGGAGTTTGGCAAGTGCCAATAGTGTGTTGCAGTATTGGATGCGCAGGCTGGCAGGTGGTGGGAGCTGGCAAAGTGTCAGCCATGGGGCTCCCACCACAGACAGTCTCCCTCTCAAAAGCTGCGCTGAGAGGGCAGGGGGAGTGCAATTCTCACTTTCCCCCTCTTCACTTAGGCAGTGTTATGCTGGCCTGCCTGTGCTCTGGCTGGTTCCTGGAGTCTTTTATTTCCATTTTTTTCACAATCCCATCTATTTGATTCACCCTTCTGGCTTTCCTCTGGAAACACATGGAGGAACACACAGACCATGAGTGCAGTCTCTTCTTGGATTTGCTACAAGCACATGTTGACATAGACTTCTCATACACCCATTTGTGTATTACTCTCTTCTCAGGAGTGTGGTGGATTATCTAAGTGAAAAAATGCTATTGCTGCAGTTAGACATTGTGATGCAGTTCAATTTATCTTTTAAAAAAGGGAAACATTGTGTTCACAAACCCAAACAATATTGTCCTTCTTGTTCTTCTTAAAGCCTCTTTTCATTAGAATTCTGTCTGCAAACTTTCTCTTCTTCTCAACTTCTTTGTGTGCTTGGGCAGTGGGATGTCTTCTAATTTTCTCAGCTTCCTTACTTTTCCCCTCAAATACAGCTCCATCTAGAAACACCTTCCATTTGTCTATATTTTGATTTGGGTGTAAGAAGAAACTTTATGGTGTTTTGGTTTTTGGAGTATTTTTTCATTGGTTTTTCTTTTCTTTCCAAACACATCCAGAGATCAAATATGGATGTTTATCCCAAAAAACTTCCAGGATTGGTATAAACACCATCACAACTTTTATTCCTTCCTGGGCTCTCATTACCTGAAATAGATGATAGAGGAAAGCTGGACTCCTGCAGGATGTTTTCCCAGAGGAAAGCAACTGCCTTTAGTGACAGCTGGGCAAATGTCAATTTCTGACTCACAAGACACATATTTCATTTAAAAAAAATTAAAATAAAAGTCATCTTATTTGGAGGAAACACAGCTTCTCAGGCTTTCCTGCAGAATAAAAATGCTGAAACTTCTGTCCAGAATTCTAAAATCATCTTCAGAGTTTCATAGTCCCACTTGGAGTCTTCCCAGATACATCTATTTGTACATTCCCACGTATGTCCTTATACAGGAAAAAAACTTCCAGGGGGCTTTGAAAACTTCTCCTTTATGCTGGAAACAAACAAAAAAAACCAAAAAAAATCTACTCTGAAAGGTAATAAAGAAACAAAAATCATTTCATGTTCAACATGGAAAATATACTTGAGTTAACTTAGTACTCCAGAGCTTGTGGATCTTCTGGGCCCAAATATCTTCTTGTCCCTGTGCATAATATTGGAACATTTAAAAGAAATAGGACTGTCCCAAATAAGTTTGAAACTTCTTTAGAAAACTGTTTTGAAGCTGGAAAACAGCCTCTTACTCTACAATTCTGTTGTGAAAATGAGGCCAAAATGTACTCCCTACTGTAATGTATGAATGCATCTAAAATTGCTGCAGCCTGTTTCGGTGGCTCAGCACATCACCCAGCTCTTGGCTATGTGCCAGGGAGAGGCTCAAGTGTCTGCAGTTACCTCTGCAAGCTTGGAACAAGGGCTCTGGCACTGACTGACCCTGATGTTCAGCCCAAATGAGCATCACTGAGCTCACTGAAGTCATTTTGCCTTCAGACTTGAGAAAGCAGGGACAGAAGTTAGCCTAAAGTGGGAATTGATGCTGAGGCAATTTGATAATGAACATGTCTCCTCACTGGTGTCCCAATATCTGAAAAAGCAGATCAAGCTCTGAAGGTTGAAGTCTTTGTTCAGTCATGTACCCTCGCCCTCTGCTTCAGCTGGAACGTGGTGTGCAATGCACACTTGGGCCAAAGAACTCATCTTGATCTTATGAGTTGTTTTATTATTATTTTATTATAATAGTATCTTACAAAATTGCTGCATGTTATATTAATACATTACTAGTAATATATTAATATAACCAATATGATTATTTTTAATTTTTTATAAAAAATTGTTATACTATTTGGCCCTGCTACACTGACAGAAGACATCTGTTTACTAAAGCCAAGAGAAGTAGGATCACATACTTGGACAAACTGCAATGATGGTAGAAAAAGCTAGAACCAGAAAAAGTAAATTGTCTTTATTCATACACAGAGCAAGGCTTTAAATCCTTTTAAGCACAAGTGATGATTAAAATCAGATTTTAAGGATAAAGTCCAGATGTCTCTGAAGTCATAAGGTCTCATGTTTGTTTTTTCCTTACTGACTTGAAAAGAGAAAGAAGTCCCAGAAAGTAGAAGAGCTTTCAAATAGACAGTAAATTAACTACTGAAGTGGAGCAAGGACCAGCCATACATCACAGAAATGACTTGTGCACAGACAGTCTCCATCTAGATTAGAGAAGTGCTCAGCTGAGAAAGCCAAGAGAATTAAAGAATGAAGAGATGGACAAAGACCAGACAGATCCTGAAATAAACTGTAATCAGACACATTTGTTATGTTAGAAATACAGTATAAGATTACCTGGTGTGATTTGCACAGCAGCATTGCAGCTAACTGTGCTGCAGGGCTGTATGCAGCAGTAGATGCTGGTCCATGTGACTTGACTCAAACTCTTTAATCACATTGGAAGTGTGACATATTCTTTCAGTGCCAGAGTTGCTGTGCAAAGGCAATATTGAATTTCACAACATAGTTCATTTCCAGGCAATCCAGTAAATTAATGTTTAATGAACATATGGGGTTTTATCATAAAGAATGTTTCTAAGGAATACAAGTTCTTTGATTCAGCTTCTTCTTTAATGATTTATTTTTGTAATACTGAAGTGGAAGGAAATTAACTTTTCACCATTCTCAGGTCTTTATTACAGCAAAGAATCTCTGGGACACAAGGTGCATCCAACATTCAGACCTACTAAACATTTTTTGGGCCAAACAAACGGGTTAGGCCAACTTTGCTTTTTCCTCACTAACAGCTCAAACATCCTGTGCTACATTTCACTTCCATCCTTTCTTATATATTCCTCTTACACCCAAATTCTCTAGATGGTGCTCTTGCTTTTCCAGGCCGATTAGGACAGGTGGGCTCTACCTTGTTTCCTGCTGACTGCATTAACAGTGCTCAACTGGTTCCTCCTGCAACACTTCTTTCAAACCTGTGGGGGAAAAGCCAACGTGATAAAACAGCAAATGATCACAGTAGAGGATGAGTGGCCTTACAGAACGAATTCTGGCTTTTCTGCAAGCTTCAGAGCCTCGTGCATGCCCGCGGCCGAGAGTTTGCGGTTGATGTTCCTGTATCTGCACTGCAGCAGGTTGCGATAGGTTGTCCTCAGGTCCCGGTTGAAGAAGGCATAGATAAAAGGGTTAATGAGGGAGTTTGCATAGCCCAGCCACAGAAATGTTCTCTCCACCCAGAGGGGGATGCAGCTGCATGCTGTACCACATATGAAGGGCCTTGCAGTTGAGAGGAGGAAAAAGGGCAGCCAGCAGATTGTGAAGGCCCCAACAATAATCCCAAGGGTGGTGGCAGCTTTCTGTTCTCTTTTAAAGATGGAAATGTTTTTCTTGTCGTGCTTTAGGAGTCGTGAAAAATTAGTACATTCTTCAGATTCCTTGTGCAGTTTTACAAGTCCATTCACAGAAATCCCTTCCATTTCTTCCAGACGGGGAAAACCAGAAAACTTGTGTTTAGCAGCACTCCTCCTGGCAGCTTTATAGATCTGATAGTACATGAACAGCATCACTGACATTGGGATGTAAAATGCAACTGCTGTGGAGTAAATGGTGTAGCCAAAGTCTTGACTGATGAGGCAAACCTTTTCATCATTGACGTTCTGGGCCCAGCCGAAGAGCGGGGGTATGGTGATAGAGGCAGACAACAGCCAGACACACAGGATCATCTTGGCCATGCACTTCCCATTCTGCCTGACAGGGTATGTGAGGGGCCTTGTGATTCCCAGGTACCTGGAAGGATAACACAGAGTTACTACAGAGGGAAGGGGCTAACTGTTAAAAGTTATTCACTTACTCTGCCCTAGACCAAAATCTTTGGCTGAGTTTTCTGTTTCGTAATTTTCAATCCTCTCTTTGCATGTACTTCCAACTTATAATTCATGTGTCTTTCATGTTAAAATTTATAATGTTAGTATTCTATATAAGAGGTCTTTTATTCCAGAAGGAAATCTCCCATTGGCCTTAACAGGCTGTGATTTCTATGAATTTGTTCAATCTTCATGCACATAAAGCATATTTTGGCTTTTAAGGAAATCATGAAACCTAAATTTTATTTTGCTACCTTAAGAAATCTTGGAGTATAGAATAATGTTTAGTCCCCAAAGTCTATCACTTTTTGTATTGAGTAGATGGTTATAACAAGCAAGCATTCATCTTCACTCTTCTAATCTATTCAACAATCAGGAAGAGCCCTGCCACTAAGCTGAGATGATGAGCTGGCTTTCTTTCCTTCATGTTTCAGGCAGGAATAACAAACTGCAAACTTATACAAAGAGTAGACTATTTCAGTACTAAAATAATTCTTTTTATCATCACTTAATTAGAAAGAAAATACCTTTATTCAATGTACAAAGTTTGACTGAACAAAGTAAAAATCTGTCCCAGTTCAAGAAGAAAACACAGTTTTACAGAAAAGAAAAATGCTTATAATGGGTCAGTTTTTCACAGAAAAAAAATATTAGGTTTGTTGATAACTTTTATATTTCCTAATTTGGGGTATTTTAAACTAAGTATCTTTTTCTAATTACAAAAGTAGTACTATGGCTCTGCATAGCTGGGTAAGAACATCCTAAGTTTGAATTTACTTTCAACTATAGAAAGTTTCTGTATTTCCTCTCTGACAATGGGAATTTTCTGTTAGATGGAATCACATGCCTTTATTTAGACCTAAGAGTTTTAGTTTCAATTTTGGCTTCTGCTGAACTGGAACTTACCTATCAGTTACTGTTAGCTTCCCAAATTGTTTGTTTCACTTTCTCCAAAACAATTTAGAGAAAATCAGTATGATTTGTCTTGTTACTTGTAAAAGAAATTCTTTCAAATCAAGTTCCTGAATAATGTTTTGGTTTCAAGAGCTACCAGTGTTTACTCATGTAGTGAAAGTTCTGGAGTGTTACAAAGAACTATACAAGAACTATAACAATGTGATTTAAAATATTTTTGAGGAGCATGTTTTCTCAGTCTATTCACCCAGCAGAACAAACATGAAATTTACTGGCTCTGTGGAATGCACTGTTGATTTTACTGCAGTGCAGTAGATCAGGCCCAGCGCCCTTGCCTTATACAAGCACCCGGGTATGCTAGAGTTATGGAAGTAAAAGAAACATCATTTATTGATCTGCCCTGATGGGTATCAACAATCCTGTTCAACCATGTCATTGGCTTTATATTGCTGTTGTGACAAGTGTTACACGAAGGACAGGCTGGTTCGTTGTGCCCTATTCTTGACAGGATGCACAAGTAAATGACAGCAGGTCAGTGTTTTGCCAGTGAATCTGTGCCTGGAGGGGCCATGGACCAAGAATTCTTGTTGGAATTGTCTGGGATGAGAGCAGTGCAGTCCATGGACTGTGATGCTAAAAAGGGCTGTTTCTAGTGCCCCTCACCATCAGCATTAGAGCAGAGCCACTGGCCCAGCAGCCATGGGCTTCATGCAGAGACCATGGAGATTTCTGATTTATAGCACCATGGCCAAAACCATTCTCACTCCAAGGAGCCCAGGGTGCTCCAAGATACAGAAGAGAGGAATCGGTGCAGTGAAACTTCAGTTTAACTAATTAAAGTATACATCACACTGCTTTAATTAGTGAACTGCAGCAAGTGTGAGCTCTCAGCTGCAGACTTTCAGGGACAAGAGTGGCCTACTCTTAAAATTTGTCTAAGAATAGCCCAGTTTAGGTACAAAACAGCTAAACACATCCTTTGTGCACAAAGACTTCTTGTCATTTACAATGCATTGTTTGCAAAAAAATTCTTATCTGCCTTCCTGAAGTATGTACTCCTATAGTTATTACCCAACTGGTCACTAAAAATAACAATTTAGGGTGAAGTTTATTTTGTAGCTAAAAACATTAAGCTGGATTTCTGTAAAAATCAGATCTGTGGGCTGCATATTCTGAGTGCCTACTGATGCATTCTCATGCACCAGAATATAACAAAAAGAATTCATGAAAGCATAAGTATACTGAAAAGAATGAAAATTCATTAGTTTTGCCCTGGCATCACTTTTTTTGGAGTGTATCTTTTCTTCAGAAATGCTATTTGAAATTAAAATACGTTAATTAGCATAAAAATACACCAGCATTGCTTCTGCCTTATTCATTTTGCTAAATGTAGTATGATGGGGGAAAGAAGTCAGCATGCACAAATGAAGGAATGTTATCTTTTAATCTCCCTATATGAAATCCATTACCCTTGAAAACTCATTTGCAACGTCAAAATAATGTAAATCACTACTGTTGTCTAATACACTAGAGAGTGTTCGGGGCTTAATAGATTCATGAACTTCAAAAATATTGTGTCAAATTCAGTAGGAAAATATGCTTTTTAGTGCTTAATCTTAACCCAGTACTTTAATAAAAAATATTAAGGTAAATCAGCTGAACTTAACATATTCAAGTATAAGTAAGACCTTGAGGTTTTATTACTGGGAAAGAATTAAGTCAGAGTCCCTAAAAAGCCCATTTAATGTGTCTTAGCTATCCCCCACATGAAAGAAACATCTCAGACTTGTTATTCTGAGATTTGCTTCTTTCGCATGCCACAGATGTTCATCTTGATCTTGGTGGAGAAGAAACTGTGCCTGGGTTCTCACTTTTAAAAGAAGGGCAAGGCTATTTTGTATTCTTCCTGCTCTGAATTTCTTGACTCAATGATTCTGTCAGACAGAGCATCTCTCCATGTTACACCCAGCACAGTGAGCTCTGTATCTGGGTTACTCCCCAAAGGCAGATGAATGGCCTTTATTTCTTCTAAATTGGTCATGGCATTTTCCATTCAGCCCTGCCTGATGCTGCAAGCAGAACTCTGAAGTGCAGGATGCTGCTCCAGCCCTACAAGAGGCACAGCATGCACAGCAGTCACGTTCTGCTGCCACTCCAAGGATGCTGGGTGAGTGGAAAACACTGAGAAGGAAGAATATGGCACTGCTGTCCAATTGATACAGAAAAAAAGGGTGATGTAAGTGCTTTTGTACTGCATCACATATGTGGAAAACAGACTCTTGCTTGGAGAGCTCAAAGGAAACAGCAGAGACCAAAAAGATTGCGAATGGTGAGGGGCAGAGTAAACCTTCTTGTTAAATGTATGTGTATAAACACATGAGCACATCCCTGCTCTGGGTTGGTTTCTTATGATTTTTTCATTGTCTCTTCTTCCCCACGGGGGGTTCTGCTGCACTCCCATTCAGGTGTGAGGCATACACAGTGTGCCCAGCTCTGGGCAGAAAAAATTACCCCATCCTCTTTCTGGAGCTCTGGTCAGACCTGGGAGAGGGTAAAGAATTCCCTCCTTTCACCAGGCATTGTACACCACTGCCATTTGCCACACACAATGAACACCAACAATGGAAAAGGTGAATGAACAAATCCTTTCCCTTTGCTTCACAAAAATCTGATTCCCTGTGACATAGAACTCTTCCCCAGTATCACTAAATGGTTAGCATTTAATGACAATAAATTGCCATAGACAATTTAATGTAAAACAATTAAAACTATATAGGTCTGCTCCTGAGACAATTCAGCTTTTGGGCTCTTCCATTCTGGCTTTTCTGCTATCAATCCATTACAATGACCACAGAGAATAGTTTTTATCCTACAGGGCTAAAAAAATTCCTACGATCACACAGACAGATGGGTCTAGTCCTCACACCTTTTGAAATATCCAGAAAAGAACCTGAGGCTTAACAGCTACATTGACTTAAACAATAGAAAGAAAATAGTAACAGGATGGTCCCATTTGTTACCATGTGTCCTGAATCTTTCTTTCCTAGCTCCATTATATGGCTGAAAGATAAAGAGTAAAAGGACTTGCCTGTCACTGTGAGTGAAGTCATAGAGCAATAGAAAACTGTACAGTTAAAAGAATATAAATAATTTTGAAGCTTTCTGCCAATTCAATAATAAATTGAATGCATTTGTATACACATGTGATTCCTCTGTTTCTGGTCTCCATGTGCTTTATAGGCAGATAAGATTCCATTCTAGTTAGTAGCCCACATTCATGTCTCAGAATTCACTGTCTTGATCTAACAGATTCCAGAATCAAATTAGATCTTTCACTGTCTGACCATGTTTTTATGAAGCAGATTGAATTGCAATGAAATAAGACTAGAAACATTATACTGGAAATGATACAGATGTGTATCATATCATAGCTATTTCTGCCAGGAACCACAAGATATTTTGTTATCGCTTTCCATTTGATTAGGAGTTGTGCTAAATATGAGGTTCTGTCAGTTCTCATATTGTTGTATTTTAAGAGGCATAACACTGCTTTATTCCAAAGACACAGCAATATTTCCTCTTTTGCTGCTCTGTTTCTCAAGCACAGAAGCTTTCTGTCTTCAATATGTATCTCCATGCAGGATTTCTTTGCAAACCCATATCTATAGAACCCCATCCTGTATTTCACCTGCAATAATAACTTACTCTGAAGAATTGTGCTGATCTACTGGTTTATCTTCATTGGCTATGATTCTCTCATCATCTTTCATAATCTTTTTCTATTTGGTTCAGCTCAACATTAAAAAACTCTTCACAAGAACAGGAAAAAAATGCCATTCCTAAAATCTATCCAGCATTGAAAAATATTCTCTCTAGTATAGTAATACATCTAGATAACTTTTTTCCCTTCCTTCAAATGTAAATGTAACAAGTTGAAACAAATACCAAATCTATTCTTTCTGTTAAGGCTGTGTCAAAACACCCAGCAAATACTGTTTTCTTTTCAATTATGTGTTTACACAATGCAAGAGATGCCTTGTCCCTCAGACTTCCTTTTAAATAAAACAAGGTATACAAACATACAAACTGATCAGGAAATACTATTCCCACCACATACTTCAGTAATTGAGACAGAAATAAAAGAACAGAAACATAGAAATGCCTGAATGGGGGACATGAGCACTGCAGTGCACAGCTATGGTGCTATAATGTGACAATTACCTCATTAATTATTGTACAAGAGTACTTTACCTTTCTGCAATACAGACTGGCCTCATAATCACATCATGATCACTGCCAGTTTATTTCCTGGGAAGAGGAGGATATTTCAGAGGCATTAAAAGACTTTTCTCCTTAGCAGAAATGCTCAAAATTACTAATTTCAATGCATATATGAAACCTTTCAGAATATGAATTGGGTCACTTTAAAGCCTAAACAAAACATCATGCAATGGTAGAGTGAGACAGCAGAACTAACCAAATCAAAACACTACTCAGTGGAGAGAAAAACACTTTGATTAGTTCTATGTTCTATCTAGTTAAATGTTGCATCTTTCCTTTGCTGTGAATTAGCAGAGTTTATAAAAGTCTTGGCACTGTGGTCAGTTTCCACAACTTAATTGCTAGAAACCCTAGAAAGCTCTGCTTCATTCTTCTCAGCTGATGGTGAAAAAACAAATACAAAAGATCTTAAATTTATGTTTTGATACCTATTCTTCTAGATGCTTATGCTTCACATTTCATAAAATTTCAATATTATTATAATTGCAATGGTCATGTGTTCATTTTGCTATTTGAAAACGTGAGAATGAAACATTTGTTTTGCTTTCAGTACATTATTCCTCTTTTTCTTCTTCATTCCCCTTTTTCTTCTCCCTTCTTACATTATTCTTCTTTTTCTCGTTAAGGTTGACACTTCAAATTATTCCCCTTTTTCTTCTTAATTTCTTCTTAATGAAATGTATTTTCTTAAGTTATTTTTATAATAGGATGGTCTTCATTTTCACTGCTATAGTGGGCACATATTTAATTTATTCTACGTAGTAAATGTTCTGACTTGATTTTTCTTTTTCTCAAAATCATTGTAGGGGGTTATTTTTGATGAATTCAAGAAGTGTAGGCTTTCTTGGCAGTGGGGGAGGATTAAGTCAATCAAAATTAAATAACTTCATTCTAAAGGAATGTAGTTTGCATAGTAGAAGGTTGCTTTCTCCTCTCATACATTTTAGTTTCTCTGTGCTTTCCTGGGCTTTCTTCCTTTCATATTGTATAACTTTACAGCTCCATATTTTTCTCAGTTATTTTAGCTCATTTTTCATACTTTTATTTCACCTTCTTGCTCTCTTATTCCTCTTTCTCTGTTAGCTCTGTATTTTTCCTTCTTCATTTTTGCCTACTAATCTTGGACATCCACCCCATAGGTAGGGGGATGCATTCTGTTCTCTTTCTAAGAAATACACAACACCCATACTGCCAGAATCTGTGCAACATCTTTCCATTCAACTTCTATTACCTTACTTGTAATTCTGAAACCATATTACTCTTTCTTTTCAGACCTTGGCAAATTTCTTTCACCTGCCCTCACCCTTTGCCTTTCATCTTCACCCTGCGTGCCTGTCAAAGCATTTATCACCTGTCACATCTTGTTCTCAGCTCCATGACAAACCAGTTCTTTAGCCTTTCATTTTCCACTGCAAATTATACATTGCTTGGAAGGAAAAGTCCCAAAATGCAGTTGCTGGTGTTTACCTTGCAGCTCTGCCTGAATGTTAGATAATATGTATTTCCTACCCAATATTTTGCAATTACCCTTGTAAATAGTCTAAATTATAGACTAAATGCTTTTATTAACTCTCTTTGAAGAAAATTGTACCTGTGTATTTTTCCTTTTCTTCCATCACCAGTGACATTAATGTAGGAGATAGAAGGAGGGAGGTGGATTTCAGCCTGTTTAATCCTTCATCAGCCTCCTAGAAACCAGATACATTTGAAAACTGAAAAGGTTTTGGACTCAAATTATTAAGAATTAAGTTCCATTCTGTAATGGAAGACTTACTATTTTTATATTTTTTAAAAATGTCTGAACTCCAGCTTTGTGGGTTTCATCATCACTTGTTTCCTGTATACAAGTGTGGTTTGCTTGCTGAGTGCAACAGGATTAATTATATACAGAGCTCAAAAGGGCTTTTCACCCCACTTCTTGATAGATAATCTGTAACACTTCAAAAGCTCTCCAAATCCAGGCAAGTCACACAAGGGAAGAATCATTTTTCTTTACGCTGTTCAACAATGTGGAAGGATGAGGAAAAATAAAAAATAATTTCATGCTTTTCTGAAAGAACACGCGTAACTGTGTCAGGGACATACTACTCACTTCTGCCTTTTCATACAAACACACCCTCCCAGATCTGCAAGCTCCTTTATTTAACACAGATATATTTGTTTTTGTGGAAGAAGTGAGAACAGAGTCAAAATGTCTTTCTTATTTTTTTTTTTCCTAAGTAAGAAGTTATATTTATCAAAACATAGAATAAAGGATGATTTATGATACATACTAGTAACATTTTAGGAATATTCCCTAGAGAAAGACTTCTCAGGATTTTTAAGAAATATATAATTTACTGAAAATTTCTTCGTGAAATTCATCAAAGTATACACACAAGCTGCTTCACCAGTGCAGAAGTTTTTGAATACAGATTCATACCCTGTGTATCATTCAGAGTTGTTGTTTAATAATTTTATCAAAGAGAAAAAGGAAATATCTTCAAAGATGGCAGGTTTTTGCTTCAATATCTTCAATAAGAGAATATCTTCAATAAGGGGATTTATACCAGAAAACACTATTTCTATCATAATTCACATTTCAACTTATTCCACATAAAGAGACCCTCTTTATTATCCCAAAATATTGTAGACCCATAGAAACAAATGCAGTGCATTTGTATCATGTCAACTTTCATACCTGAGTATCTAATTACATAGGGATTTTACATTCATTTTTATCTTTATGTGTATGATGCAATATTTCATTTTGTTAAGTTATTACAACATTCCTGGCTTCTTTGTGAGAGGACTGACAAGATATTTAACCTTCTGATACTATCTGGGAGACTAAGATAGGAAAAACTCTTTTCTAGAATTAAAGAGGAATTGCATTGTTTATTTCTGTCTGGTTGGGATGCAATGTTCATTAGCAATTGAACAGGCAGGAAAATAGGCTGGAAAAAGCTAGGAAAGAGATTTTATCTCATATGGCCTTTTGTATGTTAGAGGAGAACTGGGTAACTCTGAAAAGGGAAAATGAATCTGAGTAAATGATGTGGCATGGCTGCAGGGAGGTGGTGCTGTCAGTGAGCTTGAGGAGAAGAGAGAATGTGAAAGCTGCTGGGGAAGGATGAGGCTTGACTTGAAATTTGTTTAATAGTGTTACAGGGGACTTAAAGATCCCTTTAAAGATCTGGTTTCTTTAAGCACCAGCTCAGATAAAATCCCTACTTTTTTCAACAGAGGCAGTTTCTGAACAAACAAAAACAAAAATGGAACAGAATATGTTTTGCAGATAGGAACAGGAAAATCCTCATTTTCCTTTTGTGTTCTCCCCATCTCAACCCTCTTGTCCCTCACACCCAGGGGAATTGTCAGAGAATGTGTGGAGGCTCAATTTCAGAGCTATGAAAACTGTCTTTTGTTTTTTAATCAATGACTACCATAAAGCAGAAATGGCTAAGGTAATTTTCTCCAACTTCACTACATGAGTCACGCTTGGATTGATACTAAACATCAGCTTAAAAGGAATTATTTTGAAAGTTATAGCAGTGTTTCAAAATGAAAGCCTCCCACAACTTTAACTAGAAAATCATGACTGATGTCTTCAGTACAATTAAATTAAACATTTCAGAAATTTCCATCCTATAAGTGATGAATGAGATGAACAACCACAGCCCACTGAAGTGCTAATACCACTATATTAAAACAAAGTATCCTCAGGGAATAGCTATTTCAGTGTGCTGATATTACGTCCCTTCTCTTCCTTCCTTGAATACAGTTTAAACATAATACCTCCAGATAAAGCACTTAAGGAACAACCCCCTCTAGAATACTTCTTCCCTCCTCCCCCTTCTTTCTTTTCCTCCCTCTGAAGAGACAGGAAAAATGCTGGAAAGACCAGGTCCAAATTCTCCTCTTTGCTTCTTCGTGACAGTAATTCTGCAAGAGCCCTGAGGAACACTTGTCCAGTCATTATGGGTGAATCTCATGCAGACCCAACCTACTTGGGCATTTTTGGCTTTGTCCATAGTTGTATCGGCCTGAAGGCAGATCTGATTTTTTTTTAAATCACACAAAAGTTTTGCTGTGTTCCACTGGATCAGGTATGTGAAAATTATAAATGTTGACCTCCAGCTTTACTTGTTTGCCCAAGCTTGGCCACACAAAAAACAAACTATATCAATAAACTGTTTTAGATGCACAGGGAAATCCAAGTCCAAAGCAGGTTTAATTAAGACTATTTTTTCAAAAACTTTGGGATATACGAAGCATCTTGTATAGTGTTTATCTGGCTGTTTTTAAAGATGCACACTGGAGTTGTTTCCCCAAAAGTTGGAAAATCGTTTCTCTCTTCCTAGTATGAATAAGTCTTAACACAGGAAAAATCATATGCAGGTTTGGAACAGAGGCTGTAAGCTGGGAGAGCACAGCATGAGGGGAAGTTATCAAGGAAGGAAGGCAGGAGGTGAGATCAAATTGTGAGTCTCCAATTCAAGAACCTTTTAGAAAACTGCTGCTCACAGTCGTTTCCAGCAGACACTTTTGGCTCAATGACTTATCATTAATATGGTGATTCCTCCCCTGTAACTTATATAAACAGTGATTTTGTGTAATGTCTTGATATTTTAGCAGTATATTTTCTGCTCAGTATGTGGTACAGAATGAGGTTATCATCTTATCATCTTTCATGCCAACGAATGTAAGGTTTACTGTAGCTACCACACTTCTCTACAGTATGTCATTTATTTCCTTAGCACTCATTTTAATAACATATTCACTTACATCATGCTTAAACTCCCAGGCTCGAGTTCTCCCTTCACATGGAATTCTCCTGCCTGCTGTCATTTTCCTCACAAAATATCTCATTAAGTAATATTTTGGAATCTAGTAGCCATAAATAAACTGGTCAGGTCGAGCTCTCCTATATAAATGGGAAATAGAAAATTTTCAGGAATTTAATATTATTTTATGAATATTTCTTCCCTTTGCAGTCATTCAGAATCCCTAAATACAGAGCCCCAGGTGCCCTTTAACTGAAGGAGAAGGTTAGAGGAGAGAAAGATGTAGTGATGAGAAGTAACTGCAGCAAAACCCAAACTGTAGTCAGTAAAACTGTATGTCCAGCCTTTCCCAACCCCAGTACTTACTAGTTCATTTGTCATAACACTTATTCACTTTTGCCAGTAGCCTTTGCAATGAAGAAAGCAATGGCCAAGTGGACACTATTTCATTCTAGCTGACAAATCCTCACTCTAATGACCTTTGAATCTCCTGGGTCTTGCTCAGACCTGCCAGGCTGTGCTTCCACAGGGGTGGCTTTTTTCATCTTGCACCAGTAACATTTTAATCCAGCTCCAGGAGTCCATACTCCCCATCTAAGGTGTCACCAGGCCTACCTTTGTAAAGGCAGCTGCAAGCAAGCTTAGAGACCACTGGACAGGAAACCTGGGGAAAGATGAGCCAGGGCAGTGTGTCCTCTCTGCCTAGATGAACACAGACCTGCCTACGACAAATCTCCACTACACTGTATTCTTTTTATCAGCAGCAACCTCCTTCATATTTTTCTTTCTTTTTAAAATCGTGCAAAATCTGCAACACTAAATATTTTTAAAATATAGAACCCATTTCAACACAAACTGCTACCACCAGCTTCACAGGCATGAAAATATAATACATCCAACTATATTTTGTACAAAATGAAGCTCTTGCTTTTTTCTTGTCAAGAAATGAGTTGCTGGCTCTCTTCCCCATGGCTTTCTATCTAGAACAACATAATTTGAGGACAGATTCAGCTATTGCTTTTTCACTAATACCCATTTTTCCAGCTCAATATTTGGTCACAACACTTCACATTGTGTCACAATACCTTGATAACACCATTTTGTGTTACTCAAAATTTAGAATTACACATTTATGCTAAAACAGAAATACAGCTGATGATAGATATCTCCTCCTCCAAAACCCTTAAAGATAGCAGTATCTAAAGATTATCAAGGATCCCAGAACTCTCTTTTATATTCATTTCACAGATGCTACACCACACAAGCGGGATCAGCAGAAAGCAGCCCTCCTTCCCACCTCTCAGTGAGTATATCTTTCTTTTGCTTTCTTTTTCCTCAGCCACAAGTTGGCAACTCTAGGGTTCTTCTGAGATATGGTGGCATCAAATCTGTGTGGGTAAAAAGTAAAATACCTAAGGTTTATTTCTGTGACTATAGTTTCCAATGATAACAGCTTCATTACCAGGCAGAAAACCTCAAATATTCATTTGAATTTAGGAGGAGAATGTTGGCATCAGTGTGGGCTGAATCACCACAGCTGGACACCTCAGGTAGCTCACTGCAAGCTGCAGGTGCTTGAGAAATTTGACAAGGTCCTCCCTTTATTTCAACAGTAGCAGTGCAGAAGCTTTGTGTTAAATAACAGGCTTTGGAAATGTTAAGATCCTTCTTTTGTTGTTAAATTCATAGATAAATGGTCCACAATGCTATTTCATTTTCTGTTATTTTTTAAAAAATAATATTGTGTTCTGTTAATGACCATATTCATTTTGCAAAAATAGCTTTTTCATATGGGACAATACACTCTTGAGACACAACAATCACTATTGTTGCTAAAAGTGTTTGTGATAAGAAGTGGATCTTCAAATGAAGATATTTAGAGTAAAAAGGAAACTGCAGTACATAACAATTCAAAAGTTAAGTCTTTTGAGACAAAGCTGTACCACTTTTAGCATCAAAACATCTTATTAGACTATTAGAGGAAAGCTTTGCATCTTTTCAGCAGCTCTTTTGGGTCATGGGTATAAATATTTCCAAGTAATTTATGGCCAGACAAGAAATTCTTTGTTCAGGGATTTAATATTTCATCTGTTTGCTAAATGTCCACTTCTATAGAAAATAAACAAAATTTAACAATCCACATGGAGAACTGCTTACAGAAAATTATTCTGGCAAATTTTACTGTATATCTGAAATATTTCATGACAATCACAACATCTTTTCATGGCTTATATTCAAGATGACAGGTTGTAAATTCTGCAATAAGTTTAGATAATAGCATACACCTCTGTTATCTGTACTTATGCCTTCCATTTTTACCTTCTCATATTTACATTGATTGACAATTTCTGAATGAACACCTGTTATCAGAGTAAATCTTCCAGGGCACTATTCTTTACTTTGATTTCAAAATTCCTGTATTTTCTCACATGGGAACAGTCCTCTAGTGAACAGATGCTCCTGCCACAGACTTGGAATTTTTGCAGTTACCTTTTGTGCCCCTCTCTAGAGATCTGCAAACCATATGTTGAAATACGTTGTCCCCAGTCTCCAACACATCTCCTGAAAAGCAAACAGTTTATAAATAAGGTACTTAAAGCTCCTTATTGGTGGCCCAATTTCCCTTGCAGCAGCAATAGGCCATATTTCTGATCACAGATACTTGTATGGTTGACAAGAAATCATTATTTGAATGCCACCAAGGGTGTCAGTATTATTCAGTGGCAGGGAAGGTGGCACAGCTCCGTGCCAGGTTATTGGGAAGAGATCTCATGATGTGTTTGCCTGGATCTCCAATTACAATATCTTCCTAAAAGACTGGAGAGTTTTCAACCAAAAATTCAAAAGTAAAAGGTTTGTACAGAAGTCTGCCTCAGAAATAGTGTTCTTGCAGGCAAGCCTTTGCTGCCAGTTCTGATTTTACCCAGCCTGGCGAATGTCTGATATACAACAAGCTCTGTCCATTCTCCTTTGGTCCCTGACCTGTTTTTCCACCACCATTAATATGTGGCAAGCTGCTGCTTGCCCTTAACCTGCCACATCCTGCAGGACAAGTCATTTCCAGTGTGAGAATAATGTTACCCTTCATATGGGTCTGCCTCCACTTCCCACAATGTCCTTAAGAGACATAAGAACTGTGCACAAAAAAGGATTTTTAACAATCATGACAATTAGCAGTGAAATAGCTATCAGTGATGAAATAAACCCCCTTCAGTGGTGTCTTGTGCTAGCTCCCATTTGATAGCAAAGGCCATGATAGACAGAAAGAATTTGCTCAGTTCTGATTTGATTTCCATGCACATCTCTGTTCTGCACTATTAGAGAATTCATTCTTGTCTGTGCACTACCCAAAAGCCATGTTTATTGTTAGAAGTGAGTCACCACTGGATTTGCATACATGTTAATATGTACAGAACCACACAGATGTAGCAGATAATCTAGATTTCTACACAAAGCCTTGAATAAACAGCAAGGTACAAAAAGAAAAATCAATGACGCTCACTCTCTAATTTTGTTCTATTCAAGCAGAATAAAAACAAATTTTCACTATGACATATTTAATCCTGGGATGTTTGAAAATGAAAATTTGCAGTAAGAGATTGTTTAAAAAAATTCAGCTGGTTTTTGCCTCTTTTCAGTATATATAGGAATATATATATATACTATTCAATCCTTTAGAAATAGTTGGCTATCCAGTACAACAAGAAAAACTAAAACTTATAAGCTTTCCAGGTGAAATAAGTTATCCTCACCTTAGAGACAGCAGTGACCATTAGAACAGAACTGCAGTGAGCAGTTTTGTGATATTTGTGCTTTGGGCATGCAGAAAGCAGAACCTGTGATTTTGCTCCCCAGTCTTTTTTCTGACAGCTGCACCTCAGCAGACTCAACTATTTCTCAACCTCTTTATTTTCATACAAGACCTACAGTGGCCAGCTTTCTTCAGACTTTCTGGTCCACAGAGAAAGGACCAGATCCATGTGTTATATATTGAGAGGAAAAAAAGAAAAGAGGTGTTTGTAGCTGACAGACAGTGCCATATGTACTTATCAACTGCAGATGAAGCAAGTCTCAAAATTTGCCACAAATATTTCCAATTAAATATTTCAAACTCAACAACAATATCAAATATAATACTGTGTTTCACTAAAAGGAATAAGGTATGTTATATAATTTTCAGGGAGTTTTAGAATTAATTTTCAGAGGAAATTAATTCAGGAAAGTGAAAATATTCCCTGATTAATTTCTGTTCTTCTAGACTCTTATGTGAGCATGTTACTACTGATATATTAATCTTGTTTCAGTGTACAAAACTACAAAAGCTTTGATATTTCATTTTATGATACTCATCCAGTTCAAGAAAAACACTAGGAAAATATATTTTTATACCAGTGTAATCAGGTTACACTACACATCATGCCAGTATGATATGCATTTGCATTTTTTATTATATCTGGATATATTTTTGAAAGCTCCCTTCAAAAACAAAGAGAAGTGTTTATGGAATTGCATTTTTGCTGTGGATCTTGAAGCAAATCCAACCTTATTCACAGAAACTATTTTTGTTACCTTGATAGGAAAGAAATCACTTTTTCAATGTCTGCAGAGTGCCCTGCTTGGCAAAAATGTGAATTAATGTTCCCTTACCTCTGACTTATCAGGCTCCTTTGAAATGTCTGGATGAACCCCCAAGAATTAGAGACCCCAAAATCACTTCTGAAAACTCATCCAGCCTTAAACCCTGGCAGGAGCAAACAGAAGATAGTTTCAAATGTGGGGGGGAAATGCAACATCCAGTTTCAAGAAAAGGCACTCAGGTAAATGTGGTTTAATCTCAAATCTCCTGCTACTCACTAAACTAGAAGTGCCCATTCATGCCCTTGAAAAATCACAGGTTGCAGTCCCCTCTGCACTGCCACCTCTGGGTTACCTTGCATCTCCACACTTTGGGGCTCCCTTGCAGTAACACTGCTTAAATGCATCCAGTATAGAACAGCAAGAGAATAACCAATCTACAGATTTTTCTTCTATAGCATCTATCAGCTTCCGAAATTTGTCAGCCTCTACTGTGCAGACACAAGACACACCCAGGAAACTTCAGATCTTATGCCTTTTTTCCTTTGCAAAAGGACAAAACTTCCATTTGTTTTGATGTTAAAACTTTTTCTCTGTGTCAAGTTTTCACAAAATAGTCCATCTGCTTTACAAAATATCTTTTATTTGTTAATTCCCACCTGCTTATTGTGCATCTGCCAGTGTGCTCTGATTCAGAATTTCTCTGCAAAGACATAATAAAACAATACCTGTGGCTAAAATCTGCTTGCTCTGTAAGTAACTGCATCTCTTTCCTGTGCCTGTGACACAGAAAACAATACCCAAGGATGTCACAGAAAGGTGCCTAAAGAAATGGGATCGTGGTAATGCAACAAAACCCCCCAGATTAATTTATGCTTTTGGAGTGGGTTCTCAGTGACAGATAAACATTTGCACTGCCTTATAGTGCTTAATGCATCCAACTTCCAACTGAACTTCTTCATCTCTGAATTTTGGACCAAAAATTTATATTGTATTTTTTTTACACATAAATAATGAAATGGAGATTGCATAAGTGTTCACCAATAAATTCTCAGCAGAAAAGAAACATCAGCTCAAGGAACATTCTTTAAACAGACTGCATTAGGAAAACTACATGGAAAGGAGTAAGACCAAATCTGTTCTTTTTCACTTTAGTTTAGTTTATCAATGCTGTGTCTTTCATAAACTAGGCAAGTTATTTATAGGCTCAAAAAGAGTACTGTTGTTTATCAGGCTAAACAATGAAAAAAATGGCTCTTGTGAGGATGGCTGTTGTTAGCAATTAGCTGCCCTACTGATCTCAAAACGTTCTTCTGCAATATATTAACTGCAATAACTTCATCACAGACTTTTCCTATAGTTCAATTTAGGTTTTTCCTAATTTCTCAGTTATTTCTGTGTGAACACAAATATATTTAACAAAAATCTCATGAGTGGCACTACTGGTAGCTGTCTATGCTTATTCTAGATCCAAAATATATTACAGGCAGGATTTTTTCATAGCTATTTCTGCATATATATTCTATATGGATTTTGTGAATGATCTGAGCCAGGCTGGCAGAACAGACTGCTGCCTTTTCCACCCGTGGCACTGAGACAGAAAAAGTCTTCATACCAAATAAGAAGCTACACAGGATTACTGGCTACCATCAGGTTTAGCAAATTGCTAATGGTTTTCAGGTCATATTATCAGCTGGGGATGTAGGTAGAATTTAGACATATGGATTCTATTGAAAGTGCCTAAATCTTTATTTAAATTTTGTTCCAAATTCTTCCTCTGAGGAAATTTGAGGTCTGCACAATTCTTAGACATGGGATGAGGACTCAAGAAGCCAGTGAACTTTTGGGACTGACACATTCTAGGGAGAAGCATAAGTACTCATACTTGGAGTGTGGCAACACAGGCAGGGATAGAGAGCTGATCCCTGTATATAAAAATCTCAGGACCAACAAAAAGGCCCACTTATTTGCATAGAAATACTAAATCCTCATCAATTTAATGGAAGCCTGGTGTACTCATGAATTGTTGGCCAAGATACAGACTGGAAAAGTTCCCAAGAAGTGTTTCATTACTTGTGTGGGTGTGGGGAAAGTGTTATAATTCTTCAACCATATCTGAGTAGTTATGTTTCTTTATCACTTTCTAAGCCAAAGAACTATTTTTAAATTGAATTAAAAATTGCTACTTATGCAGTTATCTTGTGGATACTCTCCAAAACAGCATTTCTGTAGCTATCTTGGGTCAGAACAGCATGATGAATCAGCATGAAAACACCACCAGTTCAAACACAATTAATTCCCTTTATTTTTCATTCCCCACTAAGATGTGGTTTGTATCCATCCCTCATAATTCACTCATAATGTTTCCTCACTCTTAAAGGTAAAGAATGTAAAGGAATTGTGATTTGATATAATCTATTTAACTCAGAACCAGAAAAGTGGAGCCTTAAGAGCACAAAAAAAAAAATATCCCAACACACCAATAGGAAATTCTTAAAGAAGAATTCAATTCTGTTCAATTATCCCACAAAAGCCTCTGTAGCTCCTACTACATAGCTCATATCACAGAGGGAGAGAATAGCAAAGGTAATCATTGGCTGAGTATCAAGTTGTCTTGCCTGTTTAATCCTTTAAAAATTTGAAAAGGCAGGAAATACTCTTGTCTCTCCATCATATCTGTTTTAGTTCTGACAGACCTGCCTGTAAGCAGATAGCCTTCCTCCAAAGTGAGGGCTTAAATACGATAGAGATACCTAAAATACATGTTCATCTCATGTCCCCCTGACAAAGATCTGTGAAGGTTTTTATGTTGTGGAACAAAAGGGAAGATATGATCTGAAGAAAAGCACAATAGTCCAAATCTCCGCAAATTCAGATCTTTGTGGTAATCAAACAACCTTTCCAACCTGGCTCTTCCTTGTGCACCCTGTGCAGTTAGATATCCCCATGACAGCACACTAACATCTACTTTGCACCCTTGTCGTTTGCAGAACTTAGAATAGAAGCAACTTAAAACATACAAGAAGTGCTTGGTGTGTCTCACTAGGAAAAAAATGCAAGTTTTTCCAACAGAATGAAACCAGCCCATTTGTATACCCTATGCTAATATGCTTCTTTCAGGATCTGATATATTCAGCTAAATCCTCATCCACCACTAAGGGCTGTGCAGCAAAATCTCTCTGTGAGCAATAGGCTGTCAGCTGCTGGCATTTCAGGGCTCTCAGTGGCATAAGCTGAGTAGCACATATTTGTGCAAGGGAAACAAATCAAAAAACCTTTTCAATTTACTCATTTTATCCTTCTTGGTAGCTCCTCAATGCCTCTGCTTTACTAACTAAATTGTATGTTTAATAAAAGGTATTATTTCTCTTTACAAACCGTGCCTAACAGTTTGTAACAAATTTGGTTCTTTAAGATTAATTCAATAGTAATATTCTTTCAACTATGTACATGATTCTCATACCTGCTTCAGGAAGAATCTAGAGATTTAACAAATTTTAAAATAATCAATTTATTTGTTCTCTCTGCACTGCTTACAACAGCCTCATCTTTTACTTCAGGAGAGATGTTACTGGATCACAACAAAAGTTTCCTATAGTGCCCTAAAGAGACAGGTGATTGCACAATTCTTAATTACATTTCAAAAATGTTTCCTTGTCCTGTCTTAGCCCTATTTTCTAAAGAAATGTCTCCCACGTACCCTCAGGATTTTCAATTTTAAGTACCTCTAAATGCCTCTGAGGATAGTGGCCAGCTTGAAAGACAGTGAATTTCATTCACATTCTCTGCTTCTGCAATTTCTGCTTGAAATTTCCTGGTCCTGTATTTGTATAAGTTTCCCTGAGATAGTAAGACTAGTAAGGGAGGTATCATTGCTAATCTTCTCCTCCTACATAATAAAACATGGAAGTGATTTCACCAAAGCCTTGGAAGTGATTTCACCAAAGCATTGGAAAAATGGACCTTGTGAAAATGGTCTCTCATGTACTGTATACATTATGATTTACAGCTCCTGTAGCACAAACAAAACTTAAACTGGATGGATGTGTTCTCACAGAGAAATTTTCCTCAGTGATCATTCAAGGATTTCCTAACTACATACATGTAAGAACAAATGCCAATATGACAGCACCATCACCATCAAAGCTATACTGGCAGCATTTCATCATTCACATTTGATTTTCATGCTGCCTCCCTGCTTTGCATATTTTGTAGATATGCACTATTCAAAGATTTCTTAATATCCAAAACTAATATTTGGTGGGCTTAGCAGTATTACAGCAGTGTAAGATTAATTACTTTTAAATAGGATTACAAATCATGGAGATTTTTTAATTCTTTATTGCCGAGTAGTAGAGACATTTTGTTAATGAATTGCTGGCTTGTCTCCTTTTATTTATGATACCCACTATCTCAGCTATATAATGGATTTGGGTGGCAGAGGTTAAGCATCATAAGACACAGAATTTTAATTTCAAGTAGGTAGTAGACAACAGTATACTGAATTATGAAGAGATGGTGTTCAATAAACATTCAGTGAAAGAAGTGAGAACACAAAGACAAGAGAATAATTCTAGTTTAAATCAGCACTAGCTGGTGAAAATCAGCCATTTACAAGAGGTTATGTTCTTTCTCAATACAAAGATATATCTCTTGTTAGTATTTTAGGGTGAGAGGGGAGTGGAGGGAGAACTGAGAACAATAAGAGATGTAGTCATCAGTGTCACCAGTTCAGTCAAAGCCCCTGTTCAGCACACAGCAGTGACCTCAAATGTTAAACTAAGAAATAGAAAAGAGCAAGAGCCCAGTGCTACGGTGTGAATCATCACACATCCTTAAGAAAGCTTAATTATGTCAACCTGTTTTCAAAAGGTTGGTAGAAATGGAGATGGAGAGCTCAGAGATGGACATAAGAACTATCAAAGAACAGAAATACTTAATGGAGAGAGAGTGCAAAAATGAAATCACCTATCTTACAAATAGAATAGAAAAGCAGAGAATAACACTGGGAAGGTAGATAAGCCTATTCATATCCTTTTGCAATACAGGAATTAAGTTTAAAAATCAACTTAGATAAATTAAAATTAAGCAAATGTCAATGTAACAGCAATTTAAAAAATCAAACCAACACCAAGAACACAGATCGTCTGATACTGTCAAAGTCTGTATGTGGACTTCATTGCTACAAGATGCTTTGCAGCATTCAGCTAACTGCTGGCCAATATTGAAGTCACAAAATAAAAAGTACTAGAACAGAGGATGTTTGTACAGAAATTAAAGTTCTGAAATTAACACAAACTGTGATGCTCCCTGATACGAAACAACCTCCATTTGCTGTAGGAATCGCTTTTGAAAGATTGCTGCTTTGCAGAAACCTAACGTAGAGCTTTTCTTAAAACTTTCTGAAGTAAACAGTCAAGGCTGCTGTTGGATATTAGAGTTGGTAAACTATTTCTAAAATCAAGTTATGAGGTTTTTCAATTTCAGCCAATTGTGTGAAATTTTAATGAAAAATTACCTTCTAGCTCTTAAAATTCTTGGCATAGAATTTAGGCTGTGGAAAAGGGAAGCTACAGGCTGCAACTTACTTTAGAATAGAACCTGCATGGAAAAAAGGAATCTGTCAGCCTTCCTCTGTAGAGGACTGGCACAGGCAAATGTGGGCTCTTTGGTATGGTTTTTACATCAGAACCAAACACCTAAGATATTCTTCTGCGGTGTGTACGCACCTCCTTGTTGCCCCAGTCACTGTATCTTTTGGAAGAAGCTAAATGCCCACGAGCATGATTGGTTTCTAAGACAGCAGGTGCAAATTTTTAAAAAGCAAACGTTTGAAAGTAAATTTTCCTTCAAACAAAACATTATTTGTCAGAAATGAAATTGACCTATTCTGGGACTGTCCTAGAATAAAGATAAAACCCTAGGAAGCTATAATTACTGCACCTTCTCTGGTCTGGTAAAACTCTGCTGAACCCAGGGAGGTTGCACTGTCACTTTGAAAGAATCAGCTCAAAATCTACCTGTGGTATAAAGCAGTTTAAAGACATATGTTCCAAATATTAAAGCAGCTGGAAATGCCCTATTGACTTGCACAGAGCCGTGGTAAACGGTGACAGTTTAGGTCCGGCTTGGCTTTGACACCCTGGCTCCCGAGTGGCAGCAAGGAGTTACCCGGAGGGACAAGCAGGCACCCGGACAGCAGCTCACCCTGCTCCGGCGGGCTCCTTCCAACAGAGGGGCTGCGGGCCGGCACTCGCCTCGCTCCCTGCTCCGAGCACGGCTCATTTCCAGGGACCCGGAGGAGGAGGAGGAGGCAGGAGCGCGCAGGTGGCGCCGCTCAGTGCGGGCGCCCCGCGCCGGGCTGCGGGCAGCGGCGGGAGGCCGGGGCAGGGCTCGGGGCGCCGGGCTCTCTCACCTGTCGATACTTATCACACAGAGGGTCATGATGGAGGCCGTGCAGCACATGACATCCATGGCGATGAAGACGTTGCAGAAGAGGCGCCCGAAGATCCACTCCCCGCCGATAAGGTCGGTGACGCTGACGAAGGGCATGACGGCCAGGGCCACCGAGAGATCGGCCAGGGCCAGCGAGACGATGAGATAGTTGGAGGGCTGCCGCAGCTTCTTCACGAAGCACACGGAGATCACCACCAGGCAGTTGCCGGCGATGGTCAGCAGGGTGATGAGGCAGAGCACGGCCCCGATGAGAACTTTCTCGGCGCTGCCGTAGCTGAGGATCTGCTCCCCGCACTGGGAGTCGTTGCCGGGGAGGGGGCTCGCCGTGGGCAGCGCCGACGGGGGGGGCGACGGGCCGAGCTTGGCCAGGCTGCGCGGGGGCCAGGAGCCGGCGATCATCCTGCCGCCGCCCAGCGCCCGCGGCTCCTCCAGCGCCAGCGGCCGCAGCGGGTTACCGGAGAGGTGGCTGCCGTTGAGGGCGAGCACCATGCTGCCGTGAGCAGCCCATGGAGCCTCGCCGCCCGCTCTCGGGCTGGCGCCGGGATGCTCGGGCTCCTCCTCGGGCGCCCGGCGCCGCCCGCCCCCTCGCAGCCGGCCGAGCGGCCCGCGGGCGCCCAGCCCGCAACTTCCCCCGGGGCAGCCGCGCTCGCCCGCCCGCAGCGCATCCCGGGCGGGCACGGGGCGGGCACGGCGCTATCGCCCCCAGCCCGCGGGCACCGGGGCGGGCGGGGGCGGCGGCCGCTCCCTCCCACCCGCGCCCAGCGCCCGCTCCCGCCCGCGGCTGCTTCCCGAAGGCGACAGGCTCCGGGATGGGAACCGCTCCGCCTCCTTCTCCCTCCTGCCCTCTGAGCTGCCGGTGGGGGTGCGCCCCTTCCCCGCTGTCCGCGAGCCGGTTCCTCCTGCCGCTTCTCCTTCGGGGCCGCCCCAAGCGAGGGGCGCTCTGGGATCCCCCTGTATCTGTGTATATGTGTATCTGTGTATATGTGTTATATGCACACAGGTCTCACCCGGGAAGCTGCGGGATGGTGGCCCGGCCGGAGCCTCTCGGTTTGCCGGCTCCGGCACAGCCCTGTGACACGTCCCGTGTATGTAAGCACTTCTCTGTGTTTCCAAGCTTGCAGGTTCTTCTTCATAATAAGTTGGTGCGAGTACCATCACCTATAGTTTCTCTTTTATTAATATTTTGATACTCTGGTTTTGAATTTACTCAGTGCTCCATGTGTAATTCCTTCTGCAAAGCTAAAACCAACAAACTCCTATTGCTTGAATTACCTGCTTTTCTTGTAGGTTCCCTGGACTCTTAGATACAAGCCAATTTCTGGGGCTCACTAGCTTTCTCAATTCATTAAGTCCTATTCTTGCCTCAGAGTGGGGTGAAAATTAACTGTTTGCATTGTGAGTTACACACGGGATGCCAGCAGAAAATCACACCCCTTGATATAGTAACATGCCAGACAGTAAGGACTAAAACTATGAAACACCTGCTCCTGAGTGCCCCTCACACTGTCAACATGAGACAGAAGCCAGGTGAACTAGAAAAGGACAGGAAATGAAAAGTGTTGGTCTTAAATGTATCAGTAACTGTGAGGTTTAAATGAAGGGAGATCTTGCAACAATACAGAAAGTTTTATTGAAGTATGCATGGGACAGGGAAGAGCTGTTTGTGTGGCTCAGGAGTAAGAAAGGCTGCAGGATGGTTCCACATTATACAACTTTAAAATCTGCTTTGAATACGAACCTAATAAGTATCCAGTTATTGGGGAAAAAAAATAAACTCAGCCAACAGTCCTACAGACTAGTGAAACACAAATCCATAGCAACTGAGGCTTCCATACTTGACTCACAGAACACAGATTGAGCACAGGCAGAGCCTCCTGTGGTCAGAAATGCAGAGTTTGTTTGTTCAATTGCTGCCCTTCCCTACCACCCCCACATCTTGATTTGACTAAAATAATAAAATAAGCAATGATAAGTTGCTTGTTGGGCAGCTCCTTGACCATTACCAAGTTGAAAGAATTTTCCTGTTCAGTCAAGTGTTTCCCCACACTTTGTTACTTGCTTTATTGTGTCCAATCACAACAAAAGCAACAAAATCACAAAATTAAAATCCCTGTTTAACCACCCAAAATGTGTTCATGGACCTTGAGTTACCCCGCCAGGTGATAAATGAAGTATTTTTTCCTCTTCAATTAAGCAAATATTAGGAAGAAAAAGGTCTTTAGAAATTGCAAGGATATATCTAAATTAAAACATTAAGGCAAAACTTGGAGAGAGAATGTTTCCTTATTGGTTAGATATATTTTTCTAAAATAGTCTCTGAGGCACAGCTAGGGAGTTAGGAACTTAGTAAATTTTGTTCGAAATAGATTCTTATCACAAAAGCTGATAAAATTGTACAGTTTAATACTCCCATTAAAAGCAATTTTTCAGTTGCTTAAAATGTCACTAAGGCAGAACAAATTATAATCTGGTGCTTCCTGCAAATGCGTTAACACAGTTCATTAAATCAGTCATTCTTCTTGACAGCTTTTCAATACACTTCTTGGATGTGGCTCTCTAAATGTTCTCAGTGGATGATACACAGGATCATTTGGTAGGGTAGGGATCACTCCTACCCATTCCAACCCAAAAGCAGGACTGAACCTTGCCTTTTGTTCTGTATCTTAAATTCCCTTACAGTTCATTCCAAGTTAATCATCTGATTTCTTTCCTTCTCAAAAGCCATGGTACCACTCTTTGAATTTGCTGTTGTGATCTTAACTTTGAAGAAACAAAGCAATTTAAATCAATTTATGTACCATTACAGAAAGGGATTTATGTACTATTGCAAAGATGTGAAAAACCCTGGCAAGACAAAGCAGCTGACACCTCTCTAAAATATGCCCCTTGAAAGCTTTTTACTAGGACACACCTAAAATAACTTCCAGTTTCCCAGGCTGGGCTGAAACTGGTGAGGTGCTTTTTGTGAGGGTTTAGAGGGTTTCACATGGCCAGTGCCTGGAAAAGCATAGAAAATCAATCATTCCATGAGATGACATCTATTCTAGGTACTTAAAATAACAACAAAGGAAAGTAGGACTTCATCTTTCCAAGGGTACATCCCTTTTTTGTCTTCAGTGATCCTATCTAAAAATTCTAACACATTGTTCCAGACAGAATATAGAAGTGAAACAAATGCCCAATTAGGTGTCAAGAATAACAAGCTGACATTTGTTCTCTACCCAAGAAATTACTTTTTCACCTTCCATTAGGCTTCAAAAATATAATCAAATCATTTTTCTGGCTGGGCTTAGTAAAATCCTGTCCTTTGAGTAATTTAGGCTCTCTATGCATAAAATCCTCTTAACATTTACATATACCTCCAATTCTGTGCTAAATCCTTTGTCCCCCATTCTTTCTGCACTTAGTGAAGTTAAACTATTTTGTTAATATTTGATAATGTACTTTATTTACAAATCTCACCTTTGGTATTTTATTATTGTTATATAGAAAAATTTCAGATTATAAAAAGAAAAAAAAAATGCAAGAGAACTCTTTTACTTTGATTTTTTCCCTCTCCCAAAGTAATTAATTTTGTTTAATTTTCTCTGTTTAATTTTTTCTCCTTCTCCAGAAACAGTTCTGATCACATAACATCTTCAGCATTTGTTATTGATACTAAGTGTATATTACAGCAGAGGCCATTGCTATCAATTCTTTGCTGCCATGTTAGTGAGATAAGGTAAGACAGATCATTAAGGCTATACAGTTTCCCAAGCACATTTTGATTTAGTGGGGCCAGACTGTATCTATCAAAATGTTTCTGTTGAAAAACCCAGCATTAAATCCTGGATCCTTCATCCCTCCCTGGAGGACTTGATGCTTACAGTGAGCAGGTCTGTGCAAACTTGGAGGATCCTGACTGAAATGGGTCAAGGAATGCAGTGCAAGAGCTTCAGCAGCAGAGGAGAAAACGCTGACAGCCCAGCATGGTAACACCTTCCCTCACACAGCTGCCTATAGAAAACAATAGCCCTGCTCCTCTTAGCCTAAAAAGTTGAAGGCACTGCTACACTCCCCTTCTTAAGCCATTCAATACTGTACACATGGCAGGAAGGTAACATGAGTATGCAATGCAACAAATAATAATAATAATAATAATAATAATAATAATAATAATAATAATAATAATAATAATAATGGAAACTTTTCTTGTTCTTTTGTTCTTTCTTACTATCCCCTCTTTTGTCCTTCCTTGCCTGTGAGATCTTATCTCCTTAAACTGTTGTTTTCATTTGTCTGTCATATCTCTCCTCTCCTCTCCTCTCCTCTCCTCTCCTCTCCTTTCTAGAAGTATTACTGAAACCTTGATTTTTATTCCCAGCATGTACTGTTTAGCAACTAACACTTGTCTAATTTCTAGCAAATATGTTGCAGCTGCACTTTTCTTTTCTGCCTTTTCTTGTCTTTGTGAAGATAAATCATCATCACTCTGTGGCAGGAAAACAGAGAGGTAACTATTCCCATATTTGGCCATTTCTTACCATTGTCAAAATAAATGCTTTCATCTGTGCAACTTAAATATGAAATAATGTCTTCCCTCTTTTGAAACCAGCAAATACTAACAACAGCAAGCTGGCATCTGAAAAGAAAATGAACAATTAAGATGACATTTATGCTTAAAATTCTTTATCACTCAAAGTGAGAGCTCCCAACTCTGAAAACTCCATCTGTACCTTTACATTGGAGTTTATGGAGGTTATGAGGTTATGATAAAAGTGACTGTGACATTCATGTTACTGAGTTGCTGAGGTCAATAGTATTAAATAAAATCTTAGCATCCAAAAAGGGCCAAATGCCGAACTGACCTTAACAGTTGCTACCATGGGCTGCCCATTGAAAATGTATTAGAAGAATTGTGACAGTGTCTGCATTAAAATTTACAGAAAGGACTGTCTTGAGGTCTAAGTGTATTGAGGAAGAAACATTTGGAGTGAGGAGATCTGTTTTCACCACGGAACTTCAGGACAGCAATGAAACAAAGCATGTTAGAAGCTTGCAGCTGAACAGTGAGGACCGTAAGGGAGCTCTCCTCAGACCACTGGGGCTGGCGTAAATAAAAGCAGTAACATCTAAATAATAACATAGAAAAGAATGCTGTGCACTGTTCTGAGTACATGATTTGTGATTCCTGCTGCTAAAAGTGCTTCATACTCGGATTCTTACACCATTACAGCAAATAGGGTTCTGCAGAGCTTCTGCATGAAGATCTGTTTAAATGTCCTCCATTTTAAGCACTTCAAGGAAAGGTTTCTTTTGCTTGTATATTGCCAAACATGAAGGCTGCTTAATCTTCTTTGTTGTCTCTGAACACTGCTGCAGTAGGACTGTTCAGAAATAACTGATACATGCTTCTGGATCGCTTTTTACATTCATTAAGACAAATCAAGTTACATCAAACACTGAGCCAAAGAAAACCTGGAATAATATCTCAAGCTGCTCCATTTTCACACACATCCAAGAAAAATCTTGGCAATTCCATTCAGATTGTGCTCTTTCTTCAAATGGCTGGCAGAGAAGCAGTATTGGCTAATGTGATGTAACAGGCAAGCAACTTACAGATGCAGATGGACTCAAAGACAGCTTCTTTACTGAAATACCTTGATCTAATATTGTCAAGAAAAAAATGCCGCCATAGATGTGGCGTGAACAACAATGGTTTACCAGCTGGGGGTTTTTACCCCTTTCAGTGTGATGTGGAACTTTCCTGCCATACAGATGTGGGAGCTGTTTTCTACTGACCCTCAAAAGTGCTTCAACTCCTGGTCCAGTGTCTGCAACCCACAAGCAGCTTCTGTGCTACCACCATCCCAGGTATTTGTAACTCATCAGGCAGGATGTCCAGAAACACGCCAAGAAGGTGCTGTTGTTTCTCAGCCATGCTTTGCTAACCAAGTGTTCTCTTTGATAGAAATGAGCCCCAGGTCCCCACAAGCCCTGTGTGCACAGCTAGCACAAGCTGCATCAAGATCTGATGCAAGAACATCCTTGTAAGAAGGGATGTTCAGGGTTTGGCAGCAGCCTTGGCCTTGGTTAGAAGCATTTTTGCCATATTAAGAATTCAGGGCTCCAGATATTCCACAGACTTCCCCTGGTGAGCATTTAGCCCAATTTAAAGATAGAAAAGGGGAAGGACCACCTGGTTTGGCCACCTGAAGTTGGACAGGAATTGCAGACCTGCTGTCTTCAGCAGCTGCTCTAAGTCACCAAAAACCATCTATTGAGAATTTCCATTTGTATTTTACATATTGTGTGCTATTTATCAGCGGTAGAACAACATTAGTACTTTTTGTGGCAGTGACACACAGTGAACTTGTATCTGATTATCGGTCTGTGAGAATTCCTGTGTCCTCTTCGGTGTCAGGGCTGTCTTTGACACGGCAGCTCGGGGCGCTGTAGGAAAGAGAATAACTGTGAAACCATAAATAGAAAAGATTGGATTTGATGTGTATTGGCAACGTTCAGACAGAGCCGAACCAGTTTCTCAGGGGATAGATAACACGCCACAGGAGCAGGGCTACCGCTCCACCTGGTGGGCGCCCGGCGGCTCCGAGGGGCGCGGCGAGCCTCGGCCGGCGCCGCTGCGGCCGCGGAGAGCGGCAGAGCCGCTCGGGGGTGCCCTCACTCGGGGGATGCCCCTCAGAGCCAGCCCGGGGTGCGTTGCCTGGGAACGAACCACGATCCTGGGGGATCGCCTTCAGAGGCTCCGCCTGAGACCTCAGCCATCACCGCACAGCCCCTCCCCGGCCCCGCAGCGCCGCGGCGAGGCAGCCAAAGCCGCGTGGAGCACGGCCCCGCCAGGGCTGCGGGAGCCGCCGGCCCGGACGGGCGGGACTACAGGGCCCAGGCTGCCGCGGGCGGGAGGGCGGTGCCGCCACTTGCGCCGCCGCCGTGCCCGGGCTGGGCCCGCCCGCCGCGCCGAGAGCATGGCCGGGTTCGCCGACCTAAACCTGCCGCAGGGAGCGGACAAGAAGTCCCTGCAGAGCCTGCTTGAGGCCGCGGCGCACCGTGAGTCTGCGAGCGGGGCGGGCGGCGGGGCGGGCGGCGGGGCCGGCCCGGAGCTCGGTGGGGCCGAGCTGGGGAGCGCGGCCGGCCCCGGCCAGGAGGGCAGCGGGACGCGAGCGGCGGCTCCCCTGGCACGGCAGGCACTGCCGGAGCCTGCGGGCTGGGGTGGCACGGCCGGACTCCCGGGATGAGCCTTCTCTTCCCTCCGCTTCCCCCGGCGCCGCTCCGCTCAGCCCGCTCAGCCCGCGGCTCTCTGCCAGCACAGTGCCCAGGGCTGGCTCTGCCCGGGACGGGGGCGCAGGGGAAGCTCCTGCTGCGCCTTGCAGCTCTGTCTCTGCCTGCTTGTCCCGGTGTCACAGTTGGTTCTTCCCCTACGTGCACAAGTTTTTCCGCCTGCAGTTTGGGAGGGCCCGGCTCTTTTCCTGCAGAGCTGTTGCGCAGCCATGTGCTGCCTGTGCGGGGTTCGGGGCGGGAGGTTTGAATGCCCCCGGCAGCTCTTCATCCTCCCCAGAGCCTGTGAGCCAAACCTTCTCCGTTCACTCAGCATCGTTTGGAATTCCTGCTTTGCCTTCTCCGGCAGCTGTATCTCTGCCAGCCCTGCGTTATCTGCAGTTTTTAACAACTGTCCTGAGTACACTTAGCAGTTTTCCATAAAGAAAGTCACAAACACGGCCAGGCTAGGCCAGACCTTTGAGGACACCAAACTCATGTATTTGTGTTCATAAAGCTCTGCCATTGAGTGAGAGTTGTCAGGCCAGGGCTATGTTAAAAGCCAAACAGATTTTTTTTTTTTTTTTGTCTATTTCAAAGCACATTTTGGGTGAACCAGTTGTCTTAAAAAATATTGTGAAATCTAAACATGCACGTGATTATTAACTGTAGGACATTTAAGTAATGAGTATTTTACAGTTTTCTCATTGGAATTGTTTTTTACTATATATTGACTAAATTTTTACTGTGTGTTTTTCAGTGGGATATTCTGTAGTTGCACTTAATCATGTCATCGATTTTAAAGAAAAGAAACAGGTAATTTTTCTAGGGGTTATTTGTTCTTACTGTGTTTTCTTTAGTAAATCTGCTGCCTTATTCCATGTTTCCAGATAGCTTTAGCTGCAGAATGCACATCTAGATACAAGCACAAATCTCTGTTTGTAACAAAACTCCCATTTTATATTTCAGTAGAACTGCCTTCGGATTAATTTTTAATATGGTTCATGTACTGTCCCACAAAAATAGTTTCCTTAGTGTGGTAAATTTCTTCTTAAGATTGGAACACAGTTTTTGTTTACGTGTAAACATAACCCGTGACATTTTTAATAACTTTGTTCTGTTCTCTTTCAAGGAAATCATCAAGCCAGTATCCCCTTCAGAGTTGTTTCCATCTTTACCTATTGTACAAGTATGTCTAGTTACATTCTATATATATATACACTGGTATTCCGAGTTACCCTTTTTTACCTTTGTGTGTTTGTATATGGGATTTTGTGTATGAGGTGTTAATCAAAAAAGAAAAATTTGTCCATTATTTCATGGTTCAAACTCCAAGCATTGGAAGAATAGTAAACTCACATCAGGGTAGGCTCTATTCGTTATTTTAGAAATTATTAAAGAAATTGCTTTGTTTGAATTTTGAATCTGCTTGTAGTGGAATAATCACAGTACAGTTCTTGAAATTTAAGTTTCGAAAATAATTTTGTGGTTTTGATGGAGCAAAACTTGGATATAAAGAAATACAATAATATGTTTTGGGTCACTGACATTGATTAATTCAAGAACTGCTTTTCATTGCAGTTGTGGCCTGCCTGGGGAATCATAGCAGTTGTAAATTATACTCAATTTTTTTGCATGGTTGTTTTTCTTTTTTTTCTTTGCGTTCTATTCATCCTTCCCCAGAGAAACACAGTAAGTCGTTCTATGTAAGGACAGGTATAATAGCAAAGAGATAATGTAAATTAGGGAAGTGTAACTACAAACTTTAGAAAATTAGTATAGCAAGACTATAAGCATGACACCATTTTCTTTTTATAGCAGACTGGGTGGAAATTACCACAAATTTTTGCATTGGGTTATTAATTTTTTTTTATATTATTCTTTTTTCTGTAGGGGACATCTAAAAGAATTAAAGTCTTGACCCGGCTAACACTTGTTGTTTCTGATCCTTCCCACTGTAATCTCTTGGTAAGTATACTCAGCAATCAATTTTGCAACTTTTATTTCCTTTTCTTAATGAATGAATGAAACTGGAAATTCCATGGGGACAGCATCCTGGAATTTATAGGGCACTCAGAAGTGGTTTCTGAGATTGCATCTCTAGCAAGTAATGTGATCATGAGGAGATGCAGACTTACAAGAGTGTATATGGCTTCTGTTGATCATTTGTCAATATGGAAAAATAGTTCTGTTCCTTGGTTTCTGGACTTCTGTGCATGAACTAGAAGACCATGAGTAACCCTTGCATCTGGTTATGTTTTTGTGCTACAAGATCAAAGCAAAAAGTGTGTCTTAATAAATTGCTGGGACAAGCCTCAAATTGAGAATAAATGACTTCATTGTAGAAACCTGCTGTGTAATCTGATGATTATTGGCTTTGTTTTAATACTTGACAGGGAAAAAGGATTTTTTTTACTCATTGTTTTGGTTGTAATCATTGTGCATGTCAGAATTCAAAGTAGTAATTGTTTCCTCCTTTTATAGAGATCAACATCTGCAAACATAAGGTTATATGACATCATAGCAGTATTTCCAAAAACTGAGAAGCTGTTCCATGTAAGTACCATCATCTCATCAGTAATGCTCATTCAGTAGCCTTTAGTGCCTTGTGCTAATTTAAGTACATGCTTTGTTTTGATTTTATTCCCCATTTATAAAGGCCTCATGGAGTTAATCAAACATTATAGGCTGCCTGGGCAGTTGATGGGCTGAGGGGTTTGGGAGGATTTGCAGGAGGCTGCAGGGCCCTGAGGTGACAGGTTAAAGTCTGAAATATCTACCTTGTCTGCATGATGGAGGGACTTGTATGCCCTGCACTGTGGTTGCCTTTATGTGCCTTGTACTCTAGTGAGGAGAGAAAACATTCTTTTTTCCCCTCCAATATACGTGTACTATCACCATGTAGAAAACTTCTGTCTCCAGCTTTAACTTCTCAAACTCTTGAAAACTTCCCTAAAATGCGCTTTTGATCTTCTGTTAAAACTAATTATTCCTCAAAAATGCTAGGGAGGATTTTAAAGTGGAACTAATGTGGTTCTGTGAGTTACCTGGTAGCTGTTCAGCTCCATTTCCTTCATATTTTATTCAAATTGTTCTGAAATACTTGATAACAGCTGATGTCGATGTTCTGATTTGGTGGAGCACCTTGAAAGAAGTTATGTTTTTGTCAGAATTTTTCTTACAAAACCCAAAATTGTGATATCTGATCTGTTGTAAGCTTGTAAATATTAAGTCTGAATTGGGTGAGTAGGTGGAAGTGTTCCATCTCTGTTAGCCTTGGCAGGCAGACATGCAGTTTAAAGCAGTGTGAAGGAGGGGCAAGGACAGCAAAAAAAAAAGGTGAGTTTCTTTGAAGAATTTACTTTCAAAGGGAGCTTCTCAGTTTAAAATTGAGTCTGGTGGTTGTTTTTTTAAAATAAGTTAAAGCCACTTTCTAGTACTGCTGAATACCCGTTTTGCTACATTAAAATTGCATTATTCTGTTTTGTTTTTCTACATTATTTCCCCTCCTATTTCAAGTCTTGTCCAAGTAAACTACAAAGCAGGAGCTGTCAAAGAGTATGAACTTTAGAGAATTTTTCAGCAGAATTCAAACATTAATTATAAGAGTTACAGCAAAATTAAACAAATTCCTGAATTTTATTTCCCTTGAAAGATTTTAGGACTCTTCAGGGTGTGACAGAGGCAAATGGTTTTAAATATTTTTTGTTGGCCACTCTCCACCTCTTTCTTTTGATCTCTGGCAATAATGTAAAATCTCATTTCTCAAGTGAGCTCAATCAGTTTATCATGTGCTTAACAAGCACCTGAAACTAGGTGATCAGCTGGGGTGTGCTGTGTTGTTTTTTTGGGAAAAGGTGTTCTCTCACTTAGGGTTATTATTGTTTCTTTTCAGCCATATCACGCCTCCTGCTGCAGTTGCACATCCAGCTGTGGCAGCGTTTAAGCAGCCACTCATTTCTGCAGTCCCTGGCTGCTTTGCTGAGCTGCTTGCTTGCTCAGCTGCATGGCAGCTTGCTTGGAGGAGCCTGCTTTTGGCTGAGCAGTAACCAGAGGTTTTGCCAAGTTCTTTTGCAGGCAGATCCCCTTTCCCAGAGTGATTCAGCAGGCAGCCCCACGGAGCTGTGCCAGCACAGAGCTGTGCTGTGCTCTGGCAGGGCAGTGCACACAGGGCCTGGCTAAGCTGACACTCTGGCAGGTGATGGGCAGGCTGTGAGGAAACAGGCAGGATTGTCAGTGAGATTATCTCCATTGCTTCCATGCTGGCAGCACTCTGAGCTGGGGATGGAACCCAAGCGTGTTTCTCGCAAAGTGCATGAGGTGAAAGACTTCATTCATCCTTCGCATTCAGGGCAGGTTTGTATGGCTGCCTTTTGTTTAGAGATTTTAGAATGTCTCACTGTGGAGAGCTGATTCAGTTTCACAGAGGTATCACAGAGGTGAAAAGGACTTTACACAGGTGGTTTCAGCACATACAGTTTGCCTCTTACAACTCATGGATATTTCATTATTAAGAATAAAGCCTTCAAGAGTTGGTCTTGCATGACAAATTAACTTCCTATTGGCTTTTGGTAACTCAGCATGAGCTCAAGAGCATCATCTTTCTCACCAACAATTTGGCACTTATGTTTTCTCCATAGAACAAGATTTTTCATGTTTTTGTGAAAAAATTACATGACCCTTGGAGGTGTACTCCAATTTTAGCATGGCCCAAAACTAGTCTGTGCCCTTTTGTCACAAGCCAGGGAAGCTCTTTTGTGGCTGAATGTGGCAGTGATATGTACTGAAAGATGTCCTCAAATTCTTCAAATAATTTATATCCTTTAGGGGATGAGGAGGCCATGTTTGCCATTTGTAGAATGGGCTCCTTGTTTAAGTCTCCCAAAAATATTGTTTTGGCCTGCAGCAGGAATGCCCACCCCATGCAGGTAATAGGGTCTGTACTTGCTGCTTTTAAAAAATGTTGCTAAGATTTCTGATTGTTTAAATGATGTTAGTTAGCTCTGTCTGCTGGTTTTAAGCACTTAGCACATGACTAGTGTCTAAAAAAGCCTACATATGTACATCTGAAGATGTAGTACAAAGTCAGATTTCAATGTTTATTCCTAAAACGTTTGCCAAAGCTTGCTTCAGAGCCCCCAGACAGTGGCAGATGTATTTATTAATGGCTGGCTGGAGTTCTCCCAGCAGATGGGGCTCTTGCCCACAGTGCTGCCAGGCAGCTGCTGGGCTGTGCAATTTGCTGCATCTCATTTTCTGGATGAAGTTGTTGCACTTCAGATCTTTTCAGCAGCCAGGGTAGCCTTAGCTTGGCTGCATGTTTGATTTGTCTGGGAGCCAGAGCTAGGCTGAATATTAGAGTTCTTGGAGAAATCTGCTCTCCAGTTTTTCATGCAGTGCAGGAATTCCTCATATGTGAGGAATATGGCTCGTAGTTTGGTTTTCCTTGGTGGTATCTTCTGACATGTTCATGTCACTGGAATCCTGTAGATATCCTGGCTTTTGAGTCACTCCCTGTCCCACTGTGCTTAATTTGCAAAATGGTGAAGAGTTTCCCAGTGTTTCTGGAGCTGATTAGGAAGGCTTGATTTCTCATCAAATAGGACAACTTGCATGTGTCTGATGTCTATTCTTGCCTTCTTTAATTTTTGCCATAATCTCTTCCTGAATTTTTTATGACCTTGCTGACATATTTTCTAGGGCATGATTCAGAGCTATTTGTTCTGTGCATGTTCCCATAAATCACCTCAGTGTAGTAGTTTGTACCTCATGTAAGAAAAGGAGGGAAGCTGACTGTAGTAGGACTAAACTTCCTCTTGGAAATCTAATTCCATGCCATAGATTCCACAGGCAGCCCATGTCCTGCCTAATGGAGGATAAATATAAAGGTAGGGCATGAAGAAAAATTTCAGTCTGAATGTCCTGGCAAAGACATTTCAACTTCAAAAACCTTGGTGGTGGTTTGCCTGCCTGTGTGCTGTGGCTGTCTTGTCTAGGAGACAGTGCTATCAACAGCTAAGAAACATTCCTAAAGATGGGCCTGTGCTCTCATCTCCATCCAAATTCCATGTGAACAGACTGGTAGAAGACCAGTTTGCGAAGCAGCAGTGTGCCTTGTGTTAGAGCAGCCCTCACCCCTGGGGCTCCTCACAGCCCCCACTGCTTTTGTGCCAGTGGGAGGAGGGATGAATGGTTGGCACCTGGCCCAGGTGTATTTGGAGCAGTTGCTGCCAGGTTTCTGAGTGCAGAGAGTTCCCCAACACAGAAAATTCCTTTTCAACTTCCCCATCCTGTCTTACCTTTTTTGTTACAGCACTGCTTACAGACATTAGTCTAGCCCTGTGTAATCATCCTTACAGAGTAGGCATATATAATTCCTACCTTGGGTGCATGAGATTAATGTCAATCAAGGACTCCCTTTTAGGGCCCCTTAATTTGCCCTGTATCTCAGTGTGAGGAGTCTCTGCCCCTTGTTCATTTCCTCTGTCTCTTAATACAACCTGTAAATTGTGGTGTGAATTCAAAGCTACATTCTTAAACTGCAGCCTTCAGTGCTGTCTCCAGACTCTGCCAGAGGTGTGGCTCTCAGGAGGAGCTGCACCCAGCCAGCTGAGGGAAAGGGAGGCTCTGAGGATTGGTCTCCAGCACCAACAGTCACATTCTGCTTTTTTCTATGCTTTGCTCTATTGCTTCTGATAAAAGTAATTAATCCTGAAAACAAACAGGTGCTGCTCTGGAAGCAGAGCATGATGGTACAAGGGGCAGTTCCTGCAGTCTTCCCTTTCTAAACTGGGGTTGGTCTTTATTATCTGTGAGTTCTTTTGTCAAAAGCCAACATTGCTTCTGCATGTCCTCTGTCAGACAAAAACAAAGAAGTAAGTACTGCTTTGGGGTTGACCATTGTTTTATTGGAAAATTAGTTCTATAAGAAAGGGAAGACTTGGGTTTTTAAGTCTCAAATGCTGCTGTTGTATTGGCATACCTGCAATGCACAGTACCTCTTAATTTTAAAACTGAACTCACCCTGGAGAGACATTTGTTGCATTAAGAAATGAAGGAGAATATTAGTGCACCTTAAGTTAGTTATGTATTTTTTGGCATATCTAATAATTTGTTCCTATTTCTTTGCTGTAGATTGCTTGCACAACACTAGATGTGGATCTGGTCTGCATAAATGTAACAGAAAAGCTGCCATTCTACTTCCGAAGGCCCCCTGTGAATATGGTAAATTTACATCTAAATTGCACTCTTGCTGTTAGACTGACATTAAATACAAAATCTGAGTCAAATTCCCTACTGCTTTCCACCCACCATTCCTGTCCAAGTGGTTCTTTTATTTTCTTGCATAATGTATAGTTTTGTTTCAAATATCCTTCACTTCAGGGCCTCCACTGTAGCACTTAATACACATTGATGTATGTTCTTTCTTTTTCTCCTCCTGTCCCCCACTTAAGAAGGCAGAAGTGGTGTTCCCAAGGAGTGGAAACAGAGCCTTCAGGCCACTGTGCTGCTAAGCAGGGAGATATGGCGTGATTGCTGACAAAGCTGCTTCCCAAACCAGAAATGGTACAGCTGTGTCAAAACAGATAAACAGCCCTTTGATTTAAAAGACAGGAAATGTGAATGGCAGTGTCAATTTAGGAGAAGGATGTTGTGCTGGTTACTTGAAAGACAACTGTATTGAATCCATACTTGGACAAAAGAATGTCTTGGTAAATGAACCCAGTGTAGCATTGCTAAATATATGCTGTGGGACCCAAGATGGCTATCAGTGTGCATCAAATATAGTTCTGCCTGCTGTTGGTAGTTTGCCAGAAAACTTAATCCGAGCGTGCTCTTATGGGAACTTGTTTTCTCCTCTGAGTGTATGTAAAGGTTCATTCCACATGGGCATTCTTGGCTGATGTAGAACTTAATTCTCAAAATTTTAAATTTGGAATTGGCTAGTAATCCTACTTCCTTTTTTTATAAAGTTTGACCTAGAATAAAAATTCAAAATTAACTAGAATTAATTCTGAGACAGAATAACAATAATACATTGGCATTTATGGTAAACTGAGGATTTCAACATTCCACTTGGAATAACAATTTTGTATGAAACACTGTATGAAAGAACCCTAGCTGTCTCAAACTGCAGCAGCTGGCCCAGGTAAGGAGCTGTGTGGCTCTTAGAGCCCTGTGTTGGGAGACATTTTCCTTGCAAGCTACCTCTCATTTTCCACAGTCCCAGCCTCAAGGCAGTCTGTCTGTTGGGCAGGTCTGCGCATCCTGGGGCAGTCAGTTCTGGTTGTTACAATGCCAGACAGATAGGCAGGCAGCTGAAGTGGTAGGATGAGGTTAAAAACTACCTTGACTGGAAATTGGTGTATTGCCATCATCTGTTTGGTTTTGATGAATTCAGGCTTCTCTTGTTTGCAGCTATCAGGCCAGATCTATGTAAAACATTTGATTCATGTGTAGCTTCTGTTGTGCTTGCATACAGAGGTCATGCATGGGTGGGAGCTGGATTAATTCCAGCTGTATTCAGTTACTGGACTCTCTTACAGTATTACCATTGCAGCCTATTTTAATAATATTTTGTAAGAGTAGAGTATCATTTCAGGCAAATGTAGGATTGCCGTGGAACAAAGAACTCCTGGCCTTACGTTGTGTCTTTATTGCTAGCACAGTGTGTGCAAGCTTATTAACCTTTCTGTGTTTGCAAAAACAAGGATACTGGGCTTTTGGTGAGGCACAGCAAAGAATGTCAAAGCAGCTGAAAACATAACCAGTATTACTATTTGAAACCTCTTCTGTGATTCAGTGTTTTCTAACATTGTCACAAACACCAGAGTATGTGTGAGACAGGAGAAGGGTCCTCGTTGCTGCTTTTGTGCAAGGTGGAATTCTTAATCTGCAATACATGGCTGCTGAGGGAAGTGATGATCTTTCTTACAGCAGGGTGTGGGACTAGAGGACTTGGGTCCTCAAAGTTTCAAGACAGCAGATTACCAGCAATGGTTATCTGTCTCCTTGACTCTGACTGTGTGTATATATTAGTGATAGCCAATTACAGCAAATAAGTGGTTTGTTTGTTAAACCTCATTTATCTGTCCAAGATTTATGCACACGTATCTGGTGTACAGTGAAGCCTTCCCCCACTCTCCTTTCATGCTATGCTGTGCTCTTACTGGAACAATTCTGCCTTATTTTTTTTGTATGTGACACAGTTAAAGTGAGAGTAAGCTGCATCAATAACAGACAGCAGTTGTTAGATTGTTAGGCCTTTTGATTTTTGATCACTCTCTTTCATGTGAAGGCAATAGATCGAGGCATTTACTTTGAACTTCTTTACACGCCTGCCATCAAAGACTCTACTATGAGAAGATACACAATTTCAAATGCCATCAGCCTGATGCAGATCTGCAAAGGAAAGGTAAGTTCTCAAAGTGAAAACAAGGTAATTAAATCAGTTCAAATTTTTCTGGAGTTGTACAGACTGAGCCATTTTAAATGAGTTTGATGCTGGGACATCTGAAGCTGTGACTAAATCTTGGCCTACTAACACAAGGACACAATCACTGTAGCTCCAGATACTTCCAACTCTTGAACCACTGCATGCTTTCTTCTTAAGCTGTCAAGCTGTTAGATTCTTTTTCCGGAGCAACCCATGTGAGGTTATGGTATGCAATTCCCAAAAACAAAGGTGGGAGGGTATGGAGGGAGATTAAAGTGCCAGACTTCTAGGGTTTGCACTAGAACTGAAATTCATGTATTTCTTTAAAATCTTCCACTTCATATTTCTCATTAAACAAAAGCTCTCTTGACTGCCTACTTTAAATATGGGGGCTAAAAAACAATTTAAAAAAAAGTAGAAATCTTGTTTTGTTAACAAGTAAATTCTCTGGGTCCAAAATAGACCAAACAGCTAGCTGGCTGTTGGCCAAGGCTTTGCTGCAGTCAGATGAGCTGCATTCTTCCATGCTACTGAAACCCAAGGAAGAAGTAACTTTGGGATGCCTGTAATCATTGCTTTCATAACTTACCTCCTCCCAGGCTACCAGGTTAAGCTGTCTGTGTCCTCTCAGGCCATGCTTTTTAATAGGGGGTCATATCAAATTTAACAGAAATTGTAGCTCCCTCTTCTGTATTGTAAATGGCCTCTGCCACATGTAGCTAGTCCAGAGAAGCTGGATTTGGAAAATCTGAAGTGGGATGCAGAGCTTGGAAGGTAAATTTAAAGCAGATCCGTCATTACCTCCATCATGGCAGCTTTTCTAGAACAGCAGGTGGGTCAAACAGATTCGTTCCTTGGTGCTCCAGAGGAGGTGAGTGTTTGCACAGCCTCTCCTGAGAAGCCCAGCTCTGGCAGGTAATAATATGAAGTACTGACTTGGACAGGACTTCTATACACACCAGACCACTTTCCCTTGGAATTCCCTTTTTGATACTGCTCCTCTTTCCTCTGTGCAGTTCAGGATGTGCTTCTCACGTGGTTGTTGATGAACTGGAGAGCACCAGCTGTGTTGGTATCACGGACAGGGCAAGTGAGATGTTCAGGCTCTGTCTGTGCACGGTGCCCTTTCACTCTGCCTCTGCCAGTCAGGGTTTCATCTGTGACTGGAAGGTAAAGCAGCTGGAGCTGCACGGGACAGGTTGTTGTCAGGCACTGGAAAAGGACTGCTAGCTTGTCTTTGTTCTTTGCCTCCAGACTCAGTAGGCTGTGGACCAGCAGAGATGGTTATTAGCCCTACTGAGAGTTCGCCTCTGTCAGTGAGGTGGAGGCCCTTGTTTCAATGGAACATGGGATGGCTGGTCCCTAGGCTGCTTCTGTTGGCACCTGGCATGCAACTCTCATGTTCTGTAATGTGTAGTTGCTCAACCCATAGTAGCTTTTGGATACTTTTATTCTATGTCTATTATAACAGTGCAGAGAAACCTTCAGAAATTTACTTGTGTTTTGAGAACTGGCATTGAGCAGTGTCTTTAAAACATTAAAATGTGCAGGGAATGAAGGAGAAACTCCCCTGCCTTGCCAGACAGAAGGTGTGTATAGCCACAGTCCCTCACCTGCTGTGTTTTGGTAACTGAGTTGGAGGCTGCCTGGAGCAATGTACTGAACAGCTGCTGTCTGCTTTACCTGGGGAGATAGTGTTTTGCCTTTTAAATTTGCCTTTAGCTCTTGCCTTGGATTTGCCTTTGCCTGCTGCTCTTCACTTGCCAGCAGTGCTTTTCTTACCTGCTCTTGTGTCCCTCCTCCATGTTACCCGTCCCCTAGTGAAAGCCGTTGAACCAGGCAGAGCGTATCTCCAGTGCCCAGCAGTGATCCACAGTCCTGTGCTGGCTTCAGATGGCTCACACAGCTGCTCTGGGAGCTCCTCTGAGCCTGGGTGACAGGCATCAGTTGCTACAGTTTGCAGCAGGAAACTTGAGTTTTCCCAGCAAACTCTTGCAGTCAGCACCACTTATGCCCAAAAGCACCTCTGGGATCCACAGTGTAGTTGTTTTAAAGATGAGATATTCAGAAAACACAATGTCCTAGGCTCCATCAGGATGTGTGCTGTTAAGTCACTTTGATGTATGTACTGTATATATTGTTTCTGCTTCTGGCTTTCCTTGTGGGGAGGCAGAGTCAACTGTCCCATGCTCTTCTCCTCAGCACATGAGGAAACCTGGGGCACACTGAACATGCAGCCAGCTTTACACAGGTTTTTCAGCTGTTGAGGTCTAGCTGCACACAGGGCATTTTCTTCCAATATCTGCCCAGCTCTTTGTGCTATGGAGGTGGCAGAGGAAGCAGAGCAGTGTGGGGAAACCCTCACCCTGAAACCAGAGCTGGGTGATGTGTTGGTGGTACTGACATCAGAGGGGGAAAGTCTGTCTCTGCATCAGCACAATTCTAATTCTCACCCACTCAAGCAGGAATTCCCAAAGCCTTTTATTGAGTATAATAAAAGGTGCAAGGAGATTTTGCTGCTGCATAGTTACCAGCTGAGCCAAGCAGGCCCACCTAGGTGAGCATCCTTGGGGCTTAGCATCACAAGAGCTCTGGCAGCTGAGCTATGGGATCTGCCAACCCCACTGTAGTCACATGCCTCTTCTGCAGAAACCTTTTAGGAGAGAAGGGAGAAGGATTTCTCTGCCTGGTGATTTTCATAGGGGTGCCAGTGTTAAGGAAGAGGAGTGTGTGGCACAAAGTGGCAGCCACTGCCTAAGTGTAGATACATTTCCTGAGCAAGTGTGGGTATGGTCAAGGCTAACACAAATGCTTAGCATTGAGTGGTACTGCAGCAGTACAGACTGAAAATCTGGGAGCACCAAACTGTCTCAAGGCACTACTTGTAATCTGCTTCTGGGGAATCCTGGACTCCTAAATCTATTTCTCTTACAGCTCAGGGTGAATTGTTTATGTGGGGCCTTTTTCAGCCGGTGTAAATAGAGGGGACACTTGTTAACACAGTGCCTGCAGCTCTGCCTTAAGGGCACTTTGAAGTCCACTATGAGAAATGCAGGCTGATAGGTGCTTGCTTAATGCCATCACTCTGGACACTTACACTGCTTAGCCTGTCACTCTAAAATGAGATGTGCTTACTAATCTCCTGTCTGGCTGTGAGAGGTTTGTAATTGCAAGGGAGGGCTTGTGCCTGTGCCCCTGTCTATGTAGGGGACAGAGCAATAACTAAGTTTATCACGTCCCTAAATTAAGATTCCCACCCTGACAGAGTTCATCTGAGGGCATCAGATATTCTGATGTTTAATTGGGCTCTGAGCCTGAACTTAACTAATGCTCAAAAAATTTTTTGCATCTTGCTGATTTTTATTTCATTTCTTGGAGCCGTCTGACAGATGAATGTTTGTACTCTTTTGTTTTCCAGAACATAGTTATATCTAGTGCAGCTGAAAGGGTAAGTCTTGGATTTTTTTTTTAGAAATCAGAACAAATTGAAGATTTATCTGTGGCTGAAAATACAGCTTTAATTACACATTAAATATAAAAATGTATGTTTAAATATGGTTGCCATTACCAAAGAATTGTATTGTGGGTTTTGGTACTTTTTTTTGGTTAGTTGTTTTGTTTTGTTGGTTTTGGGGGGATTTTTTATTTGCTGTTGCTGTGGTATTTTTCATGACAGTTTTGTCCCAGATGGACACTCTGTCTGTCGAAATAGTGGTATTTGCTTGATTTACTGTTATGTTCAGTAGCTTGCTATTATATAGCATTTAATCCTGCCTATCTGATAGCCTTGCCCTGCCTGCTCACACTGTCAGCCTAACAGCAAAGGCATTCACATATCCAAACTTTGTTTTGTTTTAGCCTCTAGAGCTCCGAGGTCCTTATGATGTGGCTAATCTGTATCCTTTCCCAAAGTCAAAGGCAGCAGTTAGTAGTAGCATTGGAAAGTTCAAAGTGGTTTTGAAATTCTTTTCATCCTTTACAGTCCTTGAACTTTGTACAGTGGTACTTGCTGGTGACCCATTCAGTGAACCAGGGCTCTGAGTGTGTGGAAGGAGCAACAGATCCTGGTCATGGGGTGGCATGAGAAGTCACTGTGACTACTAATGTTTGTGTTCAGCTCCAGGAATGTTTTGTTGTGATGTGTATTAATGTTGTGTGGGTGTAAATGGAGAAATTAATAAAACCCATAAAAATCTAAGGACACTATGAACCAAATGAGAAATTATTACTTAGTATCTCCAAAGTGTCACATTTTTGGTAGCAGAAGCTATAAAATTGGTTTCATGTAAAATTAAAAGTCTTTATCTGAGCAGTAACTACTTCTGGTCTGGATTTTCCAGTCCTTAGTTATACATGTAATGTTAAAAAAAACTTGTGTTCTAGAAACAAAGGAGAGTGTATTTTCTTCCCTTCTTTTAGGAGTTCAGATGCATTTTTGTTACTCTCCCCACCCCTGAAGCACATATTTGGCCTGTCCCTGGAAGGCAAGGAGCATGCTCTGAGTCATGAGAGCCGTGTGGGAGGCTGTGTGGCCTGGAAGGATTTTATGCACAACGCTTTTTCTTCCCTCTAAAAATGAGCAGTCAGGCTCAAGCCAAATTAACACAGCTAAGGTGGTGTCGTCCCTGCTAAAAGTGGCTGGAAACTTCAGCATAATGCTTTAGTATCAGACTGTCCCCAAAGATGAAATTTTCTTGGGGGTAATTTTTTTTCTTGATTATGCATATCTAAAATGTTTCTGTGTTGACAGACTTTTATTTTCAAAAGTACAGCTTCTTGTCTGGAAATAAACAACATTGCCAGGAGCTTTCCAGGAGGGCTGCTGGGGAACTGCAGCCAGGAGAATTGGGTGCCTCATTACTGCTTCTGGGTAACCTTATGCAAAATGTCACTTTGAGTTACAGCTTTGCTAATTCCCAGTTATTTGTAGAGTAAGCAATCCTGTCGTGCAGAGAGCCTTCCCTGTTGTGTGTGGTGCTTCCTGTGTGTTTGATCCTGAGCAGCAGTGACAGAGGTTTGCTGTTTGGCCTGTCAGAAGGTGAAGCAAAGGCAGCTGTGTCCACCAACTGCAGAGCCACCATGCTGCATGGAGGTGAGCACTTGGAAGCTCCTGTAAATAATGTGTGCATTTGTTAAACTGAGTTCTTGTGGATGCATATTCTGCAAAAGGTCTGAGACCTTACACAGCAGGTCAGATCAGGGTTTTACTTCTTTGTCCAATGCATGAAGAGGAGCTTGTGTGGCAAGGCTGTTTCATTTTCCCTCGTTGCCATGTTGGCAAATCAGTGGCTGAACTGGTGGTGCTGTCTGTGCTGGAGGACTCGTGCAACCACATTAATGAGTCAGAAAGGATTGAACCAAAATAGGAACCTGCCGCTGTGCTTCGTAGTGAAACTGCCCCATTTCAGAAAGGTTGGAATGCTGATCTTAGTGACACTCAAAAAAACTCAGTGATTGAAGTCAAAAAATGGATATGCATGTGTTTTGCATTTGCCTTTTTGCAGCATGTGTGCAGAAGCACCTTAGTCATGTCCCTTTCTGATGCTTTAATACGTGGATTATTTCTGACTCACTCTTCAGTGTGTATCATTTCAAACTCATGGAAAAATCAACAGGTTCTCCTCCAGCCTGCGGCTCATCTACATAGAAATACAGAGTTTATCAAATTTGTGTGAGATTTCTCAAGCCTGTCATCTATCTTATCTGTGAAATTAAATAGCAAGTGTCATTTCCCTTGTCCCAGAGAGGATACTAGCCCAGAATAAGTCGATATATTTTGTCAAGGTTCTTGCAGAACCTCTCTGCTAATAGAGTATTTGTAGGGAATAGAGACTCTCTTCTAACTCAAATTTTGCAGAGAAGCTTCCCACTAGTAATTACAAAATTGAATTGGGCTCAGTAGGTTATTGGACCAGTATTTCATGATAATGTTGAGAGTTTAATAAATAAAATTCTTGAATACCATAAAATACTTCCTTGGTATGTAGGGGATCCTCTGCCAATACAATTGTGCCCACATAGTCTAAGAATCCTGGGGTATGTGAATGCATTTTTTAGTGTTTTTTTAATAACAGTATGTTTGGCTCAGAAGTGCTTTTGACAGTGCTTCAAGAATGTGTCCTTCTGTGATTACTGAACTGACTAAGCCTGGTTTCCTATGGTTTTGTGTCTCTGCAGCTCCTCAGCCCCTGCAGACCTTGGTTTTCCTTAGTTTGCTATAATTCTACACCCACCATTGTATTTCCCCCAGTATTTTCTCCACTCTGTAATGCAGTGAATCCCGAGCTCCTGCCCTTGCAGGTTGCTTCCCTGCTGTGTGTGCTGACTGGCTGGTTGCTCATCATGTCCAGCTGTGGTTTGGGGCATGGACACCTGAACTGAGTATGGCTTAAATGCATTTTATTTCAGCATTTGAGGTGCTGGTACTGCAGCCTCTGCTTGTGTATTCCAGAAACTCGAAAGAGTGCCTGTGGCGTGGTGTACACAGTGAAGAAGCCTCGCAAGGTGGAGGAAGAGGAAACAGCAGAGAAACCAGCCTGCAAAAAAGCTAAGACTCAAGCTTGAGGACTGAACAAGTTGTCAACTTGAAAGCCTCCATCTCGTCTTTACCCAGTGTTGAGTCTTCCTCCAACCAATCTTATTTTTCCCTTACTACCTTGCTCAGCCTGCAGAAGAGTTATTCTTCCAGCATTCAAGTGAGGAAAACTGTGAATGAGACTGCTGAATAGTGTTATCTGAAAGGTCACATTTGAAAGGTCATGCTGGGCTTCTGGCCAAGGGCAGGAGACTGACTCTTCACCCTCCCTTAGGTGTCCTGGAGTTAATGCAAACTCAACGGAACATTTCTAACATGGAAGTTTTTACTTGTACACATACATTCCTTTTTTATTAAAAAACATGTCTAAGAACACATGCCTTCATAGTCTAGCTCTTCTGGTTTCTCAAGTTTTGAACACATCTCTGTACACCTGCAAGCCTGTAGATGAAGTTTACCTTCAAGTGGCCTGTGAAGAAACTTTTCAATCAGCTCCTGAAGCACTGTATCTAATAAAGTTTCTTCTCCCCCTGTTTCCTGAAGCACATTGGCCACTTGGGTGCCTGAATGATTGAACTGCTGCTCAGTTAGGTGATGAACAGACTGAGTTAGCCAGCACTGATGTCATTTCTGTTTCCTGCCAGGCTTGCTGCCTGTGTGCAGGTAATTGGGCAGAAACAAGCAGGAAGGTTGTGGCTTGCAGCACAGGGCAGCAGGTGGAGGTGAGCTGTGATTTCTGTGGAGAAGGATGTGAGCGCACATCAGGCCTGTGGCTGCCAGGGTGGCACTTGTGAATTACAGTGCTTGTGTGGGAAAAGTCTCATCTGTCTGAAGCTGTTGGCCTCAGTCTAGGAGAGCTGCCTGCTGACAGAATAGGCGATTCTTCTGCTTGTTCCTCCGGATTTTGTGCAAATTCACTCCAAAATTGGCATTCCAAGAAAACCTATACATTGCTGCCCACTTCTGACTCCACCTCAGGATAGTGCCCAGGACATGGCTTTGGCCAGACTATAAAGCCAGCTGACTTGGGTTGGTGGAGGAGTGTGAGAGTCTCTGGCATATTTGTCTGTCAGGCCACCCAGTGGATAATCAGGCATTTAACTGAATGCAGCATCTTAATACCCCTCTGCTCTGCTCTCTCCCACCTGGAATGCTGTGTCCTCAGCACAGGAAGAACATGGAGCTGTTGGAGTGTGTCCAGAGAGGGCCACAAAGCTGGAAAGAAGGATGGAGCGCTTCTGTGTGGAAGCACTGAGAGAGCTGGGGTTGTTCAGCCTGGAGAATAGAAGGCTCCAGCACCACCTTGCTGGGGCCTTTCAGTATTTAAAGGGACTTACAAGAAAGATTACTCCAGAATATTCATCAGAGCCTGTTATGATAGGACAAAAGATAATGGGTTTAAACTAAAAAAGGATGGATTTAGTTAGAATACAAGAAAGAAGTCTTTTACAATGAGGGTGGTGAAACACCAGCACAGGTTGCCGAGAGGTGGTAAATGTCCTATCCCTGGAAACATTCAAGGCCAGGTGGGACTGGGTTTTGAGCAACCTGATGGTGTTGAAAAGGTCCCTGCTCATTGCAGAAGGGTTGGAATAGATGAGCTTTAAAGGTCTCTTCCAGCCCCAACTGTTCTGTGACTGTGACATGGGACATCTTGCCCTGGCTGGCAGCCCTGAATGTTGTCCTGCTTCTGCTAAAGCAAAGGGAGAAGTGCCTGCCTTTCCTAACAGGACTTGGCATCTCTCTTGGCTTGAATAACTGGAGCTGTCTCATGCTCCACATAGTGACTAAGAAAGAGATGATATTTTTTAAATCAAACTCAATAATGGAACTGTAACTTTGTTTTACTAGCTAGTTGAAATGCTCTCTTTCTGCTTTCACATGTGCCTCCACTTAACAAAATAAGTGAGATGGGGTTTATCTAAGAGTGGCAAGGAGGGAGTGTAAGGGATGGCTGCTCTTGACAGCTGAGACTTAAGTTTTTTAGGAATTTTGCAGCAGACATGATGTGAACTTCCTTTAAAGAGAGACAAAATTACCCCATGCATGCTCACCACTCCAGCAAGTAAAAAGAACCACTCAGTTAATTTATTCTGAAATGGATCAGTTCAAAATGTACAGAAAAAGCAGTACAAATTTACAAATATACATAATCTGATTTTGCATTCTTCTATCATCATACTTTGTAGTAGTCTAGTTTTTAAAAAATTCACTTCCCTGATACAGTCTCCTCTGACCTTCACAACATTACATCTGAATCCTTCAGTCCAAAGGGGTACATGGTGGTTGGAGCTCTGTCCTCAAGCTCGTTATCAACCACGATTGCCAAACCCTGTGTAAACACCATTACTCAACTGCTTCATTAAATCCTCTTGGCACCTCAGTACACCTCCTTCCAGTGCTCTTCCACATACCACCACTCCATTCACAGGTTATTTTAGCAGTGAGACAAGGCAACAGCTGCAAGTATTTGCTATTTAGAGCTATTGGAAGGCTTGAGAAAACTTGCTACTACAGTTGAAAATTCTGCCATTTAAGACCAAAGGATTTATGTTGCTGGCAAAAATTGCATTTAGACCAATTGCACCTATAAAAAAAAGCTTAAATAACATCATTAAAAATTACTTTTAAATAAATAAATAATAAATAGAAATAAATAAAGCCATTTTAGAACTAGTGGAATTTTAACACTCAACCTGTCTTTTAAAATAATTTCTTTGCAGGTTCTTTGCAGTTTCAGTGAAGGCACCTCAAATAATCCAGTGCCATAAATATTTTCAATAGATGTTCAAGGACATTTTCATCCAGGTTTGTGGGCAGCATTTCAAAGCAGCAAAAGGGTGTGGTCTGGTTTCTCTCCTCAGAATTTACCTAGACGGGCATTCTTTTTGGAATTGTCTTTCAGGCTGTTGAATATCTCTTTGGTGCCATTCTGCCACTGAAGGACAAGATCCATAGGAGTTTTCCCTTCCTGGTTAAAAGAAACAGAGAAATATTTAATTTCATCCAATGATGGCCAAGTGCTTGTTCTTTCCTAAATATCTGTTCAGTGCATCTGCACGATGTGAATCCCTTCTGCACACACAGACTTATTCTTGCACCTCTGGGGTCAGAGTATTTCTGCTCTACAGATCTAGTCCCAGTCCTGGTCAGACCCATGATGAAAACTGCCTGGGTTTCAGTGGGTTTAGACAAAGGCTGTGACCAGCAGAACATGCAGGTCTTCCTTTTGTTTTAGTTGCAAATGATTAGAAATTTATTTAGGTGCAATCTCAGTAAGATGCTCTTTCATTTAATGCAGAATTCAGGTAAGAGTTTAACTACGGTATGAGCCACAGGAATCAAGTCAGACCAACTTCTGTGTGCAGACAAACTCTGAGAGGGCAAGTCTCTGGCCTTTGGGGCTGTACCTTCCACAACTGTTTTACTCTGATGAGGGATAAAGCCAGAACAGCCACACTTCAGGGAGGTGGGCAGAGAGTACTGAGTGCTCCAAGTGATTTTTTTCCTCCTTGTCCCCTGGGGTTTTGACTGATTGTCAGTCAAAAACATTGACTGGCAATGTTAGAACCCATGCTACTGCTGCTAGGTTTGGATTTGGGAGAAAATGCTGTATTTTAATAAGTGGTCACAGAGCTCAAGCAATGCTACTGCTGCTGCAGTGGCTCTGAGCACAGCCAGGTGCGGGACTTGTCTCTGCTCAGCCACAGGGATGTGTTGGCCGGCTGTAAGGCTGACAGCCAGTCCTCCAGCTCTAGCGCTGGGGCTGGCCCTCACCTGTGGGCTTAACAAAAGGATTTCTCTTGCAAGCTAAGATCCTTGTTGTCTCAGTGGTGGTTGAAGCCCAGGAGCTGTGCAGAGTAAGTATCCTGTCTATTACATCTTTTCATTATATGAGTAATTAAAATAAATCATAGAAAGGTGTGATGTTATCTAAGTAGCAGATAGTGGGTTCTGGTTTTAAAAGAGGTACTGGGTTTTCCTCTTTTCCTGACCTCCCCCAAGTTACCCTTTCCTTGTTCTCAGCTCTGCTTTAATTAGCTCTGAAGTGATCTAATTAAGCTTGTTCAAAATAGTCTCTCCCGGTCTCGAAACCTTGCTGTGGTGGGAAAATTATTTTTAAATTACTTGGATTTTGTGCTGTTACTTACGCAGTTCTTTAGAGTCAGATCCGCTCCGTGCAGGATCAGAAGCCGGATGATTTTGTAGCGGTTCAGCCTCACGGCGTCGTGCATTGGCGTGTCCCCTTCCTGGAGACACAGCGACCGGCGTCAGAACAGTCAGTCAGTCCCGGTACTGCCCTGGCCGCTGAGGTCGCTCCCGGCACTGCTGCGGCCGCTCCCGGCCAGCCCCGGCCTGCTGGGGCCGCTCCCGGTATTGCCGGCCAGCCCCGGCCTGCTGGGGCCGCTCCCGGCAGTGCCAGGACTGCCCCGGCCCGCTGGGGCCGTTCCCGGTACAGCCCCGGCCGATCCCGGCCAGCCCCGGCCGCTGGGGCCGCTCCCGGTATTGCCCCGGCCCGCTGGGGCCGCTCCCGCTACTGCCCCGGCCGCTGGGGCCGCTCCAGGCCGGGCGCTGGGCCCGCTCCGGGCCGGGCAGGCGGCGCTGGCGGAGCGGCGGGGCAGAGCTGCCGGTGCTTACCCGGTCCCTGGCGTTGAGATCGGCCTCGCAGGCGATGAGGTGCTCCCCGCAGTCGTAGCGACCTGTCCGAACAGCCACGTGCAGGGGCGTGCTGAGCAGCTGCGGGCAGGGCGGGAGATGGTCAGTGCCATGGAACAGGGGAAAGCCGCTTCAAAAACAGCTGCCAGGAGTTAGCTGCTGGGGGTTAGGGCCAGCTTTTTGTCTCCAATTAAAAAGCTGCAGAGTTCCAGAAGCACTTACCTTGTCTCTTGCATTTATGTTTATCCCTTTGTCCAGTAAGAATTTCAGAACGTCCAGGTTTCCACCCCGGCATGCCCAGTGCAGAGCTGTAGAATGAAGCTTTAATAGGAAAAGGAAATTAAAAGTATTTAAATGCATCATTATATTAAAAAACCACTATTTTAACCAAATAATCCAAATTAATTTTATGTGATTTAACCTAGAGCACTCCCTTGTGATCACACAGTGATCGCAGTTTCTAGTAAAAAAAAAATGTTTCTAGTAACAGCTTTTATTATTTTGCCCTAATTTCTGCAGTACTTTGAATTTCTCACTCTTCACATTCATTGCTTATTACTCCTAAAGACAGAGATCTTGGCAATGCTACTGTGAAAGAGGATGTGTTTTGTTTATTCCTTGAGCTTAGAAATTATCTTTAGCCAGGTATGTGGCTGGTGTGTGCTAGTTATTATTTTTATTTAATGCCTTTTGGGTTCTAAAATGCATAGGAAATTAAACTCAAGGGAAAGAACAGTTCTCTTTAAAAAAACAAACAAATCCCCAAGTTATGCAAGTCCACAAAGTGAATTAAAACCCCTCTCCTCTGCAGAATTCAGCATCTGTGCCCTGAGCTGTGCTCGAAGGAGTCCCTTGATGCTCACACTCTGCCTGTCGTTCCTCCTCTTCCTCACCCTCTGGGAGCCCTGCTGGGTTAGGAGGGGGAGCAAGGCTGGCAGTGCAGCCAAGGGCAGAGGGCAGAGGAGCAGCTGCAGGAGCTGTGGGTGCTCAGGACCCCTCGTGGTTGGCATTGCAGAGGAGCAGGGGGTTCTCGGGCACAGCCTTGAAATCCTGCTGACCCTAGGGACCTGCGTGGGACAGCCTGACCTCAGCTCTCCTACCCTACCCTACCCTACCCTACCCTACCCTACCCTACCCTACCCCAGGCTTTCTTGCTTGTGGCACTCTGCTGGCCAGCACTTCTGTGTTTTCCAACAACCATTCTGGCACTGGGAGGCAGACACTCCCTCCTGAAACCTCTTCTCAACAATGTTATTTTAAGGATAAACTTCAAGGGCATTGCAAGGCCTTTTAGAACTCCTCCTCTGTAAGAAGCACTTCTATAAATGGTTCTCCTGGCACCTCTAGAACAATGAGCAGCTTTTGGGAAGAGGTGTGGGTAGATGTGCATACCATGTCTTTCTGTTCAAGCTGGGCTCCAGCTTCCACCAGCTTCTTCACCACCTCTAGATGTCCTTCAGAGCACGCCCTGTGCAGCGCAGTGCGCTTGAACTGGCAATTGAAGCAGTGCAAAGTTAGACATTACATATGGCACAAAAGATCTTTAAATCTCCTCTCCTGCCCTCCCTAGGATGATGGCAAATACATACTCCATGCTGATTCCTTTTAAAGAGCTTTTGAGACCTGAAATCTGCTAAAGTTTAATAGCAGCCTGATACTGAGAGCTGCCTACCCAGTGTTTTAAAAGATGGGGGAAGTATCTGCAGTATGGCATCCAGATTTAAATGACACCTGCTGATTTCCCCATGCAACATGCTACACTGTGTTTTGAAAGTGCACCTCATGCATCATGGAGTATGAGGGCAGCCACTTATTTATGTTGTTCTGCAGAAACATTTCTTATCTCTTTTTCCATAGCATTGGAAGATCACCTTTTGTAGAAAATCAGGTTCTCCTGGGTACCAACAGCCTTTCTATTTATAAAGACTCTTTTGAGGTAATATGATTGTGAAGGGTCTCAGTGGCCACTAGAAAACTTGATGTACAGAACTTCCAGCATTTATTTACTTTCCCCCCACCCCTTTTTGCCTCTCATGAGGCTGGAATCTACAAAACCTCATGGTAAAAGTTAATTTTGTTCTCTTCTGTAACAGGCTTTGCATTAGGAAGACAGTACCTTATCACAGACATTTGGATCCCCTTTGTCTGACAGGTATTTTTCAATTACTGGTAACTTATTCTCCAGTGCAGCTTTGAAGAATGTGGGAATATCCACAGGTCCTGTCTGAAGGAAAGAATATAGAGAACATAAATGTGTGTGGTACAAACCCCCATTAATCCTTTCCCAGAATAAGCTACTTTGAAGTAACTTACAATAACTTCTGGTTCAGGCTTCTTTAAGACAGGCACTTTCACTTTCTTGCATCTTTTCTTCTTCTTCAGCTCAATAATTTTTTCAAGATCCTCCAAATTTTCAAGTTTTGACCTGGCCTGTAATTTCTTCTTCTTCAGCTGGAACAAATCAGGGAAAGCAGCAAGTTGAGCTGTGTGACCTCCTCTCCCTTTCAGAGTGGCAGGACAGCAATGTGATACTATTCAGCTGAATTCAAGTAAGACTGGATGAACTTTGAAATAAATAGTTTTAATTTTTTTCCAGGTAAGACTGATTGACCTTACAATAAGTTGCTAACTACATGAGAAATTCTACCTGATCTATAGTTTTTCATATACCATTAGACCTCTTCCTGACTTCTTCTTGAGCTGTATGTTGTGACAGGAATTTAAGCCAGGAGTCAGAGCAGCACTACAATCTCTTCTGGCACAACAATTTAAAAAATCTCCTGTGCAGCTTATGAAAGCTGGAAAGCTCCTGAAGTTTCAACTGACTTCCACCAAGTGATTTTCTTTAATCACTTTTTTTTAAATGGTGAAGCCTCTAAATTATTGGAAGTTAATTCTCTTTGCTTAAAAACATACCCTCAAGAGAGGAACAAGGTTTAGAATGATCTTAGCATTTCAGTCCACAAGTGTTTGTACATTTTGGGAAGCCACAAAGAATGTCCTCAGTGTCCTTGATGGGGCAGTTCAAGAAATGTTTAAGACCTCTCCAGACCTGCTTGTAAAAAGCACCTGGGCATGAAGTGAGTGTGGGGCACTGCTGACACAGGGCAGGTCTGTTGTCTGAACTGAGATCCCACAAGGCGTCCTTGGCTTCAGCAGATTCACAAACAGGGGCTAACTCAGGGTGAACACAGATGACAGATTCTGTCCCATGGTGTGATCAAGTATGAATACACTGGTACATGGTCGTAGGGTATACAGTTTTGTCAACTGAATTCTTATTCAAGTCATTTCCACCTCTTCTTTTTATTGTTCTCTGCATTTGTGGTTTGGTCTGCAGGTCATTGGACTAATGGAAAATAGTTATGCTGACTGTGGATAACTGGAAACCCATAAAGTTCTTAGGAACTGGCTTTGAAGGAACTCAAAAAAACCTCTGTAGCCAGTAATGATGTCTCTGTTGAAATTTAAGAAGTAGTTTTTATTCTAATGTTTTTGAGACTGACTTTCTTACTCTTCATGCTTTAGAACAAAGTCTTATTTCCCCTGCTACCTAAACTTTATCATTTCCAAATCACTTTAAATTATTAGGCCAGTTCATTGCTTATTCACAAAGAAAAAAAAATTAAAGCTATTACAGCTACTGTGTTACTGGGGGGAAAAACATCAGTTCTTAAGGATCTAGGGAGAATTGTCATGCTCCAGGAATTGAAATTAGTACTTTTCTGTAGACCAGTACGAGTTTCATTTGTAACAGTTCTTCCTAAATGCAATGCCTTGTTTTCATAAAAAGAACATTTTCATGTTATTGGTGGGTTAGTTATTTTGGTGGCAGTCATTAGGTGTGCAGCTGCAGGTGTCTCCCTGGCTCTGATTGCTGTCCCCCACTGACAGCCAGCAGCAGCTGACCCCTGGGCACAGGAGCTCTCAGGGGTTCAGGCAGGCACTGTAGGGGTGGTTGAGGCTCTGCCTCAGTGTTACCGCCCTCACCCACAGGCCACACAGGTGAGCAGATCTCCGTGGCCTTCCGTGGGCTTTGGACCAACCTCCTTTCAAGGGGTTTTCTAGCTCACCATGGATTTCTAACTTAGAGAGAGGCAGAATGTCAAGGACTGCAACAGGAAATGCACACATTATTATAAAAGTCCAAGCAGAAAACCCAGGAACCTACCTCTGCTTCTAGTTTATTCTCCTTCTCATAATCCAGATCACCTCGGGCCAGTGAGTGCTCAGGGACTGTCTTTAGGTCCTCCTGCTTCTCCAACCTTACAGCAGCTTCATACTCTCCATTCTTGAAGTCCTCAGGGAGGAAGCTGCCAGTCTCTTTATCATCCACCTTCTTCCTAGTCACCTGTAAATGCAAGCATGATGAAATATAATCAGTGGATTCTTGACTGCAGTAGCCACCACCTGGAAACATGGATTGCTTAGGGCTGCTTGTACCTCATTCCTGCCCTCTCTCAGTGTGTGACAGACAGGCCAGGCCATTCTGCCTGTGCCTGGCTTAGCTGGGATGCAGCTGGCTGGGGCACATCTCCCAAGCAGTTAAATTGGGCTGCTGAGGGATTTCAAGGCTGGTTTTATCCATCACTGTCAGTACCAAAGTCCTACTCATAGCAGAATGGCAGAAGCTTTGTGGTGCTGTGCACAGCTTTCAGTAGTTTTCAGAAATATTTCTGATACCCGATTAAGTGTGTATGAAGAGATAACTTGTTAAACTTAGTAGAGGCAGATGTGTATTTTGAGAGTGGTTCATGTGGCCTAGACTGCCTTTCTGTTTGATTACCTTGTAAAATTCTATTTGTTATAGAGTCTAATGCAGAAGAAGCTGTGAGAACCTTGCCAAAGAATTTAAGGCAGCATTAACTACTTAGGCAGTTGTATCTTAAGAAAACCATCTGGGAAAACAAGTGCAGTGTTTTACTGAATCAATCCTGTTTTCCCAGTTTCTCCATCAGATCAGACATTCTTAGTCTGAATCCTGCTGTGGAATGTCCCATTACTTGTGGTCTAGACCTAATTTTTCAAAGACTTTTACATCATGAACAGCAGTGGCTGTAGGAACTGTTAGTTTATTATTAGAAAACAATACTATTATTAAGCTGCTAATTTAGTGTTATAAAATACTGTAGTTTCCAAGCATTAATATGTTGTCCCAGTCTCCTATTATATAGGAATTACTTAGTGTGATCATAAAATTACCGGCTTCTAAAAATATATATGAATTAAAATCAAGGACAGAGTCAAATAAGTAGCTAAATTTTGGTTGATCTTTTCCTGGTGAACTGTGCTGTGATGCCAAATCCAAACAGCTCTATGGTTGTATCTGTGGTGAGACCCTTTCCCAAGGAGAAGTTAAAATGAAAATATAATAATATAACAAACAGTATATAAGGGTTTGCCCCTAGAGCACAGCAGTACTGGTAGCCTGCTAAATCAGTGATCCACAAAGGTTGTCTTCCTCTGCTGGTCCAATGACAGTCTGAAAAATAATTCATTGTGAGTAAATGAAAGAAGGTTGCACCTACCAGTTCTTCTACCTTCATCATCATCGTCGTCATGTTTGCTGTGATCCGAGGCTGTGCTCCTGTGTGCTGAAACCTCCCAGGGCCGGGGCTCTCAGGGACCACCACGCTCTCTGCACTTATATATCTTTGGGAGAGCTGTGCCTGAATGAGATAATCTTCCAACCTGGGAATCCAAGTATGCCCTTGTGCTTGCCAGCTGAGAGGTGGCTCGGGCTCGTTCCAGACGCCAGATCTGGTGTCCGGGCAGCGAGGGGCCACAGGGGCGGCAGCCCCACAGCCCCGCACAGCATGGGAACCAGAATGGAATGTGAGCTCATCATTCCTGGGGCAGTGACTGCACTGCTCAGCAATGCCAGCCATGCCGTGCTCCCAGTGCCCACTAGGACAGCTGTCTGTTGATGCAGCGTTATAACTTCATCTTCTTCCCCTTTCTTTTTTTTTTAATTGACATTCAGATGACTGTCAGACACTGGAAAGGGTAAATGACTTGTGTACAATTCTTATAGCAATATCTTCCTGATAAATGGATGATTACCTCTGAAGTCTCAAAAAGCCATTATTTTCATTGCTATTTATTCTTGGATGATAAACACTTTTAGGGGAAAGGCTTTTTCTCATCATGATGACAGTCTTCTATATTTGTTGGAAGGAATTCTCTGAAGGGATTACTCTACCAGAATGATGTCTCTGGTGCTAAAAGGGCCTATGACATGATGAGTTACAATCGGTGTAAAATATCAAAACAGTAAGATTTGCATTTCTTTGGACCCTTGTCAATGATTATAAGCCAAATAATAAATTATGTTTATACAAAAGAAAAAAAGAGGGAAAACAATACTGTTTTCTCGGGCAATATATGAGAGAATAGGGGCGCAGAAGTGATTTGTTTATTTTTTAGGATAAGATGAGATGAGATACACATAAATATAAGCAGATGATGTGTGTGTTTTGGGGGAAAAGAGCTATTGAATCCTTTGGGAAAGCTTTTCTTGTGCTATGAATCAGAGTTGTCTGGAATCAGGGGAATGATCACCAGCAGAAGGCAGTTTTATGAGAGGAAGACACACCAATCTTTGCATTCAGAGACTGTGGGTAGATGCCAAGCCACATCAGCTCTGTGTCAGTGCAATGCCTGGAGGTCCTGTGCGGTGAGGCACGCAGATCACCTGGCTGAAATGAATACAGCAGCTCAGGTGCTTCAAGTACGACATGTACACAAGTGCTTCAGCAAATGGAGACCTATCTGGTTGTTTATACCATCAGCATCATTAGCATGCTGCATTCCTGACTTTGACCTTTCAAGGTGTCTCTCCTCTGAACTATCCCCCAGTAATCCGAGCACATCCAAACTTGTCTTCTAGTGCCCATCATACCTATGCCCTCCCTTTCCCTGAAATGAAGCTGGACATCAGGTGGTTCCTTTACCACTCAGAATATATATGACATTAGAGAATGAGTCCCAGAACGAAAATAGAGTATGTGCTAGCAACACAACCTTTCAGAACATTTTTTTCTAAACTTAAGTGCAGCAAGGCTATCATTCCCCCCTAGTGGTATGTTCTGAATCATGCTGCCAGGCTTTTTTCACTGCAGTTTTGAACTCCTGCTAAATGTCTCTGTGACAAGAGGCAGCTCTGGCGTTTTCTTGTGTTCTAACAGCTTACCTCAATCTGTTCAGTTCTCTGATTTTTATTTGGGAGATTGTCTTGAAATCACAACCCTAACAGGATGGCTGCATAGAATGCTTCTGGTTTAGTGGAAACAGATCACAGGAGAGACCTGATGCAGAAAGAGAAATGTAGAGGTTTGCTTTTAGAACAAGAACTGTTTAAGGAACTGTGAGCTTCCTCTGGACTCGTTTTTTTGAAGCTTATTTTCTCTTTTTTTGCTTTCTCTCTTTTATTTTTTTTAACAGCTTGATATATAAAACTGACTCAGCAAAACCTAATGTGGAAGATTTAAGGGGATAGATCTTCCTCTGTAAATGGTACATAAATCCAGAGCCAGAGTAGCTTTACAGGAAACCTCAGTGCTCTGAGGGGAAACAGAAACCAATTCTCACAAGTGCTAATGAAAGACCACAGTTCATTCATCTTTGAAGCATCCCATCCATGATGGCTAAAAGAATAATAAAATATAGAATATTCCTTGATTATCCCAAGTTTCTATTTTGAAATAGTGGCACCCAGAAATCCACTTTAACCAAAGGCCGGGATCTAAATTAACCTAACAGTAAATGCTTTTAAGCTAAATGTCATGTAAACAAAGGCAACATGATTGAAATAGCAGAAATACACCAGGTTGTATCAGCTAAGACTCTTGGCTTATCACTATTGCTTAATATTGGAGGGGGAAGTAGTATAATGAGCTGTAACCTTGTACTGGACAGTAACCACTCAATCACCTTTCATCAAGTGATTTCTCGTTAAGGTGGTAATGGCAGATGGTCAGTGGGCGATGTGTAACAGGAATCTGAAAAACTCTTGCCACCCCACTGAAGGATAAGGGCAGAGCAATCATCTGCAAGGTGTGAGGCAACTGGATATTGTCACAAAAATCCTCCACAGAGAAAACACCAAAGGACAGCAGGCTCATCATGACAGACAGAAAACCTGTTCCCTGCTACCAAAGTTGAACTGACTAGAGCAAAGAATGTTTGTAATTAATTTTTCTAAGTGATTAATGGTAGAGTGAAAGTACCATGTGTGATAAAGATGATATTGCCACCTCCTGTCAAGTGCGTGATGGTTGTGTTTTCAGTGGTGTCACTGCTCAACTTGTCTGTCTTACATTTTCCAGCACTCTGCCCTTGCCTCTGTCCATGCACCCATAGATGCTGCCCTTGGATGCCACTGTGCCTGACTGCCTGTTGTCCTTTTCCTGCTGCTAAGTAAGTAAGGTGTGAACAAATCAGCTGCTGAGGAGTGGGAATGCACCCAAGAGGTTACTGAGCCAGCAAACTGTGCCACACATGTGCAGCCAAAGATAAATTCATAACCAAGGTACAGAGAAGAAGTAGCAACCACAGGTTACTCCTCCTGGATTAGTGATGTGCTAGTGTGCAATGGCTTGTTTATTTTGCAGTGAGTGTGTGCACCCAGCACACCTTATATATGCACATGCAATATATATATATATCTTTTTAGCTGTTGGTTTTCCATAAAAGGCACGAAACACTTTTATTTGTCTAACATATTCTCTTCAATACTTTTGTCAAGAAGTTAAGTGATTTGGGAATGAGTTAACTATGATTTTACATCATCGTTTGGACACATGATGAAAATACTAAACAATGTTGTACCAGGAACTGATCCTTGTGGGAATCTGCTGGAAATAGTTCCACTCGTTACTCTCACCACTTTGTAATCTGTCAGTGAGCCAACTTTTAGTTCTTCCAAAGTGCATCCTTTTAATTCCATACAATGCATGCTTTTTAATCATACCAACATATGCCATGAAATGAAATGCCATTGGCAAGACCCAAGTAAACTGCATTAACATGAATGCTACTCTCAAGCAGACCTTTAATTCTGCAAAAAGACACTTTTGAAAAAAGGTTTTCTTTGCACCTAGCCCTACAGATTGGCATCCATTTCATGTAACTTGTCTGATTCTGCCTTGATAAAGCTTTGGTTAACTCTTCCCCCTGTTTTCCCAGCACTAAGTCATGTCAGCCAGCCTGTTGTCAACTCTTTCATCATTTTCAGCCAGTCAAAACATCTTGAGAGCTATGAAAAAAAATGAAAAGGAGCTTCTCTGCTTTACTGGCACTGAAGCTGGCCTGGGATATCTTTGGATGCAGCCCAAATGGATGCTCTACCTAAGGGAGATTCCTGCTTCTTGTGAATAAAAAGGAGCTCAGGGAATCAAGGTGATAAAGAATTGGATGGATTTTGCTTTAAAATACAAGAATGTTTTCATAAAGCATCGATTTTGTAATCTCTTAGCAAAACAGTAATGTGTCAGAACTCTGTTGTAAGGCATGCACTCAGGCAGCTTCTCACTTTCTAATTTATTGGAATCATATAATAGAAATAGCTTGAGGAGAATTTTCAAATCACTATTACCTGGAAAAAATAACCCTTTTATGTTATAATTTTGGGGAGAGAGGGTTTATTGTTTTGGGTTTTGTTTTTGTTTTTAACATTTTGCAATTGAAATGTAAATGCATAAATCTGCTTCACATTAAATTTGCTGAAAAGCTATTTCTCCCCTTTCATGAGGTTTCATTGGCAGTAAGATGTCACTGGATTTTTATCCAAGCTATGTTTAACAAATATCTCCTTTGATTCCAATAATACCAGGGAGGGTGGAAAAGCATCGATGCAAATTTGGAATTACACTATATCATATGTTCGTCATCCTCATGGGGCTGGAGGATGGATACTTCTGTGACTGCAAATAGGATAAGAAGATACTTTTTCTCTTTTTTGTCAGTTTATTATAGATATATAGCATATAATAAAAGATGTTTGACTTTAATTTTAGAGAAGAGAGTAAGTAAAACACCAGCAGAAAAAAAAAGGCCAGCAAAAAACCTCAAATGCACCTTTTCCTCTAAAGTTTCATAATCAGAAACAAATTTATGAGAAAAACCTTGTGTCCTATTGCAAGACAGAAGTTTTACAGGAGTCTGTAATGAAACTGGCATGGGGTTTCTGTTTCATTTCAGGTTCAGAAAGTGTAGGGAGTGCATGCAAAGGGAGGAAAGAGGAGTGAATGATCTAAGTTGGTTTCTCTGGCTCTGCAAACTGCAATGTATTCATCTGCAGACACTAGTTTTAGTAAGTTGTTATTTCACAAAGGAAAATAGTAAAAATCTCCCCCATAGCTATTTTGTCTCAGCAAAGACATCTGCACACCACAGCCACCTGGATAAGGAGACCATGGGGTAGGCCCTTTCCCCCAAAAATCTGTTCTTGTCCAGAGGAGCTAGAGAGATGACTAGGCTGTGACCAGGACAGCCAGTTCTTCCTGAAGCTCTGCCCATATCTGATTCACATACCCTGTGAGAAATTTGCTATGAGCCCTGCTTCTTTTTTCATGTTTTTTGCCACTTGTGTGGCAAAGACAGTGTAGGCTGTTCTCACTCTAACATTGTAGAAAGAGCAGGAAGATCTTTCTTTTTCCTCCCCTAGGGCATTGATAGAGAGGATGCAGGATGGCAGTAATCCAAACGAAACACTAAATTTCATGGTGAAGAAGTGTAAAAACAAATGCATGCTTTACTTTTTTCTCATGGATACCAGAAAAAAAATAAGAAACTGAGATACTAAAGGGCATTGTCATTTGTCAGTGCCCAGTTTTTCAGATGGCCAAGGGTTGTGGCTGAGTGACCACAGGACTGAGTACATTCCCAATGGCAATGAAGAGGCCACTGTCTTCTCTGACCCTTGGATTCAGACCACTGGCTTGTCTTTATTTCAAGTGAGTGGCCAGTAAATTCTGTTGAGTAACCTTATGTTTTCATGGAGTGGTGTTTGATGAGGAGGGGAAAAGGCATTGGTATCCCACTAAGCAGCATGAGTCAGAGAACTAGTTTGGAGGAAATGAGAAATCACCAGGGGCTTTGCCAAGAAACTGCAGCTTGTGAGACATAGCACAGTTCAGTTGGTTATTTTGTTTTCTTCATGCAGTGTCTCTGCAAGTCTTAGTTTTGGCAGAAAGTGGAAAAGAAATATTGAAACATTGGATGTCTAAATTCCACAGGGCTCCTGGCTTTCCTGAAGCAAGAAAGTGTTGGGCATCTCTGACTGACTATAACTTTGTCTGAATTCCAGCTCAAATAGGTATGGGAAAAATTTTTCCTTTTCTTTTTTAATATTCTTAAACCTTATTTGTCAGAGGCCAAACATAAGGTCACAGACTGAACTTTAAGGTTTGCATGTGCTGGCTCAGAATGCCAGACTGCTGAGGTTAGGGCCAGGTACAGGTGAATTTGTGATTGTCCTTGCAATTTCCTTTTGGGCTTTCCTCTTTTAGTGTTTGATCACAGAAATCTGTAGAAATGTTCACCCTGTCTTTTGGGGGAAAAAATTCACTTGAGACGTATATGACATTTGTCACCTCCTGTCAGAAATCCCTACCAGGTGACCTAGAGACTTGCACAGATGGAAGATAGTAGAGATGTTGCTTTGATCAAAAGCCAGTCAATCAGTGAATCAGGAGCAAGAGAAAAACTTGTCCAAAAGAGCCAAAATAAAGCACTGTCGTGTGTTTTGAACATCCACCCAGGACTAAGATCACTAGAGCTGTGTTCTGTGTCCAGCAATGGACATGAAAAAAAAAAAAATTTGATTTTTGAGGGCTACTGCCATGTGCAGCCTCTGTCTCATAAGCACAAACACAGGGACATCACACACAGGCTCTGTAATGGCACTGCTAGGAAAACTTGAAGACAGGAATCCCAGCAGTGTGCATCCTTGCTTCCCTCAGCTTCATCACTGAGGTTTCATGGAACTTGTATGGCTTAGTGCTGATGAGTCTGGGGATTGTGCTCTTCTCACTAAGGGTTTTTAAGGCAGGAGGAACACCACATTCCATATCAGGTATAAATTATTGATGAGAGGACAAAAGCATCTTCTCATCAGCAATAAGCACTCAGTGCAATGAGCTCTCCAGGCATTCCAGCATCATTCACAGTAACACAGTGCTGTGAAGCAGACTTCCAGCCTGTTGAACCAAACAAACTAATCCCAAGTAAAACATCAGACCCCTCAGCACCAGATGATTGAGAAAGTCAAGTCTGCTATTAAAAGCACTTTGCAAGTGCAGAGGACTTTCAACCTGTGATTTGTAAAACCAGAAACTAGTGTGGGAAAAGGGTAAATTTAAACTTCATTTAAACTTCAGATGAAAAATATGTAGCTGAAGGAGTTCCCAGATGAAAAACATAAGGCCATGGTGCCAGATTTGACTTCTACTGTATGAACAATTTTTTAGAAATCAGGAATAGTCATAAGAAGGTGATTTTTCCAAAGACAGAATTTCTAGACAGCTGCAACATTAAAAAGCTCAGATTTGAATTGCCTTGAATCAAGCAGCTGCAAATAGTTCTGTGGTCCCAGTCATTGAAGAATGCATTTTGGGGTGCCTGCTTCTCTGCTGCTGAAAGCAAACAGTCATAATGCATCTTCCCATGCTAGCTGTAAGCTAACAAAAAAGAAGAAAAGGGCAACTTTTACACTTAGTATAACATGATGAAAGCATATTCACATTTGTAATATCTTATGACTTTACTGCTTAATTTTCTGTTGACTTTTCAAAGAGCTACTTCTTTTACTAAGCTGCATAAGCAGTAGTGCACATGCTCATTATGTTCTTGGGCAAAAAATTATTCTAGACAATAGATGAAAGCAAATCCAATTTTGCTTTTCTCTTTATTACAAGTTGGTAAATACTTAGCTATCAACCCAAGAAAAGCAGCAGCCTTGCTGCCTGGGTTCTCTCTTCATGTTTTTGCTGCACTATGTCACCTAGTTTTTCTAAAATTACACCACCTGCACCCAAAGCCCATGGCCCCCATCAGAACTTTTAATACATGCATGAAAACCGTAATTGTGTGTTTATTTTGTGGCTGGTTGTAACAAAATGAAGACATTGAAAAAGCTGTCTTTTTCCCTGGGTGCCAAAAGTAATTTATAAATGAAACTAGGGGAAAAAAAGTAGTACCTTGAGTATGAGGTTAAAATGTAATTTTATTTGCTTTTAATTACAGCTGTACATTTGAGAAGGGCACTTTTTAATCTCTTATCAAAGCATTCTATTTTTCTTTGATCTAACTAGAATTTACTGAGTGCAGTTGCCACCAGCGTCTGTAATCCTTCCTAAAATCCCTCTATGCATTCCACTTTCTTCCAGGCTGGCCTTTTTCTGTCCATCATGGTGAACCTATTCTCCCTTTTGTTTATATGTGCACCTTCCATTTGTCTCCATTGAGGTTAGAGGCACTCACATACAAATGAATTATCCTTTGAAGTGTATGTTTTCTTTGTATTTTGTTTCACATGATCATTAATTAAGATGATTATTTGCCACTCAGGGAGCTCTCAGTTATCTATATTGAGGGAGCCTTTAGAATGTGGGGAAAAAAACCCAAACATTTTCTTGTTTGTTACTGCCTAGGAATAATGGCAGGGACATGTAGCAGCTTTCCTAGATAAAGCAGCACCCCATCACCAACTGGTAGAGTTTCATTGGCACCCTTATGGCATTTTTATGTAAAGAAAAACTAAAATGGAAAGTTTTGAACCTGTAAAATGTTGCCTCTGCCACCTGTAAATGCCAAGGTAAGTGTTCTTAGTAGTTTGAAGCCATCCCATAGCTGTTTTGTACACTCAGTGAGGTCCTGGTCTTCCTCACACACACAAGGCATTCTGCATTGATGGACAGTCCCAAAACCACTGACCTGGCACAGAAGCCCTGCAGTGAAGTGTACACCTCTGCAAATGGTATCTAATACGCTCTGAGACCACAGTACCCATTTCTTACTGAAAATCAACCAGAGTAGGCTGTAGCAATTACTTAGCCATCAGAAATCATGAGGGGATTAGATACTGACTCAGAAACAGAATCATGAAACTTGCAGGCTCTCGATCTGAGTGTATCTCCATGCTTATTACGGAGTTGCAGATGGGTGGAGTCAGTCCATGTGGTGCCTATAGACTTTTTTAAAGTGTAAGCCTAAAAATACAAAACTGAACAGATGAATATTTGAAATTTTTATACTTCCAACATTTCATTCAAGCAAATAATTCAAATGTTAAATTTTCCCTGTGCATTTTAGAATGTTATATTTGTTTCTCTTTCCAGATAGTATAAGTTACAGTTCATAACTTGTATGAGTTGAAGTCTATTGCCTAAAATCTGTGGTCTCCTCATATATCATAAATGAGTTTGAAGCTTCCTCAATAATCAGCTTTTCCCTTCAAGCAGCTAAATCACAGTTGGCTGAAGCTAATATGTCCAAAACAAAGAAGTTTAGAGAAGAAGCCCTTGGCCTATTCCATTATGATGTAGGAGCACCATCAGTTAAAAAGAGCAGTCCCAAAATCATAGGTTAGTCTGCCTTTTGAAAACCCAGTACATGAAATAGTAGCTACCTTCAGTATCTTTGCAGAAGGTTGTTGCCATAGTTGTACTGGGCTTGAGCCTGGTTGCCTCAGTTCTCTCAAGATGAAAACCAACAATTTCACCCACTCTTTGCCCAGCACACAGCAAATTTGTCTCATGTTTGCTCTGCCAGCTGTGCACTGTCAGCCAGGGAGATGGTTCTTCAGGAACTGTCACATGAAGCAGATCATCCATGTGGAAATTATCCCTAGATGCAATGACATTACCACAAACCACCATGCTGAAGTGCACAATTTGTGCCAAGATTTTTCATTTCTCTTTCAGGACAGTGTTTTCCTAAGTCAACTAAACACAAAAACTTGACCACAAGACATCCCAGCTGACAAGAACAAGTTAGTCCTGCTCACAGGAGAGAAAACAAAACTCCTCTGAAGTTTCACAGAGCACTTATTGCTCTAAGCATAGATGAGTTTCCAAAATCATCTCTTCCTATCTTGCAAGGACAGTTGTCTGTGAGATTTCTGCTGGGCTGAACTAGTGCAGAACTCTCTTTAATCTTAGCATACTTCCTCCCTCATTAAGATGGCTTCAGCACAAGGGATTAAAGTAATAGTGTGCTTTAAGAAATTACAGGATGTATTTATTAGTCACAGTAGTTGTGAGAAAGAGGAGCCAAGTAACTGTCAGAAGCACCAGTCAGTAGTGGACCAACTCAGCTTCAGCAAGGAGCTGAACGTGGAGCTACAAACACTCTTCTGGATCAGAGCAAGTGCAACACCACCTCAGCAGCCTCTGGAGCTGCAGGCTCATGGAGTCCCTAAGTCCAGGGAAAACACGTAGGGTCAAAAGTTTGCAGGGTTTTGGTTGAGGACTAAAGCTCAGCAGCTGTTGGCTACCCCTTCTACTGTGTCTGCACAGGGAATGCAAGACCTTCACACTAGAAATGATTCCCAGCTGCAGCTGCTAGATATTCATAACAAATGTCTAATGGCTAAAACTGTGTGCTGTGGGCAGTGTCACCTTTCATGTCATATGGGGACAATTGTGTATTCTCCACTGTGGCTGGGATGTGTCATCCCACCATCATCTGGAGCTGTACTCCCAGACCAGGAACTGCTGTTGCTGAGCAGTAAGTTCAGACCCTTGGTGATGCTTTCTTGTATCAAGTTACTGTTTTCTAACATTGTGCATATACCAGAACTGAGTTGCTGCCACTGTGTCTCACTGTAAGAGGGAAAGTGTAACTGTAGTAGCCCTGTCTATGAATTACATTTGTATCAGGTTCCATTCCAGGTTACAGCAGGACAAGGGACATGTGCATCCCATTCCAGAGGTTTGTGCTTCCAAAGGCAAACTGTCTTTTGTGCTGATATTGGGGATCACCAGGGGGAAACGCAAGGAAGATTTATTCTGTTGATGAGCAAAGCTGATGAACTGCTGCCGACCAACATGAAGTTTCTGCTCTGAAACACCTTTCTTCAGAATCACAGAATCCCTGAATACTCTGGGTTGGAAGGGACCCACAAGGATCACTGAGTCCAACTCTTACATGAATGGCCCACACAGGAATTGAACCATGACTTTGGCATTATTAGCACCATGCTCCAACCAGCTGAGCTTCAAGTAATCTGGAGTCACTCTTCTGGGAAGAACATGCCTTTCTACTGGTTTACACTGTAGAACTAACCAGAAATAGTGTTTCCATTAATCAATCAATTCTCCAACCGCCAGCATCTCGCAATCTTACAAAAATCTTCTTTTTGTTCAGATACAATGAGGTGCCACAAACAGCCTGAGGGGATGGAAAGCACAGAGAAACTCCTGCAGTGTGTAGGGGTGCAGTGCTGGCCTGTGACCCAAAGTGCAATGCACACCTCAGAGCTGGTAAGGACACTCTGCCTCAGCTCCATGTGGGCTCCAGTGCCTTCAGGGCACTTTGCTGTGACACAGCTGATTGTATGTCCTGTTCACACACATCCTGGATATGCTGGGCTTAGGGAAAATACCTGGAAAAATTCTGTTGTGTGCACAACAGCTTGTCTGTGTTCAACAGCCGAATAACCAGAGGTTTCCTCTTGAACTGGTAAGTTGCATGTTGCCATTCTGAATCAGTAGAATTGGTGCATCTGATAATCATATGTGATTATCTGTCTTTTCCAGCTCTAAATCTAGGTTTGACAGACTGAGATTTGAACTCAGTGCCAAAGGCTCAGACAGAAGAGAAGGAAACATCACTTGCTTTCTTTGCTTTGTGAGAGAAAAAAACATTAGAGCTCAGTGCTTTTCCTGTGGAAGGACAGGACACATTTCATTAGATGCTATCATCCTTTAACAGGTTCTGGGATTATTTTTGAAATGACAAAAACAACCAGATGAGTTCTTTCTTGTTTACAGGACAACTGTTCCCACAAAATAAATCCAGCAACAAAGGGGAGTGGCAGGGAAAGATGGATAGTATTTGGTTTCACTAACAGTCTAGTCAGATGAAAATATCCCCCCTATATCTGACCCTCAGGGGGTGTTGCTGGTCAAGTGAAGCCAAGTCGCACGATGCCCAGCCAAGAGAGCACCAAATTTGGCCTGATGGGTGCTGAGGATGAGATTTATTACACCATATTTATGTGTATAGATTCAGTTTAAAGAAGCACTGCAATATTTACTATCCTGTAGGTAACTGGCCTCACCCTGAGATGCCCTCGGATCCCTTGCCTGGTGCTGAGTCACTCCTGCAGGAGTTAATCAGAGCTGGGAGCTTGGGATGTCTTGGGATCTGCCTCATCCAGAGTGTGATGGACAGGATCCTGCTGACAAACCCTCCTTCTCCACTGCAGTTTAATTTTAGGATTTGGCACTCATGTGTATTTTGTGTCTTCTTTTGTCATCACACACATAAATTAGGGTGGAATTCTTACAGAGACATGAGGGGTAAAAGTCCTTTTTGGAGGAGTTTTGCCATAGCTAAGAGAGCTTTTCTTATGCAAAGCAGAAAAATAGTGTCTGTCCCACAGGAAAACGAAAAGTTAGCAGAACTTTGAGTCAGTAATGCCTCTTCCCCTTTCTCTGTTGTGCATCCTCCCTCTTGACATGTACTAACTTAATATTTCACTTCATCATGAAGCATTCCCTGAAAACATTATGTTTTTTAACATTTGCAAGAATCTTGTCTCTGAGTTTGACTTGGGTTTTGTTGAAGAAAACAATCCTAAAAAACTATTGGATTTAATCTATCACTTCATTGATCTGGATTTCTAAATTCACTTACATCTGTTACAGAACAGCACCAAATATATTAAGGAGAATTTTAGCTCATATTTATGCTCTGAGCTGCCAATAAATAAACAGTTAACATGAAATTGTGCAGCTGAGAAAGGAGAAATAACCCTAATGATTAGCAAATTCAGGAACTTGTTCAGAATCTAAATACGTAGGTTTTGGCTTTCATGTACATGAGAAGAATCCTTCCCTGTCCCTCTAATGGTGGCATTGTGTCTGCACCTAGGAATGTCATAAACAGATCATACCAAAAATCATTCAAAATCACATTTCTTAAAATCACAATCACAACATGATTCACCATAAATGCATTACAGTAAAAGTAAGAGGAATGATGAACTGTATTAGATGCATATGTACACTTTGCTGTTTTCTATATCTCTGCTATTCCTTCAGTGTTTCTTTTATACCCTTTCTGACAAGACAGTGAAAAAGCAAATCTCTAATTCACAACCTCTAATCTTGATACTATATTCTATCATATTGAGCTGTTCCTGAAATAAACCTCTCTAGTTTTTTATGTCATTTGTATTCTCCAAATCCCACCCACATAATTGGAAGCTTTTGAGGCATAGTATGTGTGTTCACAACACAAAAGGAAGCTATCCACAGGCTGCAGAATTGTGGGGCATTAATTTACATAAGGTAGGAACTTATAAATCACAAGATACTTCTCTATGATAGTATGATTTAGCATAATTTACTCACATTCTTACCATATCTTCTTAAAGCAATTGGAAACACTTATATTTGCTTATCATTGTATTTTCAATAAAAGGTGTAAGAGTTTATTAGAATATTAGGAGGCATTGATCAAGTAAGCTGTTTTTTACCAGAAAAAAATGCCCATTACAGCTCACAGATAGCTAAAACTACAACAATCTTTATAAAGAATCATCATTAACTGATTGTTAAAATCCTTTGTTTGAAATCCCAGCCACCCCTGTGGTCTGTTAGCAATCTGTGCTGAACCAGGTGTTTCTCCTAAGGACCAGGGACCAGCTGACCTTCTGGCAGGTAGCTCATAAGAGAGCAGAGGAGAGCAGAGCATCTCCACTGAGAGGGCAAGCAGGAGAGGAGCAGCTTTAGGTGCCAGCAGGCTCCTTTTCAGCCCTGAAATGAGGTAAGTGCTACCTTTGTTTTGGGCTACTGTTGAGGGAGATGTGCTTGCTTTGTTTACACTGATATGCTGCAGTCTGTTTACTGTGTTTAGTTGTCATTTATAATGTGCCCCACAGGAGCCGTGCTCTGAGATTATTGTCTTTGTGCTCTGAGATGTTTTGTAGAAGTTTAGACTTCTGTTTGGGTGTTTGGAATCTGTGCTTTAACTAGCTGCCCTTCCCCAGGGTGACTGACAAAAAAAAGAAAAAAGTGGTGTTAAAACTCTACCAACTTCTGTGATTCTGTAATTGAAGCTGTTTGTTTGGCTTGTAAGAGTTCCCTAATGTTTAGGATAGAAGATAATTCAGAGGCCAGTTTGGGTATAGCACCTGTTTCCTGCGGAGCAGTGAGAAAGGAGGTAAGAGGTGAATAGAAACCTGAGGTTTGTGTGATGGACCACTTGTTGCTCTTCTGGAGGAGTAATTTTTTCAGGAGGTTGAAGGAAAAAAAATCCTAAGTTTGCTTATTTTGATGGCTCTGACTTTGGCTGCTACAGCCTTTTAGTTCCTCATTTGAAAGAAAAAACCTTGAATATTCAGGTGGCAGATCGAACATTTGCCAAAGAAACCCCTGCCCTCTCCCCCCTTAAAAACCTGCTTTAAATCTGAGTTCATGGCACCCCTTGTTCCCTCTTTGCTCCGAGTTCCTCCCCTCAGGCTGAAGAAGAGATGACCTAAGACACCACTGAGGCATGGGGGCTGCCCTGAGATCTCCTACTTGTTGCAATATATCTATGGAAGTTATTGCCAAGTATTCCAGGGAAGAGGGGGGGAAAAAAGGGGTGTGGGATGCTTGTCTTGAAGTGTTCCCAGCCTCCTACATTCAGAGGAGAGCTGGTGTTTGGCTGGGGTGGGGCACAGGGGAGCTCTGCAGCTGCCCCCACGTGCCCCCTGCTCTGCGGGCTGTGTCTGCACTCCTGGGGGCAGCAGGTTCCTCTGTTCCTGTTACTCTGGGAGAAGGCCAGCAGTTGTTTCTGTAAAGTGCCTGCTGGCATCAAGCTGTGTTTTGGCTGGGAGTACTCCAATATCTGCCTTAATGACTATTCATAGGTAGTCAGGAGCTCAAAAACCATGTTTATAGTCAAGTTGCCAAACAGCATCTGTGAAAAAGTTAGATTTTTGTAAATGGTTTTTCCCTTTTGGTCTTGCTGCTTCACCACAGTCAGAGGGATCTCCAGCACTCTTCAGCCTCTGCCTGTCTGTAGCCAGCAGCAGGGCTTTGCCAAAAGCCTGATTTCATCACTGACCTTTCTGAGGGACCGCAGGGGTACCTTGTACCCTGTGTGCCTTGTACCTGTGATGGCACATGCTGACTTACCTTCCCCCTGGTGTGCTTAACAACATCAGGAATTGTTTTGTACCTCCTGTACCTGTGTTCTGTGGCACCCAGGGCAGCCCAGCTGGGTGACTGAGTGGTGCTGGGCTGCAGGTGACAGCCAGAGCCTTCCTGGGACTATCCAGCTCCTTTCACAGGCACCCTCTGTGCAGGCTCTAATTGTTCCTTTCCTGTGCCTGGCAGCAGCGAGGCTGCAGAGGAATAATGCACAGCAAATAGTTTGACTCATGCACACCTTTAGCCTCTCTGCTGAGCAGCAATGAGACCTGCATTGGCACATCAGCTTACGGAGAAATGATTTCCATAGCAACAGCCAGGATATGTGGGATAGGATGAATGCTGCCTTGGAGAGCATGGAAAGCACCTGCTTAAGAAATAACTGACTACATAGGCTCTGAAAAGAAACCAAACCACTCACAGTTGGCTATGTGAAGGGAGGGTTGTGAAATTTTTTTGTTTTGTTTTTTATTGTAAAAAAATTCTATTCATGAAATTTTTAGATATCTCTTTGGTAAAAATTTATTGGATAAAAAGAGTGAGGGATTTCTGCTTTATATAAACTGTTAGTGGATGCAGACAGCATGGAAAAATCTGTGGTGATTCTGCAGCAACTGAGAGAATTTAATACCCTGAGTGAAGACCTGATAGGGATTTACCTGAGGCAAGCACTAAGGGGAAGGGAAGAATGACTGCTCCATGGATTGAGGGGCAGGGAAGCAGGATCAGCTGGTAGTCCCTTTAAGTAACAGGTTTTGTGGTCATTACTGTGGGGTGGTCTTTCTGTTATCAGAAGACAAGAAGGCAATGCTCTAGTACTTGGACATGCAGAGAAACAGGATGGGAAATATGCATGAAGGAATGAAAGCCATTTAACTCTTGGTTACATGCATGTAATCATGTCTTCCCCCTGCTGCTCTTCTGCTTCTTTTCCTCTTTGGATTTTTTTTGGTTTGTGGTTTTTTTTGGGTGGAGGGGTTGTTGCACAGCTCTCTGTACCCTCAAAGCTGCCCAGTACCTGGACACCCCCTCCAGGCTTCTCTGGGCAATGTGGCAGACAAGTGTATTGGCTTCTGTAGGGTCAGGTGTGTCACTGCTTCAGGAGGGTTTGCCCTTCCTTGGGGGACATGAGTGCCTGGGCACACACCTGCAGCCAGCTCTGTGTGCCAGCACTGGTTACCTGGATACAAACAGCTCTGCCTTTCCAAATGGCACGAGACTGGAAGGAATTGCTTCAGCCCACCATAGGTGGAATGAATAAAAGCAACAAGGCTGATGTCATCACTTGCTTAGTAAGGTGATATGTAACCAACAGTGTGTGCTGCACTGCAGCACAAGTGTCTTAAAAAGAAACAGTTTTGGAAGGGAAAAACTATTTCACATTTCAGAAGCTTAACAGATTAAATCAAATGTTGGAAACAGCTAAAACCGTTGGAAATCTTGAATCTTGTACTTAAGCTGGGTGCTGCAGACAAGCTCCACATGCTATTGAATTCCTGCCCCTTCCATGCATTAAGAGATCTGGATGAGTTCGCACAGCCCATCTACCTAGATCTTTTTAAACTTTTTGCTAACTAATTAATATTCCTAAAAGATTTCCCTGCTGACTTGTACAACCAGCTAATATTTTGTCCACCTGGTACTTTTTCAGTGAGAAGGGCAGTGTGGGGACAATGACAACTGGCTGTGGTTTTGTATGGACCCTGTGTGACTGTAAAGCAGCACCCAAAGGAATAGCTGGACCTTAATATTTGTAATTTCCCTTTGGAAATGTGTGCTATAGCTCTGGCACCTGTCCTGAGTAGGGATCCTAAATCTGTGTTTTCATATGGGAGCAAAGAGCAGGGCTGTGAGATTTCTGCTGGCAGTGGAGCAGGGAATGGCAAGCCCTGGCTGCAGAGGTCAATAATGGTGGGTGATCCCACAGTGTCTGCTGCTGTGGGGCTTAGAGCTCAGGAATAAAGCAAGCTATTCTCTTCTAATGAGTATCGTGTACTTTCAGCTTATGCTTTAATAGGATTAAACAGTCTGGCACGGCCTTGGCAAGGTTGCACATGCCCTGGGGCAGGGGAGTCTAGACTCATCCCTTTGATGCTGCCATGTGAGGAGTGTGGCTCTGTGGGCACCCTGGCAGGTGTGGCTGAATACAGCCCTGAAACACCCTGCCTTTGTCTGGCAGCAGCTTAATGCCCTGTGTGCACAGATTTAGCTGCTAACATGGATTCTAAAGAGGCAAAAGATGAGCTGGGGTACTGCATGTACTGATGTAAACATGGTAGTGAGAGATGCACTTCTCTCAAAGGAGAATTGGGCTGGAGCCTTTAGTAGCCATCTACTTGTACAGGAGTCTTTCCCTCCTCCTCTTTTCCTGTCTTTTGTTCTCTCTTCTGTTGATGACTTGGCCATATAGACACATTTAATGTCTAACCCAGTGTGACCATCTGAGAGTGTCCTTGTTTATATGGATGCTTATTCCAGGCTGATGTGTTGCAAAGGAGGTTCAGAGTCTGAAGCAGAGTGGGATGCAGCCACAGGTTGTTGACATTTGGTGTAAGCAGCAAGTTTCCCTCTGGGAGCAGGGGGTCTCATGAAGCAAGACCTGGGTGCCTTCTCCTCACTCCTCCTTCCCAGCAAATAAAATACAGCCTCTTTTCATATACTTTCTTCTCTCACCAGCTACATCTCCTCTGCCCACATGCCAGCTCCCCTGGCAAGTCTCAGATATGGGAGTTGTGGACCTGCATTTCAGTGCTTGGCCAGCCAGTGTTGTGGAGGAAGAGCATGTGCACTTCCAGGGTGGGGATCTCCTCTTGCTGCTATCTCTGAAGGCAACTCTGTGGGAGTGAGCTCCAACTGAACTCAATAACTGTAGGAGACCAGTGCTGCTAGCTGGTTTTGTTTCATCCCATGCATCTGTTTTCTTCATGGCAATGCAACGTGTCTGTGTCAAGGCTGTAAATAAGATACCTCTTTTCCAGAAATTAATTGTGAATGCGTAAGGTGACATTGCCATTTATGCTGAATGGAGAACAAAAAGGAAAGAGCAGCTTGTAATAAAATTCCTTTTATTGAAGCAGTAAATATCCCTGTGATCTTCCACCTACCCTTTGAGAAAATGCCTCAGCTTACCAGCACTGGTAACAAGGAATAGGTAGTTTTAGAGCTGTTTTCTTAGAGGAAATATATATTAAACATATCCTTGGATTTATCACAATTTATATTAGCTCCTGAAGTAAGTTTGAGGGTCTCCCTTTAATGCTCTAGGACTCTTGCTAAGCCATTGCCTTCAAAAGAGATCATTCTCTGCTGTGAAGTCTGCCCCTCTGCCATCTTTCTGGGAGGGCACATGTAGAGTGGAGCCGAACAAGCAACAAGGAAATTCAGTCTCTTGCCAGAGGCTGGAGGGTGAGGCTGGGGCAGAAATGGGAAGATGAGCTACACACAAACTTGCATCCTGCATGGCATTTTTGGTAGCTCCCTTGGCAGGAGTTCAGCTGCAGATCTGGGATCCTCATGAGACTGCATTAAAGCAGGACCCACATCCTGGACTTTCCAGCTTTGGAAAAGCTCTTGTGCTCCATGTGAAATGTTATAGCCAGGAGCAGAGGAAGAGATGGAAGGGGATATGTTTTGGGTTTATTTCTTAAGTAAACTTGCCCAGAGGCTCTAGGGAAGGGAGCATCTATTGCTGCAACTGTTTTTACCCCTTGGAGGCTTGTAGGATATTGGTGATTCTCTTCTGGAAAGAGTTTAGCTGAGGTGTTTTGGGACTGGGTGTTGCTGGGCTGTGTCTCGTGAAAGTACTCGCATACTGACTGTGCCTATGGGATGTTCTCATTTCATGGCAACAGACTGGTGGCATTCCTCCTCTTATTTCCCTACCAGAAACTGATTTTTTTACTTTTTAAACAGTCTCTGAATCAATCCTCACCTTTGACCACTGAGGGCATAAAACTCTGCTTTCATCCTTGACAGGACCTACTAAGCTCTGGCTATGAGCCAGGAGATTCTGCAGGTCCATACTCATACCCATACAGTTTTGCTTGTACTTTAATTATCTGCTGCTGCAGGTTGTGCCTGCAGACATCTGGAGTTCAGATTCAATCATCTGTGGGAAGATGCCTTAAAGGGTGTCTTAGAAGAGCAGAGTTGAGTTGGAGCCCTGTGGGACTTCTGTGTAAAGCAGGAAAATGCCATGGATAGCTTTGGGAGGAGGAGCTAGGTTGGTTTAACTTGGAAACCCTTTGCAAGTGAAAACTTCACTGCTCAATGCAAGAAAAAATGTGCTGAAAGTATGCTGTTGAGGAGCAAAATAGATTTTAGCTATTGTGCTGAAAGTCCTTCTGTCTCAACATGGAAGTGGAGAGAAGTATGTTGGTGTTATCTTCCCAAGGCAGAAAAACGGAGGCCCTACCCCTGCTAGACTCTGCAGAACTTCTTGGTAGAGAAAAGCATGAGCAGAAAGGTTCTACATCCCAGCCAGCAGCAAAATTGAGAGAAACTGCTGTTTATTAGTGTGCTAGAGGAAATGCCTCAGGTTTTCCCAGAGCAGCACTAAACTGTGCCAGAGCTTGGTTAGCAGCCTCTGGGGGTGAGGAGTTATTCAACCTTCTCATCTGGTACAGCAATGGGTGTTCTGTTGTGAGCAAAATGCCTCAATGCACTGCAGAGAAAAGAGCTCTCCAACACCAGCTCTTGGGGGTAGGAGTGGTCCTTGTGCCACACCCACACTTTACATGCTGGTGCTTCTATAGGGTTCTGCAGACCCTCATTTTTAACATGCAAAATCCTAGTAGCTCCTCCTCTGAGTGTTTGGGACATTTATTGGGGGTCGTGTCTTGTGTTGGGAACAGATGCAGATACCCTTATTTTGCTCTCAAAGGGTACATTTGTTTCATGCAATGGCACACAGCAAACCCCTCCACACACACTTGGCAGCTGCTAACATTGCCTGTGCTCAGTGTGGGGCATCTGGAGCAGCAGGACCATTGCCCTGGGCTCCAGAGCAGTGGAGCTGTGAGGAGGGCTGCAAGCAGCACTCTGCCTGCCCTGACCATTGCTCTGAGCACTGCCCCATGAGGGAGCTGCTTTGTGGTGAAGCTCCCCTGACTGTGCTCCTGCACTGTCTCACAGCACTGGGGCACCAGCAGAGCACAGAGCGGCCTCTGAGGCTGCCAAGAGCAGCTGCACCTGTAGCACCTTTAACAAAAGTAGCACTGGACAGGGATTTACACTGTGTCTAACAAGTGCTTTACTCTCAATTAACCTATTTCCCACTGCTCTTCCAACAGTAATTGGTGATTTTGTACTAGAACTCCCTTGGTACTATTGTGTGAATAAACTGTGGTATTAAAATTGTGGCACTCATCAGAGTGATCATAAAAAACTTTAATATTGTTGTCCCAAGTTGTCCCCTGGGTAAGATGGAATAAAATTTCTCCCTGTTGAAGTCTGAATCACTGCAAGACCAACCTCAGTATTTCCTCATGCAGTAAAAGCCAGTCTTGTTTGTTTTCAGGTCAAGTTGAAGGTAATTTTTATGGTAATGACATGAAGTGACCAAAACCCAATTCAATGCAGTCAGCAGCTCAGGGACAACCTTTAGTCTAAAGCTGAGTGAGATGTCATGTAAGGCTTTAGGAAATTCACAGAATATGATCTTCAGGGTACTCCTATCAGGTTTTGATTATCTTTTTTCTTTAAGATAACTTTATCATGAATGTAAACATGTGTTACTAATTTTCTTTCCCTTCTCCATGCTTTTCTTGTTTATTTCTTAAATAAAACAGATATGGAGCTGCAATTTCTCTCCTATTTCAAATAATTTCTCATTTTGTTTCACTCTCATTTTAAAATCCTGAGGATAAGATTCTAGTTTTCCAACTTTCCATAACTCCAAGTTCTCCCAACTTAAGCTCATTTTCCCTTTGTACTTCTATTGCTCATATTTTAGGTTCTGCTGCTGCACATGTGGCAGTTTCAATTTCATATAGCAGCCACCCAGCTATTCACCACTTTTTTGATCCTTTCTCTTCTGCAATAGTCTTAACATTAACATCTCTCCACCCTGCTTCTCAAACCTGAATTCAAAGTCACACAATATCAATAACGTGAGTCTGTAAAGAAAGAATGATGTGTTCTTTTTCTTCTTCCAGCCCTCAGATCTTAAATATCCACTAAGATGGATTCTTATTAGCTGTCTTGATTTCAATCTGTTTTGTTGTTGAGATCTCCCTAAGAAGTTTCCCTTTGGCTTGCTCCTGCCATCATTTCTAAGCTGGAGCCCAAAAGCTCCTTGGCCAACCTCAGGACCTCCCCCTGCAGGGAGGTGCAGGGTCCCTCGGGACGTAGAGCTGCACACTCTGGCTCCTAAGTCCTTTAGTGTCTCTGCAAGTAGAACTGATAAAGGGTTTGGGGTTTTTTGGGTTTTTTTGACATACCATATTTCCAGACAAAAACATTGATTCACTAAAACCGACTCATCTCATCTTTTTATAGAGACTTGTTCTTCCTTAAGTTCTTGTCACTATAAAAATGCAAAAGCAGAGCAGCAAATAGATGATTAGGAGGTTTCCCCTGGACAAAAAAGAAACAGGTGCAAAACTCTTGTCAGAGCAGGACATGGTAAGGTTGTGAACTCAGCTATGGGGGTCTCAGATAAGTTCTTGAGTCACTGAATTATTCCAGGACAGAATTTTTATGCCTGTTCACCAAGCAGTTTCCTCTGTTTCTCCACTCTTTGGGGATTTATGTAATAAAACAGTGGAATAATGTTTCTATAAAATTCTAACCTTATGCCGAGTTTCTATTTTTGAATTGTATATTTGATTTGTCATGTGTGGAGTTTTGCTTAGGGAGCTCTTGGTTGGCGCTTGTTAAATCTGTTTGCAGATTACTAAATCCTATTGCATAATAGCACATTCATATAGCCAGGGGCCACACAAATACCTAGATAAGTGCTCATGGGGCTAAATTGCTTCTAACAGCTTTTTTTATGTGCACATAACAGTTGTTTTCCTGCCAAGGAAAAGTATTACAATAAACATAAAATACAAAACATGAATAATTGGAAGAACATCTATCAATTGAAAATATTTCTAAAGAGATAAGAAATGTAGAGCATTTAATAATATTTACATGTGCTGTTTGGCACTCATTCTTCAAGTGTTGATACAAGATCCCAACTGGAACAGATAACTGTGAGGAAGCAGTTTATTCTACTGATGCATGCTTGGCTGTCTGCTGAGGTAGTGTGCTCCAGAGTGGTCTGTTCTTAGCAAAGTAAGATGTTCCCAGCTGAGTATATTCTTTCCATAAACTAAAACTAAATCTGTTTTTCTGTTGGTTTTACCCCATCCATCACACTGAATGAACCCTGCATAAATGAGCAGAAAAATAATGAGTGTTAAGCAGATGTTCCACTTAGCATATGGTAAAAACTTGTGGAGATGAGCAAGCACAAATTAAAACTATCACAGTGGAAAGTGAAAATAAAATGGACAACTAAAAATTAGGTTTGACGTAGTCCTGAAGATGAAATATTTTTCTATATTTTCTCCTGCTGTGACTGTACCATACAACTACCTCATTCTGTTTTATGGAGAAGAGTGTAAACTATAGCAATCTAAAATGCAAGTTTTTCTAAAGTAATGAAACCTCATTTCAGTGCTGTGATGACTTCCCGGCCTCTGCCTTTTGCTCCCTGTAAACACCTTTTTCCTGTGTGCTCTGGCAATCACCTGCTGTAGCAGTCCATCAGTGCATCTGCATCCACACAGTCCAGGCTGCTGAATTCTCTCACTGAGCCTGCTGCACACAACAGCCTGCACAGAGGAAAAGCACTCAGCTGGCACTGGGTGAGTCCCTCACATAAGGCCTTGGCCACTGCAACATGAATTCTTGGCTGAAGCTCTCAGCTACAAAAGTAATGTGAATAAGTAACTGCACATTATCATAGTGATCTGTGCATTGTTTTTGAAGTCAGCCTTTTCAGTTAGCCAAAAGTGAATAATAATAAATTTTAGATTTAAGCTTGTTCTAATATATTGGTGCTGATGGTCTCTGCTTACTGTTCTTAGTAGTTGTTTGGCCTTTGCAAAAGGATGAAAGGAAAGGGCTTGTCCTTAAGTAAGGTGAGTGATTGACTTGCAGTGCACAAAGAACAGTCATTGCAACAGTCTCAAAATAATGATCATGCAGCTACCCATAGGCAACACAGCCCTTCAAGCAGGAAACTGGATTGTGTTATCATTACACACCCTGAATTCTAGTTAACCAGAGCTTACTCTGCCTTCTACCTGTGATGGCTGAATTGTAAAGGATGCTGGAAGCAAACTGCAGGTTTGTGCCAGGCCCTCCATGGTGGCATGATGAAGAGCAGCAGTGCTGGTGTGTCACAGAGGGTCAGTGGCTTTGCCTGGCTCCATCTGCACTGGCTGCTCTGGCAGTGGGAGTATTCCTGTGTTTGCAGGGCCATGGCCCATGCTGTGATGGTAACAGATTCAGAGTTTCTCTTCCAGTTCCATGTGAGATAAAACTTCACACATGGCCTCTGTAGCTATGTGAAGGAAAACAGTGCTAGAAAAAACACAGTTGCTGCTTCTCCAGTGATGTCTTCACAAAAAAAAAAAAAAAAATTTAGCGTCCTCCAATGGCACTTTCATGCTTCATTGTGCTTTTTCATTCCAAAATTCTTCTGACTGCATCTGTTGTGACAGGTATGCAAAGTTCTTACTGAATACTTCAGAATAATTAGGTAGACCTCCAATTCATAAACAAGTTACAGGGTATGAAACAGAGAACAGGAGATGGGGGTGCAAGTGGGACAGCAAGGCAGAGAATTGGACCTGAAGCTCATAGCAGCTCCTTCCCTTAAATAAAGCAACCAGGACTGGCTGGAGTGGAGAATTCATTTAATACCCAACTGTAATTCCCTAAAAATGTCATGGCTGTAAAATCATTCTCAAGCTCATCACAGCATTGCTGGCTTGTGCTGACACCCTGTGAAAATGAAGCAAGAAGGAAGATGCATTACAGACTTTTAAAGCTTCCTGTTGCAAAAACTCAGGTCTACATTCTACATTGTTGCTGTTTTTATGTGGCTGTCCTTGCATCTAAGCTTTATGCCAGGAATGGTCACCAACAGAGTGACTATTAAATAAGTATTTCAGAATCTGGTTAGAAAACAAATATTAAAGCTGAAATAATGAGGTCTTTGGAAAAGATGATGCCAAGTGTTATTTGTTTGTGATAGTTGATAGTTTATCTGTTGGTAACATCTAGTACAGCGTATAGCTTGTGCTGTTATGTCTTCTACTTTTCAACATCATGTTTGAACCTGAGGCAAAAATACTGAAAGGGGATGAGAGGAGGCAATACTTCAGGCAACTTCTTAGGTCAAATTATAGCAGCCCAGATGCTGTCCACCTCCTCCTCTTTATCCCCCAGAGACAAAGGCTGCAGAGGAAAGGGCAGTGTGTTCAAGTCCTGCTAATTTCAGAAGCTATCAGGAATGCTGCCACCTCAAAATAACAGGTTTGCTCTCCCAAGCACCAGCTGATACAGCCAAGAGTAGAAGAACTACAGGGCATAACTCTGTGTGCAATGACTTTGTCTGTTAGGAGGGGGAAGGTTTAAACAGGAAACTTCAGTCATGGTCACTCAAGTTTTCTTTTAGATCTGAGCTTTGCCAGCATTTTTTTTTTCCAAACCCAAATTTTTTTCACTCTTCCAGACAACCACACAAGATGCACAAGTAAAAGTATTTTGTAAGAGGTAGAAATAGAAGCATTGGTTTATCCATTTCAAGTATTGGTTTTCATTAGTTTAAGAATTATCATATAGTTACTGCATTTAGTTACTATTGAACCATCTACAAATGCCATTGTCAGTAGAGGAATATCCAGTCTTCTGAAGACCCATGGGGCTGAAATAGGTTCTACATCTGGAATCACAAGTTATTTCAAATTTACATCTGTAAATGGTGCATGGATGTATGGTTTTCCTCTAACTGATGCAGTTTCTCCTGTGATTGAGTCTATGAAGCATTTCCACTGAGCATCAGCACAAACCTCCTCAAAGCTGTGCTTCTGGAAACAAGCTGAGGAGGGGCTTGCAGTCAGAGCTGCCTGAACTAGGAGGGGCTTTTTGATCAGAGGTTAAGCTGGAATGTTCAAGAACAACATTGGGTTGACACTAAATGAAATTGGCTCGGATTTGTCTTCTCAGAAAAATAAAAGATCTCCTTACCTGCCACTGTTTGACTCAACCCCAGAGCAGTGTTTGTGCTGTGGCACAGCAGTGTTTGGTGTTTTATGGAAGGGCACAGCCTTGGTCCCAGCTTGCACATCTCTGCAACCCTTAAAGCAGGGCCGGCTCACTTGCTTTGTGCTTCCTTCTTGCTCTGCTTTAGGACTGGAGATGTGTGTGTAAGCCTTCATGCATATGTAGTTCTTAGTGATGAGAGGGTTTTGTTTGCTTCAATTAGTGCAAGCTTTTATTTAACAATAAGGCTTTATAGATTTACTGGTATGGCTGCCAAATTTGTAAACTGAGTGATTCAATAATATTGCTTGTATTCTGATGATTACTGTAAGACAAGATGATATGAAAAAACCTGCAGACTTCTTTCAATGTTGGATTGTAGATGTGGAATATTTGATTTAATTAAAATACTCAATTTTTTAGCCTTGCCCATACATGAGGAAGGTTAAAATCACAACTTGGGCTGGCACAGAATTTTAGTCAAGAATAATACAAATTATATCATCACATCAGAATATTTCAGCACTTATTTTAAAAAATTGCTGAAGCAGAAAAAGGTTTTGAATAGATTTTCTGTTCTACAAAGCCCAAAAGGAAGAGCTTTGCATGCAGGTGTCCTGTTTGTTTAAATTTATCCTTTAAACTTCTAAATGCACTCAATATTATATGAAAGGCTGCTCAGCAGTGTCTTACCATTGATACTAAAGGGAGGGTGAATGTTAAGCTGCCATATGGGACAGTTGCAAAACAGCATGGATAGAATCAAAGGAAATAACTTCAGTGCCTTGGGTAACTTAAACTGACTGCATCATCAGCTGTGTCCTTAGGTCAGCTGCTGCCTGCTCCCAGCCCTCCCAGGTGCAGGCTGAGCTGTGATCTGGAGTGTCTGGGAGTCTCCCACAGTCTTCCTGATGCACCAAACCCAAAACACAGCTTCTTCCTTCAGTTTTGATCCCCCTCTCCTTGTGTATTTAGGTGGGAAGTGCCCAAAATGCAAGTTTGGCCAAGCACTTTGGACCCTGCTAAACTTCATCAGGTCTTTAAAAATTGGGGACTCTGAGCAAGAAGCTTTAAAGCACATGGCTTGGATTTCTAAACCCCTAGGAAAAATATTCCCCCTTGCTAGACCAGCCCTTACATTCAACACTCCCTAAATCTATGAAATAATAGTCCCTGGGCTCCCCTTATTCTCCAATTATGATATAAATGATTGCCAACCAATCTATTTTCCTTTCTAATTAACAATAGGAAAGAGCATTGAAGTTGCTTTGCCCCTTGAGTTCCAAGCCTGAGGATGACACAGGATACATTCTCTTCTGTAGCCAACAGAAAAAAAATGTGTCTTTTTAGATTATTAAGAAATTTTATGACCTCAAAGGAAAATAGTAGGTGCCCTGAACAAGGACAAGGTGAGGGTGGGTTTTTTTCAGCTGTGTATTTAAGAGAAGAAAACCTGGCCATCCACTACTATCATGAACTACTTACTTCAGCAAAAACTGTAAGAACTATAGTCCAAGTTCAGTGAGATGTTATCTGCATCTCTTTGTGACCACAGGGCGCTCTGGTGGTATACATTTCTTCCCAGGCAGGAACAAATAGATGATTAGTATCATAAAGATCAGCCTGATAATGTCACCTCAATTTCCCCCCAGGGAGCTACAGAAGAAATGTATGTTGGATGCAAGTTTGTAACCACATCCCATAAGAACCTCTCCTGGGCACTCGCTACCCTGCTCAGCAGGCACTTTATTTCATTGCTCTGTGAAAAAGGAGGTAGAAATTGTAAAGAAACATGCAAAATGTGTTCCCCAAACTTAACCGTTAACATGCTTATGTTAAATGGAAACACCATGTTATGATTGCCAGCTGACTGCATCAGGTTTTACGTAATTTGTGGCCTAACCTGGTAACACAACAATATTTAAGACACATTATCCTCATTAGAAGAAAGGAAAGGTTTGTTGCACAAAAGACTAATTAGATAACTTACACTCTCAATTTTAAGAGCTTTTGAAATCAAACCAAGAGCTGTGTATAATTCCTGTGATGAGTTTGTCTTTCATGTAACACAGGAAACCACCACTAAATGAATTGTGATTTACCTTTGAGGAGCCTGCAGCTTGTCTACTATGGATTAAAGGAATATATTAGACCTTAAGAGTTAAAAAAAAAAACCAAACCAAAAAAAAAACCCAACAAAACCAAAAAAACAGTGAGACAGAAAGGATCACAGGGAATTTAGGCTATTTGTCCTCCGCAAAGTGGAAGGGCCTATATTTTTAAGCTCTACTGATATGTTTGCGACTGCTCACACACTCCTGCTGTCTTCCTTTCCTCTTAGAAACCCCTGGTGATGGATGTCCTGTGTGGTGTCTACAAAACCCTCTGCAGAGATCAACTAAAAGGATGATTTCTGCCCCCTTGGGCTGTAGGCTGCCTGTTACTCCGGAATGTTTTGACATTCATAAATCCTTTTCCATCTAGCATGCTCCTGGCACAGGGATCAGACACAGCCTTGGTGATGTTACCAGCACTCTGCAAACAGCCCACACAGTATGGGTCTACTTAGCTGGAAACCCAAACAGCAGAACCATGTAGTCAAGGTATATATTAAGAAAACCCCCAAACTGTTACCTTAGACTGTTTTCTGTTGAGACTGCAGAAGGGTTTCCTCAGAATTTTAATTGTGTGATTATAAAATTTCGCTCAGCTTTTGAATTGTACAGCAGCTCAATCTGGCAAAGATAACAGAAGTACAGAGCTCATACCTTGAGTTTTCAGTGATCACAAAGAAGTTAACCTCTTGGAGGATATTTTCTGTCATGTAACTCTATCAGTTTTTGCCTCCTGGGAGTGAAATGAAGGAGTCCTAGTGATGCTGGAAGTACCTAAGAACATTTTCTGATGACTTGAAGAAGCTCTGGGCTAGATCTAATGCAGCTACAGTACTTAAAGGCAATTGATTTCTGTCAGTCTGTGTCAGTAGAGGACTTAAGCCTCCGTGTTCAGTTGACACCACATTGGAAAAGCACTTCTAAGAAAGTGCTTCTTTGCTCTCTCTCCTCCCCACCCACTGTAAATAGCCACAAGAATGAAACGGCAATGTTAGCTGGCTTACCCCACAGCACAGCCCTGCCTCAGAATTCAAGGTGCATAGTGCTGCCTCCAAGCTAATCCTGTGAGGCACAGCTCTTGTACTTGCCCACTCCTTAGCCTGGCTAGAGAATGTGTTCCTGTTGAAATGCTCCTGCCCTTCTGGACAGTGTTGTAACAAATGGCAATGGGGATAGGGCTGCAGCAGGGAGCTGAGAGTTTGGGAACTCTTTAACATTTCACAGCCTTGTTTTTGTCTACAAGGTAATCTCTGCAAATAGGTGCAATATGTTGTACAGCTTCCCAACTCCTTCTGAACACCCAGGCAGAGCCAGGCAGGCACTGGCTCTGTTGTGCAGGGAGACCAAGACTACACAGCCTGGAGGGAACTGCTGGAGTGTCCCCAGGGCCAGAGAAAGAACACTCCAGGGCACTGAGATACATCAGTATGTTTGCCATTCAAATGGAGAAAAGATGTGTCTGGGAGCTGTTACAGATAGAATTTGCTTTATTGTTGCCTCAAACTCTTAAGGAGGAAAAAAAGTCTCCCTCTTGATTTCCTCAGTGCATGCATGTCCTAGTTATGTAGGCTGTGTGCTAGGGGGTCAGGATTTGAGCCAGTGTTTGGTGACTCCAGAAATCAAAGACTTAGCACTTCAACTCATTTGCAAGTACCGTATAATGAGCTTTGAGAATTCTTCTTTAGTCTGAGTTTGCTCTCAGAAGAAGTTCTGCAGCCTATGTATATTAGGGCAGCATAAATGACAGATGAGTCAAAGCCTTTTTCAGTCTCTTCTCTTTTGAACCTGTAGAAGAATTATCAGACTTGACTGTCTGTGCTCTCCTGAAATTAATTAGAGCTTTACTACTTTTAGTCTCAGTGAAAGTTTTGTTTCCAACCTATCATGATGCCAGTGAAGAGCTTCTTAATATTTATCAGCAAATTCAGCACTTTCAAATTCCCCAAAAAGTTAAAAGGTGAAAGCTTAGATTTTTTCCCCTGTTTTCAGATTCTAAGAAGGTAACTAAAATCTTGATGCTAGGAGAAAGTTCTGTACAGAACTTGGACTCAGCCTTATTGCATGAAAAGCAGACATATTCTTTAAGCTAAAAACCCCATACCAAGCCAGATTATAACTGAAGTATGCTTCAAGGCTCCCTGTGAGCCTTCCAGTTTCATGGGATAGAGACACTCCTATGTTTTTTTCCTCATTTGCCTTAGTTGAAAACTTTATTTTTAACTTTGAGGTGCATTTCAGGTATTAGTTACGAAAAACATCTGTATTAGCCCAACTCCTCTTGAAGTCAGCAGAAACTTCCACTCATGAAGTCACCATAAACCAAGCTCACCAGTGACCAATTGTGATGAAAAAGGAGAATGGTCCTACCAGGGAATAAGGTGATTCCCTGGGACTTAGAAAGAATCTTTGGTAGCAGATCATTAGTGTGATCTCAACCTGTCACTTTTTCAGGGCTACTCTTGCTCCATAGAGAGGAGAGTTCCTTACCCAGCAGGAAATTATCTGAGATACCTGGCACATAAATGATTTATGAATAGCAACTCTTTCAGCTGGCTGAAGGCTGAGCTTCTCTCTAGTGCAACTGTGACTGCAGGTCTCTGGGGTGGTAACACTTTCTGTCCTTACCTTGAAATCAGGGCCACAACCGCCCCCCTTCAAATTTTAGTAAGAGGCAACAAAGTGGCTGAGAGGTTCTGGCTCTGTAGCTGAGTCATCTTCTGATACTCCTGCAGAGGGCAGTGGAACATGTTCTGGATATGGGACATGTCCAAAAGTTATGCTGTTCTCTTTCTGGAAAATGGTGTAGTTACAGGTCTTGCTGGTGATAAGAAATATTTTCTTGCATTTCTGCTCTGGAACTTGCATGGATCAGATCCCTGCCTGCCCAACATCAGCCAAATGCGTCCCTTCCTTATGTCTCCTTCAAAAGGAAAAGTAGGAGCTCTGATATGGGTGGGGCTGTCTGAAAGGGGGGAAGGAGGGAGAACCAAACCTGAGCAAGATGGCTGGGCCAGTAAAATCCATTCTGCTTCTCCCTCTGTTGTTATTCAGGGTTATCTAGCCCTGGATAGTGAGGGAAGTCAGGCAAATAAGAGCCTCTTTATGTCCAATTTCTTAAACAATTAGCCAAATAAAGACAAATGCAGGCTGCCCAAAGTTGTGCTGTTCATAACGTTAAATGCCAGCTGCTGTCTTGTAGTATTTTTGGTCAGGACAGCTAAACAAGAGCAGAGGGGAGTGCAAGGCTGTTTTAACTATCTTTTTACATGTATGTGTTTATATATATATCTATTTTAATTTTGATGTATGTAATTGTGTATGTGCTACTTCTGGGACTACGTTTGGACTTTAAATTGGACATGCCTTTTTTAGATTTGAGTTTATTCCCTGGGTGGATCTTTCCAAAGTGAGCCAACACTACAGTTAAAGAGCACATCAGTCCTGTCAGTCCTGCCTGACAGTCTCAGCTTTTGGCAAAAGCAGCAAGAAGTACTATTGACATCTTACCTGCTCTGTCTCTGGTTTAAAATACAATAAATAACTGACTGAATTACATTACGATTATTACAACTGTAAGTTAGGCTCTGGTGTCTAAAATACAGTTGCATACTGCACCACTTGTGGTGATGTAGCCCTGGTAGTAATCACACTAGAATGAAATAGAGAATCCAAAGCTAAAATGCTTATTATAAGATCTATTCATGCAGAAATCCTCCTTGGCCTTTTTATTCTCTCTCTTGCCAAACATCCTCTACAGGAAGGTCCACTACAGGAAGCAGTATAAACTCTACCTTACTCCATGGTTCTTAAAATGTCTCTTGTTGAAGGCAGAACCAAGAAGAGCACTTGATGCAGATCATATTGTAAACCCTGGTGCTGTACAGAGGTGAAAAAGACATAGATAAAGGAATTATTTAAATCCTGCCTGCTTGTGGCTGAATGGAAACAGAAAACTGGGATGAAACTTTCAAGAGTGGGATCTTGAGCTAGAAATAAGTCTGTGTTGTCCTCTAGCAAGAAAACAAGATTAATTCTGAGCAGTTATATTTAATATCTCCAGGAAAAGAGAAGGGGGTGATCTCCAATTAGTGCATATCTGATTCCACAAAGCTACACATGATGAAGTTTGATTCATTTAGATATCAACAAAATCTCACTGGCAAAAATGTGATTCTGATCATAAGCATCTATTAAATTGAGTTTATGCTACCATATTGTAATTTTACAAACTGATGCTTGGTGCAAAAATAGAAATATTAATGTGTACTGATCCTTGTACTGAATCTAGCACACACCAAGGAGAAGTTCAGGAGGTAGAGGCCCCTGGCAAACTGCCATTTAGAGATGAGAAAACAACTCAAAAGTGATAAGAAATCTACAAATGCTATGTGATGAGAGCATTAAAGTTCCTGTCTGCATTAATTCCTTGTTAGTTCTGGGTTACTCCAAGTCTAGAGTGTGTGTATTTTGAAAAACATGCATGTTCAGTTGAATGGAAAAGCTTCACTTTTAAGCCATAGTGTAATTGCCAGAAGTAGATTAAGCTCCTTGGAGGTGGGGAGGGACTGAAACAATTTCAGCTGCTCGGGTTTCAGAATTGTTTAGATACTTCTGGGGCACTGTGTAACTGATGCAAAGCACAGATAATGGGCTGGGGCAAGGAAAGTGAAGGCTCTTAGTGGATCAGTCCTGAATGTGCATTTATTTCTGCTCTCAGAAATTGTAGCAGTCACTGCTGCTTGCTGGGGATTTTGTTGCCCTGGGAGAGGAGGCTATCAGAAAAACAACCACGTGGCAACTGGTACAGCTTGTCTGCTAAAAAGACAAAGCATGATTGTCATGGGAAAGGCTACCTCCATAACGAGCACTTAGGCTACTCTTGGAACTTGGCACTTTGCTAACTTGTCTTTGTACACAAACTTCCCAGCCAGCTATTTCTGTGTACCTGAATAATTATTAAGAAAAATTCTGCTGTTACCCCACACCAGGAGAAAACAAGACTCTGAGTATGTTTGTTAGATGATGTCTGTATTTCTTGTGCAAGAGTGCTCCATTAAACACAAAAAACACTAAAGACTTGAATTTTACCAGCAAATATTGCTAGGAGCGAACTTGAGAATTAAAAATTAGTATAGAGACTGCAGGTAATTCAGAAGCAAGGAAACAATGTAATTTGCTCCTTTGAGTGATGATAGTTTCTTAAATGGTATCAAATGTAATCTACCTACCAATCTAAGCATTTACAGACATCCTCTTTGTTAAGTACTGGAGATTAGCATTGCCTTGCTGAACCGAGCCCCTGGAGCAGTGCTGCGTCCGTGAGTGATGCTCCTGCACTGATGTCAGCAGCTGCAGTGAAAACTGGTAGAAGTTGTCATGGCTGTGTTCCCCAGGTGCAGGTTTGTTCAGACTGGCAGCAGAGGCCGTGTCCCCCAGTGTGCAGGTACACATGGTGTGCTACCCCTGGCACAGCCAATGCTGCTCCTGCAGCCTCTGCTGAGGGAGAGGAGGAGGAGGAAGAGGAGAAAAGCAGCGAAAGGGAACTGAGCAGGGGTTACAGCTGAGAGGACAGGCAAAACAGAGGGTGGGAGGTGTGTGTAAAGCTGGGAGAAGGCTAAACGTGCTGTTGTCATTCCATCAATTATGCATCCATTAAAAATACTGCTCTCAATTTAGGGCAGAGGTGTCTTCCTTGTGCCATGTGGCCCTGTCCCCTATCACCTGTGCACATCTTTCTAGGACAACATAAATTTGTCTTTTCTTGTGGGAGGCCCATTTTGACTATTTGTCAGAAATAATTTCTTCTAAAATATGATCAAATTGTGGATGCAAAGTAAGTTGCGTCAGTACGCCCAGGGTGCTACAATTTCTGTGTCATTCATATGATAAAGCTATTAGGAGAGCATCTCATCCATGACTTGTTTCTGCTTCATAGCAAAGCTAACACCCTCCAGGTTTGGTAACTTGTTATGACTAACAGCTTGGTGGAAACACTGAAAATAGCTCATGGGGAGGGAAAAGGAAACAAAGGAGACAATTTTCCAGAGCAAACACCAAGGAGGTGTTTTCTGAAAGTTTGCTTTGATCCTGTTTATAGTGAAAAGAACTGTGTAAAACAAAAACTGTATGGCTTACAGGATAAAAAAAAAAAACCCAAACCTTTAAAGGGATCAAATCCTCATTCACCTACTTATCTGAACAGAGACTTGTACCTGACTTCTTGTCTATGAAAAAAAACTAGGAAATTATTTATATTGATGGTTTTTTGCTTCTACAGTAAGAAGTGTCATTCACCAGGTAACATTTCTTTGATGTACTGTATTGCTTTATTGATATTAGGATGATGAAGCATGCATTCTCTGGTAGTTAGTTCAGTGAGGTTCAGTTGTGTTTACTGTAAGGAAAAGTAAATCTAATGTGGTAAATGAGTAAAACTAATGTGCCATTAAGATGTTTTTAATCTGTGAACAATATTTCAATATTTCAATATTTCAATATTTCAATATTTCAATATTTCAATATTTCTCAATAACTTTCTTTTATGTGTGTAGATCTACTGTGGAGAGGAATAGGGAGTGCTTTTTAGGTGTTGTCGATATATTGCTTAAATTGCTCTTTTCCTTCTTTGAGATTTCCTTTCTGTGGGTCTCAGAATTCCTCTTCTGGTTTTCTAAGGAAATGGGCTCATGCAATCATGTGATTTGATGTGGTTTGCATCCATCTGTCCTGCTGTGGCAGCTTTTTAACCCACTAGTAAATCAACCAAATTGGGGAGCACCAGCAGTCTCCAAACAATTTACATTCGTATATGTTTATGAAAATCAGGACCCTGTTACCAAGAGGAGAGAGAGGTTTTAAGAGTACCCCTAGCTAGGGAGAGTACCTCTACCAAGGATTCAGTCCCTACAAGACACAAAAGATTCCACATGAAGAACTATGTCATGAGTATCCTAAATCCAGATAAAACTTCACTTAAAATGCACACACAGTTTGCTCCCAGTGAACTGAGCTCCCAGACAAAATCTACAGCAAATCAAGCTCTGTGAGCTCTCTTCACAGAGCCCTTCACTTTGTGTATGCAACCTTGGCCAGGGGTAACCTAGATCCACATTCTGCCTGTACATTACTATCCTTGTTTATTTGGACAGATCTGGATTAGGCATGAAAAAATAATCATAAAAATGCTGCATTTTATGATTAATTAAGCGTTTAGTTTGCACTTCATGACATAATAAATAGAAGTGCACGAAAAGCATTTCTAAGGCCCTTTATTAATTGCTCTATTTCTGGGAAATCTGCTTGGAAAGTGGCCTGTTAGTGCTGCCTCCTTCCCTCTCCTGCAACAGCACGCAGTTCTTTCACCTCTAATGAAGTTTAATCAACACAGAAAAAGTGGTAGGCGTTCCAGGTCACAGGCATTGTGGTGACTCAAACACTGAGTGCTTTTGACAGACCAGAAAGTACTTTGCAAACCTTCCATTGTTCTTCTTGTAAGAATATAGGTGAAAATACAGACTCCTTGCTGCATTCTCTTTTGTCTGGATGGAGGTGATTTGTCTCTCCATTTTTACATATGTGAAATAGTGAATGAAATCATCCTTTTGGCACATTACTGCTGTTTGAATTCTCATTCTGTTGTTCGGTACTTCAATAGTTCTCAGGAAAATCAACCCCAGTCATCCACCAGTTTTGTCTAGAGCTACTGAGTTTTATTATTCTGAGATGTTAAATGTATTTTCATTACATAAATAATCTTTTCTTACAAAAAGATAGTTTTTCTTCCTAAACATTTTTAGTGTCATAGGGTATTACAGAGCTGATAATTGTGGAGTTTTCCTATTATTTTCTATACTCAAAAGTTAGTGTTTCTACTATTATTTTCTTGTTGAGGAAAAAAGGGAAAACAGAACAGGCTCAGTTTTAGTTTCAATATCTTATACCTGAGACAGAAGTGCGGGTTTCACCTACTGCTGTAAGAATGCGCACACACGGAAAATGTTTCCCTTTCATGTTGTTCACCTCCCAGTTCCAGTACTGATGGGAAGGTAAGAACAGCTAGGAGTCACTTGGATTTTTCTGGTTTTCTTTAGCAGGTGGTAACTCTTTAAAGATCTGTCACCTTTTTCTTTCCTCACTAAAATCCAGGCAGGGATGACAGGTGAGCTGAGACTGCTTTTTGTTCTGTGTAGTTACTTCATGTTCACAAAGGCCTGGCGGTGGTGCAGCTTGCATCCCTCTAACGATACTGCTGGTGTGCCAGGGTGAATGGAGGCAAACCAGTGAAGTGGCATGCTTTTCTGAGGTGCACTGTTAGCTTTGTTACCAGCTGCAAACAATCAGGATTTGTGGCAAGTGACAATCTGGAAGCTCCCTGACTATGTTGCAATAGAATTATTTCATCAGTTTTGTACTATTTCCAACGCCCTCCATGAGGACAGCTTTCTATTTTTTGCTGTTAGGGAAACCATACTGCCTGGAAAGATATCTATATTAAGATGACATATTATATGGTGTTTGCATTTGATTGGCTTATTCTTAGAAGATTAGTCTTAGATACTAACCACACACAAAAGTACTTCTTCAAATGTCATTTCTAATGTTCAATGTACAGCTTGAAAAGGAAGGTTCTGCTAAGAGCAAAGATGCTTAAAAACATTCATAGGGATTGAATGCAGGCAGGGAAAAATGCTTGACCACCAAATGCTTTTATAAAGCTTAGTATTATGTGTAAAAGGATGCTCTTGGCTTCAGCAGCTACTTCCCTTCTGTTCTTTTGCAATAATATCTCCTGGCTTGGCTCAGAAGAGCTGGCTGGCAATAGGAAGCCTGTGCAACAGGAAGGAGAACAACTGGCAAGATCCAGTAAGTTCTCCTGCAACCCCAGAGGTGCTCTTTAAACAGTGAAAGTAGCCTCCATTGTTTTGCCTTCAGCAGAGTTTGCTGGGAAAGCAGTTATCCTGTGATAGAAAAAATAAGTACAGCCTTCTAAGAGGAAAGGATACGAACAGGTTTGCACTGCCATCTTCAGCCCTTGGAAAAAATGGAGTCTTTTATGTTGTAGGCAGAACACATGGCTAAAGAGGGATTACAGCAGCCAGGGCAGGAACCCAGGCACAGGGATGCCAGGGATCCTCATAGGAAAGGTGCTTCTGCTCCTGTTCATCCCTCACTGAGCCCGCTTGCCAGTCACACCGGAAGAGATGGGAAGATTGCCTCCATGCAGCCACAGGTAGCAGGTGCTGCAAAGGGAAGGTGTGTAACCCCTCCAAGGTATGGCAGAGGGATAGAGATGTAAGGGGAAAGGAATTGACAGTCAGGCATGACCTGTGTTGGGGACAGAGAAATCTGAAAAAAATGGGGCTTCTTAGAGTTCTAAAGGGGAAAATTAACCAAGAGCAGAGGGAGAGGCTGGGAAGAAAAAAGGAGATTTGGGACAACATATCTCCAGGTCCATATTTCAAGTTTGGAAAATTGGTTGCTGTTTTCCTCTCTCATACAAATTCCTCTCCCCTTAAGCAAAACAGCTTCACTAGTGGTCAGAAGATGTATGGTCGGGTAAGGAAGTGCTTAAACAGCACTTAAGACTTTTCCATTAGGTAGAAACACATATTCAACAGAGAAACATATCATTATTGATTGAATTTGCTGTGATATTTTTGGTGTCTTCAAAAATTTCTTACTGATTTCTTGGAGAACACGGAACATGAAGTACTCTGCTGAGGTTAGTAGGATATTTGCATTATTGACCCCTCCTCTCAGAATATCTGGAACATATGTTCATAGTAGTTTACAAAGGATTCTACTCAAAATTCAAAAGTGTCTTAAAAATACATCAGTACTACTTTACATAAAGCCACACATCTCTGGAAATCTAGCTGCAGAGTGAACCATCACATTAGTACAAAGCCAAATAGCTTTAAATACAAAATGCTGAATTTCCAAAAGCTGCTCGCGGTAGCCTCTCTGTTTTATGCACTATTAAACTGGTGTGCAACAGGCTGTCACTGAACATTTGTTCCACATTCTGCTGAATGAAGAATGAATGCAAGGCAGCTGAGGTACCTTCCCTGCAGAGAGCAAAGATGAACAAATCGGAAGCTGCTGCAGGGGTGGAAAAGGAGAGGTGTGGGCTACCAGCAGTGATTCCTATTCAGGGATTGTGAGAGAAGGAAGATGCTGCAGCTTACTGAAATTGCTGGAGCTATTATATAAGCCATTAAAACAAAAAAGGAAAAAAAAAAAAGAAAAAAAGCCCTGAAAAACACAATCCAAAAAAACCCCCAGACCACCAACCCTCGAAAAACAACTCTAAGCTGTTAGCTATATGGCATTTTACAGCTAAATGAAAAAAGATGTCCTTATTTGGTGCCTCACAACTGGAAAATATTTGGCAGTGGATAAATGTTCTCAGAAGACAAATAATCTGTAACAACTACTAGGAGTTACTACTGGCCTCAAGTCTGGCTAAGCATTAGGAACACGTGAACTGCATTACCTAATCCTGAAGCTGAGTAATTTAACTTTAATAATTTAACCTTTAATCTAGGGCTTGCATAAAATCTATTGGGTAAAGGAATGTGACCTCTTGCTAACAATTCCTCACCCTTCACACCCTTAGGAACCCTATGGTAAAAGCTGTTGGGAAAAGATGGGTGAAATTTTCAGAAAAGAAAGATGGCATTAAAGTAGGCATGCTGTCAACAGGATTAAACTTGGGCTGATGAAGTGTGCCTAGAATCTGTTCTGAAGACAGAAGTTTTCTATCTATCAGGCAGGTTTAGCACAGCTAATGTCAGTGTAAGTGGCTCCTGTCCCACCAGTGTGCTTCTTCCTCCAGCTCAGTGAGTGAGGCACATGTGATAACGCACAGGGACACCCCAGCTCCACTTGTCCCTCTCCAGTGGCTTTGCTGTCCAGCCAACCTCCTGAGTCCAAGTGGTGATAAACAGAAGATCAGCTCTTTTTTTTATAAAGGAGAAGGTGTATTTTGCATTGAAAGTCTCCCAGGTTCTCCCAGCCCCTCTTGTGGCGGGGCTGGGGCCACACTGGAGGTGTCTGTGCATCACCGAGGGGCTCATCCATGCTGAGAGAAGAGAGACTCCATCTGATGGTTTAGGAACTCTTGTTCCAAATGAAATAAGTAACAGGGGTCTTGGGCTAGCCTTACTCAGGTTTCTGAGGCTTAAGGGACATTGAAACACTGAAGGTTATCACTGCCAGGGTGTGCTCTCATTTAGACAGATGACCTTTCATTATTTGTTTCACTGTTTCACAAATACTGTGACTCATTTTTGAGCCTGGTACTTGACAACTGAAAGAATTAATCTCCAACAGAAACTAAAATTTACCTGCATCACACAGGATTTTCATTTAGAATGCCCAGCTAGTTATATCTGGTCTTTTAAGACCCAAAGTTCAAAGTCCTGCAGTCACAGCAAAATTAAATATAATCAGCTCTATCTGTCAAAGCATGTCTTAAAATATTTGTAAAACTGTGAAAGTGAAAATAGTTCATTATTTAATAGAAACACTCAAATATCCATGTTTTGACATTTATTTTTAAAAAGATGGGGGGTTTTATTGTTTTTATTTTTGCTTTTGCATAGATGGAGTTGATAAAGCTTTTCTTGTGTGTCAGTTACTAAACTAGGTCTGACCAGTTTATTTTGTGTGGTGGAACAGGATTATTAAAATGATTTCATTCCAAGTAGGAAATAAATTCAGTCAGAAACCAGACATTTCCTATCTTAGACCTAATGTGTGAGGACTTTTAAAATAAGTTTCAAGGGTATTTACTAACTTCTCTTTGATTTTAAGAAAATACCTAGATGTAACATTGTGTTTTAAAGAAGGAGTGCCTTTTGTGAATTATGGTTTATACTTGACTGGTGCCACTGGTGCCCTTCCTTCTTGCCTTTCCTAAATGCATCCTTGAATCACAGCATCACAATAGATATGAGATTGTAAATGAGGACATCATCCCAGGTAGACAAAATCCATCCATATTTGTGTGATTCACCAGCTGGTTGTGCATCCATGTTTTTATTTGCTCTTCCACTATAATATCTATATCTAAGCAATTGTGGAATCTTGTCTTCCCCTTTGGTTGGCCTACACAAGTCTCTAAAGCATTTGCTTAGTACATTTAAAATTAGTGACTTCTATCAGTAGCTAAGGATATGTGGGGCTGAGCAGGTTGTAGCTGAGAAAATATAAGCTGAACACTGAGGGAGGAGGAACAAAATTGCAGTGGTTACAGCCATCCAGCCTGGCAAGCCATTAGCATCATTGGCATATTTCAGTCATCTGATCTTGTGGGCAACGGGATGGGAAAAAAGTGGCATTGCCTTTTTACTTCCCCTGCAGATTTTGTGAATGAAAACCCCACTGGGGGTGCAAAAGACTGACACTGCCATGGTCCCTGCAGTTAACCCTCCGGTGGGCAGAGCAGCTTACACAGACACCTGAGTGAAACCTCTTTCTGTGGCTTTTATTTTTCTAGTCTGTTTCCTCATGTTCTGCTGCTCTTCCTCATTTCATCTCTTCAACTATAAATCAGTCTTTATCAAATATGCTATATGCCAGTAAAGAAGTAACACCTTAAATTCAAAATTCAAATTAACTCTATAGCAGTGCATATGGATCCTGAATTTGGCAGGAATTTAGATGAGATATTGAAAGTTTCATTACATAAAATTTGGGGGCGTAAATTTTTTTTAGTATCACCAATTCATCTTGTAGATTTTTCCTATTTACAGCTTTAGCTGTGTGAAAACAGATTAAATGTTAAGCTTAGATGTCCACCTGCTTCTACTTATTTGTCACTAAGGATGTCTGTAAATTTGGTTGCTTAAAGCTCTTTCTCACAACCTTGACTTTCAACTATATCCACCACTATGTTTACCATCAGCTTACAGAAAACATAGTTTGGACTTTTAACCAGTGTTATAGGAAACTGTTTGGTTAGTATTAAGTTTCTGAAGTCCAGATCTAACTGGAGTTCAGCTGGGTTTTGGAAGGAAGTATGATCCAGTCCTACAGTTTGTCCATCTTGTGGCTTCCCCTCCCTAATGATGCTCAGCTTACTGACAAGTCCCAGCTGTATTTTAAGAGAGCTACTTGGAGTTCCTGGAAGAGTACAGTGAGGGATTAAACCTGCCTGCTCTGTCTGTGGGTGCTGGGTATTTTTAATCAGGATCAGGGGTGGTATATGCTTCAAAGCCAATCCTCATGTGTGCAGATTTGGGTAAAACACATCTTCCACATGGGGTCTTTTTAGGGCTGTATTAGGGCCTCCAAATACACATCTGTCCACACACTTGGTGCAAAGCCATGTGTCACAAGCTTCCATTTGTACCCTAGAAGGTGAATTGTTTGTGTTTTGGTCTTTGTTTACTACCAGCCCTTCTGGGACATAAGCAAATGGATTTCTGCTTTCTGTTTCATCCTTCTTTGTGTTCAGCACAAGGGTTTGTCCCACTAGAGTTCTACTACCTGAAGAATTGGAACATCATGCAGGATCATTGTGTTATCATCTGTTATTCTCCCTGGTCTTAGTCATGGCTGCACATACCTAAGATAAAATCCAGAGTCAGTGTGTTTTCCTCTGGGATTTGGACATCATAAAAATTGAGAAGAGGGGATTTTCAGTGATTTGCTCATTAAAAAATGGGCAATCTGAAGAGAGGGAGGAGCCAGAAAGGAATAATCAGGTGCTGTGGCCAGAATCAGTGAGAGCACAGTTGGCACATGGCCAGACACAGGAAGGGGTCACAGGCAGTATCGGCATACCCATGCATAAAATTAGCATTTTGAAAAATCAAATTATAAAAGCACTATATTTCTTCTGCATGGATTTGCAGCTATAGACTTTTGATGTTTTATTAAAAAATTCTCACATTGTTAGAGAATTTTCATGCATTGGATAAAAAAAATATCTTGGTAACTGTTCTGATTAGAAGTATAAAGAACAGTCTGTCAAATTCTCCTTTCTTATCCCTTGGTTCAAAATCTTTTCCATGTCTGCCAAGAAAATATACTACTACACAAACACCTGATAAGTAAATCATTCACTGGCTCACTTTCAAAATAAATATGTATGTATATGTATTGCCTGATGATAATTTAAGGCCTCAATAGCCATTCAGACTGCTCACATGTGCTTTTACAGTAGTTTTACAAATAATCCAGCATTAAAAATTGCTAGATCACTGCTGTCTGCAAGGAAGTTTATAAGGAGGATTACTGTGTTCTCAGGGATGGTACCATCAGGTACATGCAGAGGGGATAACAAAATGTATAAAACATGTTAATGCTATGGGGCAGGAAAAAACCCTGAATTTATACTGTGCATTTTATGATGTGCTAAAAATAGAATTTTTGTAAATACACGTATGCTGTGTCATCCTAAGTATTTGGTAGTGGACAGGCTGATCTTTGAAGACTAGAAAAGCTCCCTCTTACATAGGAACACTTCAATCCATCAGTGCTCTATTGTGTCTTGTCTGCTTCTTTTTAAAGAAATTCAATGACGATCTCTGAACTGTGGAATGGATTTGTCACACAAATCTTTCTCTTCCCTCTTCTCTGTGTACTGTTGCATCCCATTGTAAAGAAAAATCTCCAGTATCCATAGCTCTATTATCTACATCCAGACCTCAGCCATGTTGCCCCAAAATATATAAACCCCTTAAAAATTTTGTTTTCAACAACCAGAGACTAGACTGAAAAGAAATACTATGTAAGAGGAACTTTTTTTCCTCTCTGCCTTTTGAAAATCTTTACTTGTACATTCTAGTTGACATGCAAATAAAAACCTAGAAAAAAACTTTAAAACACCTTTAAGTACAAAGGTGTTCAGGTGGCCCAGCAAGGACTGTGACAAAGTACCAGATGAAACCCTTGTCACCTAAAGGACTCTGAATTCTAATTTAGAAATTGGTGTATTACAAGAATTCGACTGAGTTATAATTTATTCTATTTGTTCAAGTTGCCAGCAAGAACTACTGCAGGTGTTTTAGTTGAAACACTAGAAACTTGGAAAACCCCTGATTTCTAGGGATCTTTAAAAAAAGAAGTGTCATCCTACTTTCTTTGACTTCAACAGTGGCTCAAATCAACATTAACAAAAGGAAATAGATTCAATTCAGGAAATATTTTCCTTTAGGATGATCTAAAAATGCTTACATGGCAGGGTATACATAGAATCTAAATTTAGATATCTAGGTTCATCTCCTCCTCATGAGCAGCTACTTCTCTCAATTGCCTAGTGAGCTGTTTTGCACACCACAGGCAGGGGCAGTGCAGAAGACTAGTCATGTCCTCATCTATAAACAAAGAGCAAAAGTCCCTGGAGACTTTGCTATTCCATCCTGCTTTCCTGCATTCATTCCATTTGGCAGTGTAAAAGTGATTGTCTAGTGTGTTCTCTGGGCTGTGAAAAGACACCATTCAGTAATTATGCTCTCAATTCCTTGGTAAGGGATTGTTTCCTCACTGGCAGGAGGCAGACTTTCTCAGAAAGAGCTGCTGTGATTACTGAGCCCAGGTATCAGCCTTGTCCTGCCATCCCTCTCAAATGGTGTTAGTGGTTAGTCTGTTAAAATGGACTTGCGATTCTCTATGAGCAGAACTCCCCAATGTGAAATAGAGCTCATTGCCACAAGACCACCTCTCTGTGCCCTTCTCCATTTTGGAGGAAGACTCCCCATAGTCATTGACAGATATTTTAGCCTGCCTGTGAAATGATATCTTGTAATGGTTTCTTATGTAGTGTAATTATACCTTAGTTCATATTCCATAAAAGGATGAAAATCAAACTGGGAAACACCTTTCTCTGATATAACCAAAATGCTTCATAATAATACTGCAATATAGAGCATGGTTGAGTTAAAAAGTAGTGAAATGGAAGGAAGTAGAGAAAGTTTCTGGAACAGCACAAGTGGAGATGAGATTTGACCTACCTTAAAGCATGGGAGCAGATCTGTGGAGACCCTGATGCCTTTGCAGGAGTAGAGAATTCCCTGCTGAGGGTCTAACCATGATGTTGCTGTAGCTGTGCTCCAACACAGAAGTCATTTTTCTTTTACGTGCATATTTATGATGCACCAATAAAGGATTAAATATGCTGTTTACCCAAGGAGCTCAACAGCCTCTGTCATGAGAAGAAAGTAAACTCTTAAATTTTCTTGTGGTAGGCTCTATACCAACTTTGTAAATTGGCAAATTTACTGGAATAGCTTTGTAAAACTATTGCAGCTGACAGTAGATATTTGACAATTCTTACTTCTGCTGGAGCTGAAGCCAGGCTGGGCAGGTGTTTTACAGCTCTTCCCCTCTGCAACTGAAAGAAAACTCCCAGTCCAGTCCAAAGGCAAGAGAGCACTCTCTTCTGCTTCATAATTCATATGTCAGGGTGTTTCAGTATTTATAGAACAGAAATAAAACAATGCTCAAGTTGAAAATATCTACCAAAAAGCAGAATTCAGAATTTAGTCTCACTGTTGGTATGAGATACTCTGCAATTATACCAACACTAAGTTGTGCTCAGTAAAGCCCAAGAGTGCCTTTTGCTGACCAGTAAACAATTGATAACCTTGCTTGGAGACCAAGTTAATTAGTAACACAAACAGAATGAAAAATCATAGTGTAAAATAGTGTTTAAAATAGCATCATGATTCTAAATAGGGAGTTAGGAGTGATTTTTTGATACCCTCTTTTCAAATGGAAGTAGTTTTAGAGTGCCCTAGTACTCTGCAAAGTAGTCAAATTCTGGATGAAAGGGAGAGAGGAATTTATCACTCACTGGCAAGAAGTAATAAGAAAGCTGCATAATTAATGCTAGACATTTTAAAGCCATAATTTTCAATTTCTATGTAATCTTTGGAAAAGGAAAAATGTACCTTGGCAATATTTCTGAGAAGGTAGGGAGGGCACCCACTGAGACTTATGTATATTAGGTCAGAAATCAAGAGCCAGGGATCCTGAAGATCTCTGATATACCCAAAGGTTGTGGCCTGCCCTTCACTGGAGATTTTGTGAGCTTATTTGACAGGCAAAATCTACTAATGAATTGAAAGTTAACCCACAACCTACATGTAGCAACTGCTGAAAACCAATTAAACAAATATAATTTTGCTTATTTTTAGTTTGAGAAAATATTTCTCAACCACATATTTTACACTTGAGTACAATTTTCATGCCAGTTCTCCAAAGATGCATTAGTAGAAGAGGAATTCCAGATGTGGCTGTTGCTCTAATCACAATTAACTGACAGCTTATAAAAGCCATCATCTTAAGGAAACATCCACATTTTACAAAGCTTGGGATCAAGGAGGAAGCCCCAGGGAGCAGTTTAAGGCTTCTCACTCTACTAGAAATAAAATCAGCAGAGGAAGTGAAAGAAAGATAATTAGAGAACTGAGTCTTGAACCGGGCAAACCATTTTCTCCTGTATGCAAAATCTACCATGAAACTGCAAAATCTGTTTACACTAAAAATTCAGTATTGTGTAAGATATAAAATAGAATCTATAGTTCAGGTTTTGCTACACACAAAATCAATAGTGCCAACTCTTGTGCTTCAAGTATTAGTCTCTCGCTATTTGGTGTCAAGAAAACAAGTGAGAAGTTCATAAACTTTCATCTAAAGTTACAGTTACATATTTATGTACTTATATTTAAATAGATGGCCCTCCTGGCTGTGAAGAAACCCTTGAAAAGGGAAATCTTTATTTATCATTTAGGTAGACTCAGAGCATTTGGTGAGAGAACTGTCAGTACTGAAGTATGTTTTACATTGGGGGCTTTATGTGCCTTCCTTGCTCTCTTGGTAAACAAAATTCATCTGCTCTGAGCTCTGTCCTGCCATGTCTAGACCATCACTGGTAGCTACATTGTAATAATACCTTGAATAATTTTATCTTCTGGTATGTTTTTTTCTGTGACTTTAGTGTCAGCATCAGTTGTTCCAGTAAAATCAATGAGTGCTCAACTACTTTGATGTGCAGGAAGGAATTTGTTCTCTTTCTGACCTTTCCTTTTAGATAAAGAACTACTGTCTCTCTCTGAAACTGTTCTTTCATGATTCAGAATTTCTCTTTTCTTTTTTTTTCTTTTTTTTTTTTTTTTTTTTTTTTTGCAAATAAAAACTTATAATCAAACCCCCCAAAACAAAACCCTACAAAAGTCCCCAAAACTTTTAATGATAGGACCCAGGTCTCAGTTTTCGGTGAGCTTGATATGATTGTCTGAAGCATAGGCAGTCTAGTTTCTTTTCAGTGAAGATTCTTTTAATCTCTAATAATACTCTACATTGTGTGACACCCATTGCCTATAAACTCTCTGGAGTTAAATGCATTGCTCTGATAAAACCAATCTGGCTTATTATCAAAAATACAGATATAATCAACAGCTGACCTGACAGTCAAGATCAACACTAGTCTGACCAGGAAAGCCTCAGAATATATACTTACTGACAGGGTTCACTGCTGTCTAAATGAATGTGGTGATGTGACCTGATTCAGATGATGTTAAAGCATCTTTAATTCAGATATCCTGGTAATTTGTCCCAGGAAGCAACTAAAAGGGAGAAGTTCTAAATAACCAGGCACAAGAGAACTCTTCTATAGATTTTTAAAATTTTTTTAATGCAATACTGCTTGGAAAGCATCATGGATATATTAAAATAAGTCTTTCAAAACTGCACTCCTACTTTTCATATAAGAATGAAAGTTGAAGTCAGGAAAGCTGCTAACTTGCAGATTTAAATCTAAGTTAGTAGCAGCAGCCCTGACTGCTGGCGGACCACTCTAGTGCTTGCAAGGAAATGGTTCTAGCCAGGGCCCTTATCCCAAGCTTTGTGCAAGAGGCAACATGGAACAGGTTACAGGGACTATTGATTCTGCTCTCAGGATGAGGAAGTTGAAAACTTTACCATCAAATGCCAGGAAAACTTGATTGAGAAGCTTACTCATCTGAAAATGAGTCAGGGAAGTTCCCGTGGTGTGTACTGAGATGCATAGTGGGGATTCCTATTGCAAAGAGCTCTCATGGCTTATATTTTCCTGTTACATTTATTGTCATTTGCTGACTGTGGGATGGGAGTAAAAGGAGCATTAAGGAGCTGCTTATTTATAGATAATGAGTATATGAGTAATGTCGTACAGTTGTGTTATGTTCTGATTATTTCCTTGGTTTAAAACTGTTTATTTCAATGGAATTTACCAAGGATATGAGTCGTGCCCACCCCAGCAGAAATTAATCACGGAGAAAATACCCATTGCTGGGTGGCCTTTTGCCTACACTGAGGGAAGAGCGCGGTGTTTCTGAGCAGCGCTGCCCACACACAGCAGCTCTCGCCGCCTGGGGCTCTTCGCTCCGCACCGAGGCGCGGACACCGCGTACTGCCCAAACTTTGAAGTTTTCGGGATGGAATGCGCTAAGAGCGGGCGAAGGAGAAGGGTCTGACTGTAGATGAGCTCTTGCTCGTCCCCGGCCCCGGGATGGGGTCGCACCTGTCCGGGGAAGGGGCAGAAAAGGGGAGCGGCCGCTGCCGCTACTCGGCGGGCGCCCGTGCCTGGGGCGGAGGGAGCGCATCCACCTCCCCGCTCGGGAAACGCAGCCACGGGAGCACCGAGCGGCAGCCCCTCCTCCCGAGGCGCTGCCGCTGACAGGGGCGGTGGCGCGAGCCGCCAGAGACACCCCCCGGTTACATAACCAGCGCCTGCGAGGGCGGCTCCTCCGGTCCCGCCCCCGCCCCGCCGAGGACAACGCGGAGCGCCCCAGCCGCGCTCCCGCTGGCACCGGCCGGGCAGCGGCTCCACGCCGGCCCCTCCGCCTCAGCGGGCACGCGCAAGACGCATGCGCGTCCCGGGCCCGCCGGCGCGCCGGGCATGCGCGGGGGCGGCGGCCGGGCAGCGTCCGAAGGCGGGCGGGCGGCGGGAGCCGGCGGAGCCCGCGGGGCACCGGCGGCCCCGAGCCCCGCAGCCCGGCGGGGGCTCCACCGGCAGCCGAGCGGCGCCGGGGGCCCCCGGGGCGGCAGCGCCCTAGCCGGGCTGTGCCCCAGTTTGTGTCCAATCAGAGAGTGCAGCGCCTGCACCGGGCGGGCGGCAATGCGTAAACAAGCCCCGAGAACTCCTCCGCCCCCCGCGCTCCCCTCCGCGCCGCTCCCCGCGCCGCCCCGCAGCCGCCCCCGCCCGCTGACAAGTCCGGCGAGGCGCGTTCCCGCCGCTCCGCCGCCCTCCCCTCCCCCGCCCGCCCGCCCGCCCAGCCGGCGCCGCCCGCGCTGCCACACGCACCCACTCCCGCACACGCCCGCGGGTGCCCGTGGCCTCTGCAGGGGAAGGTAAGGGGGCCGCCGGGCAGCGGCGGCGAGGTGCGGATGCGTGCGGGGGGGATCATGTGTCATAACAAGTTGTTGAACGTGACATTGCTCTTGAACTGCGGCGGCGGCGGACGCCGGGCCGCCGCCGAGTAACTTTCTCCTCCAATTCGGCGCTGAGGAGGGAGCCAGCGGCGGCCGGGCAGGGCGGCGGGGCTGGAGCCGGCGGGGCTGGGAGCGCTCGGCAGAGGCTGATGCCGTTCGCGGTGCTGGCGGCTTCCTGGGGAGACGGCGCGCGGCGCGGCGGGGGACGAGCGAGGGCTCCGCGTCTGGCGCCTGCTGCGGGAGCCGCTGCCGCCCCGGCGAGGATTTTTCTAGCAAGGCGCCGGGGCGGGCGGTGAGCGAGGAGCGGGTGCCGGTCCGAGCATCTCCTCTCGCGGGTAGTTATCCCCTCTGATGCTCCGTGGCGGTTTGGCTCGCTTCCGGCGTGATTACCTCGGCTTATTATGTAAGATGTCACCGGAGGAGGAGAGGCACAAGCCCTCGGTGTGGCGGAGGGGGGAACGCACCGGTCCGCAGCGCCCTGCCCGCTCCAGGTACCGGAGCAGAGCGAGCAGCCCCAGCCCGAAGGGGACGGGAGGGACGGGAGCTCCCCTCCGCTCGCAGTCCGCCGCTGGAATACGGCTGCTCGCTTTACACGTGGGTTGGGTGTGTTCCCCAAACCTTGCCTTTGAGCAGAAACGTAACCTGTCCTGCTTCGTCTCCCATGTTTAATTGCCTCTATTCTCCCTCAAAGAAAAAAATAAACATGTGAGCATAAAAAAGTTTAAGAACTTGATTTTTGCTTCCTTTATGTGCATATTTAGTAGATTAATATGATCTGGAGACGATTGAATGAATCATCAGTTCCCTGAAATAAAAGCAAGTGAATCATCTCACATACACAACGGAGAGGGAGCATGGTTGGTACCGTAGATAGTGAAAGGTTGGTGTCAGTTTCTGACGCGCGATGGGATGTCAGAAGGACAGACAATGCTCAGAAACCCAGCAGTTTCCTGCGGCTGGTTTGTGAACTGTGAAAGTTTTGCACCATTCAAGTGCAGTTTTTCTGGCTCAGTGGTTAAATGGTAACCTCTTTCTATTAGCAACTTGTTATCCATCATTTTAGCCAAATAGTTAAAAGAGGGGGGTGTCAATGGTCAGAATTAAGTTACTGTGTTATTCAAAGTGTATTAATTTAAAATAAAATTTAAACAATAATACCTAAAAGTAGCATCACACTATGTCTATACCCTGAAGCCAGAGACAGATCCCAGATGCTTTTAATCTGGGTTTTGTTTTCCTTAGTTTTTTTTTAAGCAAAAATAGTCTCTGTTGAAGTAAAAAACCACATAAATATGTATTTTTAAAAGCTAAGTCAGTTGATTTAATAAACATGTTGGAGTTGTACCTAGATAGACTTCTGTTCCTGGTCCTCTTGTCTGTTGGTGTTTAAAATGGGATAGAGTTTGGATCCTATATATAGTTGTCCTTTCAACTGCAGCTTGCTTCCAAAGTGGATTTTTCATCCTCTAGTTTTGGGACACATTCTTCTCTTCCTGTACAGAGGCAGAAGTATGAATTTTACAAGATTAATTTTTCTTTTATACTCAGCATACCTGCCACTGTGAAGAAGCAAAGTCACTGTTTCTAGTGGGGAGGTAGTGCTTCACACATCCAGCCACCTGGATTTACAGTATAACTGTGTGAAAGTCTTTGTATGTCCTGCTAGTAAACGATTCTGTTTCCTGTGGCATCAGGTGTCCCTTATCACACTGCCTGTGTTTTGTACCTGCTGCCATTCTCCACGTGGGAACAGAAAGGATTGCTTTGGTGTTTGTCACTGCTGGGGCAAAAGGACATGTTATCGTTTTTGTTTGTCTAGAACTATGCACTGGCACCTCATAGTATTAATTAGAGGATGAGAGCAGTAAAGTGTGGGAAAATTGTATTATTTCAGGGTTCATTGTGTGGATTTTAACATCTCCCTGTCAGAAATTCCAAAGTGTTAACCAAGTTAAGACCGCTCATGACAGTGAAAGCGCTGTAATAGCGAATCTCTTAGGTATGCTGGGTGGTCAAGTTAACAAACAGGAAAAATACTGCTTTAGTTGTGCATTTCATTCAACGATCAAATAGCATTCATCTTTATTTATTCAATTTTCCTTAAAAAGAAGATAAAAACATACAATGTGTGTGGCATTCTATGTGCCCAGACCTCAGCTGAAAGCAGTAAAGGAGATAATACTGAAAGTGAGCTTAACACTCTGCTCAGCTGGTTTTCCTTGCTCTATGGACACTCTAGGATTTAAAGTGGAAATGAAAAACTCTAGGTTTCACTTGTAAGCCTGCAAAATATGCAAAATAAAGTGAGATAAAATGTATTGGTTTAAAGTTGCTCCTGTGCAGCTCCATTTTTAGGACTGCTAAGCAAGTTACTGTAGGATGCACAGAAGAGAAAAGTTGAGGGCAGTGCAGATAAAAGTGAAGTGTCTGAACTTTGTATCTTGATTTTTGCCAAGTTGGGGATACATAGGAATTGTTCTTATCATGACCTTTTGAAAGAGTGGTGCCAACAGCATCTTTATATGTTCTTCCAGCTATCTGAATTAGAACATCCCAGTAAGGAAAAAAAAAAAAAAAACCAAAAAAAAAACAACAACCCAAATTATTAGTTCCTTTTTGCAGTTTTGGCTGTAAAGACCCTTTTTAAACAAGTACAATAGTCCCAGGCAAAGTTTTGATCATTTCCCGTAGAAGGACATACTGCTGGTGTTGAAAATATGCCTTAGCTTGGGGTTGTTTAACAAATCCTCAGTTAAAAACATTTGTTGCAGTTGTCTGGGATAAAGTTTTATTTCTATTATTAGACTAAATATTTGAAAGACTAAGAAACAAAGTTGATTCTGTATCAGTGTTGTAGCTGTCTCTTTTGAGTGATGGTGGGTAGTGCCTTTGAGTGATGGTGGGTAGTGCATTTCTTACAATGAAGCATATTTTCCTGATTATTGTGGTTTTATCTTTAAACTTTTCCAATAGATGTAGTGCCATGAAAAGTAACAGCTTGGCAGTCTCAAAGCCTGAAGCCTGTAATGAGCAGAGCAGGTGTAGCACTGGCAGCCAGCTCCATCAGGCTGTGACAAGTCAGTGTCTGTCTCAATGTGTGTCCATGGCAAATAGAAGTGTTGCTGTCCTTATCAGGATTACTGCTTATGAACCAGAAATTGCTCACTGTCAAGTGTGGGCCCCTTCTGGAATGAAAGTGTTACTTGAGCACTATGGTCTCAATAGCTGCCACTATTAGTTCTTACTTGTGAAACAAGTAATTTTGACTGGTTACCTAAAACTGAAACCATTTATTCAATTATTAGTAGTGAAATTCATGCATATGTCAGTAGCTTTCCAAACAGCTAACCAAACTCTTGATTTACTGCTGTACATTGGTCATTTTTTTTCCTGTAATAGAATAATTTTGTTTGCCATTGGTTTATGTATGTTTTGAGATTTGAAAGGAATTAAGAAAGTAGCCTGCTGATTTGCCATAATACTCCTATTTTCATGAAAGATCTAACCAGGAAAAGACAAGTAAACTTACTTTCTCAGAAGAGGTCAAAGATGAGAATAACAGTTATTGGGAGGATCTTCACTTCCTTGAGATGCTGTTGTGTCAGTGACTGGTGCATCACAGAGAACTTCAAGTTGCTGCAGTCTGTAGTGGTTCAAGATTTCCCTTCCCACACTGAGTCTTCACTGGCACTTGAGTTGGTGCTCATTGTTTTAGAGAGGCACACGTGGAGATGGAGCAGAGTGCTGGAGAACAGGTATCCACCCTGCAAACAGGGGATGCCTTTCCTGGCTCCTTTGCTCAGCTTCAGCATGGATTCTTCCACAAGGAGGAAAACCACTTTATGTTCCACAGCAATTCTTATCAGAAAGAACCCTTCCCACATACAACATACCAGTGGAGATGTAGCAAGAATAGCAGTGAGACCTAAATGGTGAGCGGTGATATTTTCCTGATCCATGGCTGTGATTCTCATTACATGCATGAAGTTGATGGCAGTGTTACAGAATTACTGTCTGTCAGCTGAAGCTGTGAGTACAATCTGATGGCAGCAGGGAGAGCCCCAGTTTGTAATTGTGTAAAATCGCTCATGTCCGGTTTGTTATTCCCATCTTTCAAACTCCACCCTACACATTTGTTTTGCTCACCTGTTGTTGCAGCTTAGTTTTTGAAATACAAGCTCTTGGGGAACCCCTTGTAATTCAGTCTGACTTTTTGCATTGTGTTACATCTGTTAAAGTCTTTGTGTACAAACAAAATACCTCTGAAGTAAGGGAATCCACATTTTAAGTATTCTCTAGATAGATTTCAGTGCTGGCTACCACTAATCAGATCAGACAGAGAGAGAAATTCTCTCTGCCACAAAAAAAGTAGTAGATCTTGAGACAAAAGTCTTGAATGATTTGTAGAGAAGTGTCACCACTGATTAAAGCAAATGTAATTATATTTATTTCCTTCCTTAAGAAGAAGAATGGAATATGTAAGAAAGCAGACTCTTGATTAATTTCATAGTGAAAACACAGTTCTTCTTTCAGATGAAAGATCATCTCTTAAATAGCCAATATGTGTATTGAATGAAGTTAAAGATGTTTCTTTCTTTCATGGTTTTATAAAATTGCTGTTTACTTTTTGGAAGAATCATCAGTACTAGCGGCAGAGACAAAAGATCCTTTATATGATATAAATGATATTTTGAGTAAGTATTCTTGGTTGATTCTGGCTGTAGAATTTCCCTGCATACAAAGTGATTTTGAAGAGCTGCTTAATCAAACCAATATTTTTCAGCTTTTCATCTTAACTCTTTTGATATATCATAGATAAAGTAAATTTTAATGCTTTCATCCCAAATATATATTTATTAAAACTACAAGTGGTTTGGGTTTTTTTTGTGTGGATAGTGATCAGAGAATGCAAATAGATTTACTTGAAATTATGTACTCAGTGACAGTTGGTGCCTTACACAGGCTAGTGTTTAAAATCTACTATTGATGTGTAACTCTTATGTATTTATTGCTGAAAACTTAAAATGTAAATTTACATTGGATTAATCTCCAATTCAAAATTGCTATTAATTGCAGAGAAGCTCTTTCAGTGTATTTATTGTGAAGTTGGGTGAAACCAGTGAGACTTGTAACAGAGGAGCTTTACTTTAACATCTGCTTCTCCAGGTGTAGCAGCTTTAGGTACATCCACTAGTACAATAGGGAAAACCACACAAACTGTTGGGCATGCAAACTCTTCTTCAGGTTTTGAGCAATAGCAGCAAACAATGAACCAGGGCTGCAGTTCTAGAAGACATCTACAGCCACTGCTCAGAACAAGGGAAGGGCTGCTGCTATGGCTTATGCTCTCTGAGCCCTGGCAGTCATTAAACCCCCAAATTAGACTTAACTAAACCACCAAGAAACTAGGGAGAAGTTTTCTGCTGCTCTAGAGTATTAAATGGACTTAGAGATGGATCAACAAGCTCCAGAGTGGTGCTTCCCTTCTTTTTGGTACAGCTGGTTAGTTAGATCAGCTCTGCTGTTCATCTAACCATAGCTTTAGGCCAAATTTGGAACAGTTGCTGTAAGTTTGTTTCAATTATGGCAATGAAATGGCTCATTGGATGAAAAGTGTGGTTATCACCCACATAAAAAAGGGGACATCAGTATGGTTTGAAATTCTGAGGTAGTGTTCTGTCCTGGGCAGAAAGAAAACAGATCATTCCCACCCAGAGCACTGAAGGCCTTAGCTGGAGTGTCACCACTCACTAAAGACAGTATCTCCAGTTAAGCCTATTATTTTTGATATCCAGAAGATCTGTGAACCCTCATTTCCACATTTGACTTGGTGATCAGGACTAAGTGGGGGTTTCATTCTGACACTGGAAGTCTTTGCTAATACGTGTGTAACATTGAGAGAATAGCATAAGTAGAACAGCATGCATGAAGAAAACAGTTCTCTAATATTTACTGAGGGTAATCTCGTCTTCCTTTCTGGGATGCTTGCTAGGCTGCTGCACTGTCAGTGTGTTTGGGTCACATGGACAAGAGCTGCTGGAGCAAGTTTGGTGTTCTGTGGTTCTGGACCATGAGGTACAAACTCTGCATCTGACTTCTTTCGTGGCAGAGGAGAGCCCTCCCAACTCCTCCCATCCAGCTGTTTTACACCTAGATTTCTCAAGCGTGTCTGATAAATAAAGAACATTTGCAAACATCTGCCAAACATTGGACTTTTTGGATTTATAGCTTCCATCTTTTGGAGTGGGTGGGTAATATGAAAGAACACTGACAGGTAATATACTGATTGAAATTTCTTACAAGGGATGATAGCTACTTACCATGTAATTTTTACTGGATGTTTTCAATGGAAGTGTCTTGACTTTCATGAATCAGAGGAGGAATCCATAAAAATACAAATAGTTTGAAACATTATCTTTAGCTGATGGAAACTGCTGTGACTCTAGCTTCAGTTTATCCACTTGACTTTATGCCAGTACTGAATATGCCTGTAGACAAAGTAACCAGAAGTACTGCTTGTGCTTACTTTAGTTAAGTTACCGTAGACCTTGCCTCAAATTGCTTATAAATTTGTCAGTTATTAAATAATTTCAAGAACAAGATTAGGGAGTAGTCATTTTGCCGAGTGTAAAAATGTTTTTGGTAACCTTTTCATTGAGCCAGGACCTCAAATTTTATTTCATTATTGCCCTTGTATTATAAATGTATTTTTTCCTGTTCTTGTGAAAATAGAAGTGTTTGATCTAAGTATAAGCCTTTGTAAAAAATATGTTTATAAATGTTCTTAGGTGAGGTTAGTGGGAGTTTGCCCATGACATTTTCCAAAGGCAGTATCTGCAGCCAAGTCATTGAGTAGAACTTCCCTGTTCTTTGCTCCTCCTTGAACAGCAGTGAGAACAAGCAAAGAACCTCTCTTCACTTCAGTGCTTTCTGGCTTGGTATTGATTCTGTTTATTCACAAAGGTGAAGTCTGTTTGACAGGTGCAGAAGTCAAACTGCTGACAGCTTAGACTGCATGGAGCCATAGTAACTCAGCAGGAGAATTCCTGTATTTTGCGAATGATTAGGTATAAAAATTAAACTGTTCTAATATAGCTAAAGGGCCAAAATGTTAGGACATTTCTTATTTTAGGTTGTTGGTGTGACTGTAATTTATCCATTGTAGTGCTTCTCACTTCTGTTCTTAAAAGGCTTTCTCCCCAGCATCCCCTTATCACCTGCAGGCAAATGTAGAATGGGCACAAGAGGAATGTTGCAGGAAGACAAAGGATAGTTAGCTCAGGGAAGTGAATACTGCCTTAGAGGACTAGTATCTGCCTGTCTTGGCTACTAAATTACTATTTTTTGCTGGGTAGGTAATATAGGTCAGGGGTTCACAGATGGCCTTTCATTTTTAACAGATGTGAGATGCACGCAGCCAAATTTGCCCTTGTTTCGACATCACCAGTACAATCAAAATTGTGTGAAACAGAGCTATTTACTCAGTCCTGAGTGTCCTGATAAGTTGAACCTTTGAACATCAGGTGTAGGGAAATAAAGAGTACTCGAAACAGTTTGGACTTAGACTTCTCTGTCTCCCTTTTCTGTATCTGTAAATTATGGCTTACAGAGTTGTCTTGTTGAATAGGTTGGGGAGAATATTCTTTTATTACTGTTTGGGGAACACTACCGAAATACTGGAGGAATGAGTGGGTATAACTGTGTGTGATATCAAACACCTGTGAGTACAATACTAAAAAAGGGTGTAACTGTCTTTTATACCATTTTTTTTTTTGGTAGTAAATATAATATTAAAACCAATGCTGCAGTTCACATATGTACAAAGATGCAGATTTTTTTCTCTGGAATTCTTTTGAAGCCTGTAATTTTAACTGAAGTTATAATGATCTCAGCAGGGCCCATTTAGGTATGGAATTCTGTTGAGTTTGGCCTCATGGATATATATAAGAGATTGGTTTTGTCTAAAGGTTGAGTATTTAAACAAAGGAATATAATGCACAAATTGAATTCTGGGAGAGACATTAGTCATTCAGGTATATTTTTCCATAACATGCTTGGGTGTGCTACTTGGAAGTACAAAGGTGCTATTTTATTTCTTAAAGGAATTATGCATTGAGATGCATCTGTGTAATTTTTAAACATATGTAAGCTCCTGCTGCCCAAGCTTGAAGAAACTGAGAAGATATCTGCTTATGTTTGGTGTAATATAAAGACAGAGTGTATTAGCTGTGGCTCAGTGCCATGGTAACACCATTAGGTTTTACCCTGAGCAGAACCTGACTAGAATATGGTTTCTAGTCTGCTTCCAACACAGACGTATCTTGCTGCTAGTAGAACCATCTTGCAACTTCTCTTGTCTTTAAAACAAACAAGATTCATCAAAGATACTTCATTAAAGAAAGTGGTTTTTAGGAAGCTATGGTAGTGATCCTGTGAATGAGTTCTGAATGGAATTTGCATGAAGAAAGGCAGAGTTTAGGGAAGAAGTAGTGTAAGTTTAGGACAATAGAAAGAAGCCCACAATACTTGAACCTGGACAATGCAGAGCCTTCTCTTATGCATCACTGGATGTGATGTTATTGATTGAGCTTATTGGAGTAGGTGAAATTTATATTGTTCACAGCAATAAACCCTCACATTCCTTGAAAGTTGCAACTGACACTTAAGTACTGGTAAGGAAAGTGTACTTTCCTACCAGTAAGAAAAGCATAAACATTGCTGAGCAGCCTGTATTGAGTGGAAGCCTCAGAAGTTTGTTTTGCAGGAACTCCTTGTAGGTTAGAGTAGATCTGACAGCTCAGTGTGGTGTTGCTGTAAGTGTGGTAGAACATTGAATGATCACAATCTGAATGGCATTAATGATACTGGACAGTGGTGGTGCATAAAGTGTTACTTTGCATCTCACAAGATAATTGAACTGCTAAACTATAATCACTTCTTTCTGACCACCTTTTTTTCTAAGTATTTTGTGGGCTGAACAGGTTTTAAATAGTGACTAGAAAAACTGATGTTCCATTGTTGTTCATTTTATCATGGTACCGTGAGCAACGTTCCCTTGGAAGTCACCAGCTCTGCAGGCCTCAGTCTCTGGACCTACACCAAATACAAGGAAAGCAGTGATTCCATTTAAGTTAAACAGGGCATGGAAATCCAACTGCTGACTGTGCAGTTGCTGCTCTTGTCCTATGTACCAAAATTAATCAGTGTAACATGACCAGGAACTCCAGAACTTTTTTGAGTGATACTAACACAGGAAAAAACCTTTTAAAAGAATCTCTTTTACAACTTGTGCTTTTATTTGCTCAGAACATGCATAGGTGCAGGAGGAGATGTTTAGGCTGTATTCCTTCTCTAGAGGAAAGGCAGTAGATCAGATCTTTGCAGTACCTTCATAGTTAGGATGTCCCTGCAGGAGTGGGCTGCATTGCAATTACCTGCACCAGACATTACTCGGCTTATTAAGAGTCTTCTTCAGAGTTGTATTCCTGTAAGCAAATAGGTGCTAAACACTTTCATTTGAGGGGGGGAAAGGGGGAGTGAGGGCTGGAGTTGCTGTCTATGTAAGCATATGCTTGCATCATTTGTTTTTTGGGTCTCGTGCCTGTGCTTTTCTCTGCAACACTTCTGAGTTAGCAAGGCTTCCTGTCCAGAGGTGTGTTTTTTCATTGTCTTTTTTTCTTTTCTTTGCATGTTCCTTCTTGTTTCACAAACACAAGGAAGAAATAGAAGATACATTTTGGAATAAGAAGAAACCAGTATATGCTGAAAAGAAATCACAGAAGGATTGTTGAGAAGAATCTAGAGTTCAAGTTCTGGTATGAAATTCTAAATATTTTCCTTGGAATTCAGGTCACTGTCTGCTCTGCAAGACAAACCTAGCTTAGCATAGATTATAGCATGTAAAATAGTTCATTGAGCTAGCAAAGATTACTTTTTACTAGAAAAACTATGTATAAATGTGTTCTGACTAGCATAGCTCCTACTCTGTTGTACATGGTATCTACTAAGATATGTTTCATCCTTTAACCAAATGAAGTATCTTATATGTAAGAAAAGTTTTTTTATATGGAAACTAGCCAAAAAGTCAGGTCAACTTCCTAGTGCTAGATTTTTTGCCACTATTGAAAATGTTTTGAGTATGATTTTTTTCTTCCTTAAGATGTAGAAATGAAAACCATTTTTAAATACTACTTGAGATGCATTCTTCGGTCTCCACAATATAAAACAAAAGACAATTCATTTTTTAACACTGAAAATGTTGAAATATTGCACACATTTAAAGAAAGCTGTATCATTATTCACCTAGAAAATACCTTGGTCTATTTCTGCCTCTGTTTTCACTGAAGGGACTAGCAAGCATTCCTGCTAATTTAAGGGCCCACAATTTTAATCTGTTATACTTATTGCAGAAGTGCTAAATTTTAATCTGTGAATTTGCACAAAGCAAGAAAAAGGGTCTTTCATTTAAAATCAGATGGTTAAAACACAATACATTTTATTTAAATTTAGAAAACCTTAATTGCTCTTTTTTTCACCTTCACTAAAATGACATAATTTTTTTACTTTTAATTACTTCCAGAATTGTGCTGTGTAAAGACTCATTAGACTAAAAGTTTACTGAGTGCAATCAGTCACCTAATCCCAGAGAAATGGCTTAATTATTTTTAATCTTATGTAGATGAACTTTCTGGTACAATTTCAAAATCTTTGAAATTGCAAGACAGAAGACTGGAAGGTGTCTGTGTATGTTTTCCAGGCCTATGTCCTAGGTGTACTTTCATAAAAACACCTGTTCGGTGTCCACTGCACTGCAATTCAAGCCATGATCTCACTGTTTGTAAGTGAGTTTCTAAGTGAGTTTCAACTTCAGCTGGTGTAAAGGTGCTACTACCAGAAGTTTGTTAGTTCGGTGTTCAGTGCAGCCAGAAAAAAGAACAGGGAGCAGGGAGAGGAGAAACTCATGAAAAAATTAGTTTAAGAAGATGACACAGACCCTTGAGTAATGAGCAGTGCTTCGGTAAAAATGAAATGAAAACATAATGTGACACTTTTCTTACAATAATATAATAATGATTTCTCTACAACAGACATTTCATTCAAATGTTAGAGTCAGCTTAATTATGAATCAAAAAAGCATCATAAAGGAGGTGGAAGCAAAACAATGAAAATGGGGAAGGCTAAGCTTTCATATCCTTCCACACTTAAAACTGCAGAAATAAGTCTGCAGTGTTCAATTGTTCATGAGGGAAACAGCAGAAAATATCACAAGGGAGTAATTCTAAAATTGATATATTCCATATAAATGTAATTAAGCTCCCTGACATCAGATGAGTTCAATTAGAAGTCTGATACACTTCCATGTGCATATTCCAGAGCTAAGATTTAAGATAATAAAATAGAAGAATAGAAAGATAGCAAAAGAGAAATCACTATGTAGAAACTATTTGTAGGTTCTGTTTACAGAGTGCCTTATTCTTCCCTCACAAAGCACAGACTTCTTAAGGAGTTTTGAAGGGTCATGGTATAATCAGCTGCCTGTGTCAAGGGGACACAAAAGAATGAAGGTAGTCTTAGATGAATGGGTAAGGGGAATATCAAACAGTTGTTGAATTAAATTGATTCAGTGGTTTTTAATGCTGTGATCATCACTCATTCTGAACTTGATTCTGGCAATTGTACATCAAGAAGAATGCAGAAATCTTGGAAGTTCTATAGAGAAAACCTAAAAGAAAGATAGAGTTCTTGGCACACATGCTTTATCATGGATGACTGGGGGCACAGCTTAGTGAAAGTAAAGCTAAGGTGGCACTTGCAGACAGTAATCAAGCCATCTCTTGATATTATCTTTCATGAACTAAATGGAAACATTTGAGATAAAGTAAGTAGTATTCAAAACCAGATTATTCAGTCTAGCGGATTAAAAGAAATTACTGTATATTAGCAAATGAGGTAATAAAAACTACTATATAAATAAATACTAAATAAAATACTATCGAGTATTTTAAATTTTTTTTAACATTTGAAACTAGACATGATTTTTGTAGATCACTCTTTACAATAGGAAATTATGAAGCATGCTTTAATCAAAATAATCTGTTGAACATCAGGAGAAAATATTTTTAGTGCAACTCAGATTAGATGATTGGCCTTTTTTACTTGATACATATTACAGTAAAGGTTCTGCAGTCTTTGCTGTAACTTTTGGAAGTTTAATTGCACACAATACTGGCAGAGAGTTCTTTGCACAATTACCTGAAATTCTCCAGAATTCAGATTGCTATTTCAGAAAAAGCAGAACAGAGACACCTGTAACAAAAAGACAGCAGGGTGACATTAATCAGGTGAGACATTTTCAAAGCACAACACATCTAGTGTGGTTTGTCAGCACTTTATAGAGGCATGATAGGGTCCCTTGTAAAATGCCTGACTACTTAAGTTTTAAATGGTCTTTTATGTTCTTTTTTGATGAGTAGTATTCAAAAAGTATGTGGAAAGTAAACCAACAGCTGCTCTGCAAAACATAGCCCTGGGATACAAGGGAGAGCTGTGTACTGTATTTGCATAACATGTTGGTCTCAAGGTAGGTTAGACATCTGCTTAGCCATGAAGTTTTCTGTAAAATACTGTTCCTTGTTTGTTCTGTATTAAACCCTTCTCCATTTATATTTTTATGTTATTTAAAAATAAACCTAGAAAAGATGTGTTGTTTTAACCATTAATAAAAACAAACCAGCTAAGGTGCAGAATGGTCCAAGATCAGCATTCCAGAATCCTTTCAGAAAGAAGAAAATCAGACTCGATTGAATGGCTCATATTTATTTTTAAAATAAGGTTAGAGGAAATAAATATTGTGTGGAATTGTATGCCCAGCTTCCCTAAAGTAGCACAGGGGTGTATATTGTGTAAATAAAACTAGCACATGCTTAGGAGCCATAAGAAGTCAGGATTCCTATCTTTAAGGCTCCTGCTCTTCATTGTGGCAATTTTTTTCAGACCACTGACACAAAATAAATATTTTGTTATGATCAATAAATATCCCTATTACTAATCACATTCTTTAAGCCATCTTTTTACAATATTTCAGTGGTATGCAAGACAGAGCTTTACTTCAGATGTGCGGTGATCTTTAAGCCCCTTTAGGAGATTCTCTGTGTGCTCCAAGAAGTAGATTAAACTAGTTCTTCACTATTCACAATATTTTTCATACGTGACAGTAAGGCAGTGTTTATTTTAAGAGTCAAAAGCCACAGGTTCAAATCCCCTTAAAGTCAGTAGGGAAAATTGCTTGCAATGACTTCTAACTTAGACTCTACATTGGATTTCTATTTTACCCATAAAATTTTTGTATGAAAATTTAATGCAAAGTGGTTTTTATTTTTGATGTATTACAGCATTTTAGCGCTCAGTGAGAGGACATTAAGAATATTCGGTAATACAAATGGTACCTTTCTATGAATTGCAGTAAAAGCAACAAGTATTTAGTGGGATGACACCCAAAAATACTATCATTTGTATCTAGTATATTCTCAGTCTTAAAAATATTTAATAACTTGATATCAATATCTGTCTGAGATTATGCCATAAATCTCTATGGCTTCTTGTAAAGCATTTATTACCATAGACATGAAACATCTTCCTGCAATGTAAAGAATGTCCCTAACATCTGTCACAATCTTTTCACACATCCTCTTCCCTGGGTGAGAAACATGTGCAGTTCATGGTATGTTTTGGTAGAATTTTTGTGTTTAGTTTGGGGCAAGTCTGTTGACAGCATTTATGTTGATAACTCATAATTAGTGTATAGCGTTACACAAAATTATTCTCATTATGCTAATTGACCTATAGGCAAACTAGAAACCAAGCTGGATGCTGCCTAGGTAAGGACTTCATCTGGCACCCAGCCCACTCCTGCATTCTTTGCATCCCTCAGAGATGTTGGTCATGTCATACCATGCCCATCTGCATCTGGCCGTGGAGAAATGGGACAGCCCATATCTGCTTGTAAGACAAATACAGGCTTAGTCACAAGTGTGCATAAACACCCAGTTCCTACTCATACATCACTGGGCAGCACAACAGAAAGGTGGGAAATCATTCCTTTTGTTTATTATGTTGTTTTTGTGGATTAAGCTCAGTGGGCAGCTAAGCACCACAAATTGCTCACTCACTCACCCCAAGCCCCTGTGAGATGAGGGAAGAGAAAAACTAATAAAATTTGGGGGTTGAGGTAAAAAAAAAGTTTTAAAGTTTATGAAGTGAAGGATAGATGAGAGATGAGAGGAAGGAAAGGAAGCAAGTGGGGCAAAAAGTTACTGTCCACATTCTGCAAGAGGACTGATGAACATTCAGTTCCAAGGAAACGACAGCTAACCTAAGGCCCCTGTTATTCCTTGTCATGACTGAATGTGGTGTTACATGGCATGAAATATCTCCTTGCTCAGTTCAGATCATCTGGTTGTATCCTCTACCAATGTATTGCACCTTCACTGTGGCAGGAGTGAGGAAGAGAGAAGGCCTGAGTGTTGGCCAAGCACTGCTCAGGAATAGGCAGAACCTTGGTGTGCTGTCAGCTCTGTTTTGGGCAGGTAACTAAAAGACCATAGGAGCTGCTGGAAAGAAAGTTAATTCTGTCCTAGCCAGGCCCAGTACAGTTATTTAGCAGGAGGACTTAGGATGCATTTGAGACTTAAGCTATAAAAAGCCATAGAGAACGTCTGAATAACAAAACATTTTTGAGGAAGGAGAAACACAGTATTTTATAGATAACCTTAGTGCTTTTGAACACATTTCATAGGTCATATGGTGCAGGAGATGAATATTTCTAACTCAGACTGAGAAGAAAATCTGCACATAAAAGATATTCAAGGTACGTATTTGTGTGTCCCATTGAAGTTGCTCGAGAGTTGAAAAATAAGAGTTTATGTTTGTCTTGGACAAAAATTTGTATTTAGGTCAGTAGGTACTCTGTTCCATTCCTCTCACTGCAGAAAACAGACTACTTATACAGTTGTGTGCATTAAATAATCCTCAACTTTCTCTACTAGAGTATCAATTTTCTCATGCAGGAGCCTTTTGGATGTTTTGACTAAATATCTTATGTTTGTGCCAACTCCTGTCTAACACAATGCATTCCCTTTTTAGAGAAATGAGATATGAAAGATCATATTTGGCATTAGTCTGGTGGAACTGAATTTTTTTTGCTGGAATCTACCGAGTTTTGCAGGTTTACTCTGAGTGCTGTTTTGGGAATAGAGAGAAAAAAAGGTACTGTTATTTTTGTTGACACAGAGTCCATAGGGATGTAAGCAGCCTAGTGTTCCTCATGTGAGTAGTTTTCTTTACATAATAATGTTTGAATATTGTGTGAAAACTTTATTCTTTCTTGACTTCTGCTCACTTGCTAGTGAAGTGAGTCCCTGACTCCATTGTGAAGTAGAGAGTTTGCTTGAGAGCTTATGAAGTATTGGAAGTACTTTAGACAGAATGGAAGATACTTAGTGTCTAACCATCGGGGTTTGGGAGGTCTGAGGAAGGGACTAGAAAAAGAACACAAATTTGGCAGTCTCAAATGAGCAATTCCTGCTTGTGCAGTGATCACAACCTAAGCAAACATAACTAAACACCCTTGGGACTATAATGGCATCACTTTGGTTTTAGGACCGAGAAGGGCAGCAGAGCAGTGGACCAGAGGACCACTTTGATTCTGAATAGTCCACGGGCTTCCAGCACACTTGTGTTAGATAATGCACTGGAATTTTCTCACATAAGAATGGCAGCTTCAGCCCTGGTTATTGGGAGACTGTGGTATTTGTGTGCTTGTGGAATGTGAATAGTTTACAAGCAGATTTCTAACCACACTGTAAACAGTGCAATGATGGACATATTATATTTAAACCTCACTGTAGAGTGAATCTGTAACAGTAAGGAGTCTGTAACAGTGAATCTGTAAAAGTAACAGAAATTCTTCTATTTCCAACCAAAAATACTTTCAGTTAATTACAAACATAAAACAGTATTTCTCTTTCAGTGATTATTAATATTAACTGCTGCTTTGTAAATGAGCATAACTGTGCATATTTATTTCCTTTTTAGTAAGTCATGTATAGCTGTAAAACACTATATCAGCTCTAGATGTGTATTAACAATCAATCTCTTCATCACAGCAGAGGTAAAAGTACATTTAAATAAATCATAGAGACATAAAAATAACTTGTTTCAGGAAGTCATGATGATATTGTGTGGGATTAGGCTGTGTAAACAGCAATATTCATGTTCATGAGATGTTTCTTAATATGAAAAAGATGAGTTGATGGGTCTGAATCTTAACCATCTTAAGTAATCATTTGCTCTTGCTTAAAACCAAATTCAAAAATGCAATTAAAACAAAAAGTTCTGTTTCAGTTGCAAGCATTTAAAATTTTGTATCTATAAATACACAGACACACACTATATAAAGGCATGAAGTTCTGAAGAATCCAACTTTTTATCTTCAAATATTGCATCTTGCAAAATGTTTTACTTGCCTCCATATGCTGAAAATTTGAGACTTAATTTTTTACCAATCCTGTTCTAAAACTATCAGCCAATATCTTGACTATTTTCAGGAGCTGGTATCAAGAGCAGTATGAGCCAAAATGTAGGCTATATGTTCAGTATGGTTATTTTTTTAAAATAAAATATCTCACCTCAGAGATTAGCTGTCTGGTTTAAATGCATGTCAAATTAACATTCAGATGAAGACTAATGTTGTGATTAACACATTGTATTGGAATTTGAGAGTTGGAGGTTTAATTCCTAGGCAGTCATGTCTTCCTGTGTTGCTGACATCAAAAATTATTAGGAAACAGCTAGAAATATTTTAGTCTTTATGTAAAACAGGCTCAGTAATGCATCCTTTTCTTAACACAGTTTATATTGTAGACTTTTTAGAGCAGATGGACTCTCAAAAGGGTATATTTCCACTGCAGCTGAAGGTATTAGCTAAATGGATATATTTGGATATATTTGCCCTAAATGTAATCTAACCAGTTTTGTTAAATACCAATAAAATACTGTCAGGTGTTTCAGTAAATGGGACCCAGCTTGCCCTGGAGCTTGTGTGACTAGATTATGCTGATATATCTGCTCACTTCTGTTATTAATGGGGTTAGCTAGTTCAAAGAGTGGATCTGCTTTTCCCTTTCAAAAAACAAATTATTTTCTTTTTAACAGCTTTTGTTTTACTCCTTTACTAAATACTGCAGTCAACCTTTAGATTTTCTTCTGATTTATTTTCTTGTAGAGGCAGCAATTTTCCCTCCTCTGTCTTCCCTTGGCCCTCTCTGCCCCAAAGTACACAGGCTGTTCCTTTGTGCACAGAAGACCAAAAGGCACACACACCTCTGTGGCTGTTTTGCTCAACAGAGCTCTTTTACTGGGCAGTGCTAGTTGCCCCAGAATTCCCAAGGTGTATGATTTCCTTGGTGCTTTCAGAAAAGCAGAAAACAGACCTAATTAAAGCTTGAGTCCATGGAGTTGTGCCCACATTTCCCTAGAGCTGGATTGTGATAATACATAGCCTGGACCCTAAATTTGGCTACCCTCATTCTCATCCTGAACCATGCCCAACAGAGAGCCCATTTCCAGCCTGAATTATCCACTTCTGGAATGGCAATCTCCTCTAGGACAGTTGGGTTGTAGGTGTTCTAAAGTCAGGTAGTGACCTGAATATAAAACTTAGTTGATTGAGTAGAATTCTGTACTGTGAAAGGACATCTTCTGGAATTTGAGATTATTGAGTTTTCCTCTTTGAGAAGAATTCAGACTCCTGTTGCATAAATAATATGGAATAACATGTCTACCCCAAAGCTATACTATTTTGAAAACACAATTATTTCTCGGGAAGCTACATTTGTTCATCAGATTTTGAGTTAAAATTTAGTGCCTCTAAGAAATGGAGCAACCCACAGAAGCAGGGGGGTGCAGAAGGGACATGAGAAATAGAAAAAACTTGAATGAAGGGAAAAAAGGGGGAAATTGGGTCAGGCAGAGCAGCCATTAACCCAGTTTAACAGGACTGTGTATTTTGCTGTTATGCACTATTCCAGGAAGCTTACTATAATGGTAGTTTTGTCCTTAAATTAGTAACTTTTCCATAATTGAATTTTTTAGACATGTCATGGAGCAAATGGGAATGGACACAAAGCTGCAGTGCAATCTGATACCAATCTGTACTGATCTTTAGGAGAACCCAGTGGGTTTGTTTAGCTGACATTATGGTGCTCAGCACAGTGGATGCCAATGGGTAATGCAGACAAGGAGGTGGCAGAGGCAGTGCAGGCTTGGGTGTGTCCCAGGTAGCCACTGGTCTCAGGAGAGACCAAAGTCGTGGTGTGAGAGCAGAGCCCAGCACTCACCATGGCATTCACCTCTGATTCTGCTCAGACCCAGCTGGGGTGACCAGCACCTTATACACTTGCTGTTTGCAGGTAGCCTAAAACTGCATGAAGTGAAATATTCCTGACCTGTTGAGTAATTCTGGTTGGTATCTCACAGCATCCCTGGATCACTGAGGTTGGAATCTATTCCATATCCCCTACTGCAAGTGGGATCAACAGATGAGATTGCTCATGACCTTATCCAGTTTGGTTTTGAAAGTTTTCAGTGATGGAGGCTCCACTTACTTTTACTATTTCCCACAGTAACCATTTTATTGTTCTTTGGCCACAAAGTGCCTTTTAAATTGGCTCCTGTGTACATCAGTGACAGTGATTTGGAAAATAAAACTATTGAGAGGTCATGTTCATAGCAAGGATGTTTGCTCTAACAAACATAGTAAAATTGTCTTTTTTATTGAGTAAAAATTGTATGTAAAGATTTGGCCAGGTGTTCCTAAAATCCAGACAAACTATGGAGTTACTTTTTCCTTCTTTATAAAAGTGACTGGATGCAATATATCTTTAACAAACCAGTACACTTTCCATTTCTCTTTGTTATGGCTATCTTTGTTAGGTGGTTTTGTTAACACCACATTAATTGCACTAAAAGCATTACTTTTCAGGAGTATTTTTGAGTCTCTACTGAAATTAATTTGCATTTCCTTATTGACTGAGGGACATTAACATAAAATAGGATTATAAGAAACCAGTTTCAGTACCTCATCTTAAGTTTTCAACTGTTCTTGAGTTTTTTGTACTATTAACTGACATATAAAGAAAAAGGAGGGGTAAAGGTATTGCTTCACTGGAACACATTGCATCTGTTTTTAAGAAAAACAGATGCAATGAAGAAAATTGTACAATAGATTTTAAATATATCAGGTAAAACTGTGAATTGCTATTTTATTATTGGAATTATCTGTTTTAGACATATTTTGTAACTGGTTTCTGTCAGGAATTGGGTAAGTTGATGCATAATGGAAGACACAGCCCCCAAATACATATTTTAGTTCCTGACTGATAGAGTGTTATGTTGGCACCAGTGTTTCTGACAAGTTTAAAAGACACAGGATAAAACATTAGACAGAATTCCATATTTCTCAGCAGGAAAAATGTAAATCTCCTTAATTTTATTCCTACTGAGCTGAGGCAACTGAGGTCTTGTATTTAACTGTGAATTATTAAATAGACAGCATGATGATGATAGGAGCAGACTGTGTGTTACATGTATCAACAAGTTCGCATAAGCCAAATTCCTTGTCAAAATTTCATATTCCCATCTATGCATTTGTGATAAAGGGAAATAATTTTAAGAGTATTATGCCTTTTACTCTTAAAAGCTTCCCAAGGATATTAGATTATGGAATGGAGTGAGATTTGCCATATAAATTGATAGGTAAAACCTTCTAGCTTCATGCCTCTAGAACCTAAAGTTATTACAACACTGAAGAAAATAGTCACATCTAAAAAAACTCAGTAAAATGCACACAGATTGTAGTAATGTAGAAAGGTCAGAAATTGGATATCTTTAGCATAGTTTGTCATTTGCTTTGGAAAGCCATTCTTGAAATGTATTTAACATTTATGGGAGCTCAGTTCATTACAAAATGTGAAAAATTTTGCAAGTAAAAATGTTTGGGGTATGTTTGTGCTTTTTCAAGTGTGTTGATACAGTGAAAAGTCAGCTGGAAATCTGAAGATGAGCTGTTATATCTGTGATAAATCTCATCTCATAGAATCTCTTAGTGTTTGACTGTCACTATAGAATTTGGAACTCTTGCAACACAGCTTAGAAATAGCAGTGAGGTATGAAACAAAAGTAAAGAATGATGCATTCTCTCTACTGACTTACACACCTTTTAACTATATAAGGAGGTGACTGTTACATATATCTGTACATTCCTGCATGAATTTCCAGATTAAAGCTTGATGAAAACTGATAGTAACAATTTTAATAAGCACTGTAGGCTTGCATGGACTCTGGGCATGCGTAGTGAAGCAAGATAGTAATGTTTATACAATCCAGGCCCAAAGATGTAACATAAATATAGTTAACCTGCCATGTAAGTATAGATATCCCTGCAGGGCAATTTAGTGATTTTAGTAAGACTGTGATTCTTTGTGAGGAGGAAATTAAGATCTGTTTCTCTGTATACAGAACAGGATTCTTAATACAATGATCCAATTTGTACATTTGTCAGATGTTTTCATTAAGTGCTATTATATATTTAAGGGCCAAACCAGGTATTATTTTGTTGTATTCAAGCATCTTGATTTCTAGAAGGGCTTTGCCTGTGCTGGTATGCATTTTAGACTCAAAAGCATGTAATTTCCTGAAGTACTAGCTACATTTCTCACCAATGTTTTTTTCCTTCAGAATTTTGTAGCCAAGTAGTCCACAATCATGTCTAGTTGATGAGACTGGACAAGTTAAAAATGTGAGAATGAGCTTCAGCAGGCAGTACAATTTTGTAAAAGTAGGATCATATATATTCATTGTATTCCGAGAAAGGCTCAGCCCTGCTCTGTCGAGAACCCTAAAAACAGGGAGTCCAAACTGCCACAGCCTAGTCAGCTAAAGGCCACATGATCTCATTAGCACTGCACTAAATCCACACTTCCAAGTACTACAAGAGGAAGTTCAAGATGCAGGGATGGTAAACGTGGTCTCTCAGTTTCTCGTTGATTTTTTTTCATTCAGTTAAATGCACATAAACCAAGAATATGCTGCTTACATGCAGGCAGAGTCTGAAGGCCAGGATTCTATAATTACAAAAACAATATCAAGCTTATTTTGCATACTCGAGAATTGTTTTATACATCTTTTCTTTAGAAAACTCCATTATGATAATGTCATATGCTGACACCATTTATACAAACTTCTTTGGTTGCATGCAGTCATGGAACTAAGGCTGGGCAAACCAGCAGTCAACTTCCTAAGCTAATGTCACCGCAGAACTGGCAGATGATGCCAAGTTATGGGTTGATTGCTCACTTGAGAACAGGTTCTGGCTAGAATCCTGAATTTGTCTCTCCTCAAAACTAGCACATTATTCACATGAAGAATCAACTAAATGTATCAGTTTTGCTTAATTGTTACCATTAGTATAGTGGATAAAAATCATTAGAATTTCAAGATGATGCTTTCTGTGAAATATTACATGCAGTGATTTTCATTTGTTAATGTGAACTGTTAAAAACATCTAAAATACCTAAAGAGCTTTTATTTTTGCTTTTACTTATGGAAGGTTTTTTATCTAACTTAGTAGGCCAAATTCCACAGTGACTTTAGTCATATGATTAGATGGACAGGAGCACATGTTGCTGCACAGATCTTGACTCTCTATATACATATATATGTTAAATTGATGTCAAAAAAGATCATAGGGGGATGTGAGGCTTGGTATCTTGGTCTGCCCCCTATTTTCTCTTAGTTTATCCAGAAGAAGTATTCTCTGTTTTACAATTTGAATGCACAGGTGTCTGTGTTAAGTTTTCTCAGGCAAAGCTGACTGTTTCAATGGGCTGACAAAGTGGCAGTTCCCATGAATGAGTCCCATGCAGTTCAAATGAAATGGAGTCCACCAAACATTGTGTTACTAATTTAAAGGTTTTATTCTTGAGAGAGCTGCAAAGAGAACTCCTGTTGAAAATTGATTGAAATAGAGTAGTTAGCTCCCTAAGACACTGTGAATATCCTTAATTTGTCTTGTAAAAGATGAGGCAATTTGGTTGCTACTTTTCTATCTTCCTTCAAGCCTGTTTGTTTTCTGGTTCTGCCATCATAACAGTCATGAGTAGATTTTGTTGAGGATTGCTTTTGCTGAGCTTATTGACGTTTTAAATTTGTTTTGACTTAAGAGCTAGTAGCAAGTCTTGTTTTTAATTTGCAGTGCAAGTTGATTGCATAATTATGAAGCTGTTTGACATGTGTGATACAATTTGGTTTGCATTCCTGCCAGTTTTCAACTGTAAGAAACAAAATCTGTTGGTAACAGTTTTAGTAGGAGTCACTGGAGGCTTCTTACAGTTTGTTTTCATTGTTTTCATTTGTCTTTTAATTTCATGGAAATTGAGAGATGAAACTCTATAAAACTATTTGAAGACTTGAGGTTATTGTTTAGCTGAGCTGTATATGTTGATGTAAGTGGCTTTGATAATTTGGGGGGAAAAATATTATCTGTAATTGGTATTTTTATATAATATATGTGTACAATGCAGTATAGAATGGAAGAAAATATATATTATTTACAGAAACAAGGATTTTTTAAAAAGTAATACAATTATAGCAAGTGTCCATTAGGATGTCTTGTGAAAAAGCATAGACTATGTTGTGACTTCATTAGCAAACTTGAAACCTATGTTCCTACTGTTATAGAAATACATTTCCCCTGGAAGGAGGCATACATCAAATTGGCAAAGTGTTTGCTCTGTGACCTACAGATCCTGGAAGTCTGTGGAGCAGACATAGTCTTGCCCATGCAGACAACAGCTGTATCAGGCTGCTCTGTGCATGAGTACACCACTGGAATTTTTCTGATAATGTAGCTCTGAGTATCACTGATTGGTTTATTTTTTTCCATTGTGGAGTAGCAGGGAGACTTGAAGTAGCATTAATTGCAGAGCAGATTTTCTCTGGAGAAGCCTCAGAATAAGCAGGTGATACTATTGTAGAGAGCAGTGTAAAAGGAAACTGAACTGGCAGAAGCATATAATCAGATAGCAACAGGTAAAGTAGTTAAGAAGTATTGGAGATTATATAATAACAGAAATGGCAGCACAAGTGGGATTTCCATTAATTCAGAGACACTCTAATAAACTCTTCAGTAGAGTGAAGTAAATGACTGGAGACCAAAAATGTAATTCTGATGATACAAGATGTTCGTGGTGCAAGGAGAACGCCTGATTAAGAACCAAGGTAATTGTTTCAAATTATGTATCTTCTTTAAGATGTTACCAGAGCACACCACCATTACTTGCTCCAATTACACAGACCTGCTAGATTCCGTGCTTATACCAAACTCCTAGAAATTTATATAAAGCACAGGACTGTAAAAGACTTCTTTGGTCATGCCCTGTGGGTCTCCACAATTAGGCAACTCTGAAATAATGCCTGCTCCCTTGCAGCCTACAGAACATGCTAAGAACCACAAAATATTTGTTTCCAATACCCTGTGAAGGAGATGTAGCACAGCGGAGTGAAGTGCTTGGAAGTCAGCATGCCATGAGATAAATCCAGGAGAGGTTGAGGATACCACCAGTATTTTAGTTGCCCAGAGATCCTAACTCCACCACAGATCACTGGTTTCTAACCAAGCACACAGAAAAATGGAGGCACAGAAGCATCTTGGTTTTTTATGTTGTAAACCACCTAAACTGTATCACCCCCTGTGAGCAGTTTCTGATGCTTCAAAGGCTAACCCCACTTCACCAAAAATCAATTACCTATGGGGAAAAAAATCAAACCAATGTACCACTTGTGTTGTGGCACAATACAAAGTTTATACTATAACAAAGAGTTTTTGCCTTTAAAGCCAAAATAATGTCTATTAGGTTATTTGCACATGAAGAATCAGCTTGGCTACATGGCCATCTATACCTGCACTGTGCTTTAAAAAACTCAAACAAACCAGAAACCAACAGTTGATCACAGTTCACACATTGGACATTGGGGTAACTGAGCAGACCATTTGGTCTGTAAAATTTTCTAAGTTTGTCTCACTCCCTCTGGGAAGCTTCTGAATATGTTTGTGTCTGAGATATGTAATTATGCCTATTCAAAATATTCTTCAAAATAAAAATCCAGAATAGTGACAAAATAATCAAGGAAACAGAAGGAAAATAAATACCTTTTTTAAATATGCCCATCACACTTAAATCTACAGCTGCTTTTAGCTGAAAAGTTTGGATTCTGCTGAGATAGATTGTTGTTTTTATACTTGCAATACTTCTGAAGCCTATAATCACAGTTCTTGAATTTGCTGTTTCCAGGGAGGTATGTCAAACTGGTCACAAGATCTTCCCTCAATATGTTTAATGGTTAGCTAATAATATGTTCTAAACCAGATATTTTTTCCCTTCAACCTCTGCATATAAGTGACTGAAGTTAAATTGTCTTCTTCATGCTTGTGACAATTTCTAGTCAATTTTTGTTTCAGAGGTTTTTTTTCCGTTGCGCTGACAATCTCCCTCTCCCACTGCTATGACCTTGTTTCTTGTTTTCTGGTTCCCTAGCTGGCAAGAGACAGTGTGTGCTATGGCTGACCAGTGTTTCAGGGTGCTAAGGAAATGTTTAACAATACAGATCTGCTCATCTTTCCTGTGCTGGAGTCACTTGTTTGATTCTCTCTTCTTTACTAGCAGCCAATTATTATAAAGTCTGTAGGAACTTACTTTATGATTTCTCTTACTTTTAAAAAGTTCCTGGAATTTAGTTCAACACAGTTGGAACACTGTGTGACACAATTTTACCTTTCACTTGAAGTACTTCTTGAATACATTTTTCTTGTTTATGTATTTGTCAATGGCCTAATAATACAGATGTTGGCATTTTGCAACCTGCTTTGCTACTTTACTTTAGGCTATAAAAGAAGAGTAAGCATTAAGAAATGCTATATATGTCCCAGAAGTGCTATTATGTGCTAATATATGGCTTCTTATAGAGAGCTTAGTGAGGAGGAAGAAAAACCCTATTGGTAGAAATGCAAAACCTCATTGCTGATCATTTTCATGAGTAACTGATGGGGATAAGAGTAGCCTGATTCCTATTGTTTCCTATCAAATCAAAGGCAGTTTTCACTCTGAGCATACTACTGTTTTTATATGATAAACAATGTTAGTACTCTTTGCCTAAAAAGCAAAGAAATATGTCACATCATCCCAAGATTATGGCAAAGACTTGGATAACAGCAGTAAGAGTTAAGTTTACTTGCTGCTAGTAAATTACTCATATATATGAGAAAGTATACAAGGTGGAGCAAGGAAAATTCCAACTGGACCCAAATAAATTAGTTCACACTGATGATAGTCAGGGGTTGAGACAAATTGCCTAGAGAGTTTGTATAATTGCCATCCTTACATCTACTCAGACTTTCTTTGGATGAAGCTGTGAGCAGTCTGAATTAACTTTAACATTAGACCTGCTTTGAGCAAAGGCATTAGGCCAGGTGGTGTCCAAAGGTCCTGCCAATCCAGTTAGTGTTCTATTCTAGATAATGTTCTGCTTGATTGGGAATTCAACGCTGGAAATAAGAGATCCCAGGTGGTTATATGTGAACTCTTCTTCCTACCTGAGTAAGTATGCAGTAATTTTAACTAGGTTGCCTGGAGTTTGAGGGAGGTTGATTTTCCTCTCTGTGGTGCAGCACTGATGAAGTGACATGTGGATTGCTGTGTCCAGTTCTTAGAACAAGAAGGACATGAAGCAAGTCTCAGAGCCCCACAGGGCCCCAAAGGTCTTTAAGGTATTGGACCACTGTTCATATAAGGAGAGGTGGAGACTTTGGGGACTGCTCAGCTGTGGGAAAAAAGTCTCAGTGGATCTTTTCAGCATATATAATTCCGTGATGAGAGGGAATAAAGGTAGAGAAATCAAACTGTTCTCAGTAGTGCCCACTGACAGGAAAAGAGGTAATAGGTACAAATTGAAACTCATCAAACTCTATCTGATAACAAGAAAACATTTTTTTTCCACTATGAAGTTGATCAAAACCGGGACAGATTGCCCAGAAAGTGTGTATAACCCCATCTATGGACATGGTCAAAACCCAGCTGGATACAGTCCTGGACAACCTGCTTTAGCTGGCCCTGCTTGAGCAGACAGATTGGATTAGATGATCTCAAGAGATGTCTTCCAACCTAAGGAATTCCATGAACATTTCAAGTTTTTTAAAGCTGTAGAATGGCATTTCCATCAGATGTCTAGAGAATCACTGTCTAGTGAAGGTGAATGCTGTGGTTCTCTCTAAATGCCATTCAGACTGCCTCACGATTTCTATCAAGAAAACTAAGGATTTTTTGTTTTATTAGTTTCCTAGTTCAGATGGATTTCAGTAATTCTTTCATATACAAAATACAAGTAACTCTTAGGATAACTGGAGGGTAGTTGGAGACTTGCCTAGAAAGAGACTCTAGAGTAGCTTGATAAGGATGTAACATTGTACCAATGTGGATCTTCTTGCAAAGTTAGTATTATTCACTCATTTAAAATTTTGCTGAGAATTTGGCTCTATTGATCAATGTTTATTTTGTCTCTGAAATTTACTTGGGAGCTGACAATGAGCATTGGTTTATTTCAAAAAGTAGTAGAACTGCTTTAATGAAATGCTTGGAGTTCCCAAGTTATTGTGTGTCCTGGCTGTTCCTTTCAAAAGATACATTTTATTGATATTAAATGTAAGTAATTACTCTGTTTCACATCAGGATGATATAGTAGTTATTCAGGGATTTCAAGGATGGTAATGCTTAGAAAGCAGTATTTCTATGTGTTAGGAAAGTCATATATGTGAAAAAGGACTTGGCTTTTTAAAAAAAGTAAGCACTGTGTTAGAGAACACTGAGGACTTCGGAGTGAAAGTCAGTTGATGAGAGAGTCACAAGTTGAAGAAACACAGAAAAATGAGAGCAGCTGTATTTTCACCCCTCATTTGAGGGCTGTAGTCACCAGCTCTGTCATACCATGTGTCCTAGGGTGACTTTATGATACTGTATTGTATCCCCCACCATCTGCTGGTGCTGGATGTTGAGTTCTGTGCCTTAACACTAGATCCAAGAGCCAAGGGAGGGAGAAGCAGTGGTGTGCAGTTTTGTCTGCAGAAGCTTCACTTCCTCCCCAGATTCCTTTCACTTGGTGTGCTGTCTGCAGCACAGATAGAGGGAGGGAGCTTTTCTTTGCTTTTTAACCTGGTTTCTCATCTGTGACCTGAGTCAAGAAAGTTTTTCCTGGGACAGGGTCTTTTTTTTGGAACTGCTCAGCTTTTCCCTGGTCTGGAACACCAGGACAATTGCTCAGGCCCCCCCCACAAGTAGCACTGCAGCCTGGACAGGCCTGAGCCCTGGAGAGACTGAGTGAGAGCCAAGCCAAACCCACAGAGAACCCTCTGAACCACAGAAGGACTCTCTGAACTTGCCATCTCTTCAGAATAGTGAGAAGTTTTATTGTTTAATATTATCCATTTTTCCAGGCTTGTGAATACTTTGCTTGTTAAAGAAACAGCTTTTTTCCATTTTCTTCAAGGAGATTTTCTCCTGAACTGGTTGGGGGAAGGGCTGCTGGAATCTGCCTTTTCAGAGGAGACACCTTTTGGGTGTTTTCTCCCAAATTTGTCTCAAACCAGAACAAATATTTTGGTACCCAATGTGGGGCTTGAGGAAGTAGAAAAAAATTTCTAATTTTGGTTTTACTTACCCTGTATTGGGATAAAGCAGTCAGTAGCCATGCTGCCTGAATTTATAACATCTCTCTGACTTGAGGCACTGATGTCTTTCTGGTCCCTAGACTTAGGCTTGTTTTCTTACCCACAGATAGCTCCAGTACTGTCCCTAACATGTAGCTTTTACAGAAGAAGGCCACTGATTAGGATTGCTGTTTTGCTGGGTATGATGATTATGATTTATAGAGGGTTAACAAAGGTACTGGGGTTTGTTCAAAATGTGTATGGTCTGTTGTTTATTCGTCTTAGCTTCTGTAGCCTGTTTTGGGGATTTATTGGTAACTGCACCCAGTTTGTTAGAGGAGGAGTAGGAGATGGGGTTTCCCAGCCCTTCCTCTCCTTCTTCTTTAAATCTGTTATGTCACCCTTTGAGAATATTTCGTTTCCCCTGAATGTTAAAGAGACCACTTTCCTGGCATTTTATCTGGTAAGCTTCCTCTATATGGTCTGCATCTTGTCTAGAGTGAGGGCTGACATGTCCAGAGGGGTTGAGGAGGCATCTGACCCAGGCATGGAAAATCCTGAGTGCTGTGGGGAATGGGAGAAAATGGGCCAGACCCAGAAGGAATTTTCTGACCCAGTAGCCTGGGACTTCCTCTGTGAACAAATTCAGAACCCAGATGAGCTGAGGAAATATTTGCAAGAGAACCAGGACACCATGTTTCCTGTCACTAATGGCACTTATCTACTCTGATGTTCATTTCTTAATTCTCTTTCATTTCTTAATTCTGTTTCTTTCATAATATGAAATGAATGCCTTGTTTGATTCAAACACTATTCTTGTTACCTTTGAACTGCTATAAGTAGATCAAAATGCTCACATCACATATCTGGACCTGTATGTTTAAATAAACCTGTTGCATGCAGTGCTAGGAGTTAACTGTCTTTGAATTTATAATTAATTCATAGGCATTTATTAACATAATATGCTTCCTGATCATATAAAGCATAAGTACTTAAGGATCTACTTTCCTCTAATAATGAAATGAGAGCTTCTTCTGTGCTGCTTCTCATTTGCTCTTTATGTTGTGGTCTGGAAAGGTGCTAAAAGCCTCAGCTTTCATCACCTTCAGTCAGCATCACCTTGGTACCAGCAGGACTGTGTTCCTGCACTGTGGAGAGATGAGGCAAGAATTTGTCATGTATGCTATCACTTGCCTGGCATGGGACTGCTTGTCCTTAAAAGAGGGACTTCAGCCTGACTTATGGGGATCAATACCACTTGTGTAGTCTGCAAGTATCCCAACTGCTGTGTGAGCGTTACTGCATGGCCTACACAGTGTAATGAATGACATAACTGAGTTTTTAATGTGCTTGAAGAGAATACTGTGCATCCATTACCGTGTAAACATGAGTCCAGCTGAATTAATTCATTTAGAAAATTTTGGGTTCTTTATTTTCTCAAATGGGACACTTGATAAACTATGCTATGAAATCCCACTTAGAATATAATTTACTTTAAAAAAAAGTCTTATCAGATGCAGTGGTTTGGAAACAGCCAGGAGAGCATCAGCAGCTGCCTGTTTTAAATGTATGTATATAAGTTTAATAATGCTGTATCAAACTACATTTGAGCAGGGCCACTCTTATGCACATTCTGAAATACGTCAAATTCTACTAAACCAACTGAATGTGACTAATGAAAATATTCCCATGATATGTATATAGTTTTTGTTGTCTCTTTCTCTATTTAGTGTTTAGCCTGTGACTTGTCAGTGTGTGTTTTGTGGTATAAATCTGCAAATAACAGGTAACAATAGAAGGTTTAAACCATCAAAACACAACTCTGTTAAGCTATACTGAATCCTGAGGTGCATCGGGCACAGCATCCCCTGCCAGTCTGGGCAGGGGGCTGACCCCTTCTCCTCTGCTCTGGTGCAGCCTCACCCTGAGTGCTGGGGCACTTTGGGCCCCCTCAAAGTAAGAAGGATCTAAAGCTGTTAGTGAGTGCCCAAGGAGGGCTCTGAAGATGGTGGGAGGCCTAGAGGGGAAGCCTTGTGAGGAACAGGTGGCTCAAGGGGAGACTTCATAGAGTCTGCAGCTTCCTCTTGAGGGGAGCAGGGGAGCAGACACTGATCTCTTTGTGGTGGCAGTGACAGGACCCGAGGAAATGGCCTGAAGCCGAGTCAGGGGAGGTTTAGGAAAAGGTTCTTCACCCAAGAGGGTGGTTGGGCACTGCAACAGGGTCCCCAGGGAAGAGGTCACAGCACCAAGCCTGAGCTGGTTAAGCAGTTAGACAATGCTTCCTGGCACATGGTGTGACTCAGGGATGTTCCTGTGCAGGAAGGGAGCTGGACTTCAATGATCCTTGTGGATTCCTTCCCGCTCAGAATACTCTATGATTCTGTGCTGCTTCAAAAGATTTTTAGCTATATAAACTTTTGTTCATGTTGTGGAGAAATAACCTCATACAAGATGAACATTTTATCGGGAAAAATCATCCAGATTCTGTTGAATTGCTCTGTCTGGGTTATCATGCATTCATCATTGCACTGCAACTTTAATTGTAACAGTTTTTGATGCGCGTGATTCAGACTAGCCATTGACATGATGTTAATGGAGATCTATTGCCTGGTAAATATTACAGCAGTAGGACTGGATGGCAGAAACAGGCCAAAGTTATTAAAGCCTTCAGCTGTTGCAGCACTTACACAAGGATGAAAGGGAAGAGTGCACTGGGGGGCCACTGCAAAATGAGCATTTATCTCAAAATGCAGAACAGAAGAGCAAAGACCTAAAGCAGTTGCGGGTAATGTGGTGGCATTGCAGCTGATATAGGAAATGTCTCCTTATGTTTATGTCATTACTGTTAAATGCAGTATTAAAGAAATTTTCTAGAAACAGCACAATTGGAAAATTAAGGCAGCATTAGTTTTATGGGCAATTACCTGGTAATATGATGGATTTCTGTGACTAGGAAGGGCAAAAGCAGATGCACTGAACCACGGGGACAGCTTTTACTCGTGCTAAGCCGTTGGCTAGTTGGTCCCGGTTCGAGGAAAGCACACGTATTTTCACGGGATTCGGGCTAACTTAATACAGTGTTTAGTGTTTGCGTTTGCGGGCTAGAGAAATGGGTTTAACTTCCACCCTTCCACGGGCAGAAGCTGAAGTTATTTTCAAGAAACGGCGCCGGTGCCCCGGCGGGTGTGTGCCGAGCGGAGGGCGCCGCCGCCGCGCTCACCTGGGGCGGGCAGCGCCGCCCGGAGCCCCGCTGCCGTCCGGCCGCCGTGCGCGGGCAGCCCGCGCTGCTCCGGCCGCCGCCGCCCCGAGCGGCGCTGCGGGCTGTGGCGCAGCGGGCTCGGCCGGGAGCAGCGCCTGCGCGCCCGTCCCGCCCGCCCCGGGACCGGCCGCGGCAGCCCGGCGGGGAGGAGGGAGCGCTCCGAGCGGGGGAGGCGCGCGGCGTTTCCCTTTCTCTTTCGCCGGGCGCCCGCCCGAGGCCGCGGGGCTGCGCCAGGTACGGCCGGGGCCGCGGCGGGGGCGGGAGGCGCCGCAGGTGCGGGAGGGGAGGGACGGGAGTCGGGCGAGCGGGGACAGAGCCGGGCGGCCGCCGCCCTCTCCGGCCGCGGTCCCGCGGGGCCGGGGCGGCGGGGGGGCTGCTCCCCGCGGGCCCGGCGCGGCCTGCGGGCCCGGCCCGGCGGGGCGGAGCGGGGCGGGCTGTGCCGTGCCGGGCGGGCTGTGGCCGCGGCCCCTGCACCTGTCACCGCGGGCCCCGGCCCGTCCCGGCGGCGGCCGGAGCCCGGCGGGGCGGGGGCACGGCCTCGGAGCGCGGCTGCCGGCGCACGGCGGCTGCTGTTATGTAAATTACAGCCCCGAACGTTGCCAAGTTCATGGCGACGTTGGCCCTCCGGGGCATCGCCGCTGGCCGGCCAGGTTCCCAGAGCTGTCGTTTTCCACGTGTGTTACAGGTAGGAAAATGACTCGCCCGGCACAGGAGCAGGAGTTACGAGCCGTGTCTCAGTGAGACCTGCGGAATTAGGATCAAATGCCTGGAGAAGTCCAGCTGCCCAGAGCAGCGCCGCAGCTCTCGTGAACTGTGGACATCGGCGCCTCTCAGACTTGCTTCTCTGGCCCCAAGCACTCTGCCAGCGTTTCCTGCTCCACGAATGGCTACTCAGAGGAAGCACTTGGTGAAAGATTTCAATCCTCATATCACCTGCTATATCTGTAAAGGCTATCTCATCAAGCCAACTACAGTAACGGAGTGCCTCCATACTTGTAAGTAATACTTTGCAAAATAGTCCCTCCTTCATAAGTTTTTTTATTTCTTTTTTTTAAGTGTTAATGTGTTTAATATGGCCACTCTACTTGTTTTTGTTTACTGAATTTTTATATTAAATATTTTGAATTAATCCAGTCTCTTCTGAAGTTTCCTAAACACTGGTCTGCAGTCTGGATTATCTTGAACTGTGTGCAGTTCTGTGCTCCACAGTACAAGAGAGATATGGAGCTCCTGGAGCAGATCCAGCAGAGTAGTAACTTGACTTAATCAAGGATCTGGAGTACCTCTCTTCCAAGGAAAGGCTGAGGGGGCTGGGCCTGTTCAGGCTCAGGAAGAGGTGGCTGAGAGGGGACCTCGTTAAGGTGTGTTAATATCTAGTATGGATGTCAAGAGGATGGAGCCAGGCTCTGCTTATTAGTACCAACAGTAGAACAAGAGGCAATGGGCATAAAGTGATGCACAGGAAGTTCCACCTGAACATGAGGAAGAACTTCTTTACTATACAGTGGCCAAGCACTGGAACAGATTGCCCAGAGAGGGTGTGGAGGCCCCCTCATTGGAGATATTCAAGAGCAGTGTGGATGCAATTCTGTGCCATGTGCTCTGGGATGACCCTGCTTCAGCAGAGAGGTTGGACCAGATGACCCAGTAGGCTCCCTTCCAACCTGACCCATACTGTGAGGATATGTCAGCTCTGCTGGACTTGGCAGAGTACAGAGACCCTTTTGTTTGCCTGTGGCCTGTCTGTCTCAGGTGAGGTCATTAGGTCAGGTGCGCTCTTTTGATGATAAAACCATGCTTGAAGCTTAAACTGATGTATCTGTTGGCAGTATGTGTGATGGATACAGTCGCATCTCTCTAATGTGTCCCATAGCACAATGCAGAGAAGTACTTGAAAGTGGCAAAATATTTACTTAGGAAATAGATCTCTTTCAATGAAACTGTCTCAGGAAAAGTTGGTTAGGTTGTCTTCTGCTCCTATTACATCATCATACATTGTCATGTATGAATTATATTAAACATATGAAGGGTCCTGTCAAACTCTCTCATCTTACTTTCACAAGCTTATTTACATGCTTGGCTTTTTTATATTTTTTTCTGAATAGCCAGTAGTTTCACCGGACCTCCTTTAGAATTTGACATCTTTCCAAATAACATTTGAAGTCTTCTAAAAGAAGAGTAAGAGGAAGCGTATGTCTTTTGGTAGATTTCCCATTTTTAAACCTTTAATAAATATCAGTTAAAAGCCTTGTCTTGGCATTTCCTGTAGTTGCTATGCAGTGTTGTTCTTGCAGTTGTTAATGTCTTCACTGTTAATTTTTACAATTTGGTGTTGCATCCCTACCACATGAAACACACAGAGAATTGAAACAATGGAAGCCACTGTGCAGCAGGAAAATTACAGCACGGTGGCCATCACAGAAACATGGCAGGAAAACTCACACAATTGGAAGGATGCAGTGGATGGCTATAAAACTCTCCAGAAGGGATAGGCAAGGAAGGAGACCTGGTAGGGTAGCACCAGGGAGTGTGTTAGGGAGTGTTTTGAGTGTCTAGAATTCAGTGATGGTGATGATGGAGTTGAATGTTTGTGGGTAAGAACTGGGGGAATGGCCAACGAGGCAGGTACCATGGTGGAGTCTGTTAGGAATCACCTAACCAGAATGAAGAGGTAGATGAAACATTTGAGAAGCAGCTGAGGGAAGTCTCACAGTCACTAGCACTTGTTCAGTTTAACAGATGCCTACTGGAAATAGCAGAGAGAAGACAGTCTAGGAGGTTCCTGGAGTGGGTGGAGGATAACTTCTTGACATAGTTGGTGAGGAGGCCCTGCTGGACCTGCTGTTTGTGAACAGACAGGGACTGGTGGGTGCTGTGAAAGTTGGAGGATGTCTTTGGGCACAGCAATCACAAAAAGATAGTTTTCAATTCTTGGAAAAGGAGGGAGGGCATTTAGTAGAACCACTTCCCTGAACTTCTGGAGGGCAGATTTTGTAGCCTGGTTGATGGGGTCCCTTGGGAGGCAGTCCTGAAGGGCAGAAGTGTCCAGGAAGGCTGTATGTGCTTTGAGGAGGAAATCCTAAAGGCACCAGGAGCAGGTTGTCCCCATGTGCAGAAAGAGGAGCTGGCAGGGAAGGTGACCGGCCTGGCTGTACAGAAAGCCTCTCTGGATGTTAGTAAGAAAAGTAGAGTTTCTGAGTTTGGAAGAAAGGGCAGTCAACCCAGAAGGACTGCAGGGACACCGTGAAGTTATGAAGAAAGAGAATTAAAAGGACCAAAGCCCAACCAGAACTTAATCTGGCTACTGCCTTAATAGACAATTAAAATGTTTATATAAATACATTATCAAGAAAAGGAGTGCTAAGGAAGATTTTCATCCTTTATTGGATAGAGGGGGAGAATAGTGACAAAGAATCAGGAAAAGACTGAGGTACTTAAAAGAGGTAAATTTATTAGAGACAGATAAATATATTATTAAATTCTCTCTCTCTTTAAAGAAACTGGGAAAATTCCAGTATTAGCTATTTTTTTATGGTTGAAGTTTAATGAACATTGACGACTTTTAAAAGTTGGGGTTAGGGGAAAATAGTTACATCGGAAATCAGATTTAAGAAAAAAATGTTTTTATTGTGGTATCTTTTTGTTTACATAATTTTTTTTTTTTTTTTACTTTTGGTCCTATTACAAAACAATAATGGCATAAGGAGCATTCTCTTCTCAGCAGCATCTGCTTCTTTTGTTCTTTTGTAGTTTGTGAGCTCTTCACTGAGCCAGCTTTGTCACTGCCTAGTTCCCAGGTCAGAGCACTTGAATTTTACTGAGCTGCCATATAGTTACACAGGTCTTCTCACCAAAGAACTGCCACATATTTGGGTCCTTAAGTAGAAATGCAGGAAAGATGGTGGTGTTTCTTTAAAGCAAAGTCTAGTTTCAGTTACCAAGATACAAAGATTACAGTGATGGAAAGGAAAATTTTAAACTTGAAAACAGTAGTGATATGCAAATCTTATGTCTGCAAAGGAGAAGGTGATGGAAGAATTTAGGGAGGTACTCTGCTAAGTTATCTTGTAGAAAATATTTAATATTTTTAATTTTTTTTTCAAATACAGGTATGATTCTTCAGTATTGTCCAAATAGATACACAGTATACAATGATTTTAACTGTCACTAATTGCCATGACTGAAAGCAGTGTTGTACAAATTATCAAAATCTGCAGGTATTAATGGTTGAAGAAGCAGTGTAAATTCATTAGATACTGGGAGTGCAATGTATGACTTTGGACAAGATGAAAAGCATGTATTGGCATAGATGTTCTCCAGTGATCATAGGGGAACTAATGTGATCAGTAGTAACCACTGCAGGGAATTAGCAGTTGATTTGCATATTCTGTATTTCTGGAAAATATTAAGTCCTGCTCTGAGAAATTAGTGTCTTTTCAAAAAGAGATGTTTCTGCTGGGGCTTCTGAAAATGTTGGGCAGAAAACTCCACTATTCACTGGGTGAATAATACCTAAGTGCAACTTGGGTACCAGAACTGCAAACTTTCCTATCTCTATTGGAAAGGAAACAGTTGTGCTAGTGCAGAATTACTTATTCTGCAAATTCAGTACTTCAATTATTTTTTGCTGCTTTCAACAGAATGGTTTTATCTTATGGACTGAAATCTTTTTTTCTAGTCTGTTACACAGTTGTCAAGGATGTTTTAAGAACCACTGATGGAAGCAGTCTGGTTGTGAGCTAAAGGGCATGTCCCATCATCTGTCTCCTGAGTCACTCCATTGTTTAGTACAGTGTGCACTTACAAAATTTACAAAATAAACTTTCCTCAAGAACATTCTTTAGTATCTTAAAAAATAACAGACTGTTTACACAATTGTAGAAATGTTGGTTGAAAACATCAACAGACATCTGGAGGTTGTCTAGGCTAACTTCATCCAGGAGGCAGGTTAGTTGCCAGCACTCTACCAGGTCAAGCCACGTCTCTGTGTAGTTGACACTTGAATTTCTAAGCATGGAGTCGTCTCACAGCTTCTCTTAATAACCATTTCCAGTGCTACAGTCTTTATCTAGTTTTTCTGAATGTCCTGCCAAATGTCAACATGTGGCCATTGCTCCTGTGATACTGTTTGCCACTCCCCAGAAGATGGGCTCTGTCACTCCTGTAACTGCTGATCAAATGGTAAAAGCTATTATTACATCACCTGCCAGCCTATAGCATTATTTGCTTTTGGCAAATTGCTGTTTCCACTTCCTGATTACATTTTTGTCCCTCACATAGCTGGAAATTGACTCCAAGGGACATGATGTAATCTGCCATCTTCCCAGTGAGATAGAGGAGGCTGTTTAGCTGTACTTCCCTGGGCCATCCTTCCTCTCTTTATTACAAGTGGCCATAACACACCACTCTTTTCTAGTCATCAGGTACCTCTCATAATCACTCTGATTATGGTGATAAGATTTCATCTTAGTGAATCCTACCTGGGCTGTAGATTTAAGTACATCCAGTCTTTCTCAGTAGGCTTTAACCTGCTGCTCCTTGGCTGTTGATCATCCCTCTCCTTCCCAAATCAAGTTAGTATGCAGGGAGGATCAAGCACTGCCTATGAAGACCAAGGCAAAAAGATACTGAGGACTTCAAACCTCTCTGTATAAGCTAATCCTGAGTTGTTTCCCTCATTCATTAACAGGTATAATTTGTCTAAGCTTCCTTCAGCTACTAGCATACTTACACAATTCCCTTATGTCTCTCATCAGTTTTAGCTATGGCTGGGCCTTGGCTTTCCTACCTTTGTCTTTAAGTGCCAGAGTAGTGATTTTATATCCTTTTGTTTCCCATTCTTGTTTCCACTTCTAATATGATCTACTTTTGCATGTTAATTAGGAACCATGTGCACTAAGCAATTCTTGTGCACTAAGCAGTTCTTCTGACATAATTCCCTATACAGTGGGCTGTATAGCTCAGCCAGCTCTCTTAAGTCTCTTTCCAAGGATAGTCTCCTTGGGAAATCTGATGAGCAGTTGCTTAAACAAGCTGAAGTCCTGTCTCCTGAAGTTCAGAGTCCTAACTGTGCTGTTTAAGTGTGTACCCTTTCTCAAGATCCTCAGCTCACCTCAAGGCAAGCTGCTCTCTGTGGCTGTATTCATCACCAACTTTGCCCTGTTTGTGAACAGGAGATCAAAAGGTGCATTACTCCTAGATGGTCTCTAATATTTGTGTTAAGAAGTTGCCAACCAAGGCAGACTAGGAACTTTCAGAAATATCCTTCCCTGCAGGACGTTTACCAGAGAAATAATTTTCAATATCAAATAATCTTTCAACCAGAGTGGTTTTCAGATTTTGCTAAAAACCTATGCTGTCAACACAAGATCCCAAAAAAACTCCTCTGCAGCAAAATTTCTCACCCTCAGACAAGCAAGCTGAGCTGCCTTCAGACTCCTTCTCCTGCAAAAACTTTAGTCAGTGCCATGTAGCAGGGCCTAAATGTTATTTTTAAATAGTTTTCAACACAAAAAGTCTTTCTTGGTTATCACATGCTGAAATTCTCTCTCCCTTTTAACAAAAGAAAATCTAGTGTGACAGTGTCTGGTAGAAGTAATTAAGAAAGGAGTAGTCCCACTTGTATAGTTTCTGAAAAGAATGGTTAAGTGAAGTTTTCTGTCCTGTTTTTAAGCAAACACTTTCCCTAAAAGTAAGTGTTTTTAAAGCAGGCTTAAGGTAGATTATTAAATACTTCAGTAAATATACCAAATGCCTTGTTGCACCTCTGTGCCATCAGTGAGATGGGTTTGATGTTCCACTAGCTGTGCATATCCTGTGCCCTTCCTTTGCTCGCTGAATCAGAGTGATTAACTTTGAGAGTGGAAATCTTTGGAAGAATTCAAAGGATGAGTTCTGACAAAGAATTTGTACCACAATTAACTAATTAAACGTTATTTTGTAGAATACTTTATTTTAAAAATGCAATATGAAGTTTTATTTAGGTCCCTCATTAATCAACATTTAAACAGTAACCTGGATGGATGCATATGTATGTAGATATTCATAAGAGATGTCCCTTTTTTGTTTGTTTGTGACATACAGCACAGTCTTGGCACTTGTATCTATGTTTTTCATCTGATTATGAAGATCTGAAAGAATGTGTGAACCAGATATCTGTGTACTGGAAAACAGCATTGTTATGCAGCCAGCCAATTAGCATATGTCACACAAGTACTTTTATCAGCCATAGAAAGTCATCTTACATGAGTTTAACTTTTATTGTGTCTCATCTGAAATGTCATTGAACGACAATGAAATTCAAGTTCTTATTTCACTGGCATGTGTAGCATATACCTCAAAATTCTGCAGACTGTACATTTAGGTTAAGCAGTTTTCTTTTGCCTGTTTGCTGCCCTACCATGACCTACAGCAAAGCTAATGAAACCATGTTATTTTGTTAATCTGTACTGGAAGCATTGAAGGGTTTTGATTTGGAGTTTGGTTTTTTCCCTAAGGTGGTGAATTAATGATATTTGTAATTTAATTGTGTTTAAGGATTCCCTTTTTGCCTACCTTTTTCACCCAATGTTTAGATTTCATCCTGTTTTCTGAAACTGCAAAGAGATAGGCTTTGAAAAATGTTCTGTGTTTTACATTGAGAGTAACAGAGGATGATTATACCTATCATATAGGAAAATATTTGGTTGATGATCCCACTAGGAGTATCATGTATCAGTTTGTTATTCTTCCGTGCTAGAATTTGTATGTATTTTTTACCCTTATATTCTTGTTGGTAAATCACATTTAGTTGTGGTCAGCCAATCCTCATAGCACCATAACTCTACACAAGAAAAAGCAAAAGTTTGTTGGATTACTTCAGTATTGATTTACAGTTTCAAGGGGGTTTTTATGGTATTGAGCTGGTTGTACAAACACATGATCCAGGTCTGTGTGTTTGTTGGCTTAGAGAAACATCCATATAGGACTGGAATAAGGTTCCTTATGATGTCTTCTCATCATATGTTATGTTCTACTCAAAGACCTTTCCTACACTGGAAATGAAGCTCTTCATTAATTATTAGGTCCTTTCTTGGACCATGCATGCCTTCCAACAGTGTTGTCTCCTCTGAGAAACAAAAGGTATAAAGAGAGCACAAAAATGTGTTCAGACTGAGGAATTTAGTTCCTTTCCATTATAAAATTTTCTATTATAAAAGTTTCTATTATAAAATTTTATTCCATTTACATTATTGTTGATATTAGCATGCTTTATATTTAGCAGTGTTTGATGTTTGGGAGATTTTATGGAGTCAATTATCTGATTTAAATAAGTGTATTAGTTATTGATCCCATGGCATGGAATTCTTCTGAATAGGGATAATTTCAGATTTCTTCTGGATGTAAATGAAAGCTATAGCTCAGATAGGCCCTATTTGTCTTTAGTTTGGAAAACAAACAAAAACCCTAGGAAGCTCAAATGTAAAATATCTTTACAAGACAACTCAATGCAGTAAGAACAGTGTCATCTCATCACAGACTTCAAGAACTTCTCTGACATGAGTGGAGCAGAAATCCTGGGAACAAGTGAAGGGAATTAAATTCTCTTAAGAATTTCAGAAAGTTTTTCTAGAATGCAAGGAAATCCTTTCAGAAGGAGGCTAATTCTATTGCTTACAGAAAAGAAACCAAATCACTCTGCTATTGAAACAAAGCCCATTCTCCTTTTGAAGAATTTTTGTGCTAATTCTCTGAGTCTGTTGCAAAAACAAAATTCATAGAATTGTTTGGGCTGGAACAGACCCTTAATTAGTTCTGACCCTCCTCTCATGGGCAAGGAGACCCTCCACTAGTTCAAGTTGCTCAGAGCCTCATCCAGCCTGGACATGTTCCAAACAAGAGAAGGTATGGGGTTGTGTTTATCAATTATGAAATTAATATTGAACAGTTGTACAAATTTTCCCACTTTGTTTATTCTTGATCATTTTAACTCAGGCTAGAAAGATTCCATAGAGATGCTGCTGTTTATATCAGACAGAAGGCTTACCAAAAACATAAAGACTAACTCCTTCCTTTGTTACAGGAGTTAGCAGATGAAACTCCATTGAAAAAGAGTTATCTTTAAGCTCAGCTTGTATGAAGTCAAGTTAGAAGAGCTCTAGAGTAAACCAAACTCTTCTGTTACTTACCTCAATGACTTTTACGTGAATTTCCAGATGGCAGTAATTTACATCTGCTAGACTCCATGATTTCATCATCATTCTTGCTCCTCAGTGCTTTTCTCCCCCACACTCTTTGAACTGAGGCTTCCAACTAATGGCACTTCTGAGACAGCCTGTGACTCTTAACCTGGTGGTTCATTGGTATTGTCCTCACCCACCACTAACCCATGCACCTTCTCCTGACAGAAGCCGTGAATTCAGGTAGATATAGACACTGGGATTAGGAGCTATCAGGTGCTGCAGCTGAAATGCTTGAACTGACAGAAGAGTTCTTTTACAATTCCTTGACAATCTTGGGCTGTAAAGTTAATGTCTTTAAGTTAGTGATTTAAAGCAGTTGGAAGAAACACCTACATGAAGGTTTAATATGTGTGCGTTATCAGCATCAGCTGATTTGATATAACCCTTCTGAGCATTCTAAGGCAAAGACAAATATAGGCTTTGTTTGTTAAAGGAAGTTCAAGATTCCTAGAGTCCTATAATTAGGATTTACCAACTTGTTTAGAGATGTTCATACTTCTTTAAGTAATTGATGAAAAAATTTACAGTGTTTCAGCAGAAAGCATATTGCAGTCACAGCAGTCCATTTATTTTTTCAGTCCATTTACTGATGAATTTGCAGTTCTTATTTCAGTGTAGGTGAATTAATAATAAGAAGAGGGTGGAGTTTATCTCCATCCAGAACATTGTTGTGCAGTAATATTAGCAGGCATATTTGTTCTAATCAGCTTGGCTTCCATAATTAATGACATTAAAATCTACAGTCTGTAATTGATCATTTGGAAGCAACAGTAGTGTAGCACCTTGTTTTGTTTACTTTCAGTTGATTGGTTTTTAAATTCACATTGTTGTTGGTTTGGGTTTATTGATACTTGCCATGGTCCTGATCCTGATTTTTCATTATGAGGGTCAAATATTAAATGTCGAGTGTACATTCTGTCATTGCTTCGGAAAGCACCGTGTCAAAAAGGAAACACTTTGAACCTGTGTATAATTTCTGTGATCTTTTTTCTTACATTAAGTATTTAAACCAGTATTTTCAGCTGCAAACAACACCATTGAACTGATGTAAGTTATTTCAGATCAGCTGAGGTGATGCTGGAAGTTCCCCAGCACCCACCTGAGAACCTGCCCTTACAGGTGGGACAGGCTTTAAGGTGTTCTTTAACCTGCTCTTTAAGGTGGTGGGCTTCATGTGTTGTGATGCTGGGAGAATTCTAAGTAGCAGAAATATCTCATAATTTAAAGTGCTTGTCCAGCTGTGCTGCTGAGCTTGGTGTCCCAGTGGAGCAGAACTAAGGATGGTTTTGGGGAACAAGAAAGAGATAAGATACATTGTAATTATTTACTTTACAACAATACTCTTTTATTTCTGATGTATGAGGTAGCTACCACGTATCATTAGGTCATATTCGAGCAATATTATTTGGATTTTTTTTAAGTGGGTTTTTTCTTTTTATTTTCTCCTTCTCTGTCTTAGTTTGTAAGACTTGTATTGTTCAACACTTTGAAGACAGCAATGACTGTCCCAGGTGTGGCAACCAAGTGCATGAGACTAATCCACTAGAAATGTTAAGGTAAGAATCTATTTCACAGCATTTGCTGAAATGCAAGAACAACAACAACAAAAATCTTAATGTTTTTATCCTAAAAGGGCAATAATTGTTTTGCTTATTTTTATAATGCATATATGAACTCTTCTAAGCCATATAGGTTGTCATTTTCTCAGTGTCCACTACAGTCTAAATTGAATTTTTCAGATATAGTAAAAGGAGGAAACATAAGGGGAAGACACAGAAATAGTGCTTCTATTGTACAAGTTAAAAAAATAATATCTCTATTAAACAAATAAATGAACCAGATACCTTTTATTCTTAACATGAAATTAAATTCCAGAGGGTTGTTTTTTGAAATTATTTAGGGCGTTCCAAACCTCATGTCAAATTTTTATTTTTAGAGCAGCATATAGAAAATGAGTCATGTTAAAAGCAATGTTTTTCAAGGCATAAGTCCACCAATCTGAATTGAAATCTGCTGTAAGATTAATGAAAAGACACTCATGAAAATAAGTTTTTACATTAAAAATACCCTTTTTTGAGTTTTTAATATTGTATTAACACACCTTTTAAAAATTTTTTTTATTAAATTCTGGATTCACTTTTAGTGGTGCTATGTTGAAACAAAGATGATAGACATCCAATAAGATAGAAAAGTTTGCAAATGTCATCTTAACTGGAAGAACTTCATGTTTTCTTGGAGTGATGAAGGCTCTCTGTGCCTTCACTTCCAACACTACCTCCACCCCATCACCCAGTATTATTGTTTTGTAATACTGTTCTGAACTTAGAAGGACTTATTCTTACATTAATGTAAAAATATAAATTTCCATCTGGAATTTACTAGGCTTGGTATAATTTTCTGATGTCATTGGTTTTGTTACAATTTGTCATATATTGCATTGATTTTTGCTGATCCATGTGTGCGCATCCATTCCCAATTAAGTACCAAGAGCATAACTGAAAGAGATTCAATTCAGCAACTGTAAAGGGTGTTATTGGCCTAAGACTTTGTCATCTGAATATTTTTGGAAGGGTGGGGCTGAGCAGGTTCATGTAGATTATTTTTCTGATTTCCTGTTGGTTTCTGAGGTGCTGTGTGAGTCATAACAGAATATGCTGTAGGCTAATAATAAGCTGAAAACAAAACCATTTAGAAATATTTCTTTTATTCTCATAGGACCACTTCATATGAGATGAAAAATGCATTTTCTGAAACATAAAATAGTTGTTTAGTAAACAAATATTGTCCTTTGAGCAGGAAATCATAGATGAGTGAGGAAAGTTGAGAGCACAAGCCAGAAATGTGGGAAGAGCTATTTTCTCTGCAATTATTTCCTGAAATTCCTTTTATAGTCATTTGGTCTCTTTGCCAAGAAACTGCATATAGTTAGTAGTTTCCTGGTTGTATTTTATGAACCAGCTTTAAACATTTGCTAAACTAATAATCAGAAGAGCACATGAGCCGTGCAATGGAATTATCTTTCCTGGATGCTGCCTGCGTAACTTAATACAAGAGTTACACTCTGACCATGGAGATCAGCCCCATCATTGCTAAAGAATGCAGTCATTTTCTGAGAAATTGTGTTGAACACCACTTAGGAGTTTTAACTAAGATCTCTCAGATAAGCTTTATAAACTTTTTCTACACTCAGTTCTGAGTAACTTCATAACTATGTGGGCTTTTTAGATGTATCTCTTAGTTGGCAGCACTTAGGGTCTCTTGTAACTACAAGACTAAGTCTGAAATTCAACATTGAGCTCTAAAATGAAAATGTAGGAAGAGTGTTAAATTTTAAGAATTCCTTTTACTAATTTAGCAGAATTCTGCATCATCAGTACTCAATAGAGTCTGTGTTGATAATGCCATGAGGGCACACTTCTTTTTTCTCTTGCTGGCATACCCCTGTGCATGCACGTTTTCCTGAGTAATAGTCTTAGTTTGGTTCACATTTGCTGGTAATTATCAGACAGTGTTGATCTTGTAACTCATTCAGTATTATAGAAGAGTTGAAAAAATGAGCTATACTAAGCTGGCAGAAATGCTTGGTTCTTTTTTCTATATGTTCTGGTTTGGAGACTTGGAACATGGTTGGAACATGTGGGAAAGGAAAGAGGTATCTCTGAAATATCAATGTTCTTTTTTCAGCATTAACAGGAAGTATCATAGTAAACGACTGAGACCACCTTTTTCAAGTAGTTTCATTTTGGAATGAGTTTGATGTGAGACACAAAAATACAAATATTTATGTCAGACTGCTTACATGTGTGGATTATGGGAACACTGAAAGATGCATCTGAAATTGAGAGTCTTGTAATAATTTCATGTTTCCCTGCATTTAAAGATCAGATTGGACTTTTTTTTTCTTGCTCCCTGTCCGAGTATTGATTACTATTTATCCTCTGTAAATCCTCTGTAAAGAAAGAAGGTTTTTTTTTTGTTTAGTTTTTGGAGAAAAATTAAGTATTGACTAGAGTGGGAAGCCACTTCTTGCTTCTGGCATTGTAAATTTGCAAAGTATACTGGATTTTTTTTGCTATCTTAGCATTACCAGTGACTTTTGTTTTGAGCCATTGAAAGTAAATTAGAATGTGCTAAATGGGAATTTTCAAAAATAAATGAAAGAAAACCAGCATGTATTATACCATCCTCAAGAACAGAGGGATTTTTAATTAAGGTAGTAGTGTTCTCTTTTGAAGTCCTTATTTCATTTCGTTTCTTTTAATGAGTAAATTATGAAGGTTGGAGCTTTCTTACAGTGTGAAATGAATTCCATTTCTAAGGCATGTTCCCAAGTTCCCAGTGCTCTGCTGTGGGAACCTCACAGAAAGCAGCACCATGTAGTTCCCTCAGATACTGACAGAGAAGGCTACAAGTTACACCACCTGGGAAGGTTGACCTACCTTCTGTATCTATCAGAAAGCCAGCACTCAGACATCCTACAATTTTAATTTCCTTCTTATCTGTGAGAAAGTGCTCTCTCTTTTTTATGGGAGGGATGTTTCTCTTGCTGAATTTTTGTTGTTGTTGTCCCCTTAAGAAAAAGCAATTAAAAATGGGTTGTGGTTGTAGCTGAAACATGAATATTTCTATGGCATGACTGAATCTACTGATGGATGCCACAGGGATCTGGTTTCAGAACTTGATGGTTGGGTAATGAGTCTAGTTGTAAATTGCAAGTACAAATTCTGTAAGGAGAACCTTGAATACTCATGTATTTATTTTAAGATTATTGTTATCAATTTATATTGATTGTAGACATTCCTCAACAATAAAAACATTCATTCTTACTCCTGCTTTGCAACTGTTGGTGAACAAATGACAGAACAGCTATGTTTTTTTAGCAGGCCTATAGTGTATAATTAATACGATGTACACACATGTATTTGCAAATATGTATATAAAGAAATATATTGTTATTGGGATGAAAAAATAAGGCAATTTAAAATATGGCAGATTCTAACTGAATGTCAAGATACTTAATTTCTCTGTATTACTTAGTATTTTATTTTGTCATGACTTTTTGTTTAGGCTGTGGGCAATGGGAGTTTCTGTTGAGGAGAACATAAAGGGCAAAGGAGAGGAAGGAAAAGGAAACAGAGTGAAAGCCAGAGGAAACTGAAGGATGAGAGACCAGGAGAGGAAGTAGAACTAGAAAGCAGATGATAAACTAAATGGATAGAAGATTTGTTTAAGTTCAGAGAGAAGGAAAGAAAAGTATTTTAGCTTCAGCAACATGAGTAGCTGCAGTGTGTACACTGGAAGGGACTGTGATAACTAGTTTTGGCACTAATATCAGGGTACCAGAGGACATGCCTGTGCAGTGTACTCTCTTCTGGTGTACAACACATGGCAGATTTAAATAGTTCAAATTAACTGTGCTGGGTGCTGAGAACTATCAAGTCAGAGCAGCATGGGTGCTCTGTGGTCTTCTCTATCCTGCCAAAACTGCTTTGCTGTGGTATGGTAAGTAGGAAATAGTCTATTCAGGTTTTGTAACAGGCTTATTACCAAAGCACTTCAGCACCTAGTATGATAACGGAGTTTGTCATTTTCATGCTTACTACTCATGAGCTGGACCTTAAAATTGAATACTACTTTTCCAGTCTGTTCCTTCTAGTAACACTGCTGTTTGTATGTAATACAAATTCAGAAATAAAAATTTTAGATTATAATGTTTTTATCTTTTGCTTCATTCTTATCTTTATATGTTAAAAAAGTAATTCCTTCATTATTTCTATGATAAATCCATTTAGGATATGGTTGAGATAAGCTTTAATGCATGTTGTCTCTCAAACTAAAATCAGTTGACTTTGACAGGATAGGATTCATTATTTACTAGAAAAATGCAACTCGTTACTCAAAAGCTTTTGTTATTTAAACACTAAAAAGACTTAAAATGCTAGTATCCATTTAATGTGAAATGTATTTTTTCCCTCTGAAAGGCTGGATAACACCTTAGAGGAAATTATATTTAAGTTGGTGCCTGGACTTCGAGAACGTAAGTTTCTCATTTGGTTTTGGGAACTGTTTGGGTTGGTGGGGGGAATATAGCTCTTTCTAATTTTATACCTGGTATTGATTTGAAAATTCACATTACTGTTCTTTGATGTTAACTAGAGGAACTGCAGCGAGAGATTGAATTTTGGAAGAAAAACAAACCTCAAGAAAATGGACAAGGTGATGATTTTTTCCCTTTCATCTGTGTGTTAAGTAACACTGTTTATTAAGACCAGTTTCTTCACTGACACAAGTACATTTTGTTTTTCCTGAATTCAAAGATACTACAGAAACATGTAGTGAATCTGTGCAGATATGTGGGTCTTCACATACTACTGCTTATCTATCAACCAGTTTGTTAACAAACTGTAGCTGTTTTACTATTATTTCATTTGCATTATCCTAGGCTCTCACTTGCAACACTCTCACAATTGTCCAGCTGAATTCTTAATTTTCTTAATAGAGCGAGGCAGGATTTTTTGCAGACTTTTTACAAATTACTTTCTGTTACCAAATTTCACCATCTGTTAAGTAGGAGGTTGTCAAGAATTAGTTATGACAAGCAGTAAAACAGTTTTCCACACATGCCAAATAATTGTTTTCTATAGATCCCATAATGCTTTTTTGGTTGGGCTTTTTGGTTTGTTTTTTTGCTGTGTTTTGTTTCATTTTTTGTCGTTGACCCATGAACTTTGAAACTCAGTACTGAGGTGCGAAGAGAGGACTAGACCAGCTGGTTTTATGCCCCTTTAATTTGACATCAAGTTTTTAATACCATAGCCTATTTGATTTGATTTTAAAGAACTTGTGAAAGACTCTGCTAAGTTAAAAAACAGCTATTTTCAGTAAAGGGTAACTGTCAAGTAAACATCTTATATTCTTCTGCATTCATTTCATTATAATATCTTCTTTTCAGCTTCGTAACATTTAATTTTCTTTTTCACAAGTTTTGTTGACTTGGACTAGGCATCCATTGTGAGGGACAGTGTTATTTTCTCTATTATATAAATAAATTATGAGCTGCAGAACAGTTTAGATGAAATTATATTAGTTTACTACGGTATACTATGTAGTTTATACCTGTTCAGTTTTTAAAAATACTCAGAAAATACTTTTGTGAGATAGAGACATTTCTTGACTGTTTAGAAAGTGATCTTCTGCTATATGCGTAGAAAGAATCAACAGATAATTTGCAAATTTGTATAATGTGGCTTACTTTTGACCAATTTACTCTTCTGGTTCTTACCTTCCTCTACTAATTTAATGATAAATCCAATAGAGATGAGTTAGTAAGTGTAGTGAGAGCTTGGATTGTTATTTGTGAATGAGAGGAAGGCTCTAACTCACAGATTATACTTTTGAGTAGCTACAGATGTATCAAACTCCGTTAGAGACTGTAGCCTGGGGCTACAGAACTTTGTGTCTGCAAAGTATTTGAAAGTCATTACAACTCATTGATACAAATTATGAGCACTTAAGCTATTTTCTGCCACAAACAAGCATTTAGAATCTTGCCTGGGAAGAAATTATTTGCTGAGAATAATTTCGTTTAGAAGAGACTGTTTCAGTTGTCAATACCATGCCCTGCAATCAGATTGCCACTGTAGTTTAAGAGTCTGTCAGTTAATGTCCTGTGCCACAGGTTGCAGCACAGTTACTAACCTAAGCATCTAAGAGCTGTTAAAAAATCCCAGGACTTAAAATTTTCACATATCAGAAGGAAAAAACCCAAACAATAAAGCAGATCTCAGCCATTGGTGACTCCTGTAGGAGAGTGGTTGCCAGAAAGAATTGATGAATGATAAAATACTATGGTACAGAGAGAAAATATTCAGTGGTACTGTCCAGCCTGAAGTGAACAAATGCTTGTGACAGGTAGACTGCACCTGCTCAATTGATAAAGTTTGCTTCCTGGACTTTCAGAAAAAAAGAAAAAAAATCTGCAGTTTTATACTGTAAATTCTGCTCATGGAAGATGATAGGAATAAAATAACTAAACGTGTCAATAGCTAATAGGGACTTGGGGATAAATCTTGCATGATTAGTGAAAGCTTAAAAATTCTAAGAGAGAAAAGTAATGAACATAGCTTAAAACTCATCTTGAATATGGAAATGGAACAAAGGCAACTAATTACTCTGTCAAGAAACTTGGTCATGGCTTGGTGTTTATTAAAGTTTACATTCCATTTTTTCATCTGAACTCTTCTAAATTCCTTTAGAATCTGGTAAGTGTAGGAAACTAGCAGAACTTGATCTGAAAGTTTTTTTAAAAAACATGAAAGCAGCTTATTCAAGTTAATTGTGATCATGTTTTATTCCAATAGAGAGCAGCCTTTGTTTTAAATCAAAATAAGTAATTTGGGGATACAGAAAAGAAAGCTAAATGTGTACAATAAGATTATTATATACTGTACACTAAATCTGTAAACCTTACTGCATTTAATGGTTATTATTTACATACATTGCAGCCTTATCTAAATGTACTTGCCAGTCTTAGTATTTGAGTGCTCAACTTTGCTAAACCTTTCTAAACCATACAAGATGGTACTTTTCCAAGGAGTTAGAATTTTAACCAGGAACCAATAGAACATGTTAACAGCATTGTGAAAGAGGATAAAATTTTCTTTGCGATTATGTAGTTTGTATAAGCTCTGCTAAAAAATACACAGACCTTTCCTCTTTTCTTATAATTTTTTCTTTTTAAAGGGGAGTAAGTAAATATATGGCTATTTAGTTGTAAAATCCTTCTGGAGTTCTTACAGTGACCTATTTAGATCTGGTCAAAAGTGGATGAAGTCGAAAGTTTAGTTTGCCTTGTGATTGCATTACAGGCACTTGTCTTCACTGGATTATTGTGACAGTTAATATGAGTTGATTGGCTGTGTTACTTCGATATATAAGTGTTGGTATTAGTAATTCTATTTTTTATTTAAAAACATTCTTTTTGTCACTGAACTGCCCCACTATACAGTAGGCTTACATGTCTGAGTGATTGTGATGCATGCAGAGTTGCAGGGTTTTAATTATTGAATTAAATTATAATATATATATAATATATTTAATGATAATTATATATATTATATATATAATTAAATTATTAATTATATCAGAAGTAGACAGCCATACCCAATATAGTCCATCAACTAATTATTTTCTGTTCCCTAGAAATCTGTTGTTTGCATATTGCATTAAAATTTCAGCCATGAAAATTTGTTTCCAGAGATGTTTAAGTTGGTCAGTTTAAGAATGCACTGAGTTAAAACTGTGTGAAGTTAATGTGTAGAAAAATTATGGCTCATAAAAATGCCTTATTTCCTTATAAATATGATTCTTAATTATTTTATACTTAAATAATACGATCTTCATATTTTACAGATGAAAGCCCAAAAGCTGATAAACCCAAAGTAGATGAGGAGTGTGATGAGAATGAAGAAGACAAAGACTATCACAGGAGTGACCCACAGATTGCAATCTGCCTCGACTGTTTGCGCAACAATGGGCAGTCGGGAGATAATGTTGTCAAAGTGAGTAGCAAACAAGCTGTGCTGTACTTATTGATGACAAAATAGCATCTTATAGGAACCAAATCACTTCATAACCATTGAAAATAAACCTGATTTTAGTGACCTGTTCCCACTTCACACTTATTTAGTCCTTTCCTTTGAGGCATTTCAGTGTATCTTTGGAATTTTATGAAAAATACAGTTCTATACAGAAAGCTATCTGTGACAGTGGAATTTTTGTTTGTGTGTGGATTACAGTTTTGTAGTCTACAGCCTTTATGGTATATAACTGCACTACACAACAGATTACAGCCCACCACAGAGGTATTTATAAAGCTAGCTGAAGGTGAGCTGCCTCGTACCTTGAGGATTACTGTCTTAACGTGCCAGAATGAACCTGCTTATCAAATATGTGGTGCCCTGAATGACTGGGGTCCAGATCTTCTGAGCTGTAAACCTGATTCTGACCCTGATGTGTTGTCTGTGGCCATGGGGAGATCACTTCAGTCTGCAAAATGTGTGGAGTAATACCTGCCAATTGGTGTTTTAAGAATTAGGGATATTTGGTTTCTATTCCTGAAGGGGATTACCTAGCATACTTAGTCTACAAGAAAGTTTTTAGAAATCACCTTAGATTTTTACAATGTTTTATTAAATTACAAATAGGTGAATAAAGTGAAAAATATATTTAAGAACTTTTCTAATAAAGCTACTTGTATTTTCTAAGTATTATGTTACATGTATAACTTTGGAGGATCTTAACAATTCTAAGAAATGCATTTCTTTGACCCTCAGTGTTACTAACACAAACACACTGATTATTTAAGTTCTTCTGGGGGTTTTGATGGGTTTGGTGGTAGCTGGGCTTTGGTTTTTATCTTTCCTCCCTTCTGTATCTTTTAGAAATATCTTAAGAACCAGAGATGGGTCAAATGAAGTTGTTTGTCATCTTTTAAATTTTGAAAACAGGTGAACAAAAATGAACCTATGGTGTCATTATGAATTAGAAGAGAATTGGTTACTGATTAGTGCTCCTGCACTAAAGATTGCTCACATGTTTTTTAAATTTTTACACCTCTAACATGTTTTTTCTGATTTGTTGCTGTTGCTTTAGGGCTTAATGAAGAAATTTATCCGCTGTTCTACTCGAGTGACCGTGGGAACTATCAAAAAGTTTCTCAGCTTAAAATTAAAACTTCCAAGTTCCTATGAGGTACATTTGAAAAAAAGATGTTTTTGTTTTTATTTTTATTTCCCTGCAACATAATATATTTCTGTGAAATTTAATTGTGTTTGAACCCGCTTTCCCTCTTTCCAGGGATACAGGAATTTAGACTGAAGCACAGACTATTTCTTCAGCCTGTTCTTGTACAGGAGCCAAAGGCTCCATGCAGGGCAGGCTGTCTTTAGCACCAGCAGCAGGCCTCCCAGCTTTGGTCAGGAGTAGGGCAGAGTTAGGTTTGGTGCACAGGTTATAACTATGCACAGGAGTTTGTCACAGTGTCATGACATGCTGATCAGCCTTTTTGGTGTCATTTGGTTTTCAATCTGTCCTTAATGGCTTGTGTTACAAAGAATCTGCTTACTTCGAAATTTTGCCTTTTTTTTTTTTCTGAAACACAGAAAATATTATAGGTCTAGTAATGAAAATACTGTCAAACATTTGCAGTGGCAGGCAGCAGTAAGATGCTATAATACAGTTTAAAGTAGGCATTTTTCATGCTGAGATCATTGCTTTTCTCTGTATTTTGCTTTCAGTTAAGGAATGTCTGTGTACTTTGAAGCGCATTTTCCTTATAATTTCTTAGTTATTTTTAAACTAATTTTTTAAAGTTTCTTTGCAATCTATTTTTAAAATTAAAATTACTATACTTCTGGTTTATATCTTTGGGTTTGAAAGAGTACTGGCATAGCAAGGTGGCCTTCAAAATGCTGCACAAGGCTTTCTCTTCAAATGGATACTGTGTAGTGTAGCTAAATATAGGGAATGTTTGTCTACTGGTGATTTCATACCTCGGTAGCAGCCTTCCTTCTGTCCACACTTCAAATGAAAACACAAAAGTGAATACCAGGGTACAAAAAACCATATTGTCAGCATGCTGTCTTCATCCAGCTTTGATATACATGTCTGATGGTATCATTATATAATGATAGGAGTGGAAGGATTAACTCTGGAGATTCACTTAGCAGTTCCTTTAGACATTAAATTTCTGCATTCCTTTGTCTTACTGTTTGTTCTGTTGTATTTTAAGCTGGATGTACTATGCAACGGAGAAATCATGGGGAAGGATCACACTATGGAATTCATCTATATGACAAGATGGAGACTAAGAGGCGAAAACGTAAATGCTGTTACATTATTGATAAATGATGTTTTGGTGTATTTATTATAGACCCTATACATTCTTTCACATCTTAGGCCCAAATATAATCAATGACCCTTCAAAAAACCCCTATTTAAAAATGCCTTCTGCATGTTTTCTGAATTTCTTATGTAAAACCCTATGGGTGAAACCCTTCAGCACATATATTGTGTAGATTCTGAAGGTTCAGAATAGTGGATGTATGATGCGTACATGTAAGTTCTGCTCAGAGTTTTAAGTCAAGTAAGTGGAAAACCAAGCCCTTGTTCTTGAGCAAATTTGTTTTTGGTGACTTTTTGAGTTATAATAGTTGGGGAATCTGCATCCAACAGTTCTTCAGTAAGAACCTGTTTTGTTCAGTCAATAAACTGAAAGTGACGCTGAAAAAATTACTAGTGAAATCTAATTGTTTCTGTTAATGTTTCTGTTAATACTGCATCTATTCTTTTTGGATATGCTATATAACAATAACATTCAGATAACAGCCAGATGGGTTTTCCTTGCTGCATGTGTATAAATTAGAATTGCAGTATTTAACTTTTTTAAAAGACTTTTTTTTCAGAAATTATAGTCAGTTTGGTTTTGTATTGCCTTGTATATTTTTTATTAGAAGTCATATCCCCTTTTCTTCTCTTTCTTTTATGCATTTGTTTGTGTGTGCCTGTTGATTGGTCTTTGTAGCACATGCAAGTTTGTCTGTCATTACTAGTGGAGGCTAAATTGGAGTGCAGCTAAGGTTAAGCATTTAATGTACCTTAATGTACTGATCTGGAGAAAATTCCAAACTTCTTCTATTCTTTTTTTGTTTAAAGCTTCCTAGTGCTTAGAATAATAAGTGCTGGGGCATGGACAGAAAACACGGAGAATTAACACATTGTAAAGTTAACAATTCACAAGTTTCCTAAAGTTTTAACTTAATCTGAAGCTGGAGGGGGAAGGATAGATTTTGATAGGAATTAGGGAGATCATTGTATATAGGCAAGTATTTGATAAATTTGAAAGTAATATTGCACTGAAATTTGGTGATTGCTGAAACCCCCAAGAGAGCTTTAATTAGAGTTTTTTCCAATACTGCCTTGAAACCAGTGGATGTCTGTTTGGTTTGCCATGTTGTATTTTTGTTAGCATTGACTGTCCTATTAGGAAGTGTTGAGGCAACAATTTCAATGATAATGGGATTTTTTCATGGCATTTCATCCTGCAGCCCTTGCCTACTGCATGAAATCAGAGACAACAGTAACTATAATCTTGCTAAAAAAAATTTGCACTAAAAATTTTCAAAAATCTCAGAATTATAGTTTTTAACATTTAGTGAATGCTAGAGTTCACAACTCCTGCTTAAGTTTGTAAGCGTATTTATATACATACAGCATAGCCAGGTATGTGTTCATCTTCTCTTTCATGTAGCTTTAAATCACTCCCCTGAAGTCAAAGATGATTAACACCTCTAAAAAATTTAATTTTGCTGGTAATAAATCCAGTAATATCTAGACTTCTATGATTTTGTTCTCATCAATGAAGTTGCAATGGTAATTAATTAACAATATCCTTCTGAATGAAGATCAAGTGAATCCATTATCTTCATCTCTGAGCTTTTACTGCATAGCTGTGGACCTTACATAAGATAGACAAGAAAAGGGAAAAATATCCATTTATTCATTAAACAATTCCTTCCCGTTTTAAAATGAGTAAATTGATTGTAACCTTTACATTTAAACTTTTTTTAAAAAAACAATAAATGGTAAATGTGTATGTCCAGCTGTGGATGCCTCTTATCTGATCAGAAAATCATCTCCTCCGCAGTTTCGGTGTCAGAACTGCTCATCTTCGCAAGTCTGCTCACAGGATGGCACTTTGTATCAGGTAAGAGGCACTCACAACTGTGCATACTGCAGTCACCCAGGTCCTGTCAGCACTCCATTGTAGTTCAGCTTGTGGAGCTTTTATAATTCCTCACTATAAAGTGCTAAAACTCTGTGAGCAAGGTCTGAGCATTTTCATTCCTGCAGCACAAACTTTATTCAAAGGATTTAGGAGTTTGTCTTCTGTGCCATAGGCCAGTTTTTGTTTGTGATTTTTTTTGAAAGATACTGTTCTATAGGTTGGTAGGCCTATCAGCCTCAAAGGATTATCTACCTCTTGCTATCTCATTGCTCTAACTAAGCGGTATTGGGCAGTCACTGGCAAGGGATCAAAAATTAAGAGTGTGAATTAAGAGACTACACTGGTTTCATCTCTTTGTGGGAATTCATATGTCTTTTTTGATGGAGTAAAAAAATGTTAGGTTTTTCTAAACTCCTTTTCATATTTTTAAAATTAGAAAATGAATAATCTCTAGAAGCAAAACCTCCAGAACCTGCAAACTGAAGCTGATTTCTAAATTTCAGTGACCAATCTGCTTCCTTGAAACAATATTTCAGTTTCCTCATTGAGAATTTTGATTTGAACTTATTTCTAAAAGTTATTTTGCAACTTTGAAATACTATTTTTGTCTTGAGGAAAAATTAGAGCTAGTGGTAGAGGGTCACTCCTCACTAGTGGTGGAAGTGAACTACTGCATTCATGCTTCCTTCAATAATTAGAATTGTCCCAGCATAGTGCATTTGATTTGTACAGTTTTGTGATTTTGTTTGCTAAAACACCGAGCCTCACTGGTTTACTTGGCAATTTCAGTGTGGTGATTGCTCTGTCTCTGCCTGTGTGCACTTCCAATTAGATCTGCACACGTTTAGAGACAATTTATATACTCAAAGTCAAAATGTGAAACAGTATTTAAATGAAATAGTGTTCATGTCCTGTGCAAAGAAAAAATTAATCAGAGACCAAGTAATTTGTGATACCACAGATACATTTTTGTTAATTGCACATGCAGACTACGTGTGATGCTTCCTGTCTTCTCTCCTAAATACTCCTGGTACTGTTAATACCTCTGAGTTTACCTTGTGATTTCTCTGAACTCCAGTTTGTAAATCCCCTGCAAGTGTTATCACATTTAGTTCTGGTGATATTTTACTATCATGGCATGGAAAGTTTATTAACCCTGTAGGTCTCTGGGGCTATATCTTTGTTTCTTCATCTCTGTTGCATTTGAAGAATGAAGCAAAATGTTTCTGGTTTTAATGATAGCTTCTGTAATGATTCTTTGTATTTCCAAATTTGGAATTTAGAAAAACTTATATTAGCTTTGCCTCTGTTGTATGGTGGGGAGGTATTTAAGGCCATACAGCTGCTGAGACAATGAGATTTGCCAGGGTTTTATGCTATAGAAAATATCCAGTATGCTAATGAAGAAGAAGACTTGAGACAAATGAAATGCTGACAGATGGAAAAATAAGAGGCTTGAGCAACAAGTGCCCAGATATTCTACAGCCCTTTTGGGAAACCCATCCATTCTTCCCTGCCATTCCACAAGTTCTATCCAATTTAGGGACTCAAGAAGTTGATTTGCCTTTTTTTTGTTTGCTTTGTTGGTTTTTTTTTCAGTAGGAATCAATAAAAACTTATCACTAGATCTGAGGTTAAGGAGTTTGGATCTGGGGAGAAGGTCATCTCTCAGAAAACCAGCTGACAGCAATTTGACCTTTTTTTATAGTGTAGCTATGGAACCTCTGTATATAAATTTCCAAGTACATCACCTGTAAATATACTTTGGTTTAGAAAGTATAAACTGTCAAGATTGCTTTTTATCAAACACAGCAACACAGAAAACAGACTTGTTTGAGCACTCCCAAGTATAAATATAATAAAACATAAATATTGAAATATATAAAAGCAGATACCGAAACTGTATATCAGTGACAAATAGCTAATAGATTTGAAGTACAGAGATGAATTTAACATTGTCATATACCTCTGTCTTAGAGATAAGATTTAGCTATTCTTAAGGTAGTCTTTAATTGCATTTTCTTTGTATTGTTTATGAATCATGTCTTCATGCTTTCTTGTCTGTTTTTGTTGTTGTTTTTCCCTTGCTTGTTTTCAGTCTTACCCTATGGTACTTCAGTATCGACCTAGAATTGACTTCGGTTAGACCAAAGGGCCAGATCCCACTGAGATGAATCCTGCACTATTTGTTTACCCATCGACAGATTGCACAATGAATGGATGTGCCTGGATTGGGGGGACACAGCCAGAATTTCAGCATGCAAATAAGGACATTGTCTTTCTTAAAATTGTCAGTTGCATCTCTGTTGTTTCTATTAGAGCAAGCCAAGTGCCATTCTGCTACTGAAATGTGCATAAGATATTTGTGTATCTTAAGAGTGTGCTGCAAATCATAGCCAAAATCATGAAGTGTACAGTCAAGACTCAAAACCTATGGAATATTTTTGCTTGCGTGTTAGAAAACTTTCTGGTCCTACTATTGATTACACTAGCAAAATGGCAGAGTGCTCATTCATGTGGTGTTGCAGTTTCATACACTTGCTACTTTACTGAATATTGTTGTTTAAATCATTTAAATCATAGAGTACTGTAAAAATAACTAAGGATTATACCTTGACAATATTTTGTACAGAAAATATATTTAGAAAAGTGGTGATTAGGCCACTACCTTTTCCTTGATAAGGTTCTCATGGGTCCAGGTATAGCTCACTCATGAGTGTGCAACAGTCCTTTTGCAGTGAATGAAGATTAATTACACTGAACAAGAGGTGTAGAACATGGTAATTCAAAATACTAATTTTAAATCTTAAAATTGCTAATATTGCTTGAAAGCATTGTAGCCTTTGTGATTGCACTTTCCATGGTTTCCCTGAAGTTTGGAATTTGGGATACTAGCTATTTTTGGAAAAATGGCTTCTGGTCAGATTACATTTCTTCTAATAAAACCTCCATAAAATGAAGGTAAAATAATACAGATGTCTATGGAACAACTAAATTCCTCTACAAAATTATGGCCAAGGCAAAATTTTTCATAATTACTACTTTTCATAATAAATATTTTCTTTTAAGATTGAATAGAGGTCTATAATATACTAAGACAAAAAATATATAGCTTTAATGACATTACTGTATCTCTTGTGACTATCTGGAGTTTAGAATTCATTACAGAAATTTTCATTAGTTAAGTCACATCATAAAACTATTTCCATAAAATTAGAGGTAATGCAATACTGAAGATTAGCAGTCTGACCAAAATAATTCTTCAGGTCATCTTTTTTTCCTAAGACCTGGTTGTGCTGGATAAAAAGTGATTGTTGCCTTAGGTATTACAAGCATATTGGTTCTAGTATGGGATGTTCCTTGGGGTTTTTTGTAATGTTGCAGGGAGCATAGCAATGTTTATGTTTTCTGTCTTCTGTTGTCTTTGCTTAAAAGTCAGTTGATTTTTTCTGATCAGATTCTCTGGAGATACTTATAGTTCAGTCATGTTATGCAATTTCTACTTAGTACATGCCTGCTAGTGTTGTAGATAGCTATTTACTTTCCTTATGCCTTTTGCATACAGCAAAAAGGAACCAAATCAATTTTTCACAAGCTACTGTAGAGTGAACTGATCATTCTTAGATAGACAAAGTGAAAAATCTTTCTTGGGATCAAATACAAAAGATAGATGTAAGGCTTTGTAAGTTTATGTTCATGTACAGTAGTATGTTCTGTAGGAGAAATAAGCAGGTTGCGGATTAGGTCTGGCCCCTTTAACGTTGTTAAGCATTCTAACATTGGTGACTTGAGGAATCCCATGAACTTGGGTTGAATCCTACCACTGCACTCCAAAGCCCATATGACATGCAGAAATCAAGATGCTGTCAATAGCAGTCTGCTAAGGAGCCCTGCCATTACAGGTCAAGGTTGCACATATTGTGGAATGCCAGTGGAACTGGGGAAGGAAGATGTTTAGGAAGAAGCTGCTGCCCCTTTCTGCAGTGTGCTGGCCAGCACAGGCCCTGCTTTGCCCAGAAACAGGCAGGGGGGGCGTGCTGGCTGCAGGGAGCAGACATCCTGCTGCCCACCCAGCCTGTGATGCACTACCTGACAGAAAGAAGATGCTCCTTGTAGGGAGGGACCTTCTCTGCAGAGTCTCTAGGGAAAAATAGATTCTTCTTGTATAAAGAAGTCCACCTCATGGAGCAGCTTGGAAGAGCAGAGCATGCTTTCTGATTGAAAATCATTCTTCTCTTTAATATATACAGTTGTTTTGTACAGTAGAAATAGGATATGATTTGTAAATATTTACATGCACATACCAATTACACCTTACAATTTTTATATATTTCATGTGTTTTTATACCAGAATTTTCACTGTAAATTTGCTTGACATAAAACACCTGTTTCAGTTTCCCAAAACTAATGCTAGGATGCTTAAGCATAATTTCTGCTTGGTTCGCAGCACAATTTTTTTGTCAACAATTGTGTTTGCTGTTTTGAAAAAATTTGAACAGACTTGTTGTAAAAAGACAGGAACATACAAGTTTTAATCCATCCACCTAACAGCACCCTTGGAATAGCACTATTTTACTTTGGCGGTGGAATGGCAACTAATAGAAGCTTTTTCGACTGTTTGATAACTTCCTATATTCATAATTCAGAGAATCATGAATTTTCTCAATCAGAGATGGACATTGGTTTCCATTCCTGGTATTTTCTTGATGCAAGTTAAAGCTGGATTACAGAAGGCAAATCTTCATTTTGAGCATGGAAAATACTGACAGATCTGAACCGACGTTCCCAGCTGCGAATGGCGGCATTAAATGCATGAACTAACCACCTACGCTTTCTGCATTTCTGGTTTGATGGCATGGTGCCTGAGTGCTGCTATAGTTTAATCATTTTTTTAAAAGTAAAGTGCCAGTGAAATACATATCTTAAGTGGGCAGCTTGTTCAACACAGGCACTGCCTTCTTTACAGGAAATTTTCACTCATATAGTACATATGTGCCATGTCTCTACAGATACACAGATTTATTTATTTGTGCCAATTAAGAGTATCTGAGCACCATAGGAATATGAGAATGCATGTGCAGATTCCTGTGTGCCAAAGATGGGGTAAAGTGAAATGAGTACCTAGGCATTCCCTTCAGACTGCACCATATGCCATGCTAGAACTGATGCCTGGATAAAGTCACACATTCTGAGCATTTCCATGACAAAGTGTCACCACTGCATCCTTGTAAAACATAGGAATATAAAATAAGTGTTGCTGCCACTGTGTTTCTATGACTTTTCCATATTAGCAGTATCTAACTGCAGATGGACCTAAAAAATTCTGCACTACTACCTAACCTTGCTGTCCCTTATTTAGTACATTTGGTGCTGCTTGGATTTTTTCCCCTAGAAGTGAAAAGCTCATTAATGAAAATCATAAACAACTTTTTTTTGAGCATAGCTGGTTGCTGCATTTATCAAGTAACAAGCCATCAGCTAGAATTTAGAAACAAGATCTGTAATATCTCAAACAATATGGAATTAGATTATTAATCAAGAAATGTATCTTCGATGATGCATTACTACATTCCTGGTAGCTAAGGGCCTAGTCCTGTGAAGGAATTTTTTCATGAAATACCAGATAAGATTGCTGCAATAACTGAAGTGACTCATTACTATAGTTGGTATTGTTCACATGAAAGCTTTGGGGATTTGGGTCCTAGGAGTCTGCAGTGCAAGAAGTATATTGTGCATACTCAGCCAGCTTGCAGTTATACAAAAAAAAGTTACACAAGTATTATCTTGACTTTACTGAAAATGTTACACAAAGAGAAGTGCCTGATTACTAATAGAGAATACCTTTTAAGCCCATTATTTTCATTTGACAGGGTAATATTTGCTTCTGAATTTTATCTATGGTCTTAATATTTTCAGCAGGAATATATCATAAGCATACTCTATTGAGAAGCTTTCATGGGAAAAGAGGATAAAAAGAAATGTGTTCTTTTAGATAATTTAAGTTAAAACCAGCCTTTCTCAGTAGAAATTATATTAAAATAAGTACTTTTATGTTGAAAATATTCCATTTTCTGCATGAGGAACCCTTTAATTCTGGATCTTCGTCTTTTTGTCTCCATAGGTTTCAGCAGCTTGACTTGACTTTTCTGCTCTTATCATAAACAGTTCTAGTGTGCCTGCAGGAGAAAAGAGACTGATCCCATCCCATTCCATTTAGATATAAGCTAGGCTCTTACTGCAGACAAAATAATGGTCCAGAGTTCCATCTCATCTCTCCCATGAATAACTGGTGTTCATGACTTAGTGAGAGAAGTAAACAATTTTTTCTTCCCTGCTGTTTAAAAAAAATAGGCCATGGCTTAGTCCTTTAATTGAACTAATCACTGAGTTGAATTGTTTGTTGGTTTTTTACTTTTTCATATAACTGCAGACAAGAGGTATTTATTCACTGACCAGAAAAAAATTATTCTTGATTCACTGATCAAACTCATTTTTGTTCTGGAAAAGTGCAAAGGCAATTAAGACTTACATCCTTATCCAAGAGTTTGGTCCAGTTACTTCTCTTAATCTGGCGGATTGAAAGCATCTCTTAGCTTCCTCTAAAAATGCATATATCATGCTGCATATTCCTTTCTCATTTTACTTCAGGCTCTGTTGACTTCTTATTTTTCTCAGTTAAAATGCCTAAACAGGCACCCTCTCTCCAGTCATTAATTCTACGTTCTTAGACATCTTTTGGCCATTCCCATACTGCATCCCATTTCCTACCCAAAAGTCAAAACATTAAGGACTTATAAAGGTGAAATTGCACATGAGGTGTCAGCTCACAGGTTGCATTTATCAGACAGCTCTCATGGATTTCAGCAGTTTTCACAGCTCTGCATTTTCAGTCCTTCACAGTCAGTTTGAGCAAGGTTATGCTTCTATACAGGTTTCAGCTAAAAACACTTCTTTGAGGAGGGATTGTAGCCTACTGGAGTGTGTTCCAGGATGAGTTCCAAAACATGAGGGGATTGATTCACCTGAAGGAAATGTGAAAACTTCCAACTGCACATTTACCTCTAATTTTGTCACATAGGGGTTTTCTGACCTTCAGACCTCAGCTGAAACATCCCTTGCAGGAATGTCCTTCAAAAGATGATCTTGCAATATTTAATTTTTTTTTTTCATAAGGAGATGTACCTATTGATCTTTTCTACCTTCTGTCTGCACTTCCTGTAGGTCAGATTAAAACCTTAGTTTGCAGAATAGGAAATTAATTAATTAATGCCCAAAAGATCCTTCTATCCAAGGTATGTGCCATAAATCTTTTGCATTTGGGTAGCTTTTTCTTTAACTTAGGTCTCTGTGGTCCTGGAGTGGGGCAGTGAAGCAGAGGAGCTCTGTACAGGGGTAGAAATGTCCAGGCTATCTTTTGTATTTGCAGAAGGAGACAAAGTTTGGTAAGCTCAGGATGGAGGAGAAATTCTGGAATGAGAGCTGTCTGTAGAGCAGTAGATTTTGCTGTTACATTCATTTTAACCAAAGATAGGCATTGGTTTGACTTTGTTTGCTTTTCTGAACCATTAGGTCCTCTTCTTTGAAGTAACTTGTACATGTATTTTTAGGACATGCTTCTAACACGGCTGACAGTTGACAGGATGAGGTGAACAGAAGTAGCTACTGTGCATTTTCCTTTTTCCTTATGACAGTCAGTGTAAAGCAAAGAGTTGAGAGAAGGTTATACAAAATAGCTGCACAGTAAAATGGTTTTGCTGCTAGTTAACATACTGAGGGTTTTATTACAAGTGAAGTTGTAATGAAGATGGTTATTGTCAAAGTGCAAGGCACATATTTTATAATGGTATTCTACTCTTAAAATTCAGTTTTGTATTATATTGAGTATGGTAGATATTGTTCTTGTTGGTCTTGTTCAACCTTCTCCTGAATTTTGTTGTGGTAAAATGAAACATGCTCCATTTTTACTGAAAAAATATCACACACTTATTGATTTAAAATTAGTCTTTGTTGTCAGATACTTAGTTTGTTCTTAAAAACTAGGGTTTTTTAAAAATAAACTATTTTTATGGATAATCTGATTGCCTGATAGTTTTAAGGGACCTATTTAATACCAAAGGTAATGCCACCCAGAAATGAACTTGGAATATGACATTGACACTTTCCTGGAGTGCCTAAATGGTCAAGAGGTACCTGGAGTCAGTCAAGCAGAGCTGAACCAGTGGCAGTTGTCTGTGTCACCAAGCTGAAGGGTTAGGCACACCTAGCAGTTTCCAAAACAAATTAGAAATGAAAGAAACAACAGGAATAGCATTGAGGTTTAGTCAACAGACATAGAGTAGCTCTGACTCCCAGCTCATGCTCCTGAGGAAAAGCACAAAGGCTTGCATTTACTGATGTGTCTGCTATACCTGGCCTGTGAACTAACAAAAAACTCAGTGTGCTGTCAATCCTGTAAACCTTCCAAAGCACAAAATAGTCACCAAGCTACTTTTGGGGTTTCTAGTTGTAGTTCAGTGATATTTTGGAGGGTGGAAAGGACTGATTTGGAGGATAATGAGAAGATATTAAGTATGTTTTACAGATTTTTATAGCTATTTTTTTAGCAAATGGCATTGCTGTCCTTGATGTGAGACCATTGATTAGTAAGAAGTGATTATTTTACTTGTGAAGTATAAAACAGAGAGAATAAAAAAATCCAAATTATCTCGATTTCCCTTTCCAGGATAGTGGCTAACTAAACTGGAAAGTAATAGGTCAATATAATTATTTAGCTGGCTGAAAGATTTCATTCTAATACTTACTGATCATATTTTTTTCTCAAATAGAAGCTTCTTAGCACAAACATGAAGAAATGCATCATTTTTTCCCTTATTGCAGACTTAACTATCGAAAGGAAAGTATTTTGCATTTTTTTAAATTAATGCAAAGCCTGAATTGTTGGATGTTCCAGGCTACTGAATAGATGATATAGAGTTACTCTCAATGGATTTTTTGGGGGTGGGGGCCTAAGTGTCCTTATATAAGCTGTGATCCAAGTAAAAAGAAAGGAGCCTATGGTGAGCAGTAGTAATGTTCTAATGCTTCCTTGCATTTGATCAGTAGTTACCAGTTTTTAATAAAGCAGCCCTCACAGTACTTAGGAGCTCATAGAACATATTGTGATCTTACGTTGCTAATTTGTTTTAAAATATGAAATGTTTTAAGCTTTTTGTCAAAAGTGATAACATCCTATTACAAATAAACCTTTTTGTGGTTGTAAAATTTAGCTTATAAATCATTCAAATTGAAGTGAAAAAAACACAGGTCATTGTTAATGACAGTCTATCCTACTCTTACGAATATATGTATTTTTGTAAAGGAAAAGCACTTGTAGATATTTAATCAGTCCAATATCTATCTATGTTAATGTTTTGGAAAAAAAAGAAGAAAACAAAATGCTGCTTAGAAAATCACTTACTTATTTTTTATTTTTTGTGCTCAAATGCAATTTCTTTTGATTTATGGAATGTTTATTCTGTGTGAAGCTGTATAGTTAGTACAGCTGGGCTAAATGCATTTCTCACATTAATCAGTTGTATCTGACTATGATAATACATTGTGTCCAACCAGAAAGCAATTGCAAAACACAGGCTTGTGGTGCTGTTTTTCATCTTTGATATTAGCTTCATCCTGCCTTATAACTTTTCTACTTCATAATAAGTATAAAAAATGCTAATCATTTTTTGTGCTGCATGTGTTTCAATGGACATTTCAGGGTATATCTGGCTGTTTAGTTGAATCTTACTATGTTACTAACATTTTTTAGAAGATGACAGAATTTTACATACAGTGTTTAATAAAGAGTCCCCTCGATGAAAAAGTGTGCAAGATTAGTCAAGTTTAATACTTACCTTCCTTCAAAGGAAACTGCTGCTGGGTACATGCATGGAATGTGAGGGCATCACTAAAGATTCTGAGAATTTGGGCTAATACTATTTTTTAAAATTCAGAATAATTTACTTCTGATAATATTTTGCAGCTAATTGAAACCTCACTTTCAACTGTGTTTTGTTTCATCATAATGCATTCACACAGTTTCAGGGAAGAAAAAATACGTAAATAATTCTATTAAAGTATAGTAAAGAGTGGCAACCATATTTGTTTGTGTACATATTAGTGTACAATCCAAAATCTCTTTACTTATTTCAGTGGGATTCTACAGAGATCTACTTCTTGGGCCTGATGCTCAGTTAAGTTCTCCAGCTTGACCTCAGTGGAGTGACTTTCCATAATTATCCTTGTAGCTGAAACTTGAAATGAGCCAGGCTTCCCACCTCCTCACTTAATTTCCTTTCATGGGTGACTAATATTGCTTAAATTTACTCTTATTATATTAACCTTCTCATGAGTAAGTTTTGCAATAATGTGTACTCCAGCAGTAGAATTCATTGGTAGGAACTCAACTGAGTAAATACTTGTGTCCTTGACAAACTGGGGGAGAATTTGACTGAGATTATAAACATTTGAAATGGCATTCGCTCATTTATGTTCATGCTTTGCAAAGATCTGTAGTTGATCAGGATTTGATATGTTTTATTACATGAACATTGCCCATTTTTATAATTTTTGTTAAGAGCTGATTTCTGTAGTAATTCATTAGGGTAAACATCTCAGGGTCCACAAAGTAGCAGTTTAAAATCCATTTGATCTGAGTGCAATACCAGTGCTGCAAGTTTGTATCTTTCGAAGAACCAAATATGTTGTGTTTTGAAGTACTTTAAAAAGCACTGTAAATTTCACCCAGTTCTACCAAAGGAATGTGAGGAGTTTTTTAATCTGGAATCTGAGTGTGGCCCTAGAAAAAGTGAGACACTTATAACTGAGTCAGCCCTAGTGATCAATTTTCCATTTAGGGACAGGAAGTGCTGTTCTTGGGGTTTTTTGGCAAAACAACCTCTTGGTCGTGCCTCTTGATGTAGAGTGAAGCCTGTTCAAATCTGCATCCACATTTGTAAGCAAAATTTATTTTGAAACAACAGCTCATGCAAAGCCTGTGAGTGGGCCTCTAGAACTTGTGTATAAATGTATCAGATAAGTAATGATATTTCTAACAGTGAACTACCTGTATGGCTCAGTACTGGTGATGTTAAATTGGTGATCCATGCTAATGTCAAGAGGGTTTACAGCACCTTTATAATGGATAATAACAAACAACAATTTGGCTTGACCTGTATGCTGCAAGATGCCTCTAGCCCAGTTGGATTAATTTTATGAAAAATCTAGATGAGCAAGAAGTATAACTAATCTGCTTACTAGCACTGAATTGCTCCTTTCTCAAAGCAATAAATATATTCATGTTGTAACATCTGTTGTGCGGCCTACAATACGAGTTGTTTTGTTGCATTGTTTCTATATAATTTATTTTGTGCAATAAAAAAATCTCTGGTTTTATCTGACTTCTTTGTCATTTGTAATAATATTTGAATTAAAACATTTGCTCGCTTTATATCTTAATCATGCAAGCATACTGTCAACTCACAGAAGTGTGAGTACAAAACAGAACGCAGTGATATTATTCATTATAGAAAAAACAGAAGCTTTTTCATGGCCTGATTTTATTCTAGTTAATGTCATAGAGTGCTACTGTTCATTTTCACAGGTGCAGAGTTCTGCCTAACATTAAAAGTTGTCTGGAATTGGGACCCCATTTGTAAAATATAACCAGGTGGGTTACAGTGTGACTGTGTGCTTGAGGCTTTTTTTAAAAAAAGAAAGAGCAATCCCATAGAGATTCTGCAACTTTTTTTTAACCTAATTTCAGTGCTTTTTGTTCTCTCCCTTTTTGATGTTTTTCTGAGTTAATATGGTTTCAGTAGTGTTTATTATTCTGTGCACTTAGCTTTATTATGTCATTGAGTTGTTTTAACTCTAAGGTAGTGTAAAACAAATGTGCATACAAATTGGAAGATAGAGGATATCCTTACAAGTGAGCCCTTGGTGTAAAGTAGCATTATTCACACTATATACGGAATTACTGCAAAGAAAAACAATGGAGGGAGGGAACCCTGTTTTCAAGACAACTTGGACCTTTTGTCTGCAACACCACCTCTGAGTTGTGAGATGTGGCTCAGATTTGGAAATAATAGAAAGGATTGCTGATTGGAGTAAAATAATCTGAGACAAAGTACATCCTGTATCTTCTTGTAAAATCCTTCTACATGTTAGGAAAAAACCAATTGCTCGTGAGCACAAAATGTGAAATGCAGCACATTGCAACACATGCATATGATTAAATAGGATTTGTTAGTTGCAATTTGTTAATTGTTTTTTAACAGGCTGAGAGCAGCTGTGGCACCACTGGCTGCTCTGTACCCTGTGCAGGTGAAGCAGTGCAGCCTCAGTGGCTTTCTTTGGACCTTTTTCACATGGGATATTTGACCTCCAGATTTGTCAAAGGTCATAAATCAATACTTTCCCTTCTTCTAAAAGTGTTCCTGAGATTTAAGGTCACTCAGTGAAAAAAAAGCCAAACTCTACATAATGCTTCTACATAATGTTATATCATTATTTATTAAACAGAAATTGAATTGCATAGAAGTGCAAAATTCTACTCCTAAATAGCAAACTTTTCCTCAAGGAAGATTTCCATTTAAAATGCAGTGATTAAATTATTCTAAATAATTACTTTGTTTCAGGTAGCTAAAAAGAGAACCATTGTGGGGGGAAAAAACCTCATGCATAAGAATAGTAACAAATGCCTGATAAGTCATAAGGCTGTATTATGTTTTATGGAAGGAGGAAATTAGGTGAAATACAAACAGCTGTTTACATCAAGGGTGCAGCACATGAATATCCCTGTTGGAACTATGATTCACATTGCTTTCTACCCTAATTATTTTTCCCTCTCTTATTCTAGAGGAGGATATGCAATGCAATGTCATTATAGGTAAGAGTAATGTTTTTCAGAAGAAAAGTGATTTCGTAATTTAGGTTTCATTAGAGCAACAGAAATTTGCTGGCAGTATGTAAAATGAGCACCATGTTCCAGTGGCACACTTCCAACATATTCATTTGGGAAGAAGACTGCTGCATCCACAATTAATAAAAGGTTGAGGCTTTTTCAATTGCATTTCATTTGATCCTATCTCCTTTCCAGAGTGTTTGTAAGCCTTTCTTTTCAGGATCGCAAGATTTCATTTCCTTTTGGAAAGGGAAAAGGAATCTTGCGATTTCAATGGGGACCAATAGAGGAATCTTTGGTGCATGTCCCTGCCCTGGATGGCATGCCATGCCTTTGCATGGCTTTGACTTAGGGAAAGATTTTTTTCTCTTATTTTTTGTTTTTCAAGTATCCATGCCATGTCCCTCATATCTTCCCCTCCATGTTTTGTCTTCCTCCTTGACTTTTTCCCTGCTTTTGCAACATCTGTGAGCTTAGTTTTGGCATGTTTTGGTCCTTTGCAATGCAGCTCATTTCCTCACAGCCTATTTTTTGAAGAAACTAAAACTCACGATTTTCTGGTTTTTTTGAGGTTTTTTTCAATTGCATTTCATTTGATCCTATTTCCTTTCCTGACTGTTTGTAAGGCTTTCTTTTCAGGTTCGCAAGATTCCCTTTCCCATTAAAAATGGGCATCTATCCCATTAAAGTCACACAGGAAAATAAAACATTCTTATATGCAAAAACACCCTATCTTTTCTAAACTATTTATAGGTAATGTTCTGTCCTTTCCTGTAGTACACAAGTACTACAGGAATACTACAAGTAATGGCAGTAAGTGCACTTTTAGATATGGAAAATAATTACAAAAAGGAACTTAAGAAAAGCTGTACTTAAAACCAGTTTTGGAGACACTTCCGATTTAATGTCATCCTTTTGCACACGGATGTGTCCCATGCCCCAAAAACTTCCAGTCCTGCTGCCTACAGACTCCCTCTTCATATTAGAGTCCTAGTACATCTCCAGAACCAGCACAACTTATTACTAACCAGCATTCCTCCTTTAATTTCTCTGTCCATGTCCTTCTCAAAGTAGCGTGATTTTGTCTTGACTAGTTTCTAAAATGTGTTTTATTCCCATGTTCCTCCCTACCACCTGCCAGAAGTGCTCTGTGTGCTCTTCGTGTCCTTATGCTACACCAAACATCAGGAGTTCTAAACATCCTAAATAGTGAGCTCAGGAAATTCACTGCTGCTCATGTGCTTCGCTAGTTTGTGATGCTGGATTTGTAAAGCAGCTTAGTAGTCACAAAGAACTCATGGAATATTTGATACTATCACCAGGGAAAGAGAAATAGGCAGGGCTACCAATGCTGTTTGCCCTTGGAAGCTGTGTCCAGAATAGGAGCTGTACTTCCCTGAGTGCTGTCCTCATCTCCAGTGTGGATTGCTTTATGATGCTACACAGCAATTGCACCAACTGCTTCCAGAGCCTTTCTCCAGGTGTTAGCTCAGGTTGTTACTGTAGGTACACAGTGTGTGCTGACAGCTGTGACAAACAGGTGAGCAGCACTGACAGCAATGGGTCATGGAGTGCCCAGGGGCACTGACCAACCACCAGAGGAACAGAGGGCACACAGGTGCAATGCATCAACACGAGGGTATAAAAGGTTGGGCTGAAGAAGAAGAAGGGCGGATGCTTGCAGCCTTCTGAAGCGATAAGGTGTTGCTCTGTATGTGTTGAAGCTTTCTGAAATTGTATGATGATACTCTGTGTGTTGTGGCTGTCTCAGTTGTGACATGTGCTGTGACAGCTATTCATTCTCTGGTAATCAAAATCCCTGGAACAAGAGAAGAAAATGGCATGAGTCTGTACTGCTGAATAGTTCTGTAACTTGCAGCAGTCAGCCTACCCCTGTTTCTGTGTTCTGCTGATTGCTAGAATCTTTCTTCTTAGACTGAAAAGTTTTTCCAGAGTACCATATAAATAAGCAAAAAAAAATTACTACAGGGCTTGAGGTAAGCAATATGCAACTTGGTTTTAAAGTATTTGGAAAAATTACTGTAAAAGAGCTCTCTGGCTTTGAGTGGATGAATGCATGTTCAAAGCATAGCCCATGTAATTTAACTTTTTAAAAAAAATTTATTCAGAGACATAAAAATTCATAAATGTTTGCTAATTAAAATTTTTGTTCATATAAAAATAAATACATAAGTTATGCTAGTATAGCTTATTTAAAGAAGTGATACTATGAAGGAAAAAAATTTGCTTTGTTGATTTTGACCTAGGGCTGTTATAGTTTAATTTTCTGTACTTGCTATAAAAACAAGGTGTTGTGTCACATCATAATGACAGCATGAAACCAAACGTGTTATGTAGATGCCTGATCCCATAAAGGCTTGTGCTGAAAGAATACTCTCATGTGTAACATGCAAGACATGTCCATAGGTTTGTGGTGTTGTGGAAATACAAACTGGGCTGCTGGTTGCATGCTCTCCATTTGTTTTACAGGTTGTATTTAAAACAAGAAAATCACTTGGAAAATAGATGCCTAGCCTTTCAAAGGAACCCAAAGTGCTTTGTAGGTTATGTATTTAAAACATACACATGAGGAGTGACTTTGCTATGGCAACGCGGCCATAGGTAATAGTAGAATAGAGCAACTCATCCCAATAAAGTAATTTAAGTGCAAGAGAAGTGTTCAAGGTAACAGCAATGTGAAATCAGAATTCACACCTAAATCTATTCATGTCTGTTCTCTGACTTTGGCGAAAAGTGCCATTAAACCTTTTCAGTGACTGCACAGTGAGCTGCCCACCATCGACATTCAGCCTCAAAACACTGATTTCTGCCTGCAGCTCCCTCTCTATGGCAAGACTATTCTATGGCAAACAAATTCTCAGGTAAAACAATTAGAGTAAAATGCTTTATGGGCCTTAATATAGTCTCAATTCCCATCATGGGGAAACAATAATAATCACTGCTTAAAGAAGCCAACAAAAAGCTAAATTGTTCTGAGTTCCTTCTAATATCTTCTAAATTTTGAGAAAGAGGTGGATGTGATAGGAGAACCTACTTGTCTTCCTAAGGGAGAGGGCTGTACACTAATTTTCATCCTGATGTCATCTACTGCTAGTCACGAGAGGAGATTGGCTAAAACCAGATTTGAATAGCCCTAAGAAATTCAGTCTTCAGCTCCGGTAATTCTTATCTCTCCCAATTGCACAACAGAAGGTGAGGACAAGAATTGCCAGGGATGGAACATCCCAGAGAGCACCATGTGGAGGAAATTGCCCAGCACTCCAGCACAAGGGTGTGCCAGGCAGCTGGACACAAGCTCCACAGCTGCAGTGGTGCAGGACTGTGAAGGAAAGTGGCTGAAAGGACTGAGCTATGTGCAGCTCTGTGAAGGAAACTGGCAGCACAGAGGCAGTGGCTCTGGGCTTTGAATCCTCATAGAGCTCAAGGCACTGCCAGCAAGGCTGCCTTCAGTTCACTGTAGGCAAGGTGTCTGTCCATGGGTTATATAGAATATACTGTAGGGGACGTTTCACCAATAAACATTTGTAATACCACCCAGATTCTTAACTGCTGCCAGGTTAAAGTACATAGCCAGCAGATAAACTGTGTTTTCTAAACATCCTCACATTTTGCTACTAGGAAGTGTAGACTTAGCTTCAGCTACTGTTTGCAGCCTAACATCAAGAGCTGGAAATCAGTAGAAGAGCACCCCTGAGCCTTCCTATAGGACTGCAGGCAGAAATTCTGATAGAAAACAGACTTGTTGGTCTTGTGGCCATCAGCTTGAGACTGAGGCTGTGGATTCAGAGATTTCTTGTTGCTAAACTCTTGGGAACACAGGTCATGGGAAAGGAAAACCACCCATGGTGCAGCAGCTGTATCATCTGCTCTACTTTTGTTTGCCCACAAGGAACCACTGGAATAAGAATAGTGGTAAGGAGTGCACATTTGTGAATATAAATCAAATGTTTCTGCAGGAAAGTAAGCACTAGACAGTGCTTCATGCTATTAATAGCTTCTAAGAAAAGATAGAATGTCCCAAAAGCAAAAGCATCATCATGGGTTGTCACCTGCTTCTCAGAGAACTCATCCAAATGTAGTCCTCAGAGATGATTATTTCCATTGACTCTGTAAGTCAAATGTGTTTTCTTCCACTTCAGCACAGGATCAATTATAATCATCTCTAAAACCCTATAGATACAAGCACTTCTAGTGCAGCAGACCACAAGGCATATAAACATTTTTAATTTGATGACCCAAAGCTGAACTGAATCCCTCTCTCCTCATGCATCAGTAAAATTTAGAATGATGATCAATGAATGCTGCATTAAGAATGCTTAAAATGTCACTGATCCCTTCCAAGTGACAATTTAGGAGGCTCCACTTGTGTCTCTGCAAAACTCTCAAAGGGAGGTGGTTAGATTTTTCTGACTTCCATAAACACCTGAGCAAGACAGCAACACCCAGGTGCTGAAGCAATTCTGAATAAGAATGGGGAGCAGCAGCCCAGCACACAGCTGATTGCCCTCAGCAAAGCCCTGTGGATGTAGGCAAGACCCAGGTTTCAGGTGGGACACAAAGCCCTGACAGGTGTCCATCCCAAGGAATGGGAGGAAAAGTTCCTCAGGTGTTCTTCAGAATCAGACGGATCAAAGCTTGTTTAGCTTTCACCCACACCCTGATCTTTCACCAAGGGTGGAATCCATGTAGAGTTTGTGCTTTGCATTCAAAGAAAAAGTACCTTCTGACAATTTTCCAAAAGCCCCATTAGGCATTTTATTTTTCTAAATGTAATGATTAAAGCCCAGTTCTGGAAGACCAAAAGGCAAAGCTTCCCCTTACACTGGGAGAACTTCAGTGGCATGGAGAGACTACAAATATGACAAATACAACTACAGCAAAAGAAAGAGGGTTCTGTGAATGGAAAATGTCTTATGAAATAGAAAAAAAATTACTTTTTTTTTTAATAGCTGAAGTATATAAAAGTAAAAGCCAAGGAAAAAAGGGAAAAAACCAAAAGCTTGTTAATGTTTTTATACATGCTCTCCATGTTCATCAGTACTTAGCATTTTTCCTGTTGAGCCCTAAGCAGTTGGCATCTAATATACTGCTGTTAATTATCAGTGCAGAGCAGCCTTTCCCTGGGCTCAGATCTGCCCAAGTCAAGATTTTGAATTGTAAAGGTAACCACCTTTACAGGGTTGGGTGAAAACTGAGCTTAAATGCATGAGACAGCTGCTGCAGATCAGATGTGATTGCTGGGGAGGAGGTGCAGAGTTATCTGAAGGTCTGGAAACTCCATCTGTGTGCAGTCTGTCATCAGCCCCGATCTTTAGGAGCTTGGTGTTAGTAAAACAGAGAGTCCATGCCCAAGCAGGATGGCACACCAAACACTGCTCTGCAGCTGTGGTCTCTTATGTGCTAAATATTTCTAGCAATATACTTAATCTTTGTTCTTTTCAATATGTGACACAGCTGGAGCTGGACCCTTCTGATTTTTATATATATAGCATTTATAATATGTGCTAATATTATGGCATTTATAGCAGGTAGATATGTAGAAAAACAAAGGTAAATTGACCTGGTGCTTTGCTGCCCAGCAATAAGCAGAAGAGTTACTCATATTCTGAGCTGTAGGTATGAATGTGCTGGACCTCCGCATTTTAAGTTCATGGTATATGATACCTGTCACAGATATCTGTTTAAATCACAGAAAGATTCTGACCACCATCTTTTTTCATCAATTCAGTTGAAGCAGCCCATGGGCTGCTGAAGGCAGAAGCTTTTGCCATTGATTTCCCAGTGGCAGTGAGTGCGGTGCTTGCTCTCCACAGAAGTCCCACGTAAGGAGCCAGCTGCCTTGTGTTAAACTGTTTCCATCCTTCCAGCTTGGATCTCCCATGAAATCAGGTACTGACTTATCAGATTTTCTTAGAGAAGATTTCCCTCTGTTTGTCATTAACCTGCCTTTGTCCTTTTAACAGCAACAGCTCTGCTTGAAATTACAGTGGTTCATTTCTTTGCAAGCAGCTCTCCCAGTGCCCATTGTGCCAGCAGGATAGAAGTTGCTGCCAAACCAGCAGCCACAGGTACGAATGCAAAGTCCTCTTAGTACTCAACCCCTTCCTTATTAACACAACATCAAAGCATGGGACATCGTCCCCCAGTAGCCCATACTCTGGAAAATCCCCATCCCACCTGCTTGGGGTGCCACAAACTCACAGGAAGGTTCCTGGGACATCTGCAGCATCCCCACCCAGCCCTACACTGCATCATGGGGCAAGTCGATTTGCTGCCCCCTCAAGGATTCCTGAGAGAGAAATTCTGGGTAATGGGCTCATTTTGTCTCTCAACTTGTGCCACCTCTAACACAAACAGGCCACACTGAGCCCGTGGTAGTGAGAGCCTTGATGCTGCAGACAGGAGGATTGTTCTGGGTATATGAGCAGAGCTGTTCTGTAAGTGCCCTCAGTGGCAGTACTCAGTTAAGAATGCATTATATTAATCTAAAATCCTGCTAAACAGTAGGTAATTAAATCAGTTTCTCCTTTCATTCTCTCTCCAATTTACAGTGTTTCTCTTAGTTTTAGTTCACGTCATAGACTTAGACTTGATGGTCCCAGTTCCTTCCCACCTTTCATCCATTACAATCTGCATAGTGCAAGGAGAAATGCTCCACATTAATATTGCATTTCTGACTAATTTCTGATGCATGTTTCTCCTATGAAATCCTCTTCTCCTTTACTGGGTGCGCTTTTTTTTGCCTCCCTGAGCCTTCTGCTCTGTGGAGATTTGCTTCAGCTGTTACCAAATTGTCTTGATATTATTCCTGAGAACACCTGCATTTTCTGTTTTTTTCTTAAACATTAAGTTGAAGCCTTAATTTTTCTATTTTCTTCCAAACTTAATGTATGACCAGCTAATGCACTCACTAAATCTGTGCCCCTTCTACCCAAGTGTGATTCACACAGAAATTTAAACTGGGGCCAATTTCTGCACTGCCTTTGCCAACATGTTCAAATCAGGGAGATTGCACATCCTTGTGTACAAGCACCTAATTCTGAATTTTCTCAGTTGAATTCCACACTTTCTCTGTGAACATCAAGTTAATGTAAATCAGAGTAGATTAGATGCCAAGGTCCCCTTTTTAGTATATACAATGCTGAATTTAATTTCTCTTATCCAAAACAGAAGAGAAGCAGAGCAGGTGGTTTGTGTATTTCATTCCTGTCATCAATGCTATTATTACTTCCCACAGGTTTGCAAAAACAGACCCCACTCAAGTGGCTTTGAGGGTCTCCCCAGGAATATCCATAGGCTGCAGGGCCTCCCCAAGCTCTCCAGGTGAGTCTCTTTGTTTCCAGTGCAGAATTCCTCCTGGGATGAAAGCAGGCATGGGACTGGTTCCTTCTGTCCCGCTGGGGCAGTTTTAGAATGGTGGTGATCTTTGCTGTGCACATCATTGGGCTTTATCATTGATTGAACTTCATGTCAACTTTGCATTTGTTTCAACATGAAAACAAACCCACTTATCATGGAAGTGGGTTGAGTCTAAACACAGTGAGAATGGACCAGAACTCATCACTGCTCTTTATTAGCCTTTCAGCCAGCTAATTAAAGAAGCAGAACACGTTCTTGCTCCTTGCAGTGCTTCCTAGTATAGACAAAGTATTAATTTCAACCTTAGCTGCAGGAGGATATTGGCAAGAGATGTTTGGATCCGAGTAGGTTTCCAGGTTTGTTTTAGTCTGTTTCTTAACATCTGCTGAGGTGGGTGGCTGTTTCAGGGGGGAGGGAAAATTAACTTTATTGATTGAGTAATTTCCTTTATGAAGGCTCTGAAGGGGATAGCTGCCTGCAGAAATAATATTTGTTAAATGGCCATATTTGGAAAATGAGTCAGTGAGAAAATAGCATGCAAATCCACCAGCTTTTCTCCAGCAGGGAAAGAACAGAAATGTGCTAAGAAAGGAAGATAGATGCTGACTTGGAGATGACAAGATAAAATGACCCTAATAGGAATTTTTTTTTGTTATTAACTAAAAAAATACATAAAGAAAGAGTTGGAACTGGCCATTCCAAATGCTAAAACTTTTTAAATGAGAAAATTTGCACAGAAATAATTACCCACCTGCAAAATATGTTAAGTTCACATTAATGCTGCATATGCAGGGTTTTGCTGCTCTATCCTTTACCTACGTTCACCTTTTTTTTCTAAAAAAAAAATAACTGAAAGAGGACACAATTATGTATTCAAGACATTAACAATAAAAGAAAGGGAAACATCTTTTTGTTGTATGAACTACTTCAGCTTACTAAGGAAGGATGACAAGACCGTGAAAAGTTAAAATATAATAATATAGTTAAATTATTATAATATAGTAATATTATAATATAGTAATATTATAATATAGTAATGTATTATAATATAGTTAAAATATAATAATATAGTTAAAATAAAAGTTAAAATATAATAATTCCAGAGAAATCCTTAGGTATCAGACCCAGGCAGCAGCCCATCTAACTAGCTACAGTTGCTGTCTCTTTAGCAGCTTTGTCACTGCTGACCTCTCTCATTTACCGTGAGTCTTTATGAGAGAACATTTTCCACAGCCTTTTGTCCTGGCAGCTTACTCTTCAAACCCAGGAGCAGGCTGAAATAGTTTCTACAATCTACCAGTTCGTGGGTGTCTTGGGTCTCATTTCCTCTTGAGTTCCTGAAGAGATGCCATGGCCTCACTTGGCCTTTATGATGCTGTGGGCTTGGAGTGCCTGCTGGGGAAATGGTAATGCTTGTTATTTGGAAATCTTGGGGAAGGGGAAAGGGGACCAGCAGCAAGTTGATGTAAAGTTAAGTTATTGCTTTTGTCCTTAGCCTTGAGACTGGGGTGGGAAGCGGTAGATGAAACAACATGAAATCTGATATTTGCTAAGTAAGCTTTTAAAACTCTCACATTAGCCTGGGAGGCTGCCTGGGGAACAGAATAACTCTGCACTGATGCAACTGAAATGCTCCGTGCCAGAGCTGAGCCCAAAGCAGCCCAGCCCCAGAGGGGAGTGCAGGGAAGCGCTGGGGCTGAGCAGCCCTGGGGGAGCCCCTGGGCTCAGGGTGGCACGGCCCTGCAGCCCCCAGGGCACCCCTGGCAGCAGCTGGGAAATGCTCGGGGGCCTGGGTTGGAAGGTATAAAAGGTTCACAGCAGCGGGACTTGTTCTCACTGCAAATCCCTCCCCAGCACTTCTGTAACCCGGGTAATGAAGCGTGCAGCAAGGAAAGCCAGCACTGGGAGTGTCTGGGGCTTTGCAGAGCAGATCCACAGCCCCAGCAGGGACTGACTGCAGGGCTTGGCAGTGCCCGATGGCAGCACCTGCCCTGCCCTTCCCTCTTGGTGGACACTGCCTCATGCCTGTGCTCCTTTCCATGAAATTCCCAAGTCTCATCAGTGACAATGAGTGCTTCCTAGTCCACCTGGAAACTCTTCTCTCTGGAGTGGTTTTGCTGTATGATTTTTCAGAGACATGAGTTCCTGTACTCGGCATTGGTGACTCTGCACCTCGAATCCTGTGTTCAGTTTTGGGCCCCTCACTGCAAGAAAGGCTTTGAGGTGCTGGAGTGTGTCCAAAGAAGTGCAACAAAGCTGGTGAAGGGTCTGAAAAGCAGCTGAGAGAGCTGGGTGTGTTTAGCCTGGAGAAAAGGAGGCTCAGGGGAAACCTTACTGCTCTCTACAGCTGCTTGAAAGGAGATTATGGCAAGGTATGGATCAGCCTCTTCTCCCAGGCAGCTGGTGATAGGATTCAAGTTACCCCAGGGGATGCTTAGATTGGATATAAGGAAACTTTTCTCCATGGAAAGCGTTGGCAGGCATTGGAACAGGCTGACCAGGGAAGCATTTGAGTCACTGTCCCTGGAGGTATTTGAGAAGTGTAGATGTGGCACTTGGGGACATAGTTTAGTGGTAGACTTGGCAGTGTTAGGGTAACTCTGGATTTGATGATCTTGAAGGTCTTTTCCAACCAAAACAATTCCATTATTCTGATTCCAAATGTTCTTAGAGGGAATTAGTTGATCAGAGCAGTACTGAAATACAGTGCTGTAAATACAACCAACAAAGGGAAGAATACCAGATGTGAAGCAGACACAGAATGGGGTGTGTGATGGCCCTTCCTAAGGTTATCACAAAGACAAAACATTTTAAAGAAATACAATTTCCTACAAGTCAGAAGGCACCAACTCTGGCCAATAAACATTTCAGCAATTCTTTAAAAGATGATCCTTCTAAGAATAATATTTAAACCCTCTGTTTACAGTGAGAGTTGTTTTCCTGCCCTGGATTGCAGAGTGGTTTTATCCATTTTCTGTTTGCTTCAATAAAGATGGATGCATCATTCTCATGTCCCAGAGAAATATGAATTAGGTTATTTCCCTCTAACTGAAGTGTCCTCTATATCTTAATTGGATGTACTCTAATTTGCCCTATGAGACTGGGGAAGTGGAACATTCTATGCAGAAAATCCTGCCCATTTCAGGTGATACAGGAGGTCTAATGAATGGGCTGCTGAGGTTGTTCCATCAGCTCCCTCGATCTGCCCCAGAGCCTCCATCAGCTTGCAGAAGAGAAAATCATTAAGCATTGTAATAAAAGTTCTCATAGTATTTCCAGGCAGATGAGGATCTGCTCTACTGAATGTAGTGTAACTCAGTTGTTTAAATGGGGCAACAGCTCCTGGTCTTGCACTGACTTTTTCCCAGAGGCAGCACATTCAGAAAGAAGTGTTCTTGATGCCCTTTTTCATGCCAGCCATGTTACCTTGAGCTGCACCTTTTCCATAGACTCCAGTTGTATGTCAGGAAGCTCTTCCACTGGGAGTGTGTCAGGGAAGCCCAACAAGTGTCAGTTCTGATCTCCACACCAAAATGGCAAACACTGATCTGCTTTGTGCTGGATTTGGTGTGAAGGATGGGGTCAGTCATTCCTGTTTGGGGTACAGCATAAACACTGCTGGAATGGCTGCATTTTCTGTAGGATTTACTCAGCTCTGTCTGGTCTTCAAAAGGGGCACAAATGACCCTTGTAGAGTGGACCACAACTGATTCCATAGGTGAGAAGCAAAATCCCATCTTTTTTGAAAAAAACACAAGGCTTTAATGTCTTTCATCTGCATTCTGGTGTATTTGGGCTTACTCCCAGTAGGAAGACTATTAATATATATTTCCTCTTAATCAAGTGCTGTTATTGAAAACTATATTAATTCAATGGCAATCCATTAAAATGGGGGTCTGAGCATATGACAGAGGAGAAGAGAGGCAAAGGAGGGTGGGTGTGTTTGTCCTGAGACAGAAGGGATTGGGATGGACCAGCTGCCTTCTTCTACTATCAAAAGGGATGTTAGAGAATTAAAAGCTAATTTCAGTAAACAGAAACTTTGTTAAACAGCAAAATGGTTTGTAGGCAGAAGAACAGGGACTGCCCCTGAGGTTACACAGTACTGAGAATTAGGATATAGCTCTGTACTGGTAATACCTGTTCACAAGCAAGCCAGATTAAGCAATGTTCCTCATATATTCCCTTCTCAGAATTTAGGGGGGTTTAAATGTTTTTGTGATTTCTGGACATGCACTGTGCCCTTGGAGCTGCTGTCCTGACAGTGGTGGGGAGAAATAAAAAGCCTCAAGTTAGAAGCCTGAGTTTCATGGGAATTGTAAATGTCTCAATGAATTTCAGTGGTTCTTTAAGCAAGCAAAATGAGAGACTGCTCCAATGCCTCTGTGTAATCAATTTCAACATTTATGACTCAGACTATGAAACATGCAGTGCTGAATTATTCACTCTGGGCCAAGAAGAAAAATAAGACATCTCTTACTGCACTGTGAAATATTATTACAGGACAGCAGTGGTATGTTGAACTCCTAAAAATCCTCTTAGTGTAAACTAACTGAAAGTAGCAAAACATAACAGTCTTGGCTTTTGGATATATACAGTTTAATTTCATAGTCTTTTGGGGTTTGTTTTTAAAACTGCACTTTTCTCGAAGCACAGGAAAGGCTGAAGTGAAAAGACACACATTTGTTTATTGGAACAGCACCATGTAACATGATAGTTGTTATTTCTGTTGCCTTTGATCCTGGGCACAAGAGACATTATGGCTTAAAGGTTGGGCAGGGTCACAGTCTCTCTGGCTCCTGGGCCTTTGCTATGGATGCCTGAAGTGGTCTTCATTCGACACCTTCACAGTAGCCTAAAAACTCAGCAAGTCATCTCTTTCCAGCTTGTGAATCTCCTGGCATTTTTTCAGAGAGATCATCCCCTGAGACAACCTTTTTGCACTTTGACTAGCTGAAAGCAACCCAGACCTAATGTTTACATTGCTTGAAAAGCTATGGGGGAAAGAACTTTTCAGGAAAAAAACCAAAAAACAACAAACCAACTAAATCAGATATGAGACCATTTTACTTGTACTTATACCTACTGGCTGAACCCAGAAAGCCTCATTATTACCATACCAATTTTTAGGCAAAACCACTGGGTTTTTTCTTTCCTCCGTGACATATTATATCACGGAGGAAAGAATCATGCTCAAGCTCAGCAAGAAGTTGCTTGGATGATTGCATGAGTAAAATGCTCTACTACAGCTTCAGGGAAAAGCTGTCCTGCAGGGGCCTGGTCCTGGCTGTGTCCTGAGGACACTTCCATGGTCCATTTCTGCAGCTTGCTCTAAGTCTCAGGTGTGCACCTTTCCCATGGCAGTGGGTGGTTTCTGCCCTTCCAGGTAAAGCAGGGGCTTTGCATCTGGTTCTCTTCTCTACTAAAGAGAATTCATATCCACATGTCCTATTTCCAAGGCAACCACTTATCTGGGAAGGAAACCCTTCTCTCCTGTTGAGTGTGTTCTTCCAAACCACAAATAATTAAATGGAGAGAAAGCATGGATACAAAGGAACAAAAAGGCTGCAGGGCTGTGGGCTACTGCTTAGGGCACTCCTGAGGAAGAGGAGGGTTCTGAGCCATGGTTCCTGCCCCCCAGGATGGGCTGTGTTTGTCCCTTGAGCAGTAGTGCCAGAGAGAAACCAGAGCCCCCGTTGCATGGTGAGTGCCTCCCTGAACAGCACCATGCTGGTGAGATGAGGAGTGTTGGCTCATGGAGGATGAAGGTGTCACCCATGGCAGAGAGGCATCCTGCTCAGAACCACAGCTTTCTTGCCCACAGGCAGAAGCAGGCAAGCATCAGATTAAGTCATTGAGAGCACCCCAGCTCATTCTCAGTTCTGCAGGAAGCAGGAGGTGCCATGACATCCATCTGCACCTCTGAGACTTGGGAACCCACTGCCCCATGGCTGTGTTTGCTGCCCCTGGGCTGAACTAGAGCCCTGCTTCTGGGTGTGGAGAGGGTTAAAGCGGAGCAGGATGCTGAGCATCTTTGCTAACCCTCAGGTGAGGCACTTCTGGCTATATAAAGTGGTGCAGCTCAGGGCACCTGAATGGGGAAGTGGAAACAGGAGATATAAGTTAAATTGAGTTTTCTCTTGTGCTAGGAGGCAATCAGGCAAAGAGAGTCTGGGATGGGATATTTTGGGATATTTGAGTCCTGCACAACTCTTTTTTGATGGCCTTGTATGCCTTTTTTTTATCTCCCTCCCTCTCTCTCTTGTTTTTGGTTGGTTTGTATTTTTTTTTTTTTTTGGGTTTTTTTAAATTATTCCAGGTCTCTTGGTCTGATTTCCCTAATTTCAAGAACCCTAACAGATCTCTGAAAGGATAAGAATTTAAAGGGATTAGGTACTTCTAGTTCAACTAAACCTAAGAAGTGTCCTCTAGTACATGGGAAAGACAGTCTAAAACTGCTTCCAGCTCCTCCATTTAATCTAAGGGTTGTCTGTTCAAGAAGTTTGTGAGGAGTCCTGTTCATACTCGTACTTAGTGCTACAAAGCAATACTGCTTTTGGGTATGTGCAAATTTGGCTGCAATGATGTTTCAGCCAGGACATGTTAGAGGAAGGGGGATCAGCACTGGCTCCCTCCTGCTGCCCTGGCAGGCATTCCCTGTCACTGATGGCTCTGTGCTGCTGGGGCCAGGGAGAGGAGGCTGAAAGGAGAGTTAGGATAGGCAAGGAAAGAGTGACATGTAAAATCATGAATCTCAGCATTCTAACCACAACCATGGTTATAATTAGTAATATGGCAAAGATAAAATATGCAACATGCCTGAGGGATCTATATATCTGCTGCTCCTGGATTGCTATCTGACAAGCTTATTAACCACAGCAATGTTGAAATATACACTCAGAATGGTTGCTTGGGACTGGGCTGACTATTCTTTCATTATAACAACATGGAGAGAGCAAAGTGAAACTTAAGAGTTAAGGAAGTAGTGAAATGAAGGATCTATTTTCTCAATCAGAACGAAGGAGTTCAGGCTAGCAAACCTGCATTACAACTGATGTGGGAGATGAGTGATCTCTCTCCCTTGGAGAGAGTGCTTTTCTTGTGCTTACATTTTGGAGTGTCTTTGATTTTCTTTTGCCCAAGTGTGGGCTCTTCTGAGCCATCAGGCTTTCTGTGGATGCAGAACAAGAGCACATGCAGTGTGCTGGGTGTGGATGTTGGAGCATTTCTTCAGGGCAGGCAGAATGAGGCTCCAAATTTGGCATACTAAATGAACAGCTTTCTCAGCTGTAGGTGCTTGGTGCATAGTGCTGAGTAACTACACTTAAATACGTCACTATTGTTTGGTGTGTGCTGACAGGTTCTGGTGCAGAAGGAAGAAATCCTTTATCTAAATGAGAAAAAACAGAGGTGGTCATAAACTACAATTTCTCTCTCCTGTGCAGTGCTGATGTGCCTGCTTGGGACAGAGAGGTGAGATAATGAACATTTTTTGGTTTTGACCTGTAGAAGAAGTCAGTCATGTGGAAAGTGTTCTCTGGAAAATTTCAGATGTGTTTCTATACTGAAAACGCCTACAATGGCTTGGCAGGGCACCCTGACAATGCTTTTGTGGCACTGCATCACACTTGCTCACACTTCTGGTCTCTTTGCTGGGTGTACTTCAGTCCCCTTCTCTGTTCCCCCAACAGAATGGACTGGTTCAAGGTTTTTGAATTCAATCACTTGTTCTGTCCCCTTAGTCCAATGTGGCAATTTGAAGTGGAAGCCATAGCTCACGCAGGGGAGTTGCACACTGTTGAAACCCATATGTCTGGAAACTTGGAACTATTAAAGAACTGCAAGTGAAATAGGAACCTTGTGAGTGAATTGTAGCTCTGAGACCCAGTTTCACTCCTGCCCCAGGTGGAGTCTGACAGGGCAGAGAACAGAGGTGTCTGTAGGAGATGCATGTCACAGGAGTCTGTCACCGTTTTCATTGGTGATGCGTATGTACATGAGTTAGAAGGGCTTTTGGGAGTGCCTTTCAAACTTTCAACTTCTTTTCTGCATTATTAGTAGAAAATGATAGAAGTGTATTTATGCTTGGTCTGATGCACCCCTTGAGTACCTTACGCTTTTGCAGAAGCTGACAATTAAAGGAGCTGCTTACGGTGACCGGGAGGTTTGTGGTGGAAGCACATTCCCCTCTCTGTATGGGAATGTTAGGGTTACCTTCATGTCCTGAGTAATTGATGAGCAAGGAGAGCAGCACCTCCTCCAAACTGAAAATTAATTGTAGTTGAAGTTTAGGGAGCCTCAATGATGATTAAACAAACCCAAACTATCTCATAAATTGAGAGTTGAAAGTTCATACTTTGTTCTGCTCAAACATCTGTGTTTAAACAAAATCTTTTCAATTGCACCGTTTATTCACCCAAGAGCACCTCAGCCCATTCTCTGTCCCTCACCACAATTTCTCACTCTCTTTTCAGCCACTATTACCCCGTTGTAGTACAAAGCTGGAAGGAGGATGTGGAGGAGGATTAAGAGGCCAGTAGAGCCATACTTGATTATTGTGGGTGGTAAGGAAAGATCGCCACTTGCTTTAATTTTCCTGCTTTGCAAAAATATGAAATTCCAAAATGCCACCATATTTTGGGTCAATATTTAAAATTATAGAAAGAAAAGAATAAGATGTAATAGTGGCAGCTCAGTGTTGATTTTCATTTTAATGCATTGGATATTTAGGACTGAATGACAAAGGTCCACAATACCACTAGACCAAAAGGAGATTTGGCCCCAAAGGCACACCTTGCAGCACTTAATCAAGCAAATACCCTAAAAATTCAGATGGAAATCTTGCTGCAGGATAATTTTTTGGCTATGAAGTACAAGAACAGCAACTACATTAATAATTTTCAACATGATATACTTACTCTCTTCTTTGTAAATGACTTGTTTCATATTTGTGCTTATAATGCTAAATCTCCTTCTTCCTGCACAACCACAGAGCTTGCTTTAAAGTACAGAAATTGTTATTGGCCTGTTTTCAGCTGATTCTCTTGACATCAGTAGGGACATCTGCTTCTCCCTGGAATGCATTAGTGAATATGAATGTTATAAATACATCAAGAAAAAAATACATTTCTTCAAAATAAGTGAGCAGCAGCTCCTACCTCAGCAAACACCTTGCCACCTCCACTCAGCAGCAGGCAGAAACATGGCTGTTTGCAAAGATGCCCATCTTCTGAGCTGTGGCCTTCCATTTTAAACCCATGATTTCTAAAGGATTGAGTCATATTAAATCTAAACAAAGGAATGTCTTGACAAGTCAAGCAAAGAAGCAGTATCATTTTACTACAGAGTCAAAAAAAAAAAAAAATACTTGCTATAATTTTATATCCCCTGGGCAGAAAAAAATGCTTGCTAGTCAGTCATGATGACTGTTTTCTTTTCCCTGGGCTCTCATGTTGGAGGAGGTGCAGAGGGTAACCTGGGACATTGGTAAGTGGCTTTTCTTGTAACATCAGATTTTCCTGCAGCACACAAGCGAGCCCAGCATCTGTGTGCAACTCAGCACAAGTCATCCTGCAGAGGTGATCACACTCAGCTATTGATGGAAGGGTGACAGGGCCCCTGAGCCATGCAGAAGTGGCTCCTCCATGGCTTGCACTAGTTCATGGAGAAGGCATCCAGACTATGTCACTGCCAGACAGCTCTGCCTTATTAGGATGAGGCAGCTTTCTTGTGAGCCTGCGCCTCCTGCCCTGCTCAGAGCTGATGAATGGGTGGGTACCAATCTGACTCTCACATTTTTCATGCCAAACTGGTTATCCTGTTTTAACATAAACTAGAGCCCTTCTCTTTAAGCTGTATGTTGGCATTTCTTTGAGCCTAAATCTGTGATCTTCTATCTTGGGAAGGCACAGACTCTATTCATTGCTGTCTGTGGGTGAAAGCTAAATTCCTCACATGTTTAGGTTCACAGCAAATCCTGTAGTGCTGGTGCAGAAGGGAGAATTTCTACCTGAACCTCTTCCCTTCTCAATCTGTCAGCAGTGTTTTTTGTCATGTGGGAGCTTCCTGAGGAGCTACTTTAGTATTAACAAGCAATCATTATTAAGATTACTTGGACCAGGGCTTGCATGTTGCTGTGGAGTAAACACAGAAATAAAACATGGGCACTGGCATTTGGCATTATTTGGCAATTAAGAATGTGACTGGCTTTTTACACAATAAATTCTTTACCTTAAAAAGCTGCTGCAGCAGAAAAAAAATAGTTTCAAGGAGGTTAATTCTATTCACCCATTTCCCTAAAGAATCACAGCAGGCTAAACATGCATTTTTTCAACACTGAGCAGAGCCTGTGCATTCTGTAAGTGAAGGCATTGGTTTCCATTTGCAGACACTGAAGCTACAATTTAACACGTGTATCTGCAGGCCAGCTGGGCACCTGTGCAGGTCTGTGGCTGAAAGTGCTGCAGTCTGGCAGTGGGACAGCTCAGCAAGGAGTCAGTTTGTTACTGGGAATGGGCAAGATACCATTGCTGAACTTGACTCTGATTTCCACCATTTGATGTAGTCTGGCCCAAAATGTTCAGGCAACAAGGTATCCTGATATTTGCCTCCAGCTTCAAATAGATGGTTTTGCTGAAGCTGACAACTTACTCTTCTTTGTTCTCTGCTCTAATTTTGAAAGCAAAACAGGACTTTCTGAATACTCAGAAAACAACTGACATTATTGTTCCAGAATAGACTTAATGAGGGTAACTTCTGCTTTTAGGAGTCTCATGACTCCTTCAAACATTTTCTGAGACACCATTAGTCAGTAATGGCTTTTTCCAGTAGTAAGTGTAGACTTCTACAGCACCACCACCTCAGAGCAGCTCTGAGCTCAGTGTTGAAAAGGACAAGATTTGGAGTCCCACTGCATTGAGTCCCACTTATTTTGTATGAATCACAAAAGGTTAACAAGTTCCCCAAGTGGTTTGGAATCTTTTTCTGTTGTCTAAATTCCTGTTACAGCCATAACTAACAAAATAGCAGAATAAAAAAAGAAAATTCCTCTCATTTCTTCTCCAAGTGAGAAGTCCCAGTGACCACTCTGGGGGAATGTCTTTTTGCTGTAGCATTTCATTCATTTTTCTGCAATAAACTGTGAATTGCAGGAGGAAGACACTACTCTTCTAGACTCTCAGTCCAATAGGAGATTCATTTGTCCTGAGGATTTCTATCAGTTCTCTTATCTAAATTTCCCAGTTACTTTAGAGCTGTTGTTCCTGTAAGTTTTGCCAGGGCCATCCCAGAACACTTCCTGCTCTAGACTTCCACCAAAGCCAAAGAGCGCAGCAGCTACACCCATAACTTCCTTAGACAGATTCCTGAGAGAATGCATCATCTCTCCTTTCTTGGCTTGCTGTAACATGCTTGACTTTTATAAGCACTAGACCTTTTAACACTTTATAAATTTATGCCAGCAAAGGCATGAGCGTTGTAGAACCCTGAACTGCATCCCTCACATTGCTGTGTGTTAAATTTACCTGAGAGTGCAATGCCTCTGGCCTCTCAGAGATTCTACTTTGTATCAAAGACACATACTCTTAATTAAAAAAAGCTGAAAGAAGGCCTCAAGCAGAGGTGTTCTGTAAATCATTAAATTCTCAGGTCTCAATCTGCAGAAAAAAACCCAACGTGTTTAGACTATTACCCTTGTGCAGAGTGTGATTGCCTCCTCTTCAAGGATTATTGGTTTTGGTGAAGAAGAAGCATGCAGGGGGTATGAAAAAAACGAAATCAGAGGTGAAATATAATGCTGACCATTTCTTTAAATATATATGTTTTTACTAGCCACAAAAAGCTTATTTCTCCATTGTAAAATACTTGCAGTAGCAGCTTTATTACTCTAACAGAATTCTGCTTCTAGTTACACTTGTAACACCAACAAAAGCTCTTTATGGCTGTTTTTACAATGATACCTCCTTAGGATAAGCTTGAAAACTCTCTAATATTTCATCCTTCTTAAAGGACCATTCCTTGGCTATTCATTTTACTTGCTTCCCCACTCCTGTTTTCTTGGAAAATCTGTATAAATGCAGCATATTGGTTTCCAGTAACTTGTTGTGAGCTTTCTCTTAACTCTGTGGGGGAGAAAGGGCTTTGAGGTTTTTTTAAATAATTTTCAATGTTGATTAGAAAAACACTTTGGCTTCAGAATTCTCATGTTTGCTCTATAAAGAACAGTCTATAGTCAGAGAACCGGAAGATCTCTCAAACAGCTGCTGAAGTTTGAATGACTTAGAGCAGATCCACAATGAAATGTCTTCCATATTTGCCTTCTTTGGCCTCACAGAGGAATTAATTTACTCCCCTGTGGTTCCCATAGAGCTGGGCATGAGCTGCATCAGAGGAAGTGCTTTATAAATTACAAGTTCTGAGGTTTGTTGGGGTTAGTTGGCTTTGCTGTAAATGGGTTTGCATCTAATCTTGTTTCCATTGGGTTTATTCAAAGTAATGGCTGCCAGCTGATCGAATTACAGTAGTATAATTCCTGCCAGAATGGAAGTCAAGCATTAGAAAATATAAAAATTAAAATCTAAGGGTCCCTGAATAATACAGAGAGGCATGAAACAATCACTTTACAATTTGGAAGCACATCCAAAATGGCAGTTAAAAACAGTTTTGGTGGTGTTCATCCCTGATGTGATTTCCACATTATCAGACGCCTGGCTTCATAGCTTTGCAGATTTTATGTCTTAGAGAAAGGGACAGATTTGCTGGTGATAATAACTTTCTTACTGTATGAAGCACAGACTAAATACCTTCTAGGTAGTGAGATAAATGTTTCTGTCCTTCCATTGCTGCAGCTCTTGGCATGGGCATTGCTATGATGGAGGGTCTGCCTCAGGAGCAGCTCCCCAGGTCTCCATCACTGACTTGTAACACTGGTTACTGTCTGGTCCCATCTCGACTGTGCAGTACATGGGGGCTGGATCCAGCTGCCAAAGCCCCTCTAAGTCCCCTGTGGCTGCACAGTGACAGATGGTTGCTCTGCAAGGCCTGGGTGTGCGAATGCTGATCTCTGATCTCTGCTGGGGCCGTGGGACACCGCGCTTCAGCTCCCACGTGCCAGAGCCACTGCCTGGGCTTGCCATGAAACCTTAGTCCAGGGCTGTCCACCTAATCCTCTGCAGGTGGCTGGTAAAGCCCTGAGCTGGCTTGTGCCTTAGCTTGGCATGCAGCAAAGATGGGAACATGAAAGCAAAGACAGCCAGGTCAGCCCTTTGGGGCTGCAGGGGTACGAGCTGCAAGGCTGATGGATCTCTGCTCCAGCACAGTGCTGGGCAGGAATAAAGGCATGGCAGCAGTAGTGCTACTGCAGGAGTAAAGGCATGGCAGCAATAGTGGTCCTGCAGGAATAAAGGCATGGCAGCAATAGTGCTAGTGCAGGAATAAAGGCATGGCAGTAATAGTGCTCCTGCAGGAATAAAGGCATGGCAGTAATAGTGCTACTGCAGGAGTAAAGTCATGGCAGCAACAGTGCTCCTGCAGGAATAAAGGCATGGCAGCAATAGTGCTAGTGCAGGAATAAAGGCATGGCAGTAATAGTGCTCCTGCTGGCTGCCAGCACCAGGAACCCACTGACTGAGGCTCTGCTCATCTCCGACTGCCTCCAACACGGGAGCTGGGCTGGGAATGGAAGAAAATTTACAAGGCAGTAATTTCAGTTAAAAAAAATAAAAGAGAAGCTGTTGAAAGGATTTATCTGAAATTTTCTGCTTCTCTGAACAGGTAGCTCGTATAAAAAGATCAATGCTGTCTAACAAAACAGGGCAGGGCTGGCTTTCATTTTATAATTTCAAGAAAACAATCTTTGGCCTTGTAGAATGAAATGACACAGTGAGAGAGATGGGGATGCCAGCTTTGCTGAGTCCTTTGCCCCATGCATTCTGATCCCTCCTTAACTGGTTATTTTGCTATTTGGTGTGGTCATTTTGGTGTGGTTAGAACTAGAGGAGTAATTGGATGGTATCTTTCTCCCCCTACTGCATTTTTAAGACCCTTTGGAGAGTTTTCAGAAACTGAAAATACTTTCAGTTCTATACTTTCATTTCATGTAATTCAAACAGATTTTTTTCCTAATGAGATTTATGAAGTTCATGGTTTTAACTACCTTTTTTCATGGTTTTTAAAAGTGACATTAGAATCAGTACCAAACCCAAAAATAATCTGAGGTTTTCTGTAACATAGGATAGGCATAAAAGGTTTCCCATGTTAGTGGCCTTCTCAAGGCAGCTGAAGATTTGTGTGACATTCTGATATATCTTATCTCTTTGTTTGCAAAATGAGATCTTGCAACACTCTCAATGAAGCCTGAAGTGCAGCACATGAAGTTAACCCATCACCTGACCATCTTTGTCTCTGATGTGCTGGAAGGAGGAACAGGACTGACATAGCTCCTTCACTGGGGGAATCCTTCATACTGTAAAGGTGCAAAGTTTTGGTTGAAGTAAATAAAGTTCGAACTGAGGCACTTCTGTACCTGGGGAGTTGCTGTCTGAGAATCTCTCAGCTGAGGCCAGGGTTCCTTTGTCTTCTACACTTGACATTTCAAGTTCACATCTTTCTAAGTCATATTACTGTGAGCTACCAATACTAGAGTCAATTAGATAAGGAGATTATTTTGTGCTGTTGTTCATATCTATTACAATACTTCATTGGTTTTCTAGGCTGCATGACAGGAAGCAGAGGTTAGGTCTGTCTTTTTCAGGCTTGTGTGTTATCTGTGCCAGGATGGGACTAACAGCACCTGTGTCTAATAATGTCTGCAAAATACTTGTCATCATTTCTTGGACATGTTGGAAATTATAGTGGGCTTGAAGCGAAGATTTTGGGCCTGGGTTTCCTCTTGTTTTCCCTGCACCTGTTGCACAGAGTTCTTGTATTGTGAGAGTGAAGATTCATCTCTAATCCCTGCAGGCATGTTCCTACTTGCTGCGTATGTTCTTCTTATGTCAGAGCCCAGCATTGGATTAGTGCCAGGGATAACATTACCATGCATTTCCTTAGCATGGAGAAGTGGGACAGCACATGAATATTACCTTTGAAATGGCCCTGGCAGGTTTTGCCAGCCCTCTGTCCAAACTGTGCAACATTTACACTGAGTATGGTGCTCTGGGTAAGATCTGCATCACTTTCCAGGTGATCTAACTTGCCCCTCTCCACTGTAACCAGTGCATCCCAGCACAGAGCTCTCTCAAAACAAGTGCAGTGCTTAAATCATGTTTTGTGGTGTGTCAGAGAAGTCTCTCATTCTGAGAGACTTGCTGCAGAATGGCCAGCAGCCCAGTGCTCAGGGCTAATGCACCAGCCAGGCAGCAGAGCCAGGACAAAACAAGGACTCTACCTGATAGGGAACAAGAACCTGGCCTGGACATGCCATGAGTGCCTTGAATGCCAGGCTGCTGTTATTCAAGAGGTTTCTATCTTTATTTTTATCAAACAGAGAAGCCTTTTCTTTCAAAGCTACAAAACCAAAACAAAACAAAAAAAACCCAACAAAAATATAATCTATCTTTCTTCGGCAACTACTACCTAAGAGTCTAGCAGCTTAAGTCCCCCAATAACATCAATACGAAGTAGAGAAGGTCTGTTTTGCCACATTTTACAAACCAGGACATGAGAACAACCATCCTGCAATGTAAAATAACCCAAACAAAACAGAGCACTGACACAGTTGTTCTCTTAGTTGAGCCAGGCCATGCCTCTCTTGGTCTCAAACCCTGATTACACAGGATACAGGCAAACACAGCAGCCTCTGAAACATTTACACCTAGTCCCCCTCTGTGGTGTGTCCCAGCTGGCTGCAAGACCTTTCTAACTTCCACCTCAGCCCAGGGGAATCTGGACCTGCCCTTTCCTGTCTGAGCATGGATTCAGAAATCAGGCTGGTATATGCATTTTGAAAAGATACTTCTCAAAATGTTCTAGTAAGGCAAGCTAAAAAAGCTACAATTTCCACAGGAAAAAAACACATGATGTGTGTCTTTCAAAGGCATAACTATAGTGAAGTGTGATAATTGCCAACATGTGTATCTTATTTTCAAAATGTAATGCAGCCAATCTCAGTTAATAAACTGGATCATGTATTTGTTTACAGTGTTCTTTGTTGAAAAGAGAAGTCCCATTTATAATAATCTCATACACATGGAAGTAATTTTATTCATGTCTTATCAGTTGGTCACACTTTTAGAATAGTCTTTATTCCAGTTGCACTAAGGCAAGGAACATTTTAGTTACAAATCTGATTAAAGAAAAATTAGTGAAACTTGTTTGCTAAGCACTGCAGACAAAATGAGAATTATTTTTGCATTGTCTGTTTTTGCATAATATACTCTGACCCTACAACTCTGTATATGTTGTTGTATACTCTGAGCCTGCCCAAAAACTCTGCCACATGCCAGCTTAGGCCAACATCACCTTATTTTCCTCTTTTATTCCAGTCTTTCCCACACTGAACACACATTTCAGGCATTTGCCAGATGGAAATGCTGCTGTCACCCAGCACAACCTTGCAAACAATGTCTTTCAAATGCTGCTCTCCATATTGTCCAGATTGCATAATTCCCAGGCAAATGAAGCCAAGTTAATGACTTTTTAAATTCCCCACTCCAAAAGAGTAAAAAGCCTGTACAAAGGAGCAAGGACTTCCTGAAAAAACCTGTGGTGAACTTAACATCACATTCAATTGTTTTTAACAGTTGCAGAACAGACTAATAACATTCCCAGTTCAGTTTTATGTCAGATTTTGACTAAGCTATGATTGTATTAATAGAGAGAAGTAAATAGTGATGGAGTTTTTGCTGCAATATATACTTTTTCATCATTGTGCTTCAGCTTTTATGTGCAGAACTTTTCTCATTGCTCTAGTTTTTGTTGGATTAAAATATTTATGTTCCCTATTTTCCTGTATTTTGCAATCCCAAAACAAGTATTAAACCATACAAAAGGGCTTTTTAATATTTCTGCCTGTTTTTCTCCCCTTACTTTCATTCTCCTAGCAAGCAGATCAACTGTGAGATGCCCATATTCCCTCTGAGCAGTCTTGCTTCCCAAATAGCTTCCTGGACATCAGTGGATGTCCTTGTTATGTCTGGCAGCAGCTACCAAACTGTGATTTACCAGCCCAGTGAGATTCTGGCACTTCCAACACGGCGACTAGCCTGACAGAAATACAATTGTTCCTTTAATTTATATGGTTACAAGCCCAACAGCAGCAGGATAAAATGAAGGAAAATTTGGGAAGGGAATCTAGGGTAAAAGCTAAATAGCTGTGAACACAAATACCACAATCTGGCTCTTGATCATAAACAGTGTTGTTGAATGCTGTAGGACTGTTGCAGATGTTTTGTGATGCAAAAGAGAGAGGAAATCCTTGGCATTTGAAGATCACCTGCACATGCCAGGATGCTTCATGCATAAAAACATTAACTTTGCACCCCAATCACCATCTGCAGATACCATTTCAGCTCTGTTGCAGAAATTGTGCCAGTAGCTTGTCTGGACAAATGGAAATTATTATGCCTTGGCTTAATTCAGCTCCAATGTCATGAAGGATTTTTCTTTATAAGACTTCATCCTACTTACACCTTGTGTCCCCAAATCATCTTACTTGTTTGGCTGTTTCAAAAGAACCACCTCACAAACTTATCCTTTTGGTTGCTAAATTATACCATAAAAGTGCAATTCAAATGCAGAGCTAATTCCACAACATTTAATTTAATCTAGTTTATTGTTTCATGACGTTTATTAAATGTTTAAGAGGCCAAAGTCTTGTAATACCCAAAGAATGGAAGTTAGTTGAGATCCACATCCAAAACGAATGAACTTGTCAAAACCTATAGGGTCTGACAATAAACATCAGGTTCCTTTATGCTAATAACTCCTTTACAGAAATCTGCACTTCATAAAACTGGAATTGCTTTGTTAGATTCATGCATCTGATTACTGTGAACGAGGATGCTGGGTGCTCAGGAGACTGGCTGTGGGAATGGGTAAGGGCAAGCAAAGCCACCCAGTCCTCCTCAGAAAGCTTAGTGTGGCTGACAAAAGGCCATATGGAGGTGTTGAGGAAAAAGCTGCCCAGAGTATTTAGAGCAGTGAATTGCCACACTTGTGAATACCAATTTTAGAAAGTCAAATTTTCTAGGTCATTCAGTTCAGAAGTTGGAGGATGAGAAGTGGAAGTCTGAGACCTTGGTTCTTTCCCCCTTTGGGCTGCTCAAAGACACAGACTTGGCTGGAGAAATTATTGCCACATGCTCAAAAGCATTCACTCTCTTTGGCTGCACTGGTCTTGCTTTCTGCTGCTCTGGCATCACAGAGCAGCTCTCAGTGCCCTCACCTGGGAGATTTCACCAGCGAGGGACAGGCAGAACCAGCCATGAGCCCCCGTGCTGATCTCTTGTCATCCATTCCCATGGCTTTTGTTATTTCAGCTCCAGTGTGAGGGTCCACCTGGATGCTCAGCCAGACTTCAAGAGTCAGGCAGAAACCAGAACAGAGAAACCCTCATTGCCAATTGCACCTTATGAGAGATGGGCGGCTGAAGGTGGGGTATGAGTTAAGGAACAGGAGGGAACTTCAAAGGGTGAAGTGCCTGGACTGGCAGGTTGTTTTTCTCAGTGCAGATGTTGCATGAAAGAACTGTGGCAAGAGCCTCTGAAAGCACATCTGAAATGCTGACACCCCAGGCAACAGGTTGTACACAGAGTTGTCCTGACCTTGGCTATGGTACGTGGAAAAGATTTCCAGTTTTGTACTGCATGTCCTCCCATTTGTCAAATGACATAAGTTTGTGGTTTTGGAGGTTATTTTGTTTCATTTGTGCCCATCAGAATGTGAAAGCAATGAAGATGGAAGGTTGATTTATTTTGGGTTTTTGTTTTGGGGTTTTTTTACCACAAGAGGAGTGAGGTCTAATGGAAACTATTTACTCCAAAGTGGAAACTTCCTTAGCTCCAAACATGCAGGTGCCTAAGGAGACCTTGCTGCCTTGCTCAGGTGATGGATACTATATCAAACTGGCCTGGAGGATCAAACAGTACTTTGTTTAGGGGTACTGCTATGAGAATTTCCATATGGAAATCAAAGGTGGCTTTGGCTTGAAGAGAAAGAAAAACTACGGATTAAGTGCTGCAGTCTTGCAGCTTTTTTACTAATGAGGACATAAGTGGTTGACTGCAGGGTTAACCCCATGACACTTCAAACTGTGTCACTTTCTGTGGGAGACACTAAAAAGTAAAAATGAGGAAATACAGCAAAGAGAACTTTAAGTGTCAAATGAAGATAGTTTTATGGTGTTAATGCAGACAATATAGAGAAGCGGCCTTTGCCTTTCATATAGGTCCTGTTGAAATAATTAGTTCTAAAGAGATGAAGCTTTGGAGAGTCCTGTAATGTCATGAAATATTCATTTCTAGTAAGTCATTTAAATTAGAAGCATTGAAGAGAGAAATCATTCCGAGACTTCTCACAGTCTGTTGAACTGTTAGATGGGAATAAGGAGCGGGAGTTGGGAAGGAAAAGTGGTTTTGTTTTCTTTAACTCAAAGCCTGAGCTGTACTTTACCACTATTATTGATTAATCCCTTGCTATTTCACTCATGTAGTCACATGATGCTGACCAAAACTAGGAAGGAAATGTTTGAAATGTGTACCTAAGGCCCTTCTCCTGTTTCAGCAATTTGTAATGCGGGATCTAGAGTAGTATCAACCAGAAAACCTGCTCAAGGTGTTGGTTAACGCTTTTTTGAAGATTTATTACCATCCAAAACATGAAAAATTGTTGTCAATTGGCTGGCATTATAGTAGGGAGATCTCAATAGAAAAGAAAGCATATACTGAGGCAATGTTTGAAAAAATTCCCATTGTACTACTCTGTTGCCAGCCAATGTCATCCGCATTTGCTTGGTAGCAAAAAAATTTTCAGCATTTCTTCTTACTAAAATGAAACATTATATATATGTTTCATTTTAAATTAAATCACATACATTTAGTTCTACTTTGAAAAGGAAAACAAGGTTCACACCACTTACAGTTCGGCTTCACTTCCTATCACTCAGTTCTCTCTTTTTTCAGTCATCTTTAGGCAGAAAATCCACTGCCAACCAGTTTTAAGCATGATGCCTTTGATTAAATGGGCCCAAGCTTATGCAGCAGAGAATAAAGGGCACAGTGCTACAGCTTTAAAGGAAATGCCATCAGAGGAGTTCCACCCACAGTCTGGGAGTCTGGAGTCTGACTTACCATGTGAGCTGAGCTCACATGAACCCGAGTGCATCGCAGTTAGTGCTTTGCCCGCGAGACTACAACTAGCCAGGAGAGCAGTCAGGTGGCCACTTTGCATCATGAGCAAATGGAAAACTACTGAGGCAGGGACATCTTCTGTCCTTGACCTGTGTTTCCAGCTGTCTGTTACCATTAATAGTTCTGGTTTGGGTTGGGACTGTGTTATCCTTGGTGCAGTACAAAGAGTCAAGTGATTTTTTTTTCCACTTGAAATGTGTTTGCCATGACCTGTGGACACTGACAGCATCCTGGTCTCCATTTTATTCTCTTGATAAATCTACACAAGAGCCAGAGGTGCTGGATTTCTGTCTGCAGAGCATCACTGAAATGCTGAACTCTGGTGGGACCATTTTCGACCATAGGACAGATTGCCTAAGGTTAAGGGGACACTCCTTAACCCAGAGATCACAATTTTGTAGTCATCCAACGGGGTTCCACAATCATTCATCAAAAACACTAAAAGTTTAAGAGGAAATACTTCAAACTCACTAGATACCCATCAATGTTAAGATGAATCTTCAAATAGAATGGAAAAAGACACTGAGCAGTCCTTCTATTTGCAAACAATATCTTTTTCTAGAAAACAGTGATTTTTTTTACCCTCTTTCACTTTCCATATATACCAATTCTTCAAAAGGCTGAGCAGCCCATAACAGAGTTATTTCCCTATTCCCATCTATTAGCAACACTCATTGATCTGCTGTATCACACACAGATTGCCAGCTGTCTTTGGGCCTGTCCTTCTATTCCAGTTCTGAACAGCACTGAGCATGACAGATTCAGGGGCTTCAGAAACAAGGATGAATAATGCCTGCACAGAACTCCACTAGCTTCTGAAGTGTAACTCTTGGAAGTGTGGACAAAAATCCAAATTCATAATTTTTTACCTCCGTTTTCCCCATTCACAGGGGCAGTGGAGTGAGATCTCTCCCTCCAGAGCTGTGGCAGTGCTGAGCCAGCTGCCCTCTCAGTAATGCTCCTGAGAAGAATGGGCACAGGGAGTCTTTTGCAGTATCACTTCTCATGGGCAGAATAAAAAACTGCCAACAGATGCCTAAATGTACCATTGCTCAGGAAAGAGATGTTAGCAACAGCTCCATGCAAAAGGCTGCCAACTTGTTTTTGCAGACTAAGTATTGTTCACGTGCATATTAAACATCATGATTCTCCTGAATAGCCTTAAGTACTTCCTGAATAATATAAAAGAACAAACAATGCTTTTAAAGCAATCTTGGTGCTCTATCTCCCCTTTTTCCTCATTGTATACAGTCATTATAAACATTAAAATGTGACAAAGTAAAAAATATTTTAAAACCTGTAACCTAGATGTCAGTACTTTATTAAAATTGATACTTACAGCATAAGAAAATGGAGAACAACTTTTTCAAATAAATTATAAAGGTGATGAAACCTTTACCTTCATACAGGTTTTGGATAGTTAATTTTGGTAGTGCACCTTTTAGATGCAATTATAGGGCACATCTGTTTTTATAGAGAATAAATGATTACTGTGTGCAAATCTAACCCCAGTGGTGTTTGCATGGTGTTATGTTCTGCTGGACAGGCAGTTCTGTGCACTCAGTGGCCCTCTTGCACATATCAGATGTTGTCAACATTTTGGCATGGAATTCACTTAGTGCCACTTTCTGGCTCCATGCTCATGGCCCTGAGGTGCCACTTTGCTCCTGTGGGCAGAGTGAGCAGACAGTTGCATCATCCTGCCCTTGCACCTGTTCTGGAGGTTTTTATTTTACTCTGCCTCTTCTGTAGCTATATGGATGCTCAGACAGAAAAGGGAGATGGAGTGGTTTAACAGTAATGCAAGGCTGTTTTACAACATTTGAGTATAAAAGCACCAGTTTTAATGAGTACTTCTGGAATTATTAAAATGCATAGCAGCGGAGAAACAAAAGAACAAGTTATTTGTTTTTATTATAACTGGCAATTTACTAAGAAGCAGATTGTTGTTAATGAAACTACTCATACGGGTATAATGGGCAGGATTTGTCTCTACAGCTCTCTAAGGCTGAAATTCAATCACTTTGGTTAATTTGTTATTTATTCCGAATGTTTTGTTTATTATCTTATTGTCCTTCACAAGTAAATTAGTGTATCAATTTTTCTGCTCCCCACCTTTCTGATTCTATGGCTCTAGAACCTGAAGGTACCAATTAAAATAATTCAGCAGATGCTGCTGTCTGTAACCATAATTTCAGACAGGATCTTGGCTACTTTTTCTGAAAAGATTGTCAGAACAAGTCTTCTTTCCTGGATGCTCTCTTAAACCACAGTCATGGTGTGCCACCCAGAGTTGGGATAGTAGAGCCTGGGCACAAAGTGGCTTTGGAGAGAGGATGAGGTCCTTTCCTGTGAAGTATCCCCTCCATGTTTCCGTAGAGATGAGTGACTTTAAATACAGCTTAAAAATAAATGCCTCTTCCCATGAACAAACACAGGGAAGAAAACAACGTCTCCAGTAGCTACACAGATACAATGTGTGATGGAAAATTGATGCCTAATATGGTGCAAATGATTACCTATGCTGGTTTTATTTAGCTATGACTCACTTCTAAACAGATCATTCCTCATCCTGCAAGGGACAGAGTGGAGAGAGGGATAAAGAATATCAACCCTGTCCCAGCTTATCTTGCTGGCAACACAAGAAGGCTTCCTTAAAATGTCCATTTTCCCTCTTCTATGGTGACTTCTACTGGGACTGACATTCCATGTCCCACTCTGCATGAGATAACAGTCTGCATTTCCTTGTGCCAAACAGTATTTTTAGCACATATTGCAATTCCCTAGATGGAAAGCAAAACCACAATGTTGTATCTCAGTCCAATGGTATCGCTTCAGGCTACAGCTGGTACTTAAGTCATACATCCTTAATTATATCAGATACAGAGTGGGATCACATTCTGTGCCCTGGAAGGTTGCTGTGGCATGTCATGTGTCAAATCACACCACAAGCAAAAAATATTCACTGTACCTTTTTTGGGCAGTTCTTGCAAAATATAACCTCCGTACACATTCCCCTTCTGTGCATGTGTAGGCAGACAGGCACCAGAAGTGAACTTGGGCTCTGAATCCCAGGGGTGCCCTGTTTGAGTCTTTCCCAGGGGTTGATTGAGTCACCCTTTCCTGCACAGCACCTACATCAGTGTGGTGAGTTCCAGCCTTGGGGCTGGTGCCTGACCTTCAGGCACTGCACTGAGCCACTGCTGAGCCTAGCCCCTGCTCCTGGCCCTCGCCGTCCTTTCAAGAATGGTGTACCAACCTTTCTGGGTTTTTCCCTGGCTTAGGCACAACCAGAGCTCCACATGACCACACAAAATGTTCCTGCAAACACAGCGGAAGGGAGGATGACAGCACGTAGCTGTAGGGTGGGAGAGGGTGGACAGATTCTTTCTTACAAAAAGAGAAGTGAACACACCAGAACTGAAAGCATTCATAAAACTACAGGCACTGCTGACTATCAACAGCATGAGCAACCTACCAAAAATACCCACCTTGTACTTGTCTTGCTTGAAGACAGGTACAGATGAAACTCTTGGGAGATAGAAATCTCTGGCATAAACCATGATGTTTCCTGAGGGGAAAGGTTGCAATGAGACCTGGTGTTCATGGAGGCTTAAGAGACACAGAAAGCATCTAGACAAGGTGTATTCCATGTTTATTTCTGGGCTGTCTCATTTTTATTCTCACTAGGGAAAAATACAATCGCTAAATTTTTATGTATATTTTTTCAAATCCAAAGGATTGAGAAAGAAGAATCCATTGTGGATTTGGGGATTTTTATTTTTTCATCTGTAAAATTATTTTAACATCTTGAAATTATTTTACAAATTCAGAATTGTACTACACTGAGAGTTATAGGATTTTTAACAAACAAGATTTGGTTCACCCTCCATGTTTTTAGAGTTAAGAAAATGAACTCTGACTTTTCTGTAAATAACCTTTTAGAGAAATGATTCACAGAGCACACAATGACCAGAAAACATGTTTGCTATTTCACAGGGACAGCTGTAGCAGGAAGGGAAGAGACTTCTGACCAGGTACCCATCAAATGATGACATGAGATATGTGACTCTCCTTATAAAATTCTGGGGCATCTGTTTAAGAGTAAGTTCCTGCTGGCATGATTTCAAATCCTGACCAGAAACTAGTTCCCATCCACAGCTGTTCAAAGCCCAAATAAATTAGCACAGGTGTTTCACATTGCTGCATTCTGATAGGAAAGACTAAAATGTTTGCATGCCATGAGCATTGTAGATGTGTAAATCTTGGCCAGTAAATAGAGCTTGATGTGGTCTCATCTATTGTTTTGATACAGCTGAACATTTTATGGAGTAGATTATAGGAGAGAAATTACTGCTGAAGACCCCAGAAAGAGGTATAGCCAGTAAGTGTTGAAATTCTACCATTCCTCAGAGAATATAAAATTATTGAGCATTGAATGTGTATTATATGTGAGCAATGCTTCAAGCTTATAATCTTGTTATTTGTCTTTATTTGTATTTGGATCTAGTTTGGTTCAGTAGAATGACAGGATCTTAACTTAAAAATATTTTTCTGCTACCACTGTGTCAACTTCTCTTTGCTTCTTAAACAGATGGGGGATGCCTCCCCAAGAAGAGTACAATAAAGAAGTCATGCACGCTGACTTGTACTGGCACAAGTGCTTTTATGAAGAGTCAATTTCTCACTGGAAAAAATTACAGCTCTGAATTGGAAGGTTGTGTTAAAAAACTAAGTTCAGTTGAAACATGATCACAGTACTTGCAACCTGTAAGTATTCTTAAAACTGACAAAATTAACAAAAACCTACATATTTATTTATTTATATATCAATATTATTGCAAATAATTTGATATTGCCTCCACTTGTTACAGATGGAAACTCAAGCTGCAGACAGATCTCTGACTAGGCAGGTCCTCCCTGGCTTTACCTTCCTCTTCCTGTCTTTCAGGGTTCTTAGAAAGGAAAGAGGACAGGGTGTATGTCATGTTTACATTGACCTGCCCTCTCCTGCAGCTGTTGGCAGGACACTCTGCAAGGAAGCTCATGTCTTTTACAATCTCCTAGTTTTGTTTTCTAATCTACCAGAGCTTAGGTTATGGCAGAGGGCATTTCTTTGGCTGCACAAAATAGAGCAAAGGAACCCACTTGTGGTTATACATATTTAGGTTTATTTATTCTATGAGGGGCAGTTTGTTACCCTCAAACTGCGCTGTAGATTACTGAACATAAGTGATCCACACTACGACAAATTTTCTGAGTCATTATGCCTTAGACCTTAATACACATACTCAATAAATACCATGGTGGAGGTAGAGCTGTACCCAGCAATGATTCCTGGAGAGGGAGATTTCAGTGATCACTGAAAGAAGGTCCTTCCTTGTCTAAATGGGAGTGTTAGGAAACCTTCCCAGTGCTGGGGATTTTGCCTGTCCTTTCACTGTGCTATCAAGCAGTATGTCAGCATTTTGGGCAGCGTTTCAGATGTTTTCTCAGTTACTTTTGTTTATGGTGACTCTGTGAAGGTAGTTCTGTTTCACCAAAAATTACCATTATTTACACTTGTTTCCAGGGCACACCATCCTTGGATTATCACTCTAGTGTGATCACTTATCTTCTTATTCCTCACTGCTCAGGACTGTAATGCTGGAGAATGCAGTAATGCTGGAAGAAGGTTACAGAGTAAGCTTCTGTATAGTTGAAAGAGACAGAAAACTAAAGGATCTGCAACGACTGCATAAATAAGCCACTTGACACCTTTAAAAGCTTCAACTTACTCTATTTTTGGAATAAAACTAGCATCTGTGCTGACAGCTTACATGCCAAGTTTCAGCTTGATGCAAATTTGAGAAATCCTGAGTAAAAACTGCTAAATCTCAAGAGCACATAAACACTACCTGATCCTAACTGACATTCAAAACAGACAGTAGCTAAGCTGCAGTATTTATATAGTACACTACTTCATACTCTGAAAGATAGAAACTAATCTTCTTTAGACATGCTTTTCCAAGTGTACAATTGGGTCACCTGAAAGGTTATTATAAATAGAACTACTTGGATAAATACAAATGACATAATTTGGTATCACTGTCTTGGGAAGGAGCCTGTACTCCTGCAATGCTCTCCAGCAAATCAGGCACCTTTATACCCAGTAAGAGTAAATCCTGCAATATCAGCTGAAAATGTGGGAGACTGTGTGCATTGAATTGAACCTGGCTGGATGCCAGACACCCACCAAAGCCTCTCTATCACTCCCCTCCACAGCTGGACAGGGGAGAGAAAATACAAGAAAGGGGTCATGGGTTGAGGATAAGGATAGAGAGAGATCACTCATCAAATGCCATCATGGGCAAAACAGATGCAAATTAGAGATATTAATTGAATTTATTACTAACAGAATCAGGATAACGAGAAATAAAATAAGACCTTCCAAACACCCTCCCCCACCCCTCCCTCCGTCCCAGCTCCACCCCCTCCCCAGCAGTGAAGCAGGGGAGTCAGGGTATGGGAGTTATGGTCAGTTCATCACACATTGTTTCTGCTGCTTCTCAGAGAGAGGAGTCCTTCTCCTGCTCCAGTGTATTTTCAACAAGTATTATAATTTATACAGAGAACTGGTACAGCTGTTTATTATCTCTTGTTTATATATTTTATTTTGTAACTCCAGGATTCTCTACTGCCCTATTGTGTGTGCTCAGGAACTCCACTGAAGGTGAAGGCTTTTGGAAGAAATATCAAGATATTTATGTTTTAAGGAGAATAAGTGCAGGGAAATTTTTAAGGGAAAAGATTTCTTGAAAGATTCAAGGAGAAAGTCAGATATATTAGCCCCATTATCTAGACCAATTATTTGCTTTTATGTTTCTGCCCCTACAGTCAAGCACTGTGGTGGAGTTTTCTTAATACAGGAATACTTTGTGGGGTAAGGACAGAAGATGGATTATGAACCACTTGGTGCACATTTCCTCTAAAGGTGAGAGAAGCAAAACAGTGTTATTTGTTCATTTGTTAGGTAAATTTAGTCACCATTACATTAGTAGTGTTTGCATTGCTCCTTTTATCCCACACAAACCATGGAGAATTTTTTGTGCTTTTTGGCAGACCAAGGAGGTTTTACTAGAATAGATGCTGTTTAAGAAGGAGCAAGTTTTGAGTGAGTACAAGTGTTTATGTAAAATAAGCCATAAAACACATCTTGATCTTATTTACTTACGTTTGTGCTTTTTTTTAAGGCCCTTGGTGAATGCACTCATGCAACACGCACTGAGCACTGCCTGTAGCCATGTGCCAGTGGTGCAGGGTGTTTGAGTGGCACCCACATTGCACAGCACCCACCTGTGAGCACTTCTGGTGCTTCTGGAAAATCATGAGTTGTGTCACTTGCTGCCTCTTGCTGGCACACACAGGGAGCTTCTGGTGTCTGAACCCACACTGCCTGAAGAAATGTCCTAAAGCTGCAGCTTCTGCCCAAACCTGCTGTGAAAGCTCAGGTGTGCTCGTCAGAGGTATGAACATTTCAGTCTGTGTGTGTGATGGGCCTGTAGTGACACCACAGAACAGTGAGGGGTCTTGTTGGGAGTTTTTCTCTCCCTTCTGTGATTTTGGTCTGTGGCTATGGCAAAGCACTGCAGGGTGTTCCTTGTCTCTACTCTCTACTCCAGGAAAATTGCTGGAAAGTAGCCACTGGGTCTATGGCAGTGCCTAATGGGAAATTTGCAACTAATAGCAGTGGGGGAAAGTTAAGAAAATCTTGGGAAGGTGAAAGAGTTGGGTTTGAAACTGATGGCGTTTACAGGAGACAGGGGAGAAAGCCCTCTTACACTTAGAAAAAAAATGGCTTTCTCAAGCAACTTGCCCTGAGCAGGGAAAATGGGAAAGTGAAGCAGTCCTGGAAGAGGGAAGGCTGAGCCTAGGAAAGCCAGGCTGGCACAGCACCCAACAGGCTCTGCTTGGCCAGGTCCTGAGCTGGGGCACATGAGTGCCTGTGCTGCAATTCTGCAGCTGGATCCAAACCAGGCTCCTGCTGCACATGAGGAACCAGATTTTGGGACAGCTGTCCTCAGGGCTTGCTCTGCTGCAGGAACAGCACCACTAACACTTGTAGAGGCTCACCCTCTGCTTTGGATTTCCTTGGGGTTGTAGCCACAGATGAAAAGCAGAGGTGGTTTCTCTTACAGACCAGCCTGAGAAGTGTGGCAGGAAGGTTGCAGATTCATCAGCAAGGACTGCACCATTCAGTGGCAGGGCAGCATCTTCCCCAGCCCTCTGATTCCAGCTACCATCATCACATGTGTGCCAGAGGCCTTTCTTCCTTGGGAGACTCAAGACCTCCACAAATTCAGACATCCCTCCTGTTTGTAGAAGTTAGCCATTAATAGGAAAGGCAATTAGAGTTAGCTAACCAAGACACTGGAAGAAGCAGGCACTGTACCCATCCCATTCAGACATTGCAAAGGAAATACCACAGGTTGCATTAAAAATGTGAAAGTCTTGACAGTCTGCAAGCATGCAGCTCTCAATCCTGCCCAGACCAACATATGGGGTTAATACTGTCTATGCCATTTACCCTAACAGCTTCAAGGACACTCACGCAAATCACTGTATGCATGATCTTATCCCATATTTATTACCTTTAAAGCTCGAAATCTAGGTAACTCCACCCTGTCAGACATGTCTGCGAGCTAATAAGTGATTTCCATGCTCTCCCAGCGAGGCCCCTGCCCCGGAGAAGCCGCCGAGCGGGCGCTGGAGGGAGCTGCAGCCCCGGCTACCGCCGCCTCTGCCGCAGCTCCGCTCGCTCCCCAGCGCCCTCCGCCCCTCCGGCTCCTCCCCGGCTAAGAGGATGAGCAATTGGAATTATTGAAATTGTATCTCTCGCTGTCACTTCAGTTCAAGAACGCTGTCTTTTTAAAGAAATCAGACTCGTTTGTTAACCGCTAAGTAAGAGGAGATTTACAAAGCCATGCTAAACAAACGTTAATTCTAACAGTGGTTTACAATTTTATAGGTCACATGACAAAAGTACAGAAGCTACTTTCTCAATTAAACATTATTACTGCCACCTAATTTGAACTTTCTTTAGCATGGCATATTTGTTTCTTATTTCCAGTTTGAATAGAAATTGGATAAAATTCTGTGCCTAGCATCTGCCTCTATCTCATTCAGAATAAATTCCAGATCAGATGTGACAAAAGTAGTGGGCTACCTCCCAGCCTTAACAGCTGTCCCTTACTATACCTTGGAGAGGACCGTGCTACTGCTACATTCTGTACAATTGAAATTAACTGAAATTTGGATTGAATAACCAACACCAGCTTTCTGGAGAGAAGAAATAGAAACCTTAGTAAAGCTGAGAGGTCGCTAAGTGAATGCTCTTCACTTGGTGAGTTCTTCTCTTGCCATATCTTTCTACCAATGTTTGCCAAAACTGCATTATCACAGATAAGCTTCCTCTGAAAAAGCCATTGCATTTCTAAAAGAGAGGCTAATGATTTTCTTTCAACCCAAAGGCCCTGTCCTTTGGGTTGAAAGAATATTATATTACCATGGCAAGAGGTAATATAATATTCACCTTATTCAGGCAGACAAAAGTGAGTTAATCACTTACCTAGAATATATAGCTTAGGCACCAGAGTCCATAAGCCTTTTTCATTTGGCTGGAACAGCTGTTATACTCCACCAGTCAGTGATGACAAGGAACTCAAAGTGAAAATGTAATGATGCCAATAAGACAGAATTTCTGATTACCTCTTCCTTCTCTGTACTAGGAATGCCCAAGCTGGATGCATCCCAGCTGGTGATGTACCTGCAATCGAACGTTTACCATTTGCCAAAGAGATATAATTGTCTGCCAAGACAACCCAACTTACATGTAAGTGCCTCAGATGATTATCCAAGTTCTTTGCACCATTTTTTAATAAACATTTATAATTTTAGTTTTTTAAATGAGACTTTTCAAGTACTGGGGGATAGCCAAAGGGTAAGTGAGAGCAATAGATTGGTCTAATGTTAGTCATAAGGAAAATAACATGGGCTTAGCTTAGGAGGGTTTGAGTGCACCTTGCATATGTGCTTCTGGAATAAAAGGAGCTTTTCTCTCTTGCAAATGAAGACATGTGATACAGGGACTAAAACAGTAAGCCAAGCTCAAGGTTGACATATTTTCAAATTTACAGCAAGAATAACAAATATAAATGGACTAGCTTGTTAGCAATGACAGGTAGATTCACAATCATTTGGACTGTTTTGGGAAAAATTCTTCAAATTTCTCTAGAAGTCCAACTTCAGGAGAAACAGGTGGCTGCAAAAAGGGGAGGCTGGACAAGACTGGGGCCATCCCTTACAAGCTCTGAGGCTGTGCAGTCTCAGAACAGTCATGACTGTTGAGCAGACGTGCGCTTCCATCTCCCCTGAAGGATGATATGGACATGTGGCACAGGAGGGTACCACAGCCTGGGAGTTAGCAGGCCAGGGAGTCAAGAAGCTACAGTGTCTCTAATTTTTGTGATTCACATGGCAAGTGTGGTGAGCTCTCTAACTGTAGTTGGCAGAGTAACAGGTGGAATTTCAGTGGCATCTTGCCTGAGTTCTGCCAACAGGTCACCGAGAAAGATGCTTCTGTGTAAAACATTTCCATTTCAATGAATCAGATCTTTCTGTTGAAACAGAATGTTTTGCTGAAAACCTGTTGTGTTGGAAAACTCCCAGCCATGTCCTACTCTCCTACTCCCATGGAGAGGAAATGCGCTGTCTCCAGCCTTTGCTTCCTCTTTTGATGTTTCAGCCACCCTGTGCTTCCCCTTGTGCCCACTCAGGTCCATCTCACAAAGGACACATCTCTTAATTAGCCCAAAAATTTTGTACTGGGAAGTGCATGAGATCTTCAAAAGGTATAAAGAGAAGGAAACAGTACTACTCCAGAAGAGAGACACAGTACAGATGTGTGATGGGAGTACATCAGCAACTGAATAGGAAAATCCAGCCTTTTCTGAAGGACACATGTAATTTCAATTCCTGAAATACCAGTTTGCACAGAGATGTTTGACACCATTTGATGGCAAACACTTGTAAACCACTTGAGAAACAGGAAAAATCCTGTAACAGCCCAAACCTATCCCCTAGTGTTCCTGAATTAACCCAGGGGCTATTTTGGCTATAGGTGAATTTGACCTCTGACTGCAGAGAAAAATGAGAGATCCCATCAGTATTTGTCATGACGATACTAGGCAATTTAGGGAATTTAGCACTCTTTGTTTTTTATATTTGTGTCTCTCTCCCAAATGCCAGTCTCTGTGAGTGTATCTATTACTTGTAAGCATTTAGTAATCATTTGTGAACAAATGTTAGCATTTGGTCTGGTTCCATCTGTCATTCCTAGTGGCGGTCTGCCTGGCCACGTCATTGCACAGAGATGTGCCAGTGGCTTTTCCCCCCTCCTGACAACTCTAACTCATTGGATAGAAGAGATATATTTGTGAAGTATTTTAAAGTAAGTTGTCAAGAAGGTCTTATTCCAGTTTAAAAGGTCAACATCCTGCTACGGCAGGACTGTTCTTCCCTAAGTACAAGAAAATCTGTTCAGGGTCACGTGCTGCCTGTGTCCCCCCACAGGGTGATACTGCAGTGTGCATATGTTTATCTGAGCCAGCAGCATGGTGTGCCAGCATGGGGTCGAGTGAGGCTGCAAACTGCTCCGGGAACAGAAAGAACTGTAGACACAGCCAACATGTACTTGGGCATGAGCAATAGTTTTCAGTTGAACTTTACCTTGGCCCCTTTCACCAAAAATCCAGGGAAGTAGCCGGCACCATGTGATTTAAGATTTTTAAGCAGCTTACAAGCGATGTAAAAAATCAAGGAAAGTGTCCTTTGAAATATAGGCATTGAGTGTGTTTGGCCCTTTGTCAAGGCTCCCAGGCCACCTGGACAACAAATTCATGGAGTCTGTAGAATGGCAGTTGCATACTTCTGTTTAGTTTTGGAAATTGTGTATGTGGTATATCCCACAAATCTTACTGCTAGAATGTCTTTATCATGTTTTCTTACTGATCTATTGCCCACTACCCCAGTTCATCACTTTGCCAACAAATTACTGCAGGGTCTACATGCATCACCTCATTACATGCAGCACTGCTGCTCCCAGCTAGCATCCATCCAAGCTAGAAAACTGAAAGCCTACTTAGATATGTCTTTCCCAGCTGTGGTTATATCTTTGACTCCCTTGTAGATCTATGAATGATATCGAAATACTTTTAGTTTCAAACTCTGGGCACCAGATGTATGCTACATTCGTTAAAAGTAAGAAAATGTGTTTGCTAGTTCAGTATATGGTCATTTCGCTTTCTTACAAAAATAGGAAAAATTTTTGTGCCAATTTTCATAATTGTCATGAGTCAAAATATTCATCTGAATTAGTTTAGTGCAAAAGAGCACTTGAGCTTCAAATAGCACAGGAGAGCATGGGCAACAGAAGTTGATGTCTTTGATGTTGCATTAGCTTTTTTGTGAAATAATCTTGGTAGAAAACTATTTCAGTGGTTTTGATACTGACAAAAATCAGGCCTTTATAGCTCAATGGAACTTAAAGAAATATTAATTTGTTTCTATACTTGCCTTTCTACATATATTTTTTTTCTTTATTTCACTCTCTTTGTAGGCTCAGTGGAGCAAATCCTTCCATTTTTTCAAGCTGGCATAGCTCCACAAAACAGTTGTGCCATTTATTTCTAGCTGGGGACTGCCACTGGGTGCAAAGCTGCTTGTTCTGAAGCTGTTGAAATTACTATCATTATGTTGTTTCTTGGCATGGAAAGGAAAATGATGAGTGAGTGTTTGGGGGGCTTTGTTTTAAGTACAAGAGCCACTTATTCATGCAAACTGCTGAAAGCCACTGGGAAGTAAACACAGTGAGGAGAGCGAACTTCTAGGAAAACTAGATCTCATATTTAACTTGGTAAGGAGACAAAGCCATTTCTTAATGAAACCTAAAAAAACCTCCAGGTCTGCCAGTTCCTTCAGAAAGGAAAAGCCTTTTTCAATGTGTTAAATTAACACTGCAGTACCTATTGTGCCATTGCTTTTATGAGTCTTACAGAAATATTTCCCACAGCTCCTGCAGGAGCTACTTATGTAGTGCCAATGCTCAGAAAAACCATCACATGGTTTTCCTCCACCTGAAAAACAATTTTGAAGATTTGTCTCATGTGGTCTGTAATGCTATTCACACTGTTCCTGAAGCTGGGAGAAAAACTCTTCTTCAGACACAAAATTAGAGTGGTCTGAAGGAAACTTGTTTCGTCCGGCAGCTAGTGGTTCGAAGAGCTTAAACTGGATGTAGGTTGGTGTACAAAACATTGTCCCCCTCTCACGCAGCAGGGCTCCTGCAGCTTCACATACCAAGCCAAGTGGCAGGTCAGTACCAAGCCAGTGCGTGTGACATCTGGTCTAGATGCTGTCTTGCAACCAGTTCAACACAGCACCTCTTCTGAAGATGCTATTTCTTCACACACTTACAGCAAGGCTCCAGCACAGCCAGGGAGCTGCCCTGGGGCTCTGACAGCCGTACCGCCTCCAGCTGCCCGGGTCCTGCCCAGGACCCAGCACTGCACAGCCCTGGCGCCGCTCTGGCTTTGCCAGCAGGGATAGGATCGGTTACACGTTCGTTCCCCATGATGCGGTGCAGTCCTTCGCAATAAGGCTTCGACTCCTCGATACGGCATGGTGGGCACGGTGTTATTTGGTCGAAGGTTGGATTTGATAATCTCGAAGGGCTTTTTCAACTTTAATGATTGGACTATTTCTGTATTTTCTCGCTGAAGAGTGACCCGAAGCGGCGAGGAACGTGCCGTGGGGCGACAGCGCGGTGTGAGAGGTGCCACTGCCAGCACGGCCCCAGGACAGTGTGAGAGGTGGCACTGCCAGCACGGCCCCAGCACGGTGTGAGAGAAGGCACTGCCAGCACGGCCTCAGGGGGGTGTGAGAGGTGCTACTGCCAGCACGGCCCAGCGCGGTGTGAGAGGTGCCACTGCCAGCACGGCCCAGCGCGGTGTGAGAGAAGGCACTGCCAGCACGGCCTCAGGGGGGTTGTGAGAGGTGGCACGACTGGCACGGCCTCGGGGGGTTGTGAGAGGTGGCACGACTGGCACGGCCTGTGCCGGCAGAGCAGCACCGGGTATCACCCGGCGTGACGGACTCGCGGCCGTGCCTAGCGGTATCCGCCCCGAAGGCCCTTTACCCAGCTGTATATTTATATATTTTTATATTTATGTTTATATTTGTTTATTACTCGTCTATTTCCTCGTCGCCACTCCCGGGTCCCGTCAGTGCCCCACACCCGGCCCGGCACCCCTTGCCAGAGCGGCTGCGCCGGGCCAGCCGCAGCCCCGCGCCGGTTCCTGCGCCGCGGAGTTTCCGCCGCCGTGTCCTCCGCTCCCCCCGCGCCGCGCCCCGGCCGCCAGGCGCGTTTCCACGAGCCGCCCACGAGCAGCATGGCGGCGGCGGCGGCCCCTCCTGCTGCCCGCGGTCTGTAGGTGGCGCGGCGGCCGAGGGCGCTCCCGGGCAGCGGCTCCGGCGGCGCCTCCGCTGCGCCGCGTCCCGCGCTCCCCCTGCTCGCCGGGGCCGCGGCGGGGGCGGCCGGGCTGCGCTGCGCTGCGCTCCGCCCCGCCGTGCGGGGGTGTCTGGGCGCCCGGGAGCAGCACGGCTGCTGCAGTGCCGCGGCGGCCGAGCGGAGCGGCGGAGCTGAGGGTGCCCGCGGGGGCTCCTCGGAGGGAGGAGAAGAGGAGGGCGCGGGGTCGCGGGTGCCAACGGCACCGAGAGGCGACCGGGAGCGGGACCATGTCGCTGCAGAGCCCGCCGGCTGCCGCCGAGCTGCCCCCCGGCCCCGGCGAGGGGCATCCGCCGGGAGCGGAGCTGAGCCAGGGCAGCGCCGCGGCCCCGTCAGCCGAGGAGGGTGGCGAGGAGGAGGAAGAAGAAGGAGAAGGGGAGAAGGAAAAGGAAAAAGAAAAGGAAAAGGAGGGAGAGAAATTGCCGCCCATCCCGTCGGCGTCCACCGCGGCTGCCGGGGTAAGTCCCGTCGGCGCCCGGGCAGCCGCCCGCGGGCCCGCCTGTGCCGCTCCGTGTTTGTTGGCTGTGTTTGCCGCTTCATTTGGGAGGAGAAAGGGAAGGGGGGAATCATCGTCTTCGTTTTCTTTCATGTTCCTTTCCGTCGAGAGGCTTTCATTCAAGTTTCTTAAAAATAACAAGTGCATCTGTAAGCAATGACATAATGAAGCTATAAATTCTCCATCCACTTATAGTTAACATTTTACAACGGTCTGCTCTGTCGGGTTAGTCATGACTGAGGGTTTGCAGCATTGTGAATGTTCATTAAGGGTTCTCGGGGGTGGAGGGTTTCAGCTCTAATACACTTGATGGAGAAAGAGGTAGCTGGGGAATACTTCTGTATTTTTAACTTTTTCTTTAAAAATCTTTCAAATTTTTTTTGCATTGAAGCAAAGATCACAGAACATTTTGATGAAATGATGAGTGAATTAATGCAGAGAAAGAAATGGTGGAAGGATATTTGCAAGAATAACTTCCTTTCAGAAACCTTTTTTCAGGTTTTTAATTATACCAGAGTTGGGCTTTTCTTTCTGCTGTCTATACAATATTACAGAACATAAAATTTTCCCAAAAATTCCCATTCCCAACATGAGCTGGAACTTGTGGTAAGTTACTTCAGTCCAACAACAGAACAAAAATGTTACTAATCCTGTAGTAATACACTTAGGAGATTTTAGTTCAGCAGTTCTGATAGGCATTGGACTTATTATCATTTAAATTATCATTTATTTAAATTCATAATTTGAATTTAAAAGATTGCACATATAATATTTATGACTGTCAGGAAATAATCGTGATGTTAAACTGAGTAATTGTATGCAAACTGCAAACTCCTTGGAGCAATTCTGCCAATTTTGTGTTTTGCCTAAATGTTCCAATCTTCTGAAAGACTTTCAGCTTTGTAAATCTGTCAGGATGTGCAAGAATATGTTTATTCTTGTGATTCAAATACCGATTTGGTGGGAGAAGTCTCTAATGGATGAGTGCCCAGGAATTTTTCCTGCATTTCAATATCTCCGCCTTAGACCTTGAATGGTAAAAGCCAGTTCATTAGAATAAAGATAGAAGTGCTGGCCTAAAGAATAAAGATAGAAGTGCTGGCCTAAAATGTGTCAGGCTTAGCTCAGCTAATGAAAAATGTGTGCCCCTGGGTAGCCATGTAGAATTCCAGCTCCTTTAAAGAACCAGGAGAACTTTGTAGCTGGACATCCGTCAGGTACCTCTGGAGTGTTGGCCGCAGGCAGAAGCTGTCTGAGTGGGACCTGCAGAGGAGTTCTGACCTGGCTGGGTGTGGTTGTGTGTCAGGTGCAGGGCAGGGTTTGAATTTACCGAGAGCCTTACTTGGGGCGCAGTAGCGTGTTACAGAGGGGATAGAGAGAGAGTTTTGTGGAGAGATGTCATAGACTGTCACCAAAGAGGTGATAGTTTGGGTGTCAGCATTCACATTCTGGAAAGAAACTTGTGGAAAGCTAAGTAATTTGCTCCTTAATAAAAGGAACAATTAGAGACTTCTGTAAAGGAAAAACAGTCCGAAGTTGCACCTTTCAAGCTGTGAATGGAAGGGACAATCCTGCTTCTAGTGCAGCCTGTTGCACTCTCAGATGCCTTTGGGAAATCTGAGTGTCCTCCACATCTTCTTGCACTGGGAAGAAAATCTTTTTGTCCTCACTGGTCTTTGCTTGCCGTATACATAAGGGTCTTGAGTAAGGAATGTTAGGGCTAACACAGGATTTTCCAGAAGCTCCTCTAGATGATCTTTTGTCTCTTCTGAGAAATCAGTCTGTATGTGCTCTTTGGAACATTTTGACTTGTTTTCAACATTTCATTTAACTTCAACAATGAAAAATACAGTTTTATAAAGTATGATGTTAGTAACTCTCCAGTCTTATAAAGGGCTTAGTGCTTTGGAAAACTTCCACTAAGAAGCCAGCAGAGTTGTGGGTTATTGATATGGTCTTAAAACAAAACTAAAGATTACTTTGGTCCTCTTACTCCCTCCTAGCCTATTCATTCCTTTTGGTGGGTGGGAGGGGAATGGTGGGTGTTCAGTGTGCTTGTAGAGTCTTAGGCTCTAAAAGCTCGGTGACCTCCTACAAAATTTTTAAGTGTGACATGGTGATGTGCACTTGCCCTAGATTACTCCCTCAAGGGTTGTCAGAGTTTTTCATTAATCAGTGTGAGGTTTCCTTCCAGGGCTTCCCAATAAAACCTTAGTCCATATGTTTGTCTAATATTCTTGGAATTGTACTTGAAACAGGATGATGGAGTTAAAGAGGGGATGCAGATTTTGTTCTTTATGATCACTGCTGAAGGAGGTGGCAGTAAGGAGAAAGTTTTTAAGAAACTGTTCACCTGTAGTATTTCAGTGATGTGTCTAGAGTAAAACCTAGAAAGCTAAGTCAGTCAAAAAGGCTGTCACAATAATTTATTTAACAAAAATTCCTTTTTTCCATTATCTCTGCCATCTATTCCTTATTAATCATAATTAGACTAGTCTGTGCTTCAGAGCTTTTTTGTGTGGAGCACACGTTTTGTGATCAAGCGGATTAACCTCAGATCTGGAGTTGTTTAAAAGTTCTTTTTCAGTCACTAATGTTTGTCCAGGGTCTGTTTTACTCTAGTCATGTTCCAGATGATTTTGAAGAATCATCTTAATGATATTTCAAAAGTTATAGACTAAAAAGAAATGTTAATCTGAAAATTACACTGGTAATTACATTTTATTTTGGAATGTTTGTTGCATATAATGAATTTAAAACTAGAAATTGAAAGTTGGTAAAAATAGAAATTTTAGAAATTGAAATTTTATATTTTTAAAGCCAGAAGTCCTGATGATTGCTCAGATTTACAATTTAGTGAGTTATGAGCCATGGAAAAATAGCTGTATGTGGCACAGTTATTTAAAATTTCTGGCAGTGTACCAGCTTGCGTACACTCTGGTGTGGTAGGTTTATGGGCTGTATTATTACCCTTGGTGTTTTTTCAGGATGTTGTGGTGGAAGTGAAATGCTTTTCTTAGAACTCTGACAGCATGTCTTAGTCTAAATGTATTTCTGTTAGGAGAAAAGGGAAATGTACTGGTTCAAAAATTTTGGTAGGATATTATATGAGAACTTATATTCTCATTTGCAGAATTAAAGTTTTGGTTTGTGTGGAAACATTTTTCTAACTGAGACCACAGATGCCAGATATCAGGAAAATGAGTCTTTAGGTTACTGTGAGGTTGAAAATCATGATGTGCAGGAAGTGTATGTATATTTTTTTTTAGTTGATCTACCTTCTCCTGATATCAATTGATGACTTGGAATTGAGAAGAAAATTAAAATATTCATCATGAGATTTCTGTCATCTTGGGCAAGCCTCTTAACCCCACCTATGCTTTGCAATTCTGTAGTGAATAACTATATCTAATAGCACCCCGTGCTGATTAGCCAGCAGACTAATTGGCACAATCCTTTGGAAGTCTGATGTGTGATTTCACTTCTGTTTGCTGTTAAAACACATTAGTGCTCAACACTTCCCAGCAGAGACTTGTGCAGGCTCCTTGGTGACAGCATGTACAGGTGCTCAAGTCTTTTAGCACTTTGTTAACCGAGTTTTGTTGGTAAGCCTTTCTTCAGTGGCAGCAGATGCTGACCATTTTGAATCATTAGGGAGTTTTAGCCAGGTAGTCAGTATTGAACTTTTTTTAGAGGTTAGAATTTTTTGGCCTTACATTTTAAGTCTAGGGAAATTTGTCTAAACTACTTGAATATATTAGGGCTATTTGGAAAAAGGAATATGTGACACTTTCTTCTCTTTAAACTGAGCTGCATGTAGTGAGAAGTATAAAAGTAGGTTCCTCACAGAAATCCAGGGATATCTTCATATCTTGCAAGTAAATACTTGAGTTTTTTAATGTAATTGAAAGGAATTTTATGGTACCTCTCCTGAATCAATTTGAAACAAACTTGCAGAATCACTATTTATGTTTTATTCAGTTATTACCAGTCTGATTTAAAAGAATTCTGTGTAAAAACCTCACTAGGAAGATTACTACAGCAGTAATGTATTAACCCTTTAGAGCATACTGTCATCTTAATTACAGGGGTTGGAGGAAGGAGCCAAAAATCAGTTTTCCACTTTCAGCAATTTCATCACAACTATCAACCAAAAGAAAGAAGGCATCGGAAACAGAAATTCGCCTACGCAACTTGTTATACCCGACATCAAAAACGGTAAGAGAAAAAAGACCTGTTACTTAGTTACCAAGTTTAGAAGGTGCTCAGTTTTCTGCCAGTATTTGTATTTTGGTAGTGCCAGAAAATCTGGAAATCTAGATTTCATTAAATTATGCTGTGTTGTACAATGTAGAGGCAGTGAGATATATGATAGCCTGTCCTCAGCGGAGGTTATGTCATAGACACAAGTTGGATAAGAGAAAACAAATAGATCTGGAGGATGGAATAACTATCTAAAATTTTAAGAAAAGGTACTGATTCAGCAGTTTATCTGCAGATATTTGTCTAGCTGCAATCAGGCAGTGTCTCTAGAAATTTTCAGAACTTTGGAGATAATTATTTTATTGCCATCTGAAGGATGGTGGGAATGAGGCAAGCATAGGACTTTTATAAGGGAGGCAGTTGCTGGGAGATGGTGTTTTTCAGTGAAGATGAAGGCCAGTGATGGCAAAAAGTAAGATGCACAGGAAACAGTGAGTTCTGAATAGCTTTATAAGTGAGAAGGAATGTTGTTGTGCTGTGATGAGGTAACAATACTTGATGAAAAGATAGAAAGTGTAGCTCTGTATTAGGTATAGTAGGCTAGAATAATGAAGCCTAGATGGGATGATGTTGTGGTTAGACCTGGAATTTTTATTTGACTTTTGGGCTAGGAATTCAGTAGTTTGGGACTTTTCATAAAAGACTGTACAAGCATTTGTCAGGTTTGTATTGATCGTGTCTCTGAGCAAGTCCCCTTCAGGCTTATTGTGCTGTGGTTCACTAAGTCTTTACAGCACTCAGTGAAATTGAGGCAAGAAAGAGACTGCACTGAGAGATCTCAGTAGTGCAACTTTGAAACAAAACTGTTGACAAGTATTGTCAGTTTCAAAGTTGTACAGAAAAAGGTGGTTTATAACTTGCAGCACTAGATTCTTAGTAAAATAATATTTTATTAGCTGTACTGCAAAACTTTCTGCTTTGTATCAAGGAGATTTTCTTCACCAAAGTTTTTGATCATTTCTTAAGCAGTCGTGCACAGCTGAATCTTTACTTGATGTAACTGGGCAAGAAGCCAGAAATTACTGTTTTTTCTTGTCTTGTAATATTGTGTTATTGCTGTTTATCAACTCAATACATAAAATTTCCCATTTCTGCTCAATGAAACTCCAGTGATGGATCTTAATTAGTATTCTTTACTGGCAGAAGAGCAAATAAATCTATGTACAAATAAACTTGAATGATGACAAAACATACTGAAGTTGACCATATGTGTTAAAGATACTATTAAAAATCAATTTTAGTATATGTAAATTAAACTGCATGTATTTCAAAGAAGATGACATTGCTGACAGGGTGCAAATTACCAGCTTAGCACCTGCAGCTTCAATTTACTGAATTGAGAAGCAGTGTCTGCCAGCAGATGTCTCTTCTACAGATGTAGAAGGAATGCTTTCCTCATTCAGTGTGTTCAGCTGATTATAACTCAATGTTTAATCCATTTAAAATTGAGAAGACAGAATGAAAGTTAAAAAAAACCTTGTTTTTCTCAGAGTATAAAAATAAGACAAATTCTTAGATTCTTTAAAATCAGTCCATCCTGCTTTCAAAGAATGGTGTTCAATAGCAGAACATATGCATGGTTGGAATGGTTTGGCACCTTGGCTTGGATTAATTTATTATCTATATGTCTGCTCTGTTTTTTTCAATTACTGCTCTTTTCTTAAAATGGTTAAAATTCCATCTGTGAGAATGGACAAGGTTCCATATCAGTAACTGATGCATCCTCAGGTGATTGAGGGCACCTCTGATCTGTTATCTCATGAATGGTGGCTGAGTTAAGTCACACAGACAATGACTCTGTCATGAGCATGAGAGAAAAAAATCTGCTTTTGGATTCATGGGACTTTTATAGCATCTGTTTCCTTGCTGTGATAAATGGAGTAGGCAGCAGTGTAGTGGTACTACTTTGATGTTCAGTTAATTAAAAAAAACCAAATCTTTAAAAAGGCTTAGAGGGGTCTTATACAATTCATAGAGGATTTTCATTAAATATGTATGACTTTTGAGGACACTTTTATTTTATATTGTGTCTTTTATCCCAAACACATGTCACAATTCATGTAAATGCTTTTAAAAATGAGCAGCATAAATCAGACTGTAAGAGTGTTTGAGGATGTTTGTGAAGACACTGTCAAAATGAGTGTTGGAAATGCAGTGGAAATATGTTTTCATGTTTTGGGTGGGCTTACCTTGGCTGACTGCCAGACACCCACCAAGCTGCTCTGTGGCTTCCCCTCCTCAACAGGACATGGGGAGAAAATAAGATGAAAAAGCTCATGGATTGAGATAAAGGCTGGGAGTACACTTTCCCATTTTCATCATAGGCGGAACAGACTTGAGGGTATTAATTTATTGCCAGGTAAACTAAATAGAAACAAAACTCAAAAACCTTCCCCTTCCCTGCTTACCACACCTTCCCTTGTTCTCAAATTCTCTCCAATTCTTCCAGCAGCCTGATCAGGCATTGGCTCTCCACTGGCTGCAGAGGATCCTCTGCTCTAGACCCTGACTCACCTCCTCCTTCTCCTTCTTTTCCACTCATGTGGGTGTCTGTAGGGTAGTTTCTTTCTTTTTTTTCTTCCTTTTTTTTTAAATCCTTCCTCTCTGTCAGCTGCTGTGCAGTTTTTTTTTTTTTACCCTTTCCTAAATATATTGTCACAGGGGTCCTATGCCATTGTCACTGCTGGGCTCAGCTTTGGCCTGTGGTGGGTGTGTTTTGTGGCTGTGTTGGACACAGAGGCAGCCTTGTCTCTCCTCTCACTGTAGCTGTTGCCAAGTCTTGCTGTGCTAATCTGATCAACTATTCTCAGATCAAATAGAAAGGAAGGAGTAGAATGGAAAGGCCTTGGCAAAGCACTGCCAATTGTACTAGAATAGGTAGCCAAATGTATTAAAAAGAAGTGTTCAAAGATGCTTCTCTTTCACCACTAATTCTGTGTAAGACAAAAAAATTTGCCTTTTCCATTTAGTTTTCTGGAGAGATTCTCTATGGAAGCTGTAGATGTTTCACCGTCGTCTGTAGCTAAAATTCTATATCACAGTGTAGAAAAAGGGACTGATGTCTTGTCCTTATATGATAGTTGGACTTTGGTGTGGTCGTGCATGAGATTTTTCTTAGCTGTAAGGAGCACCAGTGTTGCAGTTTGTATATTGAAAATTTACAATCTATATTGGAAATACAATAATTGGCATCACTGCTGTTTTTGTTAGTTAGCCAAATTTTCCATCGTATCTGCATGTGCACATGGTAAGAAAAATACTTTTTTAAAGTGTTAGAATCAAACACTTGAAGTTTTATTTTTTTTCCTAGTACCAGTTTATTTGTGTTAGATGCATTGTATTTGCTCTTCTTTACCTTTCTTTTAAGGGAGGGACCTACCAGCTCTTTGCCTGGATGTACGGCAAAAGAAGCGCATGTCGATGGATACATTACCCCAGGAACTGAAAGCACCAATTCCTCCTGAACCTTCCCTTCCAATTCGAACCAAAACTGTGAAAGATTTTCAGTAAGTTACACTGGTGTTCCTAGAAATGTGCTTTCTTCCTTTCTTTGGAATTCTTTTCATTTTGACCTAATTCAAACATTTGATTTTGTTAATCTCAGATGAGGAAACAGGTTCAGTAAGACTGGCAAGGAATTAGTCTGGTTGTGGTGGTGGGATTGATAACTGTGTTGCTGTGAAAACCATCAAAATATTTTTTCTAGGTTGAAGTGTTGTACCACATAGAAAATGGCAAAACATACACTTCAGAATTAGAAATGCAGGGAGCATTTAGTTTTGGAAAAGAATATGTATGGTTTATTGTAGGCTGGCAAAGCCTGTGCAGTCTTAGGTGTTTTGGTTATACTGGCAATTATTTCTCTCTTCCATGTTTGAAATTTTGTGCTTCCAGGGAGGAAAAGGGACCATTTTTGATTATTCAGTGTGTATTTGGTTGGAAAGAAAAAGAGCTATAAAGGAAAATTTGCAAAGAGGTGATTTTTTTCCTGGTATTCAGGTGATCCAAAGAGCTGAATTTTTTTCCACATTCAGATTTTTGTATCTATTGACTATTTGCCTCTAGACAACCTGTGGCAGTGTTTGTAAAAAACTTCTTCCTTACATCTGATCTAAATCAGCCCTCCTGTAGGTTAAAGCCATTAGCCCTTGTCCTGTCCATTTGAATTCCCAGCTGTCGGCCCCCACCACCTCTCCATTTGCCTTCTCCCATAGTTGCCATCCTCCAGGCAGGGCTAGGTCCTTCTCAGTTGGATCTGGCAGCTGCTCCCAGCACTGAGCTGGGTTTGGATTTCCTTATGCTGAGGATTTCTTGCACAGCCTGCAGCACAGTCAGAGGAAGCAGCTTCCAGAGGAAGGCCTTGCGCAGGTCCAGGTAGATGACATCATTCTTCCATCATCCACCAGCACTGTAACCCTACTGTAGAAGGCCACCAAATTTGTCAGGCACAAGTTGCCCTTAGTGAAACCACGTTGACTGTCACCATTGATCACCTTGTCTAAGATTAACCACCTTAGATTGACCACCGATGCCTAAGATTAAGTTCTATTTGAAAAAATTTAGAAGAAAGAAAACTTTGAGAAATTCTAGTGAATTTGAGTAGTTTAAGAGCCATCATACTTAACTCTGAGAAACTTTATCATGTCAGTCTAGCTGCAGCTTAATTCTGTTCTGCTAATTATTTGTCCTAACACACTGAACTGTGACATTGTGAATTAACATTTTGAATAAAAGACTCAGGTGTATCAAACACAAACTATGCTTTTGTTCTCTTATAATACCATGATCTTTAAATGACAAGGAAGAGGTTAGAAAGATAGAGATATTATACTCGTCTGTCTTGTAAGTGTGCTTAGTGAGAAAAGCTTAAAGTTACAGTGCATTTTAAGGTCTAAGTGGCTGGCAAGATCAAACCATTACCAGTATTTGAATGTATTTTCTCTAGGGATGATATGGAAAAGTCGAAGGCATCGGGAGATTGGAAAGCTGTACATAATTTTTATTCTACAACTTTTGATTCTTTCTTGGAGATAAATGCTGCATTTAAGGTAGAAGATAATTCCTAATACTATTTAGTAATTACAGTGCTTTGTATCTTCAAAATGTTTCCAAAAATATCTGTTAAAGGCTTTCAGCCAGGTATTCAGGGCCACTCAGATAATTTTGTCATGATCTCACCTGCCTTTTGTAGACAATCTGTTACTGCATTGATTTATTGATTCCAGTTAAGCAATTTTATTTCAAGTTTGTGGACCTTTAAAATTCCAGTATGTAGTTTGTTTGTGACAGTGTGGCTGTGTAGGTACTTTCTACACAAATTACAGTTTTAAAACATCCATGCTAATGCAGAGGCCCAGGCAAATCTGGAAACAGAAATTCCCTATCCCTAAAAAAATTATGTGATATCAGCTCTCTTGTAGCTGTTCATGTATTATGATGGCATACTTGGTTTTCCTGGGAGCTGTTATATTTGTCTTTCTGAATTCATGCTAAATTATTATTTCCTCCCTATTATAGAGCAAAATGTGCTTATGATATTTAAAATTGATCTGAGTCTGGATGAAATAACCTGTGACCTTTAGTTATTTAATAAATATTGAATGCTTAAAATTTTCTTGCCTTTGTCTGATAATGGATCAACAACAAAGATGAAAGTTCAATGTAATTCATTATTTGAAACCCTTTTACATTTTGAAAATAGAATCCCAACATGAATATGTGTAGGATTACTATTGTTTTGCTCTGTCTTTAGCATACTAATTAAGGAAACTTATACTTTTGTCTTGATTAAGGAAATATATATGAACATGTTTTCCTAAGCTTGCTGTTAAACTTACATATTAAAGATAGCTATAAAATATTCAAAATGCTTCATGTATTATCTAACTTACAGAAAGATACCAATTCTCCATTTAATACCATTGAGGACTCTGGAATCGATGCAAACTTTGTGAATGTTGTCTATGATGCCTTATTAAATACTGTAAGTAGAGAAAAAGAATTCATGCTTTATACCATTTTATACCAAAGTTTTTCCCAGATAGGCATGATTTCTGAAGAATCTCTCAAAACATACTTCAGATGATCCCATGAGAATTGTCATAGAATCCTGACAGCTGCTCTAGTAAAAGAGGAGGAAAATTTTCCTTCTAGTAAAGCATAGTTTGTATTGTGGTAGTTCTTAAAGACTGCATATCTTAGAAATATTACATGGCTGTCATGGGACTGCATGGTGAGAAATTTAAAAAATGTAAGGATGGGAACAGTAAAATATAGGCCTAGTATACAAAGGACGGGAGTAGTTTAGAAATTATATTTATAGGATATAAGTGTTGAAAGGCACCATTGGCACAACCCCACACTCGCTCAGTACATCTGTGAAGAAGGTATTTAGGAGATCAGCATCATAACACAAAAGATTTCTTAGCTGTCTTGAAATACAAGCATAGCAAAGTTGCTTGTTTGTACAATGCCTTGTATTGAATATGTGTAATTACTTCAGATATTATTTTTCCTCTCCTTTCTTCATAGCCTCAAGATGTTCAGAAGTCAGTCCTAAAAGGAATAATTAATGGTCTACTGCAAGAATGGACAGGGTAATTATAATAAATGTTTGCATCAGTGCTGCACCAGCACTTAAATCTGCTATATGTTTTATATTTATTGTTTTAGGCAAAAAAAGAAAATGTGATGCAACTTATTTGATACATAAGAACGTAATTCTTTTTGCAAATCTGCTGAAATACATCTTGAGCTCTGTAAGCTGGCCTTGAACTTCTGAGAGACAGATCCATATGCAGCCATGCATCCCGTCACCAAATCTCAGCTGCTTGCTGCCAGGGCATTTCTTTGGACTTCTTAATTGTGAGATGAATTTAAGAAGTCAACTAGGTTAAAACTTATTCTCATTGTCTATCCCCCAACAGCAACCAGGACAATTCCCTGATCCACAGTTTGCTTCACAATGCTGTTTGTGTGAGGCAGCACCACAGAAAGAGCATTACAGGCTGCAGAAGGGGATGGCCAAAAAGCAGAAGGGTTCTCGGAGAATGACAGCATCTTAGCATGAAGTAATAGAAGTGAGAATGCATAGTGTAATTTATAAAAAGGTATAGCAAGAGACGGTGTGACCCAGGTCTTGGCAACCCCTTTCTCCAACTTACACTGCTTCTTGTGCTGGTGCTGCATGTATTTGTGGTTACATAAAAGCCTTGATAAACATGAAGGAGTACAGAGGCTGCAGTGGTAGAAGTGTACGGAGAATTCTTGCAGGAAATATCAAAGAGGAGCAAATAAACTCCTTTATGGTGTCACTTGAGATAGACAATAACGCTGAATTCCCTCTTTAGTACGCCTCTGACTCTTCAATTCTGACCCTTTTTGCCTTCCGTCATGTTTTAAAAAGACGGATGATAAATGGCCTGCTACTTTCAGAGAATTGTCAGAATCTGTAAATTACCTTTTCAGTTTTTGAGTGCAGTGAAGATTCTTTAATATGGTATTTTATACATACTAGCAAAGCAAAATAAAATCATTCATGATTTCATGACTCTTAATGTCTGTAAATTATGGATCCATATGGTTCTGTTTGTAATTTCATTCCTTCATAGGCCACGAACAAAGGATGATCTTAGAGCATATTGTATACTTTTACAGGTAAGGAAAATACAGTATTTTTATGTAAGTATGTGTCAACTTACAATCTATAAACCAGTATACTGTGCAAACAAGATAGTTTATATAGCTGAGATAGTTCACATCCAATTTCCTGTTGTAAGAATGTGTTAAAGTATGTAAAAAAGTGTCATGCATGATGGGAATGGGATCTTAATGGAAGACAGTTGATAGGGAAAGGTTGCATAGACTAAAAAAATGCACTGATAGACAAGTAATTGTTTGCTTTTATTTTCTGGGTTGGAAGAATAAATATTTTACCTATTTATTTGTTCTTATGTTGTCCTTATTCCCAGATTTGCTGTATTAGGATGCTGTAACTCTGAAAGTTTCAGTTTATGCACTTTCTGATATCGCTGTGACTTTTTCCAGTGTTGCATTTTATCCATTCTGTCTGGCTGAATTTTTCCAGTCTATCTGACTGGTTATAGTGTCTGATTTCTGTCTGTGGTCACCTCTTGCCTTTGCTGCTATAGTTGGCTTGCATTTGTAGCAGATTTCCCCTTTATATATTGCTAGTGTACCTAACACCTCTGCACACAAAGAGCAGTTTCTGCTGCTATTTGAGAATATCAAATGGCAATTTAATTCATTGAGACAGTTGTTTTCTTCTCTGGGGTGGTATATGCAAGCTGTGTATTAAAAATAATGTCTCCTGCTAAAATAAGGGAATATGTGAACAAATGGAATAGAGGGAAAATTAGTTTGGATTGATATGGTATAGACAGGAGCTATAAGAATTTGTATTACTGATACAAAACCCACATCACTTAGAGGAGTGTAGTTTGTGTTACAATGTCAAGAATGATCCAGAATTTTGACTACTGCTTTTGGGCTACCTGTGGGCTTTCTTTTGGGGGAAAAAAAAATCATATTTTTACAATACAGAAGTTGTGAGTTGTTTTTTCCCATAGTTTTACCTCTGTCACAGCTGTTTGGTGAACTACTTTCTTGTGTAATTGTACTGGCAACAACAAACATAAGAAAAAAAATCCTAATGACTTTTTTCCCTTTATGCAGTTTATTAACCTAACACTTTTTTTAATCTTTTTCAGAATCCTCAATTTAGTAACACTTCTACTTATGTCATCTATGCTCACTTGCTAAGACAGATAGCAGCCTTAACAGAAGCTGACCATCATTTCCTAGTGCACTGGTCTAAAAAGTAAAACAAAAAACCAAAACCCCACATTACAAATTCCATTTCTAGGATTACAATTGTTCTGTCTTTCCATTGATGTTGACTGTTTTATAAATTATATGAAAATTAATTTAATTGACTAAAGAGATTGGTTTTGTTACTTTCAAATACATGTGGACATAGTCCACTAAGTGATACTGTTTTATAGATGCAAAATGTACATAATGTATAAAAATTATTATGCTTCTGCAGAAGAGCCTTCATCGCAAAATTACTTATCAGAGTTATTTTTTGATAACATATGCAAAATAACTTGTGTGTAAATTTTATTTATATATTTACATGGTATTATTAAAACAAACATCTTTATGATCTTTGTTTAAATAAAGTTTAATCTCATGTAAATTGCAAAAGATACTGTAATGTTGCTGTAATATACAGAAACCACAACCAAACTAGTGGCCTGGCTTCCTGGTGCAATAGAGGTGGTGAGAGAGTGTGGTTAGGGCATTAGATTTGTAATTAATTGAAAGAACTCTAAGGGCACCTCACAAAAGAATTCATATGGGGGTAACAGCCCAAAGAGCAGCTCCTAAGTTTGTGTGCAGATTGCCTTCCATGTACTGACTGAGCAAAAATTCTGTTTGAGGTAAAAACAAAGTTTGGCCACATTTGCAATTTCCAGTTCTTCTAGGAAATCTTAATTAAGGATTTTCTTCTCTGCAAGGATGGTAATTCAATTTCCCTCCCCTCCTTATGTCCAGATTTGCTTAAAATTGTGGTAAAATATTACTTCATTGGAACTGCATTTACAAATGAGATTTCCACTTTTAGTTAAGGGTGCAATAGACATATCAATGTTTTTGGTCTTAAAGCATGTGTTAGAAATGGAAACCATTAAAATAGGAGAGCTCTTGTTTAGAAAAGGCTATTTTAACATGTCTACACATGTATTTGTATTGTTGTGCTATTATTGAAGTGGTGCAGTGCATAATTTAAAATATGCACATGGCACTAGCATATGAAGCATATACCACTTTTTATTTGAAAGGACCATGTATCTTAAAATTATTCAGAATTCCTCAGAATTCAGAGTGTGGAGTGAAATTGATAAGAATTTTTGTTTTGTTCACTAAAAGTCAAGACCAGATAATTATTCTATTACTCTTGGTTTTGTTTTTCCATAGACTTAAAGAGCATAGTTAGGGATGCACTGAAGAGAATTACCATGTGTCAATATTTAAAAGCATTCTTTTTCAAACTTTACATGTAGAATTTTGTTTTTATGTACAGGACAAAAGTATTTTAAAAAAATAATTTAAACAATTCAAGTTGAATTTAAAAATTTTAATGAGGGAGTTTCTTTAAAAGCATTGAAATTTGATAACAAACTCTAGTATAGACAGTGATCACATGAGAGTAAGTGCAGCATGTTTGTTTTAGGATTTCACAGAAGAGGTTCAAGCAGGTGGTGGACAGATTACTGCAATTTATTTCTTTACGGCTGTTTCCTGCAAAACCTGAAGAGTTTCCACCTATGGTGAAATGTACCTGGTGGATTCCATCAGCAACAAAAGTCCTGTCTTTATTTAGTAGGTATTTTTCTTGAACTGTGTGGGCATGTATATGTTTTTATATGTATATTTGTGTGTATATAGGATTTGTTTTATACACATGCACACACATATTGGGCGAGGATAGTTTTTACTGCTCCTCTTCTGGGGAAGACTGATAATGATGGTGGCACAGTACAAACTACAATAAAATGCTAAAATGTAGTAAGCAAGAGTCCTCTGTTGGTAAGTCATCCTACTTGTTTTCCAGTAGAGGATAATTGTTATGCAGAGTTTTCCCGTGACAGCAACTGAAGATTGTTCAAATAGAAATCCACAGAAGTAACCCATGGTTAAGGTTTCCCTTAGATTTATAAAATAAACTGTCTTAAACTTGTAGCTGCCAGAATTTCTTCTGTAACTCACCTACCCCCACAGAATATTTAGCATCTAAAGGAAGTTAGGCAATGCATGTGCCTCTTACATCCAAAATTACAGCTTAAAAAATGAATTCCTGCTCAGTTCAACATAGAGCACAGCAAATTTGACTACTGCAAATGTGAACCTTCTTAACTGCTGCCAAGTGGTGAGTAGAGTATTTACTTTCTCCATTTTAGGAGAAGAGTAAACCACCAAATAAAAATTAAAATTGGAATTAAGATGTTTTCACTGTCAACCTAAAACTTCTACTTAAAAGTCTTATGCACAGTCCTGCCTGTCCAGAGTTAGGCACCTGTATCTAACCGAAGATGTGTTTATAGTCATCTATGAAAGAGTTGCTTGTTCTTTAATTCTGGGAAAAGAGCTATTTAGTCAATCAAAATACACTACTTTGTGTCTGACTGTCCAAAATTATATTATGCTGAATTGTAAATGGAGAAAACTTATTAACTTTGACACTTTATGAATGCCATTATATAATGAGTTAGAATTCACATTTAAGCTTTCTTCCTTTTGTCAAGTACTTAATTTTTGTGCAGGTCTAGATGGTATACTGGAAAAAAAAGTAATTTTCTAGCCATAGCTGCTTGAAATTATATGGATTTCTTAAACACTTTCATTTATCAAACTGCTTTTTCATCAATTTCAGCAGAACATAGTACCGTTCATCCATAAAACCTTAATTTAGTGTGTGTCAGTAAGGAAACCAGAGTCAAAAACTGAGATTCCCTTATCATAAATGGGCTAGACTAGGGATTTACTGCTTTCTACAGCAATTAATGTGATGTTGTATAGTGTTATGTTGTAGTTATAGTTCTGTAGCTAAGACTGAGCTAAGTTCTCTAACAAAGTTATAATTTTTTTGTATTATTTTAGACTTGGCTTAAAGTTTTTGAGATCACTGGTGCTCATGATGCCAAGAAACGAGATGTGCTGAACCTAGGCATTATATTAAAAGGCTTTTATGTTTTCTTTGCAGATGCTGCAAATAGTCTGATTAGCCCTCCCATTATTTCATATACGGATTTCTATAATTCCACACTTGATCATATTGATCTTATGGAAGAATATCATAACTGGCAATGCTATGGGAATTCTCACAGGTAAGAGGAATTACTGGTTGTTTCTTGTTGAGTAGTACTTCAAAGCATTGTGTCTATGCTATGTATATTAAATGTAGTGGATGTATAGTGTCTGTATATGATATGCACGCCATTTATGTCTGTATACATCCACGTTAAATACTGTTAATTTTATTATTACAATATTATTTTATTGTAAAAACATATTATAGGTACTACTTAATTTGCTACTGCATGTTAAAGATTGTCTGAAATAAATCTCATTCTGCTTTGCAAACTAGAGAAAATGTGTAAAATATGGATGATAATAAAGTAATTTTATTAATTATTGGCATAGACTTCTGACTGTGTCTTACTACAGGCATATTTTAGCCTCCAGTACATTCATAGGCATTTTCCTTGCCTTCAGCAGTAATTGGGGAAAACTTGGAGACCATAATTTGCTCCACTAAATCAGGTATTTCAGGCTGCTCTTCTGTCTGATACCTGATATTCTACTGGAGAAGGGAAAAAACCAACTAAACAAAACAAACCACAAAAAAACCCAAATGAGAAAAGGAAAAGATAAGTATTACTAATTTCAGTTTCTAGCAGTATTTTCAAATAACAATTTGTTCTAGTGAGTCAAGTATCACTATATACAAAGTGAAAAAAACAGCAGCTATTTGCAAATTATTGTGGAGAAATTACTTACTGAATGATATTTCACTCCTATATTCTTAAAATGAAAATGGTATTCTAGAAAGAAAATATTTAATCTTCTTTTCTCTTGTTAGGTTTTCTTTCTGTCAATACCCATTTATTATTTCTATAGCAGCAAAAAAAGTTATTATTCAAAGGGACTCAGAGCAACAAATGATAAATATTGCACGGGTAAGTCCCTCAATGGTAAATGTTTATGTCTCATCCATTGGTACTTTATGAGTAATTGTTAGATTGATATTACACCTGTTGTTACAACTTCTAGTATTTTTGACTACCCTGAAAAAGAACTTTAACCATTTTACTGTGAATAGTCTACAGATGTCCATGCTGGGTTCTCTGAGTATTTTTTTCTTTTTGTGTACTTAGTGTCAGGATCCTTATAGAGGGCAGTGTTTTAGAGAATAGCTTCTAGTATTGACTTACTTTTCTTCCTCTTTTGAGAAACCAGCATAACATGCTAGCATGTTAAATTAACATGATGATTAAGGAACAAAAATTCTATGAGAATCTTGAACTGGTTTGTTTTTTATTCTATGGAGGTGTGTTGTCATGGAAGACCAAGATTCAGCTGTATCCTTTTAGGTCGTGGAAGAGGTACAGCTTCTGAGCAGCCTCTTCTGGGTGGAAAGAGGCATTGTCTGCCTCCCTAATTGTAGTTTTCGACAGATGATAAGTGATACTCTTCTCCTGAGTGTCCTGTGTGGCAGCACCACCACCTATCCACTCCTGTCTTGCAGGATATACCTTGTGAATAACTAATTAAAGCATAAGCAGTGTCCAGAATCTTATGGGTTTATTTCTAACAATTTGGGAAGTGCCACCTTCTTGTTAAACCTCCCAAGACATTAATTCAAATGTAGTATAGAAGGTATCTGCAGTAGGAAAGAAATTTCTCTTCATCTCCTGGAAGAGACTGAAGCAGTTACCGTGTCAGGGCAATGTCTTCAATACACCATACTGAGACCATTTTACAGTTAACAAGTGTGACACCTTTTTTTGAAATGAAGATACTGCATGTGTGATGTTTCTTTTTCATTCAAATAGCAAAGCCTTGTGGATAAAGTCTCTCGCAGACAGAAGCCTGACATGAATATGTTATTCCTAAATGTCAAAGTGAGGAGGACACACCTTGTTAGTGATTCACTTGATGAGGTAACAAAAACATAAAATTAAATTGTGTGTTGCTGTAGAGTAGCTATTGTTAGATTTCAATTTGATAAGTCATATTTAAATCTTTTGCACTAAGAGATTGGGAATATAACTACATAATACTAAATAAAGATAATTTAATTACTGTCAAAATTGTAGTGCTGCAGAACAGATTGGGTGAGACATTTTGAAATTCATTTCCTGTGCTCATAGTGCTCTGTAGCTAAACCCATAACAAACATACATGCTTGCACATGGTCTGTATTTGTATTTGTAATTTTTCTGTTAAAAATAGAGTGCAGAATTATCAATTTCTGTAGGACTTGATTCCATGATAGCAGCATGAATAGTATGTGACTAATCACTAATGAAGTTGTTCTGTTCTAATTCTTTGAATATTTTTATTATTTTCCTTCTCTATCCTATAAGAATAATTTTGGGCTTTCTAGTCTTAAATTCTTTTAACTAATTCCTCACATTCTTCAATGTAAGTTTTCCTTTTTTAGAAATGAAACAGATGTGTCCATTAAAGTAGACCATTCTTCAGTATCCACTGAACCTTGCTAATTAACATTATTTAGTGAAATTTAGTTCCCTCTCTTTCTCAACATTGAGATTTCTCAACATTGAGCCTGATGATACTGAAAAATAAGTCCAGGTAGTGAAAACAGCATCAAACAAATTCTGATTAATCATGTCATAAAATGTAAGTTTAAATTTTATTTTTCTATCTTAAAACTTGTCTATTTTTGGCCTTTTCTCCTAAGACAAAAGAAATATAATTGGTAATATTGCTTTCTCTCAGGCACTGTCATTTGATTAACCACACCAAAATAACCAAGAGCAAATTCAAAAGTTTTTACAGTTGAAATATTCTCCTGTTTGTTTCCAGTGTTTTCTTCTACCCATCTCAGAGATGAGTATAAATGTATTATGTTCATATTTTCAAATTTATGTGGAACGGCAGGTGGAGAGTGATGATATCTTACTTGTATTTCAAGTTTAAAAAATTTGCAAAGGAAAATCACTTCAGCTAATAAATAACTTGTTTCAAATAACACAAATACTTATAGTTATAAAATCTATGTAATATGAATTTACTTGAGCAACTAACAACATGGAGATTATTTTAGCACATGCATATTCTTGGCTGGTTTAAACGCTTTCTCTGGAGCTGGACAGTAATTAATGGTTTAAAGGAAGCTTGTATAGAGACTCAGTCTGAAAGATCACTGTTAATTGTAAAAGGCTGTCATCTAATTCTTTGCAGATTTTTTTGTACCTGCATGAAATGCTATCTCTTAGAGCAAAGCAATGAAAAGTGCTTGTTACCATTGTGTAAAAAAACAGTTCTAAAAAGCAGCTGATACTTGCTGGCAGGCATCTTACACAGAACCAAATGGTGTCCAGATATTGAAAGTGTTAGCTTACTTCCCTGTTTCTAAATATTTCCAAATTATGTCTAAGTACTTTTATAATTTGTCATTTCCTTCTGGTAGCACAGTAAAAGGTAAAAAATTATGTAGGTCTGAAATATTCCAAACAAACTCAATTCATTTTATCTAATTACCTTTTAAGCTTTTTTGTACACCACCTAATTTCTTTTCAAGCCCAGAGAGTGACACCATGTGCAAACTAGTTGATGATGTCAAGTAGTCATAATTGTCTTGCTTCTGCAGTTCAGTCATTGTTTTAATATAGTTTTGACCTATTAGTAGAAAATTATGCAAATTAATGGTTTCATCGAAGCGAGAGCAGTAGAGCAGAGGCTGAGATGTGTTCTCTATGGCTAGTGGTAGTGATAATGTTAAATGTCCTTTTCCTTCTGCCTTACCTATTTCACAATAGCTAGCAAGGAAGAAGGCAGATCTGAAAAAGAAGTTGAAAGTCACATTTGTAGGAGAAGCTGGTCTTGATATGGGTGGCCTGACAAAGGAATGGTTTCTGCTTTTGATTCGGCAGATTTTTCACCCAGATTATGGTGAGTCCTCATAATTTTTAAGTAGATTGTGAGAATTTGTTCAGATTCTGTGTAAGCACTACTCAGCAATAACAGAAAAGTCTTTGTATTATAAACACTTTTTTTTAGCACAAATCCAAAGCATAAACTTTCTAATAGCTTAGCTATTAGTTATGAAGGAAATTATCTCAGCCTAAAACAGCTCAGTGGTTTAGCAAATACTCAAGTGGAGATAAGGCCAAATGTATTGGTTTATCATTTACCATCCTTCCCTATTTCTTCACATGCTGCATTTTCTCTTTCTGCCCTCAGTTGTCTTCATATTGCTAGTTTAGGGAGGGAGCTTTTCTGGGTTTTGTCAGCAACTGTAGTTGGGTGCTGTTACTATGCTCAGTTCTGGCAAACTGCCAGCCTTGGTCTCCCATGTGTCAATGGAGATTTTTTTTGGTGCTAGTAGTTGCACTGAGAGTCCTTGCACATTGTAGTACTGTTTCTGTGACTAGGATAGGTAGAGGTTAGTTTTTACTTGAATCTTTGTTGTCATACGTTCTGTTTGTGATATCTGTGTAGTCAGTATTCTTAAAGGGGTCTGGGGTAATCTCAGAAAAGAAAGGTCCTTCAGTCAGGAGCAGAGACAGTATAGCAGGTGTGAGCCTGAATGAAAAAGCCTGGCTCTGCTGTTACCAGGACTTGTGAGCCTGTAAGGGCATTTCATGCCCAAGGGGAAAAAAAAAGTAAGGCTTTTTGATTAAACAGGAGATTGTAAGATGTGAGTGAGCAGTCATAAGCAAGCAGTTCTATCCTCTTATTTTTTAGTGATGTAGCTGGATCCCGGTGTGTTTTATTCACCACTCTAATGAGTTTTCCTCTGTGCATGGATACATTACTGATGACTTAGTGCATCAATAGTGCAAAGTGTTGCCAGGGTGGCTTTTAAATTGATTTCCAGGGACTTGAGCATAGCACCTGATTGTCATTGAGCTTGCCTGTCTTTGCCTGGAAGTGTTCATGTCCCTTAAAATCATGGTCCTTTATTGTTATTAGGACTACTTCTAAAGGTACAGAATTTTAAGTCATAAATATGTCGTCATATCTGCTGAGATAATTTACCTGTAGCCCTTTTTCCACTAAAATGAGGTCTTTGTGAAGACATGACATTGGTGATAGCAACCTTAATAGGAAACAATTTATCCTGCAGAAAGCATTCTGTAAGTTTGACAGTTTCGTTAGTAAAAAAGCTGTCAGCAGAGCTTGGTAACTGATGAGTTTGGAAACAGTCAGAGTAATTTATTTTTTCACTATTTCTGGCAGACTTCCTTACTTTAAAGTGCAAATTCTTTCATTGTTAAGACTATCAACCAAGTGTGGGAGGAGTTCAGAAATATTCTTGTCCCTTGGAAAGGGACTGTATCCTCTACTGTCTGTAATGTTTAAGATGCAAATAACATGTCAGAAGCTTGGAAGGGAAAATATCACTGTTATTACCCTTTCCAGGGTTAACTGATTCTTCAGGTTTAACTCCTGGAATTTAGAAACTCTTAATTAACTCAGCTGTGTGTTTTGCAATGCTTTCTTTATCTTGGTGTGAAGAATTAACAAATGCGATTTGAAACCTATTTTGTTCCAACCTCCTTATCATCTTTTAGCATGTGAGCTTTGCTCTGCCTTACATGCAGCTGTTCTGTTGCTTCTGGCAATGTCTAATGGCAGGGCCTGTCACGTTTTGTGATAAGTTCAGAAAGGACTTCAAAAGATAAATTGTTCAGGAGAGTGGGGGGAAAAATGTGAAGGCAGCTTTTTGCCTGTAATTTATCATAAGAACTAGATGTCCCTGAGAAAAGTTGGATTTTCATTCCTTTTTTTTAATGAAAAGGACTTTGGTTTGGTTTGGTTTGGTTTTTTTTAATTAAGTATTATTTTTCACCAAATTTGTTTTCAAACAGAGATACAGTGAGCTATTGCATACAAGATGTGCTTAGAACTAGTCAGTGCTTTGGTTTGTACAGACCTTGGCAACAATAATAAGCTTGGCCCATTCAATTCTAACAAATTCAAAAAGACCATCACATTTTATCCAGTTTACTTCTGCATTAGAGCACCCTTATGTGGAGTATGTCTTACTTCTCTGAGCAATACTTCCTAGGCATTTTAGAGCTAACAGATAACAATCTGCTTTCATTATGTAGGTTTTTACTTTCTGTCACTCTTTAAAACAGAATGTTCTGTATCTGATGCAAATAGCAGTCAAATTCATCTATACTCATGATTTCAGCAGGATCTAGCTTGTCATTTAGACCCATGAGTGGCTTTTTTAGGGTACGTGTGGTTTGGGGCTTTTTTAACTTTTCTGGTATAATTTTTTGACAGAAAATATGAAACATATCCCTTTGCTGGTAGTGTGTGTATAACATAAACCATTTACAGTTTTCTATTCTAAGAAGGTAAACTTATGGTATTTGTATCATGGGATTCATGCCAGCATTTTTTGGATTGTCATCTGCTATTGACCTAGAAAGAGAGGAGGAAGTGAGTTTACATTGCAGGAAGAAAATTTTTAGTTAGACAGTTAATATTTATGGCAGTACCGATGCTGGAGTGCAATGAAGAAACAGATTGCATAGGGAAAATGTAAAATATCCACAGCTGGAGGCCCTGGAGGACCTGTTGCACCAGTACCAAGCAGGGCTGGTGGGCTTGAGCCTGCTTGAGGCTTGGCACTGCCCTTGGTGCTCCTTCCCAAGCACCAGCCTGCAGGCTCCTGCCGTGGGTGGGAACAGGGTCCTGAGAGCAAGCGTGGGACATGGGCGCCCCAGGAGCATTCCAGGGGTGCCTGGGTAAGAAAGAGGAGGCTTTGTACGAGTTCTTACAAAGCTCAGTGCCTTTTTAAGGGTCATGTTGCCATTCTGCAGGCATGTTCACCTACCACAAGGACTCGCAGTGCCATTGGTTCAGCAGCTTTAAGTGTGACAATTACTCAGAATTCCGGCTGGTTGGAGCTGTATCCTTTTATGTCTGCTAGAATGTTCCGAACGACATTCTGGGAATGGTGTGGGGGTGAAATAAGGCACTGGATCAAGCTCCTTCAAAGGTTGTGTGTACATCTATGTTCCATTTTAAATGTATTTTTTTCAATATTATTCAAGCAAGTCAACTAGAAATAGGAAGAAAATGGTGATGTGTGGGTGCATGGTACATTTTACAGTCAGAAAATGCTAAGTCAATATTAAACATGCAACTTTTTTGTTTATAAGTTGTAATTTTAAGCCTTGGAGTTTCTTTCAGTAAACATCAATGTGTCTGTGTCCATTAATAGTTCATGCAAGTCCCCATTGAGCAGTATGTGGCTTTTTGCCTTTTTTATTACAAAATGGAAGCCACATGCTATTTTGAGCACTAGTTTATTTTCTAGGTTTTCTGTTGTGCTTATAAATGAAGACCTCAGTCAAACAATTTAAGAGAGTATATGCTCATAACTCCACTGAAATTATCTAATAGTGTCCATTAACTGATTGCAGTTGGATCAGATGGTGGTTGTAGGTCTTTTCTAACAGATCTATTCTATTCTTGTGAGAAACTGAATTGGGACCGTTTCAAATTGGTTTCATGGGACTAAAATATGCTAATGGATGAGCTGTAGTACCAGTGCAGGTATGTCTTAATGCTTTAAATCTAAAAGCATTTTAAATTTAAAAGAAACATTGCTTTATTGATCTCTCACTAGAAAATACATATTTATCTTTCTATTTTTCCTAACAATGCTTTGGAAAATTTATTGTAGAAATGCTTGTATAGAAGCATTTCTATATGCACGATTCTCAAGCATTCTGTCAATGTGCATCATTTGACCATGCTAACCACTGCTTAATTGTAATGAAAAACTGTATTTAAAATTGTCAGCCCAGAAACAATGAAATAATTCACATTCCCTCTGTTTGTTGAGCATGAATCTTAAAATATTTTTTCCAAGCTGCAAAAATACTATAATATGGATGTGTCAGATTTGCCCTTAACTTTTGACATATATAGCTTATGGGACTTGCTGTATATAACAGTATCACCTTGGATATTCGTTTCCCACCTTGCTGTTACAAGAAATTGTTGAGTCCTCCCATTGTTCCCTGTGATCATAATGCACTTGTAGGCATCTGTGGCGTCACATTAGATGACCTGTTTCAGATTATGCCTGTAAGTATTACATTTTCTAAGAGGCAAAATTACTGATATAAAACCTGATTTATTCATATTTAATGCTAGAGTTATGAACTGTTTGAAAACAGCTTTTTTTCAGCACAGGCTGATAACGTTGTCCTCTGATGGAAACAGAAAATCTCTGTGTTTTCTCGCATAGCATGCATTTTAAAAATACAGCTTTTTCCAAGATGCTTTCTGTGTAAAACAATGCTTCTGGCATATCCTCGCAAAGTACATCACTTAATTTTGTAGATTTACTGAAAAGTTTTTTACTCATATTGTAGGAATTGGCGCATGGACTAAGTGAACTTCTATCCTATGAAGGCAATGTTGAAGAGGATTTCTACTCAACCTTTCAGGTCATTAAATGCACAGTTCTAAGTGGCAGGTGATCCCACTGCTCCCCACCAGGGTCGCTTGGCCAGCTGCTGGTGCATTTCCAGCTCTTTGCTTTTCTGTCTAACCCAGAAGATAGTCAAGGTTTACTTGGTTTTTGTATTCACTTTGTCCAAGAAATCTCACTTTAGCAATAGCCTGTTCAGGTTTTTAGTTTTGCCTGACCTGTGTGTTGTAACTGCTATTTCAGTCAGGAAAGTCTTTTTCAGTTACTCATTGTTTCAGAACACTCATACAAGTTAATGAAATTTCATATTGGTGGTACTTAGTTCCTAGGTGAGCTACAGCAGAGCAAATACCTTCTTAATTGCATTTGCTGCTCCCGAGCTATTCTTTTGTATGAAAAGCTCTATGGCTTCAGAGCCTGCAGGTCAGTTTGACATGCCACTATGTAACAGGGTCAATTTTTGTTCTTGGAATACTAATTTTCTGAGCAATTTGTTGAAAATTGTAGTATTTTACTTGTAAAAACCTCACAACCCTCAGAATTACAGCATGTGCTGAAGAAAGGAAGGGAATACATGACATAATCTTTGCATCTGTAAGTATATTAATTTATTTTCCAGTGCTCACCTTGACTCCTCTTTTTCTGTAGGTTTTTCAGGAAGAATTTGGTGTCATAAAATCTTACAACTTAAAGCCAAATGGAGATAAAATTCCAGTCACAAATAGGAATAGGAAAGGTAATTTGACATGTATTAACCACACATACTTTGCAGATTTAAGTTTGTCCTTTTTCTCCTTTCTATAAACCTATGCTTTCGTAAACAGAGTGTGAAAATGAAATGGCTGTAGTTCTTTCTGGTATGCCTACCAATTTAATGGTATCTAAAACTAAATGCTTTTGGTTTTCATATTCACTACAATTTTAGAGGGCAGAACAAGTTACTGATTAAAATTATTATAATGTAACAAAATAATTTTTTTTTTTTAGAATATGTGCAGCTCTATGTTGATTTTCTTCTCAATAGATCGATCTACAAACAATTTGCAGCTTTCTATTATGGATTTCATAGTGTCTGTGCTTCATATGCATTACTGGTAAGAATAAGTGAAAGATAACTCTTCACTTCTATTTCAAGTATTTGACAATGAGTTATCTAAATTAAATTGCAGTGGATGATTTTAAGATTTGTAAAGAATCTTGATTGATCGATAGACTTGATTAATCCAACATAAGTAGAAGAAATTAATCAGAAATTAATCAACTGTTTTCTGTAGTGTTTCATTGAAAAGCCATAAATAAAGCTCCAGAAGACAGGTTTATCACTATGTATTCACAGACACATCACAGGCTCTCCAGTGAACATTTACAAGGTTTCTATGTATTCCCCAGATTTAGGAACTGCAGAACAACTGTGTCTGAGTGCTCCTGATGGACTCCTCTGAAAACATATATTGCTTTTTGCAGGAAGAGCACTCAGTGAGGTTGAGATTAAACATTCTTCTATTTTCAGTCCTGTTTGGCTGTTGGAATGGCTTTTTTAAATTTACAATGTCCCTTCTGCGCTGAGAAAGAAGAGAAAGTTTCAATTTGTCGGGGATTTTCTAAATTCCAGTGAAATTGGTGAGCTGTGACACCTTGCAGCAAAGTGAGGTGTGCCCAACCACAGGGAAGGTTCTGGAAGGACAATGAGAATCCATTGAAATGCCATGGCATACTTCCACACAATGTGATGATGTTGGAGTAAATGAATAAGTGGGTTCTGCAGGTGTAAGTTTAGTGGATATGAAACATGGCTTATTGTTAAAGTACTTGCTTTGCACAGCAGTGTGTACAAGTGAGAGTCAAGTTCTGTCAGCCTCTGCTGCTCAGCTACCCATGCTGGGACTGGCAGTGCAAATGAAATGGAAGTTGAAATCAGAATTGACATCAATACCCTCTCTCAGATTTCCATATGTACAAACTTCCTGACTCATTTGTAGTGTGATCACATCATAGGCAAGTCAGTGTAATAAATGTAAGAATGATGAAGAAATGAAGAACATAATATGCTGAAATATTGTGTTATCCTGTAATTACCTTTCTGCTATGTATGTCAGTAAGAGATTCTTCAAAGTGCTGAGCAATTAATTTTTCTATAATCAGTATGTATCAAAGTTAGAGACTTATGTTGAACGATATTCTGTTAATTTTTCTGTAATGACAAAATAAAAAATAAATCTAATAGCATAATTTCTCATCTTTAAAAAATATTTTGTCCTTGATTTTTGGCAGCTACTTCGTCCAGAGGAGGTTGAAATTCTCGTCTGTGGCAGTCCTGAACTGGACATGTCTGCTTTACAGAGGAGTACCCAATATGAGGGCTACCAAAAAACTGATCTGACTATACGGTAGGCCTGGGGTTTTATTCTAATTACTGAGTTTAAAATATCATGGAATGTCAGTCTTCCAGCAGTAATCTCTTCAAGGATAACCTGAGAATGACTGAAGTTTTAGAAACCTATTTCTAAATAAGATAAAGACACTACTAAATTGTCATAAGTAGGAAGAATTAGCACCTTAATAGTATGTGTTTACTGAATGTCCTTGAAAGATTATGACCACATTGAAGTGGAATAGTTTGAAAAGAAAAGCCCCAAATCCTGCATGTGAAATGTCCGTATTTTCATTATCCAGTCTTCCAAAAATACTTTTTTTACTCAATTCTCTTTGATACTAAGGACATTTATATTAGTGAGTAGAAGGCATTTTTATTTGTATAGATAAGTGGGTTGGGGCATCATGTGGCAAGAGATCATTCAGAAATTAATAGAATATTGTACTTGTCAATTCCTTGTGAATTTACCCTTGTATACTGGAGTACTGCTGATATCCTATAGATTATATTAATTAAACTCTCAGTAAGTGATATTCACCATGTAGTACTTGTAGTTTTATTATCGTCTTCATACTACTTTTTTATGATATTGCATCTTTTTTTTCTCCCTCTGCCCTGAGCATAGATACTTCTGGGATGTAGTACTTGGATTTTCTCTGGATCTTCAAAAGAAGCTGCTACATTTTGCTACAGGAAGTGATAGAGTACCTGTGGGAGGAATGGCTGATCTGAATTTCAAGATTTCGAGGAGTGAAACATCCACTAATTGGTAAGTAATGTTTTGGATTTTTAAAACTTTTTTCATTATTTTTTTTCGCAAGAGCCCTTATTGCTCTTGAATGTCTTTTTACAGAAGAGCAAATGATTGTGCAAGGAAGAAACTGCAAGAACTCCTTTAATTTGTCTTCAGAATGTTATACCCATTAATTGATTGCATGAATTTTAAAAAGAAGGAAATTGTTTTTCCAGTCAGTGTTTACATTTGAGACTGGTAATTATTTATAGGGATTATTTACATGTTTTCAATTCAAATAAGTTATTTATTTCTATCATTCCTAACATGACAGCTGATCTAATGAAAATACACCTTGAACTACCATGAATTTTTCTGATTTTTTTGAGTTAGATGGCATTATTTATAGCAAGCCAGTTAGTATTTTTTTAATTTTTAAGACTGGGGAAAGCCAGTTTAAATAATTTGAAAGCCTAATAGAAAAACTTGCTGCTCTGAAGCTCTCTGTGAAGCAATAATTACTGGCCTTACCTAGATTTCTCAAACACTTAGAGTAGTCAAAATATTTAAATGGAACTATATTTTTCAAAGTCTGAATTTTGCTGGGTTTTCTGTGAAGAGCTGATCTAAAGACATAAACATAATAAATTTTGAGGTTGTTTTAAATTTAATTTATCTCATTACTGTGATATTTCTAATGCTTTTCTCAATGAGGTAATAACTGGTTCCAGTAACATTTAAAGGAACATGAAGATCAGATGAGAAATGAAGATAAATCAGTCAACATTGAATCACTCTTTATGTACCTTCTTTAAATTTTTCTCTTTCTTAAAAATGAGAAAATGAGTTTCGAATAAGTGTGGAATTTAAACTGCTGTAGGTCCATGTTTTGCAAGATAATTGTTACTGTCTGACTGCCTGCACAGGGATAAATGTAGACACCATCATCACATTGCTCACACCATGGGATCAAAGAATGTAACAGTAATAAAAAATGGCAATTTTAATAAAAGCTTCTCAACTTTCCAAATTCTGAAGCGATGACTCCAGTCCAATTAACAGATCTTCACTGATCATTTAAAGGGCAGGGAGGGGAAAGGTAACTTGGATTTCCAGATCTGGGGGTTCCATCCCCTTTTGAGCATGTTTGCCAATGATCCAAGGCCAAGTTGGTGCCATTCAAAAGACTGAGGGATGAAATTAAGAGATACCTAGAGGGCTTTTGAGTCACAAAATATGTGTGTCCAACTGTAATACATTTTTAGTGTGTTTTCCAAATGGCGAGTTGAGCTGCAGCTCATTGCCTTTCTCTCCTGTCTCCCCTCCAAGTTATCAGCTGTAGGACAAGTATATATCCTCAGGTGTCCTTCATGTCACTTGACAATTTAAGTGGCAAGAAGTTCCTGTAGCTTTTTATTACCTGTGGCTCATCAAGTTAATCCGTTCTAGTGAGAAACAAAGTTTCCAGTGTTTCAGTCAGGCATTCCTTAGCCATATCTGCAGTACATTTATTCAAGCTCTCTCTCAGAAGAAACTTGGAAGTGTTGGTATAGCTGAGACCAGAATCTGTGAACTGTTGTTTTTCCAGCATTTCAGTCAGTTCCTCAGAGCTCCCCACTGAGGTCTGTAAGGACCTGTTTTACCAGGCTGAACCCTGAGTTCTGTATCCTTACAGACACAGAACTGTGCTGCTGTACCTACTGCAGGGCCCACCTTCCTTTTCCGTGGTGTGGATTCTTACTATACCCAGATTCTGTGTTTAGAGAAGTTGTGTGGTACCTGGAGTTTCCAGAATCTGGAAGGAGATGTTTCCAACTTGAAAAAAAAAATAGAGGGAGGAGGGAATTGCAGGCAAACAAACTCATCTGAAGTACTTTTGACCAGCAGTGGTGTTACTTGCGTTCAACAGAACTTGAACCAACATTGGGATAAATGTTCCTTTTATAGGATTTCTTATTTAAGAAATGTTTAACTGAAAATGTGTAGGCAATTGGCAGTGTTCTGGTTCTATGGCATTATTCTTAAATGTGTTTTGCTGGGTGTTTTTTAAATTATTTTAGGTTACCTGTGGCACATACCTGCTTCAACCAGCTTTGTCTCCCTCCTTACAAGAACAAGAAGGAACTGAGGCAAAAGTTAATAATTGGAATTTCAAATGCAGAGGGGTTTGGTCTGGAATAAGATAAAATACTCCAAGAACAGCATTTTTATGTAGCATTCACTCTCTTCTGATTGTGCCTTTAAGCTTTTCATTGTTATGTCTCTTGATACTGTGCCAGTTTTATCGCATTTAGATAATTTTTTTAAATTAAATATGAAGTGTATGTTTTTTCCCTGAATGGCAATACATTTGCTGCTTGCTTTGTCACGGAAGTAGCTTTCTTTGTACAAAAAGCTCATCTGTTTGATAAACAAAACCCAACTAAGACAATTCCCAAGTGTTAGGTTTTTCTTAATAGCACTTTATTTTTAATCATAATTCCTTTACATCAAGGTATCCCACTGGGAGAAAATATACAGAATATTTCTCTATTGGTTAATCCCAGTGGCAGAAAAAAACATAACATCAGCATGTAGCCTTTTTTTTTTTTTTTTCACAAAGGCAAATAGGAATTTTAGTCTTTATAAAATGTATGTTGTTTTATTATTCTGGTTTTCCTGCTTTGTGAAACCAGCTGTCTAAGAAGTATGTAAATAACTGCCTGTGAAGAAATAGGGTTTTGATAGTGCCATTTACTGCTAAAAATTATTTTTATGAATAAGAGGTTTTAGATGTTGTATATTCAGCTTTTACACTTGACTGTACAAGAGTGTTAAAAGGTATTTTTTCAGCTTGAGGGGATTCAAGTTCAAGTTACAAGTATTAAGGAATTTGTATGTCCATTCTTAACAGCAAACTAGCCAGATCTACTGTAGCATTATAGTAAACAAAACTAAATATTTGAAATAAATAAAAAAATTTCTGGTGAAATGCTTTAGGAAGAGAATTATATCCACAACTGGTGGAAAACTGATATAGTGTACTATGGTATCATTTTTTTGCAGCAACTTTGTTGAAAGTCTTAAATAAGCTGTGACAAAAGTGAACACAATAACATTTCTGAAGAATGTCGAAACTTTCATTAACTTTGAGACCAGCATTTAAAAATGTTTTGTGTTTTTCACTGCACAAACTTTGTGAAAAGAATTCTTGGTATGTCTGCTCTGAATTAGTAAATTAGCAGCTCAGCTAGGGAAGAAATGGTTCTAAAATACTGAAATAATTGTAAGTCTGGGTTTTATTCATTAAATGGAAAGACTTTGTCAGCATGCAGTATAGTTTTAAATTTGAACAGCTACTGTGTGTTCTGTAGATTTTTCTTTCAGCTGAATAAGGCCCAGATCATTTGAGACACTTTGGCATCTAATTTGTCAGCTTTCCCCATTCACTTCTGCTGGGGCATGGATGCATATCTATCTTGTAGTGTCTGTATTCAAATACTATATTAGTCTTCTTTCTTTCTCTGTATTATTTACATACAATCAACAGATTTATGAAGGATTAACAATTTAATCTGTCTAATTCATGCTTTCAAAGCTGTTCTGGATATTCTTCAATAGCTAAGTGTAAATTTTATTTTTTTATTTCTCCTAAAAAAGTTACTGATGATTTTACTGTTTTATTAAGGCAGAGATAAATATTAGGATATTTTAGAATATTTGACACTGTATTCGTAGTGCTGTCATTGAAACCAGTAATAAAATTTCCATTGGCTTTAACCTGGAACTGTGCTAGGTTAGCATGAAGCGTGCTAAAAGCAGCACTGAAAAATTCTGCATTTTTTCATTGTATCTCCCAAATGGAGAATTTAAAATTAATTTTAACTTGAAGGATTTCAGATGTTGAGAAATAAATTAAACTTTCACTGTTGCACTGAATGAACTAGATAGCTGCAAGCAATGTTAAATTTCTAACACCTGAATGTGGATGTAAGTAGGAAGCCTGGAAACAAGGAGCTACAGCCTTTCCTCTCTTTGTAGAATTGGATTCATCAAAGGTTGGCTTATGAATAAATAGCTATACAGTTTATCTGAAAACATGGCAAGTTAGCCAAAATATTTTTTTAAGGCTTAAACCTGCTTTTAATAACTGTTTATCTACTATTGTTAAAATAAGAGCTTTATCTTTTCTCCTTTTCACTGAATTGCACTTTGCCTTCTGTTCAGTTTTATTTATTGAAGCTTTTTTTGAGATAATGTGTAATATTACCTCAGAATTCTAAAAATGCTATTGTATTTGCATCAGTTTTTAAATCAGATTGTCATTCAAAGAAATTTTATATATTTCCTGATGTTGATAAATTAAATAGTAAATTTTGTATTTGTTAAATGAAAGCATTACACTGTATTTATGAAAGAAGCCTCTGATAATTTAAAAAAAATTATTCAATGGTGTTTTGTTGTTCTTGTGTCTTGCCCTGTAACCCAGCAAATCTTTTTTATCTCCATCATTGTTTTGTACTGTACAAAAGAAATCTTGTTTGTATAAACTTGTTCACTACTAAGTATCTATTTTTATGTATCAAAATTGTCCAGTCATTAAATCAAGTATTTCAAATGCTGACCTCACTTGTGTAATTTCAGATTTCCAAAATTGGTCATAATGGGTATAAAATTATGATCAACCTCTCTGGTTTTGGTTTATTTTTCTTTTGAGAAGTTTTTTTTACCGTAACAGTTCTGCTAAAACATTGCATAGCTCACTGAGAAGAAACTAAGTTCCAACAACCAGACATACATCAAAACTTAAATTTCGTATTTACAGTCAAAATTACAGGTGTTCTGGGGCCTCCCAGTAATAATGCTGTAAAATAGGATGGATCTTCAGCATGGATCCAGCTGGGGTTGTTCCAAGAGGAGAAGGGAAGGCTTTGGGGACGTGCAGTTGCAGCCTTCCAGTACCTGAAGAGGGCTCACAAAAAGGAGGGAGAGGGACTTTTTATATGGGGAGATAGCAGCAGGACAAGGAGAAATGGTTTTAAACTGAAAGAGGGCAGGTTTAGGTGAGATGTTAGAAAGAAGTTCTTTATTCAGAGGATGGTGAGGCACTGGAACAGGTTGTCCAGGGAAGTTGTAGATGCCCCATCTCTGGAAGTATCCAAGGCCAGGCTGAATGGAGCCCTGAGGAACCTGATCTGGTGGATGGCTGGGAGGGTTGGAACTATGTCATCTCTAAGGCCCCTTCCTACCCAAAGCATTCTATAATTCTGTGATTCTAACTTAATTTTCCTTTTCTTTTTAACTACCTCAGTTGCAAGATGACTTGGAGGTGCAAAGCCACAAGCTGTTGTATGTTTTTCTGCCTAATTTGAACACAAGTCAGGATGGACAGGTAACAAGAACGTGGTGCTTTCTCACAGACACAGGTCCTGGTCACAGAACTGTTACCTTTGTACCACTCAAGTTACCTACAGATGGCAGCAAAGATGAAGATTGAAACAATTTAATTAGAGGTCAGACTTTCCTCTTAGCTAACAATAGATATTATAAATGCACATAATGAAGAAAAACATAGTGTCTTAAAAATTTATGTCACAATTAATAGCAAATTTGCAAAGTCAACAAATATAAATTGACTTATGGCAAACAAATATGGAGAAAGGAGAAGCAGCTTCTTTTGTCTAGTGCTGAGTTTTCAAAGTGTCCTCTCTTTTCATTAGGAGTTCCTAATGTGGTTTGGGACCAATAAAAGACTCTGCCAAAACCTCAGACAGGAGATTGGTTATACCTGATCTCTGACCAGCCAATAGCCTCAAGACTGATATTTGGAAAGAGGTTAGAACACCTGGCTTGCCTTATCTTGTTTCAGCTAGGGATCAGAAGGCTGGCGCTGTGGCTTAAAATTGAAATGCTGTATTTCCTTTCAATTTTTTGGCCAAAAGTGGTGAGATTCCTTCTCTCTAGTAGCAGTTGGTGTTGGTACTGGTTGACTTGCTCCAGAAGCAAATGTCCTACCCATTGTTGATCTTCATAGCTTCAGAACTCCTTCTTGAAAAAACAAAAATATCTGAAAGGTCCCTCAAAGCCTCTGGTTTCATTTCCTGACTGTCAGATAATAATTTTTTTTTTTTCTTCTAGAGCCCCTGGTTTTCTTCCAATGAATTTGTTTGGGTCAAGTAATTTTTGAGTCTTTTTTGGGAGAATTTTTTTGCAGTTTTGGTTTGGGTTTTGGGGGTTTTGGGGATTTTTGGTTTGCTTTTTGTCGTTGTTTTTTGGGGGGGGTTGTTGGTTTTGTTGTTGTTGTTTGGTTGGTTTGGTTTTTTGGGTTTTGTTGGGGTTTTTTTGGTTGATTGGTTGGGGTTTTTTGAGGGTCTGTACTGGGCAATGTGTAGTTGGAGTTCCTTGTACTTTTAAAAATTCATGTGTATAAGAAAATAATGAGGTGGCCTGGACTGCCACAGCTGTTTCTCTTGTGTTAGAAATGTTCTAATTAATAGTGAAATAGGTTTTGTTGTTAAATTAATGAGCAAAAATGGCCCCCAGTGATCTGCACCTTTCAAATTGTTAATTAAATTTTTACTGAATTCTTTGAACCCCAATGCCTTTATGTAAAACACAACAGATCAAGGAAGATGGAGAGATTTTTTTTCTGATGATCTGGTGAAGCAGTTGCTCATTAAACTCTGGAAAGGTGGGAGAGGTTCAGATAAGTTGAGCAAAGTAAGTTCAGTTCTGGACTCTTCTGCAGTACTAGAGTTAATAATAGAGTTAAGTAATACCTATATGCATAATGAAAGGATATATCAATGAATGTCTTGTGTGTTTTGTGTTCTACTACAGCAAGGCTTCATTTACTATTTTTCTTTTTGGCATCAATTTAATGATTTGGTACTTGTAGTGAGTGAGACTTTTACTTTTTGATGCAGTATTTTCTTCCCATGATAGTCATTCTCGATTCTGTAGATACATGATGTTCAGGTTTAATTTAAGAACTTCTTGTTTATTTGCTGCTTTAACTCTCTAGCATGATTTCTATTAACCAGGAGAGATGAATCTGTTCTCAGAGAGTTGTTAGTTATCTTCTCACCAGGATCTCTGGCTGTTGCCATACTATGGATAATAACAATCCAGCCTCCACTGGCATTGCCAGAACAGAACTATTTGTAGCTACATTATGTAATTCAAACATCTTGTCAAGGGCTGAGTTTACTCAGTGTACATTCAATCTCTGCTCTAGCAGAGAGCTAGAACATGAATTTCTTTTGCTAGTTGTTTTGTGTCAGTAGCAATACTGTGAAAGTCAAGAACTGTGTTTTGTCCTCTGGAAAAATCAATCCAGCTGGATATAAAGTAGGTAGAGCGCAGTCATTTTTGAAAGCCATGGGGTTTAAACTCAAACATGTAGATCTTGGTTTTGGTTGTCTTCTGGTGAATTTATGAACCTCACATTCTTGGTTTCCAAAGACTTTATACTGCCTGGGGCTTTTAATAGTTGGCCTCGATTAGTGGTAATGTGCCAGACTGAGCAGAGAAGGCACTTAATTTTGTCATCTTGCTCAACTGCTCTAAAGAGGAATCTTTTCCCAGCTCTTTCTGGATTCCAAGATGGAAAGTATCTTGCTCAGATACTTGAACACTATGACAAGACATTTTTTGTATATTAAATGCATATTAATTCTTTTTCCTTTATTAATAGAAAATTTATTTAACCATAGCAGATAAATGTGGCCTGTGTAAAATAGAGATGAGCACAGTAGCAGAATAGAAGAAATTTACTTCCTTAGCATTTTGATGGAATTGCTTTTTAGTTGGAGAAATCTAATTTTATTTCCTTAGCTGATGAGGCTAAATTTTTCTCGGGTAGAATATCTTAGAGTGCTTAAGAGCTGAAAATATTTTCTTTAATTCAATAACTGTGTTAGATAAAGCTAAAATTTGGATAAAGTACACATTTTCCTACATGTACCTCTCTGTATTGCTTATTGCATTGTCTGATTGTACTGATATTAATGAAGTGTTCATCATTTTTCTTTTGAAATTCCAACATTTCTGGCAATTTTTTTTGTGAAAGAAAAGCTTTCCCAAACATTGAAGGCAGTCAGTATTCATTCAAACTGAAAGTTTTGAAGTGAAAACAGACATTTGTTCCTGTTGCATATAAACAAGCTCATTGCATTTTGGTTTGGGTGGTTTTGCTTTAGGATCCAGAATCTATTCATTATCATATTTCTGCACATTGGTTGAAATGCATTAAGCTGTTACATCAAATGGCACATTCTGGAAGGTGAAAACTCTCTTTCCAGTAGCTCATGCTACTGGAAGTTACGGCAAATATGTGAAAAGGATTCCAAGTTAATAATTGGTTTTTGTTAAAAGTTAATTGCTTTGTTATTTGCCAGATAGGGGTTGAAATCTCCTGGGGTGTTACAACCAAGCTGTGTTTGAATTACCACGGGGATGTTTGCTTTCTTCTATTGATCGTCTCCCAGAGCATGCTGGCCCAGTTTCTGCTGGTGATGGGTTTCAAACCAGGGTGTTTGAATGGGTGCTTTAATGTATTTCTTATACTGACAATTAAATACCCATTCATTCTTCATTTCAAAAAGGGAAGTCAGTTTCTTCAGCAGTCTATAATGTTGGCCAAAAACTCTCAGGTTCAGAACTAAAATCTCAACGAAATTAGTTTAGAAATTGTTTTATTTTCCTATACCAGATTTTAAACATCAAACACCATCTTATAATCAAAGGTGTTGAGGCAACATCAACAGGTGTGTCTTCTGTTCCTCATTCCCTGGTTGTTTTTTGTGTCAACTGCTGTAGGCATGTAACAAAAACATGGGAGATGTGGATCTTGGTTTTGGTTGTCTTCTGGGGAATTCAAGTTTTTACATGAAAGTGATAGAACTGGAATTTTTTTATCTCTTTGCTTGCATTCTCATGTGGTAGCTGTTACAGGTGGCTTTCACCTGTAACTGTTGGCAGTGGGTACACTGCAGCTGGGGATCTGAAAGTGTAATTGCTTGCATCATTTTTCACATCATTGTTCAAAAGAAAAATTGACCTTTCTGTGTTTCTCTTCCCTCTTCGGGGCACCTTGACACATCAAGGCTTTTCTATTTTATGATGCAAAGGTAGTCTCACTTCATCTTTTCCCCTTGAATTTCTTCTCAATTTTTTTGTTGCTGGCTTTATTAGTAGGGCTTATTAATTCTATGTGACATAAGCACAGCTGCTATGCTTAATCATACATTCAGTTAGAATTTTCATACTTGTAGGTGTATTGGGAAGATGAAATTGCTACTTTCATGCGGCACAACCAATCCTTGATTAATTTCTCCTGTCATTGCTTATAGCAACAATCTGCATTCTTTGTATAGTTCTGCTGCCTTTCACCATGTTCAAGATCTGCTGTCATTCATAATGCGGTAGATATGTAATTGTAGAATGATAAAGAAATAGAGGCTTTCACTTTGAATTTTCCTAGATTAGAAAATCATCCCACTGGCTATTTGTGAACATTTTTTCTAGGGTTTTGGTTTTTTCTTCACTAGGTATTGGATTTTATTTTGTATTTTCTCAAAACACTGGGTAACTTAGGGGAATTTAACAGGCATTTTAGAGCAGAATTGTCACTTGCACTCATGAGTTATTCGGCTTGTCTGTCCTTATCCTAGCTAGATGTGATGTCAATCTCTCTTTGCAGCACATCTTCATAAATCAAAGAGATTCTAATATTGAGGAAGAACACATAGATAAAGCTGCTGCAAAAGGATAATGACTTTTGTCTCTAGGGTGCAACTTGTAAATGTGTCTCTGCCTCTTAAAAAGAAAAAGAAAGGCAGATTAAAAATAGTGGGTTCAAGGTGGTGGCAGAGGGAAGTGGAGAGAATTGCTGTGCTGTTCTCTCATTTTTGAGGAGCTAGACCGACACTACATAGTGAAGATATTGTGGAACAAAAATCCCTGAGGGATAATTCTACAAGCTTCAGATCAGTCATTATAACTCAATCTGCTCTTCATTTTTGTTGCCACTAGCTTATTATTTGAATTACCTTGGGGATGTTTGCTCTTTTCTCTACTGACCTTGTCATAGCCCATGCTTACCTAATTTCTATTAGTAGTGGGTTTCTCCTGCTTTGAATGTCAGAATTGAGCAAATGAGCCCCACTTAGGAGGTCAGAAAGAAGCCAAGGCTTGTCTTGGACCATATGACATCCCAGCCTTTTCAACAATAGGTAGAAAGCTGAAGAGTTTACCAGTATCTGCCTCAAGTCTGTCTAGAGGGACCCATTTTTAAGCCAGCCTGATCAATGCTGGTGGGAGACCTTGTTTGCTGAGCCAGCAGAGAGGCTGCAGCAGGGTTTGGCAGTGCAGCAAGCCAGCTTCAGCCCTTCCCTTCAGCTCTGAATGCTTCCCAGTTTTTCACTTTGAAGTCATTGCCACTTGTTCGTGTCACTCAGTCAAGGAAGGCTAGATCATAGCTGAAGCTCACTGGCTATCTTGGCTCTGTATTCCATTGATGATTTCTCAATCTTTTACAAACAGTTTTTGCTAGAAATTGATAAGTGGAGGTGAGCAAATAAATTTGAAATGTAGGCTTGTTACTAAATTGATAGGATTAGTAGATCAAATACTAGCCATTTATTTTGAAGAAAATAATTATTAAAAAAACCCACCATCTATCTGCCTTTTTTAGGTTTCATTTGCTTGTGCTTTGTAGTATGTGACCACAGAGCTGTCCTGTAAAATACCCTAAATGCAAAACCCTGGAGTGCTAAATTTCTGCCATTGGCATTCTTCCCTAATTAGGTGCATACAGGTATCACTGTTATTACTTCACTCAATTTGAACCCCAGTTTCTTTTCAAGTCGAGGGTTAGAGAAAACCGGGAAGCAGGAGATGCTTGTGTTTTGGATGGATCAGGTACTACTATCAAGTTATCAACCAATTGGTTGGTGACTTTTCTTGACTTTTTTAAATCAAGACAATTTTGAAAATGTGCAACATTGATATCATTGCTTCATTTGTCTCAGTTATTCCAGATTAAAAGGCAAAAAATCTGCACCAATCACTATCTTGGAGCTTTTTAGTGGTAATAGCAAAGAAATTTTCACATAGCTTATCAAACCTAAAAGCAGTGATATAAAAAGATGGGAGAAATTTATTGTTAAGATCAGAGTTTTGTCACAATTATTGAATATTACCAAAGCAGTTAAATAAAGTACCCTCATATTCTCTTAACATGCTGGGTATTATATGTCCATTATAACTTGTAAAACTGGGTAACAGCCTTTCCCATCTCCCTCATTATTTAAGCATAGGCAGAATGTGAAGACAGAACCACAGAAAATATCAAACCACATGTTGGCAACTTAGATATAACGAAAAAGATTTGTTCATTTTTAGGTATGTAAGGGGAGCTTTTTGGATTTTGTTTCAGTGGATTTATTGGTGGGGTTCCCAGACTGCCCATAAGCAGGGCACAGGCTGGCTTTGGCTGAAGGAAATAAAACACCGAGGTAACTCTAGGGCAATGTTCTACTTTCTAACTGCTCCTGACCTTCCCAATTGCATCTAGCCAGTAGTGTAAGTGCTTTTTTCAGCAATGACTTAGTTTTCTAGCAAAGATGTCTGAATTTTGCAGTAAGATAAATACAGATATATACACAGTGTACATCAGAAATTACATTTTATAAATAGAGCATCCATAAAGTACAGCTACAGGCTTATTCATACTTGCAGCTATTCAAACCTGTTGTAATTATCTCTTGTGCATTCAGACCCTACTGGAGGTTTTCATTTGATCCACAATTGCTGATAAAATTTAATGGCTAGTTTTGACTGATGAGCTTTGTGGGGAGAAATCTTTGATTTACAAAGTGAGGAAAGTGTCATGCTTTTCCATCTGTCTCATTCAACACTCAGGTGGTCAGAGCATTTACCAGTGAGTGGAGGAATTGGCATTCTGAAGGCAGGAGTTGAATTTTTGTTGTTGGTAACCCTTGAGTTCCTAAATCTGTGGTTTGAATCAGCAGAAGGAGGCTGGTCCTCTCCTCCTCCAGGTGAGCATACTGAGTCACTCACAGGGAGAACAGGGTTCTCCCACCATCATGAGTTGAGTGCTGCATGAGCTTTTAACTTCTGCAGTTGCTCTTGTGAAACATCTCCAAGTGGAATAAAAGCTTCATTTCTACTTCAGTGGGAATCGTGGCCTTCTACTTGCTCGCTTCAGGAAAATAAAATAGCCCCCACTTCATTTTTGTTTTGATTTGTCTTGGGACCCCACCTGTACTTTGTCCAGGTGTGAGGGTCCCAACACAAGAAGGACTTTGACTTGTTGGAGTGAGTCCAGAGAAGGGCCACTGAGTTGATCTCAAGTCTGGAGCACCTTTCCTATGAAGACAAGCTGAGGGGCTACAGGACAGCTGGAGAGGGACCTTTGACAAAGGTTTGAGGTGGTAGGACAAGAGGAATTGGCCTTAAGCTGTGGGAGGGGAGGTTAGATTACATATTGGGGAGAAATTCTTCACTGTGAAGGTGGTGAGACACTGGAATATGATGCCCAGAGAAGTTGTGGGCTCATCATCCCTGGAAGTGTCCAAGACTGGGCTAAATGGGGCTATGAGTAACCTGGTGTAGTGGAAGGTGTCCCTGCCCATGTCAAGGAGTTTGGAACAAGATGATTTTTAAGGTCCTTTTCAACGAAAGCCATTCTATGATTGCATGATTTGATAATAATCTTTGTTTCCTGTAAATCTTATGATTTGTTAGCTGAACCAAATATTATCATGCTCAGCAGTCATGCCTGAAACCCTCGCTCCTACTCAAAAGCCAGATGTGAACCTGGACAAAAGGGGCTGAGAATGGGTAAATATTCTGAGAAGTCTGGTTAGTCTAAAAACTGAATTACCATTCTTCTTTGTATCTCAGTGTGCAATTTTCCTGAGCAATGTGCAAAAATAACAAGCCAGGAATACTTTATTGGCTGAAAATACAGAGAATACTGTGAAAGCCATGCTGGAAAATTATCCAGTTATTACATAGAACTAACTTCTTTTTTTATTATCAAACTCTGAAAATTGCGTGTTTTTATCCTTATATGAGCACTACAGTCTCTGGGCTGGATTTAGCCTTCAAGCCTTCATAAACCTCTGACCAAGCTGGATTCTGAAGCACTGAAAGGATTCTTTTCTCTGGAGTAACTGCCTTCTCTCTGGGGAGCTCCGGTGTTGGGTCAGGCTGGGAGCTCAATAGCCACTAAGTGGAGCAGGCAGGGAACCTCTGCATCCCACACTCATTCACCCTTCACATCAGGTGTGGGATTTATTTCCTCATGCCAATTTGCTTTCTTGTGTGAGAGAAAGAGGCCTTATCACCAGTTCTTACTGTTACTTTTTAATATGCAAGTCCACATCCCACGCTGCATAGTAATTCTGTGTGAACAAGCAATATTTAAGGCATCCTAAAATTTCCACTTCTATAACATGTGGGGGGGATTTTTATGTATGATTTTTTAGTGGGTATTTGCAAGAGCCATACCAGTCAGTGAAAATGTATTACTGCTTTCTAGGCCATTTCTTCTGCAAAACTCTCCATTGAGTTGCAGATAATTGAAAAAACAAGTTTAATTGTTTTTTGCAGATTTTGTTAGTAGGAAAATCTTTGAATTTCAAGTTCTGGAGAAGAGCATGCCTATGGCACTGTGTAACTCCATCACTGAGCTGTTTTGACTGTTTTGCACAAAATCATGTTTAGATTTGAACCCAACCTGGATTTAATGACTTTTGGTTCTCTGTTCCACTCATTAACTGGGGCCTTTTTCATCTGGGTAAATTGAAATACAGAAAGCTTTGAAAAATACTATCTTGAAAAATATGCATTTGGAGCCTCAAAAGACTTTGAATTTTTAATATGCTGAAACATTCTAAGCTGAAAATAATCCATTTTTATTATAAAGCTTTGAGCAGTTCTGCAGAGATAGGTGTTGAGAATGCTGTGTCATTTGCATTATGGAGCATATCCTGTTAAAGTACTTATTCAAGCCCATGAAAATGTTCACTGATTTCAGAAAGCTTTGGATGAATCCCATACTTGCCAACTTGTAAAAATGCTGTCATTACAGAACTCAAGTTTTGACTGTAGGAATTTCAGTTTGACAACTTGATTTGCAAAGACTTTAATACAACTATTTATATACTCCGTGGTTTACAAAATATGTTCCCCAAACTTAACAACTTCATGATTCTTTCCTTATTTATGGAAATCATAACTTTGTGCATAGAATTGCAATCTGCACAATGAAAAGGCATATTTCAATCTTTATTTTCTAATACTTCTCCCCTTTATCAAACTTGGATATTTTGCAAATGTTTATATAAAGCACAGAGCACACCAAAACCACAGAAAGCTGTTATCCCCTCTGTATATTCCTAAATTGCCTTATTATTAAGTTACCTCTTATAAATCCTTGAAACACAAATACTTTCAGTTTTAATTGAGGAGGTGGTGTTTGTTTTCAGGTAAATAGCATTCCTGTAGGTTTTCCCCTCTGCCTTGAAGTACTGTTGCACCGAATATTATGCCTATTTCTCAAGGAACCTCTCATTCTTTAGTGAACTGATTTTTGTCAAGACGAGGAAAGTAGATTGAAATGAGCTTATAATTCTCCAATCTGTGGGAGAAACCATAATCAGCTGCAGGAACACTGTGGTTCTGAATAGACTATGAAGAAAAAAGAAAAACAGCATGAGCACTTTTGTGTCTGTTTCCCATGGGTATTTATGCAGCATACATTTAAACATTTTTACATGCATCCTGTTCATTTGAGAATTAATAGTACCATAAATTAGCTGCTCAGATTCTGTGTTTGGGCTCATCTGTGCCTACTCACATTCCAGTATAGCTCCCCTGGTCTAGATGAAATTGTGCCTGAGATGAATTTGACCATCCATTCCCTTCCAGGACTCTGCATCACTGGGTGCAGTTGCCCTGAGGATGTGGCTGCTGCAGGGGGTACAGACCTGGCACTGATCTGCAGGCAGTGCCTTCCTTACAAACACTCTCTTGCAAAACTGTTGACCATTTTTGAATGTTTAGTTTGGAATGGTGAGGGTGAATGAATAAAGTAAATCATTGTCCAGAATGTTTAACCTTTGCAGTTTCTGCAGGTAGGTGTTTGTGTTGGTGTCTCAACATGGGTTTGTATAACTCATCACCTTAAACTTCATCGCAATCACATTTTGGAAATACTTCTAAGACAACAACAAAAAAAGAATACTCTTCCAGTCTAACTGTTTTTTTTAATTTATCTGAAATAATTGGGTGTTTGTCCCCTACTCACTTGATCTGTTGCTGTTTTTCCCTCTGTTTCAATAAGAGATGAGGTGTTTGCCAGTTGTCCTCTAAAGCTGTTGAAGAACTTTGAGTCACTCCAAGGCAAGAAATGCTGTTGATAGGTTGGCACAGAGTTCATGTGGAGAGCTTGCTGGAGTCATGTATATTGTCAGCACCAAAAGCTGTGATTCAGAGTATTTGCAGAATGACATCTATTCAAACAAGCAGAGCCATCCTCCATCCTAAAGGTGCAAGTTCACACTAGGCAGGAATCTGCCCCTAAGGCTTTAGCTCCACATAAATCCTCACTTCGGTGTGATGGAGTGTTTGCCCAAAAGAGTGCTGACACTTTTGACTTTAGGATGTAAAAAAAAAAAATTTAAAAAAAAAACCCTGTTCTTTAAAACCCTGAAAGTATTTCCTTTGCAGGGACATATGACATGTGTTATAAATTTTTTAACCATTGTTAAATGTTTTCTTTATCTAATTCCAATTCACCACCTAATTACCTCTACCTTTTAAATACAATAATGCATTCTTAAAGCATAGTAGAGCTTTCACTTAATGCTGGGATTTGTGCATGGGATTTGTGCATTGTGGACATCAGACTACTCAGAGTAACCTGGTGTCTGGCACTTGCTCTCTAAAGCTGGGTTTGTGGGCTCTGGCCCCACCAGTGGTCTGGTTCATCAGCAGGAGCTTTCTCCTGGCAAAGGGCTCTGCCTTCAGTCCTAGTCCTACAGTGTCACAAAACTGTTCAAATGGAACTATAGTTTAATTTACCTTTATTTAATTTAGCTTTGTTAAAGGTGAGCTATCTCTTTTTCAAGGGTGAAATTGCTGATTTTGAGGAGATAATTTCCCTTGTTTATGCTCTTTCAAGTCTTCTGGTAACAGTCCACAGGGGAGGAGCCCAACATTGCTTCTCCAGGATGAAGCCAAAGCCTGTTTGTGAGCTGGACTGGATTTGCAGCTGAGGGAACAGCTTCTTGTGCCAAGGCTATCAGCCTGTCCTCTCAGTAACAAGGCTCTTGTTAGTAGTAGTGTGTTAGCATGACTTGGCAATCACAGGCATGCTTCAGGCAAGCAAAACCACTATTTCAAACTATTCTTGAGCATCTGTCCAATACTCTCACTGTCATGTCTCATTGCAGACACTTCTCTTAAAGGTGAGCACAAGCAGCTTGCAAAGAGATGGGGAATGAAGCAAAAGAAACTAGAGTTTGTACTTTTTACCTAAAATCCCTGATTTTGTGAATTTAGGTTTGCACTAGGCCTTGTCTATGACAGCAGCTGCCTCTGAGCCTCCATGAGCAAAGCGTATTTGGCTGAGCCCACTCCTCACACGCTTCCTTCTGCTCTAGTCAGACTTCCGAACATGAGCAGGCAGATGAAAAGGGAAATGGCAGGCAAGGTAAAGTACCCCTTTCTACCCCCATGCATTCCCAAGTCCTGTGTTGTTACCAGATCAGTAAGACAGCGAGTGATCACAGGATGCAGAAGATTTCAAAAGCCAACTCACCTATCTGGTGCCAGGAAACAAAACAAAGCCAAACAAACAAACAAACAAAAGAAAATGAAAAGCAAACAAAAAACAAACAAACAAAAAGCCCCACCAAAACTACCAGGGGGGAATGGTTCATCTGCCACATGAGCCACAGCATGTCATAGGAGCCTGCTCACCCCTCTGGTGCCTGTTTGCTGCTGAGGCAGAGCATCAGCATCTTGAGCGGCTGATGGCAAGAGGCAGTATCTCATGCCAGTTGTAAGGTCATGAATACAGCAATAAATCTGCAAGGATTTCAGTAGCAAAGCCTGTCCAGTTTCCCTAAGGCTGGTCATGTTGCTAAATCTGATCTGAAAGCTATGTATCTGTTGTAAATTATCCTTTCCTAAGCCCTTTTCCAACCTCCACAAATTTTCTGCAAAACCAGATGGGGATTTAATCACTGTTCTGCTTTTTCAAGCTTGCCTCAGGATTAGTATTATAAAAATCAAATAGGAAGGTAATGAAAGTACATCTTCTTGGCAAGGTGTATCTTTGGGGAATAGTCAGCTAATGGCGAGATTAAATTCAAAGCTGATACATGCATGATAAAACGGGACAATACAATTTACAAAATTATATTTTAAATTCAGGCTCTGATACATTTTGGGTGTCTGCCTCCTCTGGGAGATGAGTCTCTTGTGAACCACTGAGATACCAAAGTCCTTCTTTCCAGCAGCTAGACACTCTACATGGTTATGTCAACCTAGCAGGCCATTAAATTCCCACCCAGGAATAGTAGGCTGTTACATCCACTGGTATATTGGGACTGGCAGTTGGTTACTAATGTCCCTAATACTTTCATCACAGCTGGCATTTTATGAATAAAGATACAAATCTTGCTCTGAATGTAACTCATTTCCTGCTATGAGGCATAAATATGTTTGTGGGAACTTAGATGACAATGTTCATTCCCATTGCAGGTGTCTTTAATGGGCAGCCATATAAAGATCCAAAGGTAATTGTCTTTCCTATCTTGCACTTCACTGAAGTGCATTTGCAAGGTACCAAAAGAATGTTTTGTAAAACTGTTCAGTTAGAGCAACAATAATCAATGTTCAAGGTGAACTCTCATTCAAATATGAAGTTGCTGATTTGCAGAAGGAATGATTCCTCTGGAAATCGTTATGTAAGGTCCAAATTATAATGTATTGCTTTATAAGTGGACTTTTAAGGCTTGCTGCAGAAATCTCTAGTCTGAATACAGGTTTAGATGAAAAGAACAAGTAATAATTCTTGATAAAATTCTTTAGACTTCCCATTATAATTTCTGTGGGACTCTTTCTATAAAATTCAGGCTTCATTTTTGTATTCTGTGAGATTTTTCCATGATGTAATTACAATTTTTAGGTTTCTTTTGATATTTTTCCTATTCTTTTTTTCTTCTCACAGACAGTCATACACCTTGGAGAGTAAGTGCAAGTGATTTGATGGAAAATGAAGGGGATTTTGTGATGAAGGAACCGGCCTGAAGCTCCAGAGATCTAGAAAGTGCTTCTGTGCAGGGCACCTGGCTCTGTACCAGAGCTTTTGTGTGATCCAGGGCAGGCAGAAGCTGGCACCCAGGTGCAGCTGGGCATGGGGAGCAGACAAGGCACATTGGCCATGGAGCCTGGCTCTGGGCAGAGCTTGCTGGCTCCACACTGTCCCTGCAGGAGCAGTCCTGGTCAGGCCTGGGGCTGTTCCTGGTGTGACCCCAGCTGATGCTCACCCAGGTTTAGGCAGAGGCACCAGCGTCCCACAGGCCTGCCCAGCCGCTGTTTGCCTGGTGAGCACAGCCACAGCTCCTGGGGCAGGTGTCACAGGTGTCACCTCCACCACCACCTGCAGCCTGCACACAGCAGCACCCACCCAGCTTCAGTGGAGCTCGGGGGTCCCTTTAGCTCTGTCCCTTTCCCAGGAGCTCAGCCCAACCAGAGCAATGTTCCACTCACTCTCCACAGCTCTCTCCAAGGCTCCAGTGATGCTCTTCCCTTCTCATTGCAGGTCCCAGACAACTCCTCCAGACAATGCCTGCATAACTGGAGGAAGCCACAGACCTCTCTCTGATAAGGTGAATGTGATTATTTTGCTTTTTGGATTTAGTACAGCCAACTAATTCCCTGAGCTGCATAGTTTGTGTGTGACATGATTATTTGCAAACATTGGCGTGCTTTGTTACTGCTCTGGTTTGAAAACCAATAGCCTTTACGTGGGAATTATGGTATGCTGTCAATTTTCTCAAATAAGGATGCAACAATATTGGTAGTTATTTACCCTAGAGTACACCAGATGATCTCCCTATGCTTCAGTTTTTCCATATAAAAAAGTGAGAGCAGTGCAAGGTCTTATAAAAGCTCCTGATACTGAAGGACAGCAGACTGTGGCTGCCTTTTTGCTTGCTGACTGGTCAGGTGACCTCACCAGAACTTACCTTCCCCAAAAATGTTACTTCTGGATGGAGATTATTATTTTTTTCAAGAATGTCTGTGTATCTGAAAGGAATAGAGTAGAATTAAGATAATGCTTAACTTAGAACAAACATAGCTGAGATTTCAGCTGGGGTGAGACTGTCTTGGTGCCAGAACAAACACTCTAGTTTTGCTTTGGCCTTCCTTTGGAAAAACTAGCTGCACACACATAGCTGCCAGCTTCTGTTGGCTGAGTTGACATGCTTCTTACAAATACAGATTTAACTCAGCCAGTGATTACAACAGACTTTCCTTGCCTTTATATGGTTGTTTCATGTTTCTCTGCATCTAGTTCAGCCTACTCCCAATAACGTCATCACAGCCTAAGAAACAAACTTTGTGTTTCTGGGCATCCTTTGCAATTTCTTGAAAGAGTGTGGCACTGATGCTTTCATGCTTGAGGGGTGCTAAACCCACGACTTCTAGTCAGTTGTTGAAGGCTGATAGCATCAATTAAGAATTATGCTGATAAGTATTAGAGCAGCCCACTTTCCCTCACAAGAAATATGTTCTTGATCACCTTCCCCCAAGACTGATCCATATTCATCTTCTTTAAAAGTATTTTTAAAACATCAGACTCCATTTATGCATGGAATCATTATTTACCAAAATCTTCGCCATATTTAAGCAGAAGGGTGTTCATATTTCCAAAGAGAATTTTCCCCAGGACAATAGTCTCCAGGACTATTAGCATTGCATTGGCAGAGTAAGAAACTGCAGCTCATGTCTCTATATATGATAGTTGTTTTTGCTACAACCAACATAATCTCAGGACTGTTTTGTTTCTTCATGCAGAGGGCAAATAGGGTCCTGAGTCTGTGAGAGACAGCATAATAATACCACAAACTTGCAGCCAGCCTCAACTTCTGTTGCAAGCAAAGTGCCAGGGTGATAGAGTGCTGTTCTTGTTCCTTTTTACCAAGTTGCCTTTTGCCTGCCACCACTTCCTTACCACAGCAGCCCTTCACCTGGTGAGGTGTGGTCAGGTCTGCACTTTTTGGCACACCACTTGCTGTGACCCCAGCGCAGCTCCTAGGAACACTGACACCATGAAATTCTCTCTTTGTAGTCACAGAATTCCCTAAGGAGGGTTTAGTAGTGCCAGAACTAGAGCAGTATCACTCTAAGTGTGTATGTTTGTGGGGGTGTGGATCCTCTCTGTGTCTGAGTTCATATCACAGCTGTGTAGCTCTGGGATATAAATGGTCAATGCTTGAACATAATGGAAAAGTTTTATTTAGTGTGGTTTTATTTAGTGTAACTACCCGGCGTTGGTTTTGGTTCCAGTGTCAGTGGAGGAGAGCTGTGGGGCTGCATCATGTGAGCGAGCACCAGGCAGCACTCCAGCTGTTTGCAGGGCAGTTTGTGTTTTCTCTATCCAGAAAGTGAATCTACTGCTCCACATACCAGGTCTCTGGAAAACTCTAGCACCTTACCTCCTGGCTCATAGCAAAATAATTTTAATATATCAGCTGGGAGGATTGTTTATTTTCCTACACTTGCTATGAATGTTTTAAGCAACATACAAATATTTTTCCTAAACAAAATCTGTTTCTGGGGTTTTCTTTACTGTTCTTAGACTGAAAAAAACCTTAAAATTTTCTTAAGGGACTGAAATGACAATAGGACTGCCTGTCAGAAAGTTAGTCCCAGGGTATTTCCATATGTAATAGCTAGTAGGGATGAAGAGAGAGTGAAAGCCACTTTGATTAAAATTTTTCACTGTATTGCTTTTAAAGAAATTTAAACACTTGCTTAGAGGCCAGTTGAAAAGCTTGCTTGGGGAGGCAGGAGAGGAAGAGAAGATCTCTAGTTCATGGCATGAATTTAGTTTATTAAACTTCAGAGTACTTGCATTTTTGTTTGCTAAATGCAGAAAAAACCCATCTCTTTTAGCTGAGAGCAGAATCCAGGAAAGGGCATTGAAATACAAAAAGCACAGAGCCAAGAAATGATTTATTGTGCTGCAGCAGAGTTGTCCTGTGTGTTTATGGAAGATATTAGTGGGAGAATGTGTTCTAAAATGCATTAAGAAAAAGAAGGTTTTCACATTTCAGAACTATTTAATGCAGTTCATACATGGCACAGGATTTTGTCAGGAGTTTTATTTCTCTCATAACCAGACAAGTCGTCTCTGCTTTCTGTTGCAGAGGTCACAACAAAGGCTTATAACTTTATTACCACCTACTTACATGCCTACACCAGCTTTTTGAGTGTCATATGCTAAAATCCAAGTTTACACGTGCTTTTGAACCAGGCAGGGGGAATTGAAGCACTATGTGTGTGCTAACACAATTTGATGGTAGCTGTTAATTTTACTGGAGGCAGAGGTTCTTCATTCTGCTGGAAGTTTGCTCCATGGCATCTCTAACAGAGTCTGAAATTTGCTGCAGGGCTTCAGAGATCCCTGTAACATTTTGGTGATGCCTAGGGACCCTGTGCCTGAGCTAGAGAAGTTCATGCTCTCAGTCCTGGGAATAGAGTCAGCACCTAATTATAAAAAAAATAAACATAAAGTTGAACCAGTGACACTTATTTGCAGCCTCTGAAACCATAGAAGAGCTTTCACTGCTGACTGTCTTTTGAATTAATGATAATTGGATTTAAATGTGATAATACTTTTCTAATAGGATAGCAGGATAGATCTGTGTCAAAGTATAGATGGGGTGAATACTGACATTCACAGTGCAAAAAGTAACCTCTTAAAATACTGGCATTAAAGAGAAACTGTCAGGGGGGTCATTTTTTGAAGGACAGTCTGAGGTGATGTTTTTGAAAAAACAAGGCCAAGGCAATGGTGACGTGCCTCAGGGTTATCCAAAGTAGGTCAGGATGGGGATGGGGAGGAAGCATGCAGGGCACACAGGAGAACTGCCAAGTGCCTGACCTTGCTCCTTTTTCTGAAGCAGGAGGATCAGCCTTCAGAAGTCTAGGGAATCCTGCCACAATTGAACATAAATGGCTTTACTGAGCTTCCAGATGAAACCTTCTTAAATCTGCATATTGGAAGAAAGAATAAGAATAACGGACCAAAAAAATGTACCCAGTGTTTCCCTTCACCTTTCCAGATGCAAAGCAAGGTATGTACAGGGCACATTCAGGCTCTCATTTGTCAAAGTACTACCGAAAAGAGACTTTGGAAGCTGTGTGGACTAAAATTCTCTATTGCATAGCTGTGGTTGTCCACATCTGGGCTCTGTGGCACTTTGAGCATAAGCTGCATTCTAAGAAATGGTACTACTGTATTGGGGAAAGGAGGGAGAAAAGGGAATGAGAATGAGTGCCTTTACATCCAAGCTCCAGCATGCAAAACTAATTGTTTTTGCAAACAAACCTTCTTTGCTCTAAATTCATCCTAGGAGAGCTGAGGCAGAGGTCTGATTTCAGCAGCACCTGCAAACTAAACGAGAAGAGACTGCTGTTGATTGTTCTGTCCCATCATGAAGTCTCCAAATCAGCCCATCAGACATTTATTTATTAGAATCATTGTAAATATCTTTATTTAGTAAAGCATGAAAAGTGCTTTGGCAATCGCATTTTAGGTCTAATCTAGACCTATCATTAGAGTAAACTTTTCATTGAAATTCCATGGGATTTTTGTTGATCATTTTTGTGGGGTTTTTTTTTAACTTGAAATGTGCTCAGAGGACAGAATTTTTTAGCAAATTGGATCCAAGAGCCATTTCATCATGCTCAAGGCAGATGTTATCAGGAAGGATCATTTGTATTGGCAGTCCTTCAAAGGTTACTCTCTAACTGTGCTCAAATCAGGTGAGTCCCAGAGAACTCCTACTTGATTCTGGCCATGGCTTCAGAGTCTGCAGCCACACACAAGCTAGAAGAAGACTGTTAAATTTTAACAGACATTACAGTTTCTGTCTGATCTATTAAACTTGGATAACCTCTGATTGGTAAATACATATTTTTAGACATCTGCACATTAGTAAACACATGAAGACTGATCAAAAAATTTCATCTCCCCTAGGACTTAAATGCAACTTTTTTAGTACAAAATTTGAATGGTTTCATCTTTACTGAATTGTAAGATGCTGGTGCATTTTGAAAAAAAAGAGCAAACCTTATAAGTTAGCAATTATTTTTCATCTCCACTTCTCTCCTCTGGTTGAAGGAATGAAAAATTTTAAAAGAACACCAACAAAAATCATTTTGTACAAGTTGCGAGGTGCTCTTTTAACTCTCTGCTGGGCAGGCGACCCACTGTTCAGCAGCCCAGGAAACTGGTACAGACTCTGCCCGTCATCAGATTCAGATTAAAAAAGAAATGACAGTGCTTATCTGCACTTCTTTTACAAAATGAACTCTGTGGATGAATCACTTAAACAAAGCACCAGTCCCAGCAAATAATGTTGGTATTTAATTTACTCACAGTGGGTATTTAGATATTTGCTCACATGAGAGAACGAGCTGTGCCCTTTCTGCACTCTTGCTGCAGGGCTGCTGCAGCCTCTCCAGGCACTTCTGCTTGGGGGCTGGGGAGTCTGGGCTGGGGAGGGAAGGATCTGGGACTCCCTGCAATTGTAACTGTGAGAAACATTCTTCATACTTGTCTTTGTGTGGCTGTGACATCTTGGGTTTTCTTTTAAACAAAATTGATTTGAAGGGTAGAGGGGAAGGCTGGTGAGATGCCTTGGGCATTTCTGAGCCCTGGTTATTGCAGATTCAGAGGTCTGTCCCACAGTGCTCCAAGGCATTGGCAATCCACAGCTTTGCTTTCTGTGGGGAGGTGGATCTGCCATGCAGTCCCATAGCATGGACAGGTCTCTTGATTAGGGTGAAAGGCTGGAATCACATAGATTACAAATGGCATCTTCCCCATTTCTAGAAAGGAGTTACATACTAGAGGGAGCAAGATCTCTTCTTTTCATATGAGGGAGGCCTCAGCTCAACTCTGAGATTTTGCTTATAGGAAAGAAAGGTCAAACATACTTGGTGGTTTTAGCCAACTTACTTTTACTTCTCTTAGCTTTGAAAAGATTTAGCACATATTTAATATGGCTATGTAAAGCTGAGAATCCTCCTTCCCTGGCATCTCCAATCTTCCTTCCTGAGCATCAATTTTCTGAAACACTTCACTTTGTCTAGCTTGTCACTGTCTGAACATTAGTTATTCTAAAAATGCCCTCTTTGTGTCGAAAGGGATTTGGTCTGGCTGCCTGACAGAAGGCTGTGAAAAGCAGCCCCCAGCTCTCTCTTGGTCTGCCTCAGGCCAGTGTGGAGCCCAGGCTGTCACCACCCAGCCATCCCACAGAAGATACTGCCAAGCTGCACCACCTTCACTTCTGAAAATTGCCACAGTCAAAGGGAAGGATGGGAAGGATTCTCTGCTTTTCACAGAAGCTGAACATGCGGCAAAATGGGTGCTGTAACCTGAACATTTCCAGCACTCTATGGCTGGACAAAGAAGCTGCACAGACCCAGTCAGGGAGCTATCTAAAGATAAATGAACTGAGGCAGGCTCTTCAGGCACTCTGTTCATGTGCCACACACTGCATGCACTGGCAGCTGTCCCAGTGACACAGCGAGCTAGAAATTGTGCTGCTCAGGTGCACGTGCTCCCATGTTCTGAGCTAGCTTGGAATACAAAGAGCTCCAGTTCTGTGCCCATCATCCTGACCATCCTCTGTAGTCAGAAGGAAGTAGGCATATCTTCCACAAATTTACAAGTATTACCAAAGTTGGGCATCACGGTTACAGCTGTACTTTGGGAGATTTTTTCTTAAAAACTTTTTAAAACCTCAGCCTAAGAGATACACCAATACTTTCTCCTTGCAAAGACCAATCCTGCAGGGCAACCCAGGAAGAAATACTGCTTGTATAGGTCTTTCTTTTGCTATATTTTCTTTTTCAAGTATGTTTTTATTTCCTTAAAAGTATATTTATGGTGTTCAAAAAGCATATCCACTGGTCTTCTCACTGGAGGTTTTTTTCTACCTGGTGACAATGCTATGCAAAAGAATATATTCTGCATTTTTTCCATTTTCTGAGGCCAAAAGAATGTAATGAAAATCATGACCTGAAAGATGCACCAAGGTAATTAATTTCACTGGAACATAGGTCCCATTAAGGAATGTGTTTTATGAAGTATAAGAATATACTTTATATAGAATAAACCATTAACTAAAAGACCCTCTTCCTGTTTAAAGCCATTCCCCCTTGTCCCATCACTATATTTAGAATAAAATCTAATTTGATTTTAAAGTTGGAATTGTTGGAATGTCCACAATAGTCCTTAGCAAATTGCTCCAGCAAGTCAAATGGTCAAAGCTATGCAATTAACTTCAGGCATTTATATCAGCTTCTATTTCTTGAATCTTGTCCCATGGATAAGTTTCTGGTCTTTCTATTCTGATATTTCTGATCTCTGTGTAAGTACTGAGGAATCACAAGAGGTGGATGTTGGCAGGGACCTCTGGAAGCTGTCAAGTCCAAGTCCTCTGCTCAGAGCAGCTCCAGCCAGGGCTGGTGCTCAGGGCTCAGCCAGAATATCTTCCAGGGTGAATACTCCATAATCTCTCTGGGTAACCTGTTTCAGTGTTTCACTAAACCTCAGAGAAAAAGTGTTCTCTTATGTTTAAGTGTTCTCTTCTATGTTTCAGGTTTTGTTCATTGCCTCTGGTCCTGTCACAATCCTGTTGGTGCAGAGAAGAGTCTGACTCATTCTTCTTTCCTTCTCACCACAGCTATCAGGTATTTATCAAAAATAATACACTGTTCAGTTAATTATTCCCTGTGACCTCAAATTCTTTTTTAAACCCATTTCTTTCCCTTTCAATGACTACTGCCTGGCTTCTCCGAGTTTGGACAAATTCATTGCCATTGCAAACGTACATCAATTAAATCTTGTCAGCTTGTGCAGATTGAATTAAAGCAGTGGATTGTCCTCTTTACAGTTTGCCAGTTTTCCATCTTCCTGGTAAATTGTCATAAATTAATTCAAATTTTTTCTGTATTTGAGATTTGCTGAAGTGGCTCAAGTGGAGGACCATAGCAAACTTGCTTAACTCTTGTTCTGAAATCCATGTTCCTAGCTGTGTAACAAGGGAGAATAGTGAGAATGGAAAGAGGCAGAAGAAGAAGTTTGGATGACTGAATTTGGTGAGGGGCTTGGAAGTTCACAATAATTTTCAGTCATTTATTATTCTTATTTGGTGATTCTATACTAAGAGCAGACTTGCAAGATCTGGCAATGAGATAGTTACAATTTTTTAATGCAGCTTTGTTATTCAAAAGAGAGATTAAGATAGAAATGAATTGATAGCCTACCCACAGTTGCACTTTACAATTCATAATGCAGTACACGAACAGGAACAGTCTATTCTATAAGCTTGCTCAGGTTCCACAGATCTATAGATCTGTAATAGACAGGCCAGTGACTCAAGGAAATCCTGCTAAAAGATGCTGTAGTCATGGCTCACAAAAGCCCACTGAAGTCACGACCAATGAGTATGAGTCACGTCACTGCGAGCACCATGCCTCTCATCATGCACCAGGCTTTTATCTGGTTTCTTTCCTCTTAGTGGGAACTTGAAAAATGCCTCACCTCCCAGGAAGATTGGTAACTGCTAATATGCAACCTTAGATTGTTGAACTCAGCCTGAACCCAGTTTATTTTTATTTCTGCAGAGAGGACATGAATTATCATTCTGACACCAGATCTGAGTAAGCAGATGCACTCCGTATGATCACACGTGTTCTATTGCAGGAGGCAGCAGCTCCAGCACTTCCTCCCAGCCCCCTGTTCCTATATATATTCCTGCGGGGCATGGGTAGGTTTGCATGGCACGTGGGAAAAGGATTGCATGCCCTGGGGAAAAGTGTGTAGGAGGGAATTCTTCTCAGACAGCAGAGAGTCTGCAGTTCACAGCTGAGAACGACCCCCCATTGATCAGCTATCTTTGCAGCAATATTTTCAGTGGGTTTCTCTGTTGTCTCTGTTTTTCTCATAAGAAAGAAACTGCGTATTTACCAGAGGGACTGTCAGGAGCTGTATTAAACAAAAGCACACTTCAGAAAAATCACTAATTTTAGAATGATCATAAATATTTATACCAGACAGACCATAAACAGCACCTTAGAGACCATGCTCTGTTTATATAAATCCCTCCTAATTTAGAAAATGTTGAACTGATAGACTGAGACAGCCATAGCCAACAAATGCATATTTGAGAAAAGTGCTCTACAGTCTCCTGTGACCAAAATTTCCTCAGACAGTATTCAGCCTTTGTTTCTGGTTAAACCTACTTGAATGAGTTTCATGCCATGTTTTTTTATAACGCTCTATTCATTATGAGTTTTCAGGTTAGAAGGTTTGCTCAGGCCCAGAGCTTATAGCTGGCAGCAAGCAGGCAGGTCCTCCAGCCCTGCTCCCAGTCCTGCAGAGGGTTTCTGCCCGAGGCTGGGGGTCCCTTGGTGGGTGCAGGGCTCCAGGCTGCAAGCTCTGGGCACCAGGGACCACTCGAGGCTGGGGTGAGCACACTGCAGCTCCCACCCTCCTGAGCTGCTGCTGCTGCAGCACAAACCAGGTAATTCATTTACAGCATGCAAAGAACTGCTGGGATTGTACATGGCTCAAAAGCACTGCTGTAACCAGAACTGTTGGGCTGCTGAATGCAGCTGAGAAAGAGCCTGGTTTGCAGCTGTGTTTCACAGTGTCCTGCTCCTGTCACTGTCTGATTCCACAGGCCCAGCAGAAGGCAGGAAACATAAAGGCAGTGGAGGATGGCAGGGCAAATGCACTTTACAGCTGGATTGATTTAGAGTTGTTGAGAAATCATCGTGCTAGAAATTATTTCTCTTAAGTGTTTCTACACTTCTATCTTGGTCTCAGGCCATGTAAATCTCATTATCTGCCCAGAACAGATGATTATCTCTGGAAATATGTTCTGCCATCCACAGGTTATAATTGCAGTTGGAAACTACTTTCAGATCTTTTTAGCATAAAAGGTTATAATTAAATGTTAGTTCTGTACAGAAGCTGTGTATACAAGAAAACCATGCTGCTCATAATCTTTCCAGTTCATTTCCCGATTGCAATTGATTGTGCAGCAGGGCTGACCACTTAAAAATCATCTTTCATTATCACAGAGTAAAGCCTGTGACTGTCATTTTCTGATCAAAAGGAGGGGTCACCCATCTGTGAGCAGGTTCAAAGCTCTTGCATATGGGAAATAAGGGAGTTGCTGAGTTTCAGAATCTTCTCCCAAGCCACTACTGGCAATGGCACTGGATTCCCCAGTGATAATGAAGCCACATTCCCCAATACAAAAATATTATTAAACGAATATTTCCTATCCTGGTGCAGGAAACAGGACCCAATTGACCCAAAATCTTGTTAGTGAGAATTTATTTGCCAAATGTACCTGTCCCATTAAGAAGGTTCCGTATTTTATACACTTGCATTTCCCTGAATTTGAGCCTAGTTTCCTGAAATAAAAGCAATTTCATACAAAATGGGAAGGCTGGATGTGGGGAACAGTAGCTGAGGGCTTTGTGTACACAAATACCACTGTTCCATCTAGTTTTAGTAGCATGGATTGTGGGAAAGGGCAGCTCTTCTAGAAGGATTTATAAGTTTATGTGATGGGAGCAAAGTGCAACTGAGCTGCAGTATGTTCTGCCTTTTCTCTCTGATATCCTCAGCCTCTGATATCCAGATTATGTTCCATTGTCCTTGGCTATGCTCTGTGCCTTAATATTATGATAGTGTAACAACATTCTGAGCAAATTTACTTAGTTAACCCAAATAAAACCAAACTCCCAAGAATCTGCTGGGTTTGGTGGTTTGCTGAATCTGCATTTTTAACAGAACGTTTATTTTTATGTTTTGCCCATCTGCTAGACCTCTTTTATTGCTTTTTAACTTTATTACTCATTGTTGCTGCTGTGCACATAAATCAGTGATGGCATCATATGGTTTTGACTGCAACTTTTCCAAATATAACTGCTTTATATGGAATAAATTGAAGTCACTGGGTGGAATAATGAATTCTTCAGAGAACTACCCAGAAAGATGTTTCTCAGGAAGCAATGAGGCTAGCAGAGGGTTGTAAAAAAGCACTTATTGAATGCTGCTGTCTCACTGGTCCTTTCTTCATTTTCTGTAGAGAAAATCAGTTCCTACAGCATAGCATATTGCCTTCACATGAACTCTCTCACTTATTAAAAGAAATACTGGTTTTGTTTCTTTGTTTTGTAGCATCCAGAGGAGTGGAGGAAGAGTTTGGACTTGTGTGCACTGAGCTGAGGTTATATGCAGGGGAATTTTTTAGAAGGGGAGGGAAGCATAAGGAGCAATCAGGACTCACTGTCCACAATGGATTTCAGGAGTAATCATAGAATAATTTAGGTTGGAAATTGCCATTAAGGTCATTGAGTCCAACCATAACAATGACACTGTCTAGTCATCCACTAAACCATGTCCCTTAACAACATCTCTACACTTTAATACCTCTGGGGACAGTGACAACCACCCCCTCTATGGAACCTGATCCAGTGTTTCACCCCTCTCATCATAAAAACTTCTTCCTTATATTTAGCCTAAATCTACCCTGTTTTAGTTTAAAACTGTCTGTGGTTTGCAGGTTGAAATCAAGTTGTGTTGAGCATAAGAGTACTTCTGACAGTAGGAATGTCAGCTTGGGGCCAAGCTCTGGCATGGACATGTGGAATACTTCTCACAGAAATCACATCCAGGACAAAGTGTTTTTAAGGCAGCTCCAACGAGGAAAACCTCCCACTGAGCATGGCTGGTGGGCTGGGGGTAGGATAGGATGCCTTCCACTGACACTTGTGGCATTTCTCCTCACCTCTTAAATTGCTCTTGTATTTTTTTAAGGTTCACTTAGTTCCAGGTTCTTAGAGGTATTTTATGACTGTTAGATCCCAAAAGCACATGGAGTCCAGAGAGCAGACATGAGGCCTCATTTTTCAGAGATTTAAGGCTATAAATACATCTGTCTTCTGACTATGCAGTAAGTTAAAATTGTGGCTCCTTCTCATACTCTTCATATCTATGCTTTTAAACCTACAACCTGACCCTGCATAATTTTGGGATTTAGTAGTCTTTGTGCAATAAAATGGCCTGGCAGAAGATGCACACCTCCTTTTCCTCCTCTGTTTGTGAAGACTTTTGTGGCTGTGGTGCCCAAGAGTCTGTCGGTCTGCATCACCCCTGTAGTGCCACATGTAAGTCCCTGAGTCAGACTGACCTCAGGAAAGGTCTGGAGGACAAGATGGAGAGTCAGGAATGTAACCAGGCCAAAGTGCTCTGTGGACCAAGAGCTTGTAACTTAGGGCATTCCACCCTGCTGCTCAAAGCCAGGATGAGTGAGAGCAGCTCCTCACTGAGCTGAGCTCTTCTTACCCTGTGGCCAGAAGCAGAAGGTGCAAAGCTGCCTTAGTGCACTTGGAGCTCCCTGCAGCCTCCCTGGAGGTCCCTGGGAAGCTGCTGGGGGTACAGTCTCTTCCTGAGATATTTCTTGTTCGTTACCCAATTCTGCTGTATACTCACTGCTCAATTATTCAGAAAAAGGGTGAGGTGGGATAACCTAGATAGAGAATCGTGATATAAAAAATATGTAAATGAAGCTATAAGAACATACTGAGTGTGCTCACCTTTGCCATCAGCTCTCTAAAAAGAAGAGCTTTAACCACAAGTAGGCAAAGCTGTGCTTGAGGTGAGCATAAAACACTTTCTCTTATGAGGTCCATAACAGGGGCATCAGCTATTATTGACAGGGCCTCAATAATCCACAGCTTTGAGTAAGGGTATGTACATTTCAGATCATGTCTCATTTTTAAGTTAAAAAGAAAATCCTGTTCATTGAAAATGAAGCTGAAACATTGTTTAAATGTGATCTGTTGTGGGATCTCCTTGGAAATGTGGTAGTCATGTCCTTATGGTACTCTGATAAGGTGAATTGATGAATACATGTTTTGCTACATCAGCATCACTGAAATTAGAACTGATGACTATGTTTTATTTCCTATTAGGGAAAATATTTTATATCTTGACTACATTTAAACAAGGTATTTATCAAGAGTTCAGACACATTCTTCAGTGTTGACTGTTTCTAGCCATTGTTAAATGCTCAATCTATACATACTTGGAAAAAATGTAACTTTTCACAGCTAAGAACAGTATATGAACTCTACAAAACCATATAAAGAAATTTGGTCTGTTTTTTTTCTGGAAAAGGCAAATACTGTATGAATTTGAGAAAGGAATTCTACCATTTTTCTCCTGTTGTGGATAAGGGAAGGAATACATTTCCCCTGGACAGCTTCAGGAATTGCTTGTGCATTTTATCCAATGGCGATTTAAAAATACTTAAGTATTCAGAGGGCAGGGTAAGCCAGGCTAATACTTTAAACAGTAGACTAAAATAAGTTAGTTAGGATATATTCTTTTTTTTATTGCATGCAAGGAAGGTTTTTTACTGTAACACATATTCCAATATCCTGAAAATGCTGTTTGCAAGTATTTTCACTTAGATCCAAAGGGAACATTAACTTGTGAGCAGGAGATGCTTCTAGAAAATATTTATTAGTTTTCTCAGATTTGAAATGGAATCAAACTGGATGTTGTGTGCTGGTGTTGAGGTAGCTGATGACAGTCTAAAAATGAGGGTGTTGGACACCAGTTGCTGCAGGAGCTCCCTGAGCCTGTGCTCCACGAGGCAGGTTTGCCATCTGAATTATTATTGCCATCTGAATTCCGTGTGATCTCAGTGAAGGGCCAGCACTGAGCTGGGATGAGGGCGTTGACTGGCTCTGTGCCTGTGGATGCTCCTTACAGCACTGGGTGCCTGCAGAGCTGTCAGAGTCCTGCAGGAAGGAAAAGTGCTGAGCAGAAGCTCAGTAGCCTCGTGCTTGCAGAAGGACTCGTTTGTGGTTCAGTGCCTGTAAAGAGGGAGGAAATGATAGAGCTATCATGATGGAGATATCCCATCCCTAAGATTATTTATTAATCTTAGTCTCTCTCTGCTATCTTTCTGTTTCTTTTATTTGACAGAAATGGGAATCTTGAAAGGAGATGGGTAGGTTTTAATTCAGGCTTTTAGGAAAAAGAGGAAAACCAAAAGCATCAAAGCATTTGGCAACAGTGAATTGAGAAAATATTTGAAGTACAATTTAGTAAAATGTGAAGTAAGTTATTGAGAAGAGCAAGACTTTCATATTGGCTAACTTAAATAGTTTCCATAACTTTGTGGCTTTTACAGAATTATTCCTGAAATGCCTTTATTCCCCTTAGGAAGAGAAGTCTCAGTTCTGAATTTAAGGAAAAATTGTTGCATGTTTAAGATTCAGTAATAGGCTTAGCAGCTTTCACATCTGCTCTTGAATGTGACCCCCCCCGCATGGCCACAGTGCTCTCATTCCACTCACATCTTTCCCTACTTGGCCTTCACACAGTCTCTTTTGTTGACATTAAACACCCAGTGCTTCACTTCTGACATGTGTTCAAAATACTGCCAGTCTTAAGGAGAATATTTGGAGAATATATTAAATAAGCAAATAATGAAACGTGGTTTTGTAAAATTAGAACATCCATAAAATACACTGTCTTTATTAGCATCTGCAAATGCTGTTCAGGGTATTACACATATTTAGGAGATAAGGAAAGATAATCTTGCCTTGGCCTTATAAAGCACTGCAAGGACAGCATGTCATTGCTGCAAAATACTTATAGGAAAAATATGCTAAGCACTGCATTTCTTAAGCTGCAAACTAGGAGTTTCTTGTTCTTGTGTTGACTCTTTATTGATTTGTCTTGTACAAATTATCATGTAATTCCTAGGCTCTGGTTGGAAGGGGAGACCAGAAAGGAAGAACCACACCCAGGGTTAGAGTGCTGGCAGGGCTGGCGTGGAACATGCAAACTTACACGTCCCACAGCCTGCTCTGTGCAGCCCAGTCCAGTGAGGGTTCACCCTCAGCCTCATAACGAGCTTTTCCCAGCCATAAAGTGTTAAAAAAAAATAGAAATAGTTACATTTTGGAAGAAATTACTTTGGTTTACACAGCTAGTTACTGTATTTATAACAAAAATTAACTAAGCCAATCACAGAATTAACTGCTGGTTCCTTTTATAATATTGGTATGCAGTGCTGTTTTGCTTTTGTTTTAATGAATGTGGTAACATAATCCCATGGTGGGTTCATTATATAAATCCAATCATTTTTGATCAGACAGTAGATTTTAACTCTGCAGTTAGACTGACATCAGTATGGCACATCTCTATGATACCTGATCAGCTGTCTGCCTCCATCTCCTTCAAAGCAACCAATAAGCCAGAAACTGGCAGTGATTAAAAGGGCAGAACAACTGGAGAATAAAGTTTAATTGCTAGTGCCTCCATTGTGCCAGAATAATGCTGTGAGCTCTGACTCATCAGACTCAAATGACTTCCAGCTCCAGGGCTGTGTTTTGTGAGACTTGAGAGAATGTTTGACACAGAGAACAAATGGGAAATTGCTCACAGCACTTAGGCACTGTCCCTGCCCTGCCATGGTGCTTCGATTGGCAGCCTAAGTATAATGGGATAGCAAATTTCAGACTGCTGCAGAAAGCCTTTAGGATGGCTGTCTGTAACACAATGATCTATGACTGTGAAGCCCTCAACCTGAGGACTCAGGTGTAGTGATTTCCAGAGTGATATTGCCAATAAAGTGTTCTGCTGAATCACCTCCAACTCCTTTTCCACTGTCTTTCCTACAGATGAAGCGTAATTACTGCTGACTCACTCTAGCACATACAGTGAATTTCAGGCAGGGCAGGAGGTAAGAATAGATCCACAGCAAGTTTGGGAATAGAGGGTGTATGACAGGAAAAACTGCAGGAAGCCCAAGAACAGGGGCAAGCACAATAGAATTATTGTGTCACCTGACCTACAGAACTGAGAGCTATCCAAGAAAAATCTTAACTGTTTACTGCATGTTCAGAATAGAGTTGGAAATTCAGCTGGATATTGAAAAATAGCTCCTTCTACTTAAGAAGGAGTCTTAGCACCAAGAATATATTTTTTAATTGTGTTTTAAATATTCAGGCCTTCAGAAACACAAAAACAGGTAAAATGGTTTAGATCACCCACACCTCCATCTTCTACTCCACTCCTTGTTAAACAAAATCCACGTTTGATTTGTAGCTCTAGCCTTGCTGAATGAAGGAGTAGAAGGCCTTTGAAAGAAGTGAGAGATAAAAATACATGTATTTCTCAGTTTTGTTTCCAAATCAGTGAAATTAGCAGGAGGCTCTCAGCACTCATCTCCCCTTCACTGGTCCATCTGTCAAATGTAGGAGTAGAATAGGTGTCTAAGAGGAAGCAGATGCTGGCAGTACAACTATTTCAGCATCTTCTTAGAGCAGAGGAATATTTCCTCTAGAAGCACTGAGCTGCAACCCAGCCCTCAGCTGCTGAGCCTTCCCCTTCCCCCTGTGTCTGGGGCTCAGCTTGGCAGCCGGCGTGGGAAGTGAGGAGCTATGGCCGGATGGTGGAAAACATCCAGGGACTTCAGTCCACGAGCTGTCCTTCTTCACTTTTGTGCTTCTTGCCTCTTTGAGAGGCAGTCACACATATCCCAATTCTACTGAAGGCCAGAGGCACTTAATTTGCACCATTATGTGAAGGAAAATCCAAACTGTCCAAGAAATCATGTGGGCTCATGGTGTTGAAAAGGAATGCCCTTTGGAGAACAAAAGGTGCTTGAACATAAGGAGCCAAAGTCACTTCCAGCAGGACTGGCATGAGTTTCAGAGGAACTGCCCTACTGACACTTCTCCCTCACCAGGGTAGTCACAAACCCAGCAAATTCATAGTAACATGAAAGGTTATTTGCAGGGGGCCAGAACTTCAGCTGGGAAAGAATACATCCCAAAGCACTGTGCAGATTTGTCTCTAGAAAGGCGCACAAATAAACCCTTATGTAAATTTACTTCAGGAGCTGCTTTCTGTTCTCACAAACTTGTGACTCAGACCAGGAAAGGCAGAAAATTGCTCTGACAAAAATTGAAACCATAGATGAAAAAAACCCACCACTGTCCCAAGATTAGTTTAAACCTGTGGCAAATAAGCCTGTGGCACCTAAGTCTCAGGTTATGTACCTGTGAATGACACTGCTCTATTTACCAAAAGAACAGTATAAAAATAGAGTTAAAATACTAGGAATTTATTCTAGTTTCTAGTCATGTAAGGGTGGTGTGGTAACCCTGTTTTCTGAGAAAATCCTTCAAAAATGTCGTGAGAAACATTTTGTAAGTACTGATTTAATAGTTATGCCTTCAGGGTTTAAAAAATATTCCGTAAACAAGACAAATGGGAAAATAGGTAGAATGATGTCTGGAAACTATCTGTAGGCCACTTCAAAAAGCAAACACTAGAGCTGTTAATAATGTTCCACTGAAAGTGGAAAAAACACTTTTATTATTCTCTTTATTTTTTTAATTAAAGATTTTTAGTTTTGTACATCCAGTGAAAATCATGGGGTTTTACTCTTTCCTCAAACCACTTGATCACTAACTGCAGATATGAGTAAAGCTGCGATGCAGTCCTTTCCCTGGCCAAAACCACTCTTCTCTTGTCTCCTGAAATAACACTTCAACAGATCTCCATGTCAGCAATGAACATTTGATAGGGCTTTTCTCCACAACTTCCCTCTCCTGTACCTCCTGTAGCTCCAGAGGGACTTCTGTCCCTCCAGGCTGCCTGCAATGGGTTTTGTTCTCCTCACTCCGCTCACACTGCAGCTGTGTCCCTTGGGCCCTTCTGGCTTTATGTGCAGGTCAGGTTCCATTTTCTCTATTGCTAATCTGAAAACAGAAGGCAGCAATTGCACTTTACATTTTTAATTCTGCACATCAGCAATGCCAGGTATTAAATCTCAGAGCTGAGAAGACTTTGAAAAGGCTCCCAAGAGGAATAAGCAAACACCAGAGGGGCTAATATATTCCATATGGAAAGGAAGGGGGGCCATTTATTTTGCATTTTGGAATTCACTCTGCTCTTGCTGCCCTAACAAGATAATTAACTCTAAATATATGTCTCTGCCTAATTATTCCTTGTAAAGGCATAGCAATATGTTCACCAGTGACTGAAGAAGGCGTTAGTACACACCCCTGAACCGTAGGTCCTAAGGGGTAAAATTTTCTTTCTCTAAGGAGCTTTTAGTCCAGGAAAGGTGAGTGACTATATAAAATGACTTCACAGACTTCTCTTTCTGATTCGGTGACAGAATCACCTCTCTTTGATTCTGTGATCCTTCCTCAGTGCCATGCGGACAGAAAGTAACTCTTCCCACACTATCACAAGAGAGAAGAAAGACTGCAGGGTGAATGACTTCACAGCCACCATGACCCTGCCCTGGGCATTCTCCTGGATGTAGGTAGGAGTAAAGATGGGAGTTCTAATAAACAGCTGGCAGGATGTGATCTCAGAAACACTTTTCATCCCTCTTTTTTTTCCCCTTTTCTGAATAATGACTGAAGTGTGATGGGAGAAATACAGCACAACCTTCTCTGCCAATCAGCTGCTTGAGGCTGTAGCATTTGCTTTACCTGGGTCAAAACAAAATAAAGAGTACATAGTACAATGCATGAGTAGCTACATGGCACCTTAATTTGCACACGCCCAGGATGTACACCTGTAGCATTTGTATGACATTTTATATTTGAGGTAGTATATTTTTCACTGTATAGAATAAAATGCAGTGTTATTTATGTAACTGATCTTGAGAATAATAATACAATAACTGACATTTGCCGTTCACCAAAATAAAAAATACTATATTTTTCTAATTACTAGCTAAAATAAATATCAGAGTTGAGTTCTTCAGTATTCAGTTGCTCATGGATTTTGCCATAGAGAAGCAGAGTCTTATCATATAATGTAGTGCCTGGTTGCTCTCTTGCAGCTGAGTAGAGATGCTCTGTACCACAGCTGTTACTGCAGCAGGGTCTGCACTGCATTCAGTGTTTGTTGGTGACTTGACTTCACCATGATTCAATGCACAAAGTTGGGCAGCTGGTCCCAGTACACTTAGGAGAGAGACAGAGACAGGGGCCTTTTTTGTTTTCTTGAGCATTAGAAAGGTTTGATTTGGAGGGGGAGGAATGTAATTCTGTTGTTTAGAAAATAACCACCATGTGTGCCATACAAGCAGCACCTGTTATGCCCATTTTCCCAGGTGCTGCCAATGCATCACTCACCCACCACGCCCAGGATGACATCAAGCTTGCAGGAAATTGGCTTCAGCAATAGCAGCTATCCCTAAAGCATCAGTTCCAGCTCCTGCCCCTGGAAGTGGTTCAGTTCCTGTCCTTTGGAGCTATGACTGATTCTAACTCGACCTATCTCAGTTGCTGGGGTTGCCTTTGCACCAGCAGACAGTTCCTTTGCACTGGGATTAAATCCTGCCTGGTGGCCCTCTTGAACAAAGATGATGACAGACCTCTGAAAGTGGTATTTTCCAGAAATTCAGACAACCATGGTCTTTCAGAAGATTACAGCAGTAAGAAAAGGAGGATTTTACAGCCTGATAACAAGGTAAAGAAACTCTAGGGCTGGGGAGTGTGGTTTGGAAGTTAACTTTTCCTGATTTCCCAATGCAGAGCAAGGGGAAATGCTTTTGGTGATGCAGCTGCTGAGCTGATAGTTACAGACACAGAGACCGTGGGCTGGTTTGGGCTATGGAAGAATGTGACTGTTCCAAGAAAACAAAAAAGTGGAGCAGAAAATATTAGGAGGTCTTCCATTACTTGCATTTGTTAGGTGAAGAGTTGGGAGGATATCAATATTTGACGTATGACTGTGTCACCTGAACACAAAAATTGCCTTTAAGTCTGCAGGCCCTGAGGGTTTCTGTGCTGTATCAGTGTGTGACCTGGGTTTCTGATGGGTAGAAGAGAGGTGGCTGCTAATGGTTGTGGCTGAGCTCTGAGTTTATGGACAGGTCTGTTTTCCTGGGTCAGTAAATTTGCTGTGGTGCTTCGAGCCAAGTCAAAGATGTGTGTGCTGTACCATATAATTCTTGGTGCCTCAGCTGATAGACCTGTAGTGTGTAATTAGCTTTAAACTAAGAACAAGAACTGGGGATTTGAGGTTTTGCTTTGTTGGTATGGGTTTGTATTTGAGGGTTCTTATATCTCTAGAAGTTCTGTTGTATATCTCTATAAATTCCATTCACTTTTAGGCCAGAGTAAGGCTGGATATTTTGAGAATTCATGTGTCTCCTGGTTCAATATTGATTTAGCTCCAGGCAAGGAAAAGTGGAGGGGAATTGTGAGTGGGAAGGCAGGAGAAAACCACAAAGCTTTGTGAAGAAAAGCACTTAAAAATGCAAACAAACAAAACTAAAAGAACACAAACAAAAAAAAAACCCTCACCCTGACCTTCTGCTGATTTCAGGTAATGATGCTTGCTGCATATTCTGAATTCATCTGTTAAAATGTTGTTGTCTCAAAGGGCTATCAGTAAGGAACATTTTTTGAAAAATATATTGAGATCGTTGCTTTTGGTATAACAATTTCACAGATTTGACTTCATGGTTAACTACTGTTGTGTGTGATTCAGGGATGAGGGGACTGTTTAGGGCAGGAGTTTTGCTGTGTGAAGGTTTTTGTTTTGTTTTCCCATTTTTGCAAGCAAGGGGAATTGCCCTTACACTCTAATTGCCACCAAGTCTGTATCAATAGCCACTTTAATGTTGTTCCTGAAAGTAAGGATTGAAGCATATAAAATATCACAATGACCTGAAATATGAAGAGATAGCAGATGTTTTTACCCAATAACATATTTGAGGCAAATAATTTTATTTGATTTTTCCCCATTTATTTCTTTTTATAGTATAGTAAATTGTAGACCAATTTCTTTGTCTGGCACCCTTGCCATATAGGAAGGAGGACCAGGAAGAAGACTAATGGTTTTAACGGAGGAAATGCCATTGTTAGGATGAATGGTCAGTGAGGTGCATCAGTGACTCAATCTGCCCAGCTGTCATGATCTTCACAGACAGCTCTGGAGCACTGAAATGTGCTGTACATTCCCCAGGCCTTTCTGAATGAGATGCATGAAGCCAGTTGAGCAATGAAAAATGGGTGCTGAGCTGAGCTGTGCTAAGTTTCTACTGGTGGTATTGAGGACCACACCATGAGGCTTTTGCCAGACTGGTCAAGAGTGATATTTCTGCTTTAAGGAAAATTCAGAGCTGCAAGAGGTTCTTCCCAAACAAGGATAGGAAGTCTATATGTTGATTTTAATGAAATGAAGTTTTACATAGCCTAGAGAAGAGATGTGGTGAGAGGGGAGAGAGCTGTTCTTTGCTCTCAAGCCATTGCAGGCTATTGTAAAAAGAAATAGATGTTTCTTCTTGCCTAGGCAGAATGAAACAAGAAGATAAGAGCTTCATTTTAATCAGGCTAGGACCTGAAGAGACTCTTAAAATGAGGAAAGAATAATTGGAAGCCACAACCGCTGAAGGGCTGTAAGAATAGGTGAAGGGAATGCCAGCCGGAACAGGCTGAAGTACAGGTGGTTCTTGAAACAGGAGCTGAGACCTCTCAAGAGGATTTAGCACATTCTTGCTTTCCTTTATTTTAGCCTCATGGAAATATTTTATTCTTAATTACATTTCATTTTAAATCTCAGAAGTGTCTGAGAGAGATGGGAGTTGTTGCTTTATGCATATTTAACACTGTAAAATCTACCACATTACCATTAATACACCAGATTTACCATATAAATTGTGGTGATTTGCTTAGCTATATTTAACTACAGAAAAAGACATTCCCTAATTGCCCATGAAAATTCTAATTATGTTCTCAGGAAATGTTCAGACACTGATCTTCCAGGGTGATAGATCTTTGTTAATATAAAACACCAGCAAATTTTAATTTAATTTTGCATGGCAAAATTAGATCTAGCTTCTCAAAAGTGAGCACAGCTATTAGGAACCCAACTTGGAACAGTCATATTTGAAAAATAAAGTCTGTAAGCACTGTGCCATCCATAGACTATAACTGAAAGTCAGACACTGCAAAGGTATAGGAGTGAATCCAGTTACTCACTGCTGTCACATTAGTGGTGGAAATACAGACCTACAGTGCAGCTGAAAAAGTGACTTCCTAAGAGAATGAGACAATGCCACAGGTTACAAGCTTTTTTTCCCCAAGGACCACATCTGCTTTATACCTTCAGGTTTTGGAACAGATATGTCTGAAAGGGCAGCATCTAAGATGCTAAGACAATTTTCCAATGGTAATTTTTTTTGAGTGTTTGATAAAAAGATTTGTAAGACTAGTATTTTTCTAAGTTAATATACCTGAGTGTTGCTAACACTTTTCTCTAGGAGCCTGTTACCTTTCTGATGGATGTGAGCTTTAGTGTTGAACATGAGCTGTTTTAAAAGAGGAAAGAGTGAAACTGTGTTGCTTTGGTAGGGAGTGGAGAAAGGAGAAATCCTTTGCCCTTTCAGCTGAGGGAGGGCTTTGAAGCTGCTGAGCAACACTGCAGCACCACATTGACTCTCTGCTGAGCAGTTAGGGCCTTGCAAGGCATCTTTGCAAAGCAGCTGGCTTAAAGCCAAGGCTTGGTCAAAGGAATCTGTCTTCTGGTATTTTTAAGTGATTTATGTCTCGGTCAGGAGCAGGGCAGTTGGGCTGGCTGGTCTCAAAGTCTGGCTGGAGGATAAGAAATGCTTCTTTTCCTCATGCTAGAGGGCTTCTGCTTTACCCAGTAGCTTTGTGGTAATTGAAGCCAAATTGCACATTGAGGCAGAGCAGCCTTCAAGCCACTTATTTCTTTAGTTCACTTTTTTTCCTAGAGTAGGGACCTGGTGGTCCAGTGTATAAGAGCTCCTGCCCACTAAGACCCAGTGTACTTAGTAATTGAGTTTGGGATTGGTAGGTGGGCTCTGTGTCCAGCCATGGGGAAGCACTAAATTAATTCCTCAGGTCAGCAACTTGCTGTTAGCTTCATGTCTTCTGCCTTTTGGGAATTGCTTTTTCACAATTAAAGCTAGATTTCCTGCTGGAAACCCTTGACTTTGTGTGCAGCAGACAGAACTAAACTGCATCTTGTCAGTGAGCTGATGTACTAAGAAATCCTCTGTGCAGCTGGCCATGGAGGGGAGTAGGGGTGCCCTCTGCCCACAGCCCAGAGGATGAGGAGCCTTGGAAACCACCCCCACCTTTCTCTGCATTCTCAGTGCCCGTGAGGCCAGGCTGCAGCCTCAGCAGTGCATGGCTGGCCCACAGCAGACTCTCTTTATTTCACAGCAGACCCTTTATTTCACAGCAAGTCCTTTGGGACTGATGGCAGCTCCCTGGATTCCTGGGTATAACCCCCCACTGCCCCGGACAGCAGCACAGCTGCAGGAGGCAGCACAACCAGCCGAGTTCAGGTGAAACCAAGCCAGAAAACATTAAGTGCTGCTGTGTAGATTCACCCATCCACACGTCACATATGCTCTAGCTCAGCAGGTAAGTCTGGCCCTCAGATTAAGACACGCTCCTGCCAGACTTGCCCACAGCATAGCAAAATCCTTGACTAAATCTGTCAAACCAAAATATTCCAGGTAAATTTAGTGAGATACAGTGTTTCTTAAAATGATACAACTTGCAAGGTGAATACTCTCATGTAGTGAAGGGGTTGGGTTTCATTTTCAGGGTAGTGCCAGTTTCTGATCTGAGATGCCATACCACAGCCAGCTTTAGCAGATCCCATGGCACAGAACAAACTGGTTGTACTTTGTATCACAGCTAAGTTTGTTTTACAGAAACTGAGAAAATAGACAGATTGAGCTGACACAGTGAGAACCAGATGTATCAAAATAAAATTTATTCTTAAAATGGCTAGTTTACACATAACAGCAAAGGTTACATAAGGAAAAGTGCAATTAGTGGAGGAGGCTTATTTCACCTTAGTACTTAACATCTCGCTGCACTGCAAGTAGCTTCACACACAGGCTATTGTACTTCTTAGCCGTGGACAAAAATGTGACTTATTTTTTGATGTTAACACCATTTCAGTATAGTTAAAAAGTGTGCCAGCATTCACACCTGCTGAGCATGTACTGGACAATTTCTCACACAAGTCTTGCATGAAACCCAGATAACATTTAAAGTTTGACAGCTCAGAAAGCTAAATTATAAGCATACAGATACAAAATATATATTAGTTTACTAAACTCTAAAATCAAGCTTATAAAAATGAGGTAAACCAGAACAGTTTTCTATGTGCAAGCCTATATTCAGTCTAGAAAAAACTAGTAACAACCCTGCTCTTTTAAAGACATTAGCTCTCATAAAGTGCAGCTAATTCACTGTCTTCAATATGAAGGACCTTGCCTATGTTACTTGTGAAAAGTCATGGCTAACATTGCAATTAGGAGCAAGATACTCAACCATCAGATGCTGTAAGATTAGATCTGGTGATGAGTGGAATCACCTAATGATACTACAGAGTAGGAAATTCAAAAATCACTTTCTTTTGTTGCCTAACCCTATTTTTATCATATTAGGGTGGCTTTAAAATTTTTTCAAAGGCACATTTTTCTTTTAACATTGAAAGGCAACCATTTGCCTGCTAAATAAGTAAGATGGTGAAGTCAAGGTTACATTTGTTATCAAATGCAAGGCTTCACAAAGACAGTAAGGACAGAGAAGACTTCTTAAAGCAGTGGTCACTTCTACTATTCACTTTGCATCATTTTCTTTAGTCTTCTTTCTATCCCATAGATCTTTCTCTGAGATTTAGAAAAACAGCTTTGGAAAGAAGTAATCAGAACATTGCACATCTCCAAGTTATGTAGCACATACTACCTCTTCCCCTTTTCCCACTTGTCCATTATCCTCTCCAAGTTTCTTAACATGTATTGAAGCCACAAATCTTTGCCATGCACCCCTACCTGCCTTTGCTGCAAGCACACAGAGGGTCACAGCAAGCCTCCTGACAGCATCTACTGCACTCCTGATAGGTGCAGAAGGAGTTGTGACATTCTGTTTGCACCCCTGTGCACACACATACACTCACACAGTTACCACAGCTTGCTGAGACACCCTTGCCTTCCATACACTTTGCAAGTCTCTCCCCTAGTGACCCAGGAGAGCTGACAGCAGGAAGAAAGCAGCATATATTTGAGATACAGGCAAGCTACTCCTATAGTATGTAACATACACATGAGTTGCACCTTGGTTTTCTTTTCTTCCAAGGATAAAGTTTGGCTAAGAACTTCAGGAGCATAATATGGTTTAACAAGTCCCACAGTCTAATGAACTTGGATTTTTTCAGGCAGCAAACAAAACCTGCCAGGTGGCTTCACGATGCAGCATGTGAACCAGAAATCTAGCACTGTTCTGTTGCCAAATGGAAGGATTCTTCCCCAGCAGTCTGGATCACCAATATGGTGATGAATTTTCAATCTGACCCGAGCTCTGCCACTGGGGAAACAGGCCACTGGACAACCTTGGACTGCCCAGCTGATCAGCTTCTCTCTCTTGTCCTCTCCTTGAAGTCTGAAGATCTACATAGCCTTCTTTGGCAGATGGTATCTGAACACCATTAGGCTTCCACTCTGCGTGTACAATTTTGTAGTTCTGCCCCTCGTTATTGTCCCAGAAGGTATGTTCTCCACTTTGGTAAGAAATGCAAAACTCTATCTTCTCTTCAGGGGAAATGGCAGGAGGAAAATCAATGGCAAATGAGAAGGTATCATTTTCAGAATCACTGTAAACATTGTTCATGTACACACACTCAACATCTTTGTAGGTCTTCCACGTGTCGAAAGTAATACGAACCTGAACCTTTTTTTCAAAGCTGACATTTTTTACTTTCACAGTGCCTGACAGGACCTTCTCTTGCAGGGTGCAGGTCTCCAGGCAGACCAGGTTCGTCTGCAGACGGTTCCTGAAGTCCAGGTAGTCAGCTGAGGGCTGAGGGAAACCCAGAATCAAGTTTTTCTCCTCATGGAGTTTTAGGTCAGATGTTATGTCCTCAATGCCTAAGAGGTCAAACGGCAGATCCCACACGGGGGGCTCCTGGAACTCGGAGAAGGTGTGGATCACTGTCAGGGACAGCCCCTTGGAGTCGGCAAACACAACGCGCTTCTTGGCTCGGGCTGCCGAGGGGCTCCAGTCGCTCTTCTGAGCTTCTGAGTCACACTTCACATGAAGGCACGGCCTGAGAGGTTTGATTCTGTTCACAAAGCTGTTTCTTTGGCAGTCCTCAAGGGGGCTGAGAAAGCTCTTCAGTGGTGGAGAATGGGCTATGCAAATTCGCACAGCCATATCCACAGGCATGCTGGAGCTGGGCAAGGGTCTCGGGTCCAAGATCTGTATCATTCTGAATGGAGAAGAAACACACGATGTCACCATTTATTACATCAGATAAGAAGCTTCTCAAGAATGGTGTTTACTTCATCATTCTCTTAATTATTCATGGCCTCATCTCTGCACAGTTTTAAACAATGCAGCCTAAATGAAAATTGACAGTCGTACCTACAGAATCAGGGTGAAACTAGTCAGTAATTTCTTGCCAATCCTAAACTTCTTCAATTCAAATCTACTGTCCTTTCTTTATCCAAACCTCTGGAAAACAGATGTTAGTGAAAACCAATTGAACATATTTTCTTGAAAATACAGAAAAGAACATTCTAGTAGCGAGTAAAACAGATCCAGTTAGAGTAGAAGTGCTCATCCATTTGAACTTCCCTCTTAGAGGCCCCGAGTGAGGTCTTAAAATTCCAACAAGCTGGATCAGCTGCTTCATCTCTGAGCACAGACAGCACTATATTAAGCAAGTTGCCTATCCCATCAGAGCATCAGATGGGATTCTACATATCTTTACGCAGAACCATCATTCTGTGGCTCTGAACAACTGTCAGTTGATCTTTTTAGGAACTTGTTAAAAATACTAAAGCACCTTTAGAAATATTTTTGAGCTGTGAACCCAGGTCTAAGTAACAGGGCTCTTTGCACTGTTAATGTCAACTGCTGAGTGAAGCAGGGGGAAAAAGTGGGAAAAGAGAAGGACATACTATTTTTTCACCTCCTTAGGCTTCAAGAATTGACTTTAAAACAACTTTTGATAATCCATAAAGGCTATGCTGAAACTCTACTGCAAGGATTCAAAAAGAATACTACAGGTTTTTTTGTAAAGAGTTACGGATGATGGATAGCAAAATTACTGTGCAAGGCCATGGCCCATACAATACCAGATAGCTTTAATATTTCTAAAAAGGGGCTTCAACCATAGAACATCCCTGCTGAGATGGATGCAGTCCTTGCAGGAAATGCAGAGTTTTGTTGAGTCACAGAAAGGCATTTGCTTTGTCACTTAAATAAATGGCTTTCTACTTCCCAGGGTTCTCACTGGTATTTCAGAGCCCTGCCAAAACTAAAGCAGAAGCTGCACTGGTCTGTTCTTGCCTTTTTTAATTGTGGAGTATTTACCATAACAAGCAGCAGGAGGAAAGTACTCGAATCAAATTAATCAACTTTTGCTTTGCTTTATTAGGAATAGAACTAAGGCTTCAGAAATAATCTCTCTGCAACTTTGGTGACCCGAGCTTTTGCAGCGTCAGGGAAAAGGAAAAAAAAAAAGGGGAAACAGAAAAGGAAAAAAGCCCACGCAACACGGAAATAGCAAACAAGCGCCAAGCATGCAAACCCCACGCCACGGCCGGAGCAGCTGCCGGGTGCTGGAGGGGCAGCAGCGGGGGCAGCGCCCGGCGGGAGCCGCGGAGCGCAGCGGGACCCGGGCACCGCCGGCACAGCCGGGCGGGCAGCGGCCCGGGCGGCGCTTACCTGGTGCGCTGAGTGCTGGGGCCGCCACCGCCGCTCGGGGCCGCGCCCGCCGCTCCGCCGCCTTTATGGGGCCGGGCGCGGCCCGCGGCCAAGGGGCGGCCCCGGCCGGGCCGTGAGGGGGGCGCGGCCGCCGCTGCCGGCCGGGGCTGCCGCGTGCCCGGGGACTGCCGGCCCGACGCGCCCCCGGCGCCCTGCCCGTGCCCGGAGCTGCCCCCGCTCCCTCGTGCTCCGGGAAGGGCGGCAGCAGCTGCGGGCACGCAGGGCGGGCAGGGCTGGTGCGGCACGCGGCTGTGCAGGGAGCGGGCGGGACCCTCCGTACCCTGCGGCGGGGCGAACCCGTGCCCGGCGGGGCTGCTCGGGACGCTGCTCAACGACCTTGCCCTGTAGAACTAAACCCGTGTTAAATTATAGACTTCTCTGCTCCGTTGGAAAGGAGCTGAGACTCTGAGGTGTAAGGTGATGTTCCCAGGGCCAGAAATCCATCATCCTGGAATCTTAACTGCCTTTGTCGTCAGTGAAAAAGCACTTTTGAACTTTTAGCGTGAATGGCACCGATAGCTTTTCACAGCCCACACCTGGTGATCTGTATGCTATCTGAGGATGACAGGCCTTGCGACAGGTTCCGCATTTTATGTACTGCCTTTTTCCACAGGAAAGGGACAAAATCTAGTGGAAGGCAGGCCCCACAGCATTAGCCATAGCAACACTGTGGCACTGCTGGTGTCCTGTCTTCCAGAGGCTCCGTGGCAGACAAGCTCATGCAGAGGCTGTGGACAGCCAACCTTCTGCAGGCTGAGTAATCCTACTAGAGAAGGTTCATCACTGAGTTACTGCTCTTCAAAGACCATGTCCTGGTTGCTGGTTTCTCCCTGAGTCTTCTGTGGATCAACAGTTCTACTGCCGCCTTTTTGCTGCCCAGCTGTTCTTTCCCAAGGGTGATAGATGACTTGCAATCAACCTACAAGATATGATAGGGAGTCTGTGAACTGAGATTTTTCTGAGTTCACAGCTTTTACCAGCAGATGAGACCACATACATCTGTATGAGCAGCAGGAAGTCCTATGTTCTAATGAAGCAAATGGGGCTTACAGTGATGAACAAACAGTAAAGGCTTTTTCTGTTCTTGATTTGTGAGCAAAAGAAATTAAAAGCTCTACTACTTATGTGTGAGGAGTCATTAGAAGATAGGGTGTGAGCATACCAGATGATGACAAGGACACTTTCACCTTGGATTCAAGCTACATATAAGCAGAGGGAGCAAACAGGAAAGGCTGGAGGCTTCTGCTGACAGATGCATAGCACATGGATCAGTATCTGCCTCTACACAAATAATGAGAGTATTCATAAGACAGTAACACTTCAGTTTCTTAGTTCTGCCCCTTGGTGACTGAAGTTCCTGCCTTTCGTGACAGTACGTGACATTAAGTGTCACCCAGACGAAGTCTGAAACAGTAACTGGCAATGCAGACAAGGCTTTGGAAGGTCCTGCTCCGTTCCCTGGAGCCACTTACTCAGGACAACCTTCCCTGGTCCTCCACTTCTCAGCTTGCATCTCTGCTGCTCACATTGCTCTTCCTCTCCTTTCCCTTCTTTTATCTTTTGGTGACTGCTGGCTCCCTATCAAAGGCAGATGATATTTTCTCGTTGTTTGTCTACAGAAAGTGATAGAAAACAGCATCTGTGTTTTGGAAGCCTTGCTAGTAGCCTTACTAGTAGCAAATGTATTTTTCTTTTGGAGGAGCTACAAAGACTTTCAGCCCCAGCCCTCCACCTGCAGTCAGCCAGGCCAAGCATACCCATAAGGGTATAAGGGAGGACTGGACACATGGCTGGCACTTACCAAATCTCTTCTATTTACTCATTATAAAAAATGAGTAAATAACCCTGAAGTTTGTTTGCCTGTGCTACTTGAATCTTTGTCCATGGATCTTCCCCCACACACAGCTTAGCTGGGCTGCTGTGTTATCAGGGATCACGTGCAGCAGCTTGGGCTGCTCTATCCCACTATCTGCAGACACTAAATAAGAGCTACTTGATTCCTGTAAAAAAGGAGTTGCCTCAAGGCTTTCCCACACATATTTCTGTTGCTATGTAGTAGCTCATTGCCCTGTTGGTGCTATAAAATATTTTGCTCTTCCTGGGTAAAATACCTGTTTTGCCCAACTTGGAAAACATCTTGAAAGATTGTTTAAAGTGATAATGTTTAGCAAAAAGCCAGTAGTGAGATCCAGAGCCTTTCACAGGCAGATCATTGCCCAAGTCAGTAAATACAGACTGGATACGGTAACTTTGTGCCTAATTGGTAATCTGGAGCACATTCATGGCCGTGGACTTGTGTCCCAGTTCCTGGTTGCCAATACAAGCAGAGAGCATTGTGCAGAGCCAGGGTAACTCTTTCCTCACCCAGTGAGGCGTCCCTGCATTGAGGCAAACTGACAGGGTTATCTGAGTTAGCACACCAGTTTGTCCTGTCAGTGATGGTTCCCTAGCTGTGCTTTTTATAGAGGACTCAGGTTTCCAGATACTTTGGTTTGGCATTTTAAAATGTAGATCTGTCTGTCTGTCTTACCTTTCAAATAGTGCTGCTAAAATGGGAGCAGCAGAGGAAAAAAAACCTACTGTCTTACTGTGCATTTGACAGCACTCTGTGGCATATCAGCTTTTCTGACATTTGTAGCAGCACAATGGCAGAAATATGTAACTGGAAAAAGCACAGCTGATTATCAAGTCAAGCCCCTTCATAGGGGGTTGTACCTTCAACCACTTCTGTAAGAAGGAAACCCAAATCGATCACCCAAACTAGTTCTCTGTCTTTTCCTGAAAAAGTGGCACATTAGATCTAATAAGTTAATTGCAACATATTAGCTGTTGAAAACACAATTTTATCATAGCTACCACAGTTTCACTAAACATTAAATGTATGTTTTTAAAAACGCTTTGCAGCCTAGATGGTCCAGATGCAATGGAAGGCACAGGCTCGCTTTCAAGGAGTTCATTGAGGTTGCTCAGTGACAAACTGGCAATTGGATTCACGCTGTTCTGTTCAAAGACAAATTATGGTATTAGCTCCACAGTGAATGCTTTTATATGCAGATAGTCCTCCGGGTCTTGCCATTCTGCACCTCACCTGAACTACCCACGACCTTTCAATCAGCAGTTCTAGGAACAGATAATGAGTGATTGTGCCTTCCTGTCAGCTATCACACCGCAATGGGCTGCTCTGGTAATCTCTTTGCTGGCTCTTGTCATTTTATGAGAATGAAAGAATTGCTTTTTTTCAGCCTCTGTTCTGAGACTGAGTAATTAAGCAAGGATTTTGTGTTTACTCTGATTTTATTACTTTCAGGTTGCTCTGCTTCTTTGCTATCCTCCCCCACAACTTCGGGAGGGAAGAGAGGAAATACATTGCAGTGGAGGATATAGAAAGAGTAGAGGAGCTATTAGCATTTAATTAAAGCCTTTTGAAACAAAGATAGGCAAATATTTCCTCAGAGCAAAGTAAAGTCATGACGGCATTTATAGGTAAAAAAGTCCAGAGAGAAAAACATATGTCCATTTCACTTGCATAGTATCTCTTGAGAAATCCTTGTTGTTTGCAAGGGAGAGCAATGCTAGCTTAATGCAGTTACAGTATGCAATTGAGCAGGGGAGCTTTTGATTTGGTTTTGGGCTTGAAGCTAAAACAAATTGCTAGGCCAGTGGAACTATACTGGTGTCATTAGAAAACAGAGTATGTCCACCTTATTGGCTGGCACGTTCCTGCAGCATCACACAACACCTGTGAAAGACACAGCTTTAATGACTTTAAAGAACACCTGTGGTAATAGACAGGGACAATTCTGTCACACAAGGTTTACAGCAGCATTTTTTTTCCCTTGTTTTGGGCTCTTCTGTTCAATATTTGTTCTCTGCTACTAAGACCAATCTTTGTAAAGTGTATTATCTATGAAGTTGGGTTTCAGTTTTCTATGAATGTGACTGTAAGGCAAATAGTGATTTTTCAGACATATAGCAAGTTACTTAAGCCTGTAAGACTTTGAAAATTTAAAATTACTTTGAATGGTTTATCTGATGAAATACAGTAGGCAGAAGTTTTATTAAGTCTTAGTAGAAGGCTATATTCTTTATTTGCTTCTCAGAGCCCTTTGATGAACTTTGAAAATTACTAATGGTTGCAAATATATACCAAGGAAAGTAGTCCTGAGAAACTGTTATTGTTGTAGGAATTTCTTCAGCGTTGGTACAGTCCATACAAGGAAGAAACAAATATTTATTTGATATTTTTAGATTTTTTATTAGCCCATTTCTCATGGTTGGTGGGAGGGCCTGGGGTCAACCAGATCCAACATGCTACAGCTGTTGGGAAGCACTCACTGAAATACCTGTAAATTGTAATTTAAGTAAGAAAGTGTAAGTAATTACCTTGTAATCACTTGCTAATAGGCAAATCAGAGAAAGTCTGGGAAAAAATATTGCACTGCCTCACTGCAATACTGCCACATCCCCTAGAGAGCAGGGTAAGCAACGTGCAGCCAAATGCACATGCAAAAATGGGGTTTATGTTTTCTTACAGCAACAGGACATGGGTCTAATTCTTTGGGCATTCACAGGGGTTCTAGGTCTCATGCTATTTCAGTCAATAGTGCAAGTTCTTGCCACTCCTGGAAATCTCTAAGGTTAAATTCAAAGACATTTAAATTCCTTGTAACTGAAAACTTTGGACTGAATTAAAAACTAGAAATTGATTTTAAATGTCTAATCTTGTTAAAGCTGATTAGTGATAAATTAATCAATTGTAGATGAGTCATCACTTTGAAAATGGATAGTGGCAGAGATGTGCGTTGCTTTCTGAAAAAAGTGACATATGAAAAACAAGAAAACATGTCTAAGGTTGCTCAAATGTTTAATGTCATGTGATTATATCAAATTCAGGATATTTTCAGCAAAATTCCTTAAACTGATTTTATGCAAAATGCAGTCTTTTTGAAGTCTTTGCTAGTATGTCATAAGATGAAATAAAGCCAATGCCACATTATTTATTAATTGCTGTGATGTAGAGTGAAAAAGGAAAGAAAACCAAAAGAAGGAGGAGCATAAATGTAGGTATTCATTCGTGGAATAACCTGAACTTTCCATGAAGTGTCTTACAAGAGTGCAGAAAACAAAACATGTATGTATATTTTATACATGAGTATAAATCTGGCTTATAAGTGCAGACCAGATTCACTTTTGAGAATGCAAAAGCTGTCCTAGATGTCTAAAATAAATGAAGGATTTCAATACTACAACATTCTTTTTCTCCATTTTTTATGGGTTTTATTTTTAACCACACACCTAAGATGGTTGAACCTTGATAACCTGTGGCCAAACATTTTATAAATATAAATCATGTTGCTGTGTATAGATAATCAATGTCTATTCTCTCTTTTTTTCTCCTAGGCCCAGATAAGGAATTACCTCTGCTGATGAATATTCTTTTCCAAAGAAAACAGTAAGTGAAATGCTGCTTTGTGCAATTTGGTTTATGCTTAATGTTGTGTGAAGAAGCAAATGTTGGTTCAGCAGACGCATCCATCAGCTATGTGGGCAGTGTTCTTGTTCTTTGCAATCTCTCAAGGAAAAATGTGATTTTTTTATGCACATGTGTACAATTCCCTGCAGACTTGCAGGAGCCATGTGATTATTTAATATGATTACCATTCCCATAAAATTTATGTTGACTAAAACCTTCATCCTGAATAAGCATTGCTATATCTGACAGCAGCCCAACTGAGAGCTGCAAGATGTTCACACAGAGTGTTTAGAAGCCCTTGAAGGGTCTGAGTAACACTCCTTCTCTCATTCTGCCACTCAAGAGACATGATCCATTTCTCTATTTTAGGTTTTCTTACAGTTTTCTTACAAGGTCCTTCTTGTCTTGTGTATCACAAGGGAAGAATGGGGCTTGGAAATCAGTACAGTGAAATTCTGTGCCAAGTTTATCTTGGATTTTCTGCACGGGGAAAAAACTCCCCTATGGCATAATAAGAGATGAATGAATGAATCTTTTCTCTTCTAGATTTAGTTTCATTTCTAACCACTTCAGACTAAAAATTTGAGTTTCCCAGGATCTGACCTAGTTATGCCTCTTAGGGCGCAGCATACATATGTATATGAATGTATATTTCCCCAGTTTCATGGAGGTCAAATTTCATGCAGACATTCACTTCATTTTTAGATTTGCTGGAAAGAATGAAGCTCTTCAATCCAAGTGCTGTAACATCATCAGTCCTCTTTCATCCTGCAGTGGAAGGGGAACTAGTTATGGTCCTGAGCGTAGAAAGATTGTGGCCTAAATAACATATTGGCAATAAATTGGTTTCTTTGGGTTATTCTTAGATGCTGCTTCCCAGAACACAGATGGTTTACTGTCAAAATGTGCTGCTCCATATATGCAATAATGCTTACAGTAAGTTTTGCAAGATTTAAAATGGCTTTAATCAGTGAGAATAATCTTGCATGCTTCTCTGGAGAATTGCAGTCACAAGAATAGTGGAGGTTGCAAGAGGCCTTTTGAGGTCACATAATCCAGTCTCCTCCTCAAAGCAGGAATAGCTTCAAAGTTAGATCTGGCTGCTCAGATTGCTCCTCCAGCTGAGCTTTTAATGACTTCAAGGATGCAGCCTCTCTAGACAACCTGTGCTGGTGCTAACAACTCAATTATTTTTTTCTGTTTATCTGTCTGGAATTCCTTTTCTGCAACATGTGACTACTCCCTCTTCTCCTTTTGCTGTGCTTCTCAAGGGAAAGTCTGGCTCCATCTTCTCTTGATTTCCTCTCAGTACTGGGAGGCTGCAGTCTGACCCACTCTAACTTAGCTTTTCTTTTGCAAGTTAAGCAAAGTCAGCTCCCTCAGTCTCACCTTCTGCAGCACATTCCAGGCCACTAACCATGCTGGTGACCTTCCACTGCTCTTAGTGCAAGCCTAATGCTCAAAGGCAGACCTAACCCCCCACATCCTTCCTGGCTAGCTCTTTTATCCACGTGTGCACTGGGATGGACTTGGTTCATTGAGCAAAACACAGCTCATGCCCTAACTTCATCTACCCTTCACACTGCTGCAAAGGCATGGATCTCCTCTTGGTGGCACTGACATGCACTTCCTAGCCATAATGTACCCTTTAAGGGTATGAGGATTGAGGGCTTCCATCTGAAGAGAAATCACTGAGTGCCTTGGGGGAAAAGGAATTCTGGTTTTATTCCCAGACTAGGTGAAAACAAAAAGCTTGTCTTAACCCAGAGGTAGTTAGAAATTTTTCTTTTTAATGAAGTTCTGATGTTTAAAGAAATAAATATCCAAATAAATATCCAGAGTGCTTCTTGGAAACATAACATTTAAAAAACAAAGCTCAACAAAGCCGACCTTTCTCTTTGCCTTTGGCAAAGATTTCTATCAAGGATCCCTCCGTGGAGAATGAGATGGGACACAAAATAACACATGGCATTGGTGGCATGGCATTCATGTCCTTCTCCTAGGTTAAGACACCCTATCCTGAAGTACTTGATCCTTTTTTATACACCCATATATTTGTCTGCAGTATATTTATGCTTGCAAAGATGCAAAGCTCTGACAGGAGAGACTCAGAGAGATGGAGTCCAGCCAAAGCAGTTTTCAGCCTATTCATAGGACAGGAGCTGGCTGTCACCAAGCCAGGGCCTGGCCATATCAACTGGCTATTATGGGAGAGGAAGTTGTGCTTCTGTCCTTTGGGAGCAAGTGGGGGAATGGAGGGAAGTAAAATATTTACACAATAACTCTTTTTCCATCCCATTTAAATTACTAACTTTTTTCATTTCTCTCTACCCCAAAAGAAAAAGAAGTTGCTCCCTTGGTAGCTTTTTTTCTCAGGGCAATAATAAAGACAGTGAGCATGAAAGAAAATAAACTGTAGTTCTGTATAAACAGGTAGCACAGAAATTATGCGTTGATTTTGTTACTGCTGTCATATATTACACATTTGGCTTCTCAAGAAAATAGCCATATTCATAATTTATACACTCTGTGTTTGAATATCCCACAAAGAAGGTATTTAAGGAGAAACTTCTCTGCTAGTCATAGCACAACAATGTTGAAAGCAGGATGGGGTGTTGGTCAATGGAATGTCTCTGTTTTAGAAATTACACCCTATTATCAGGGCTGCTAGTTTCAAAATCAGGTTAGGCATGCCCTGCAGGTATAATACCAGAAAATAAAATAGTATACGTGGCCCTTTTATGTAACACAGTGTAAGTACAGATAGAGGAAGAGAAGTGATGATTCATTATCTGTTCATCCAAAAACCAAGAATGCTGATTCACATACTACATCCTAAAGCTTCACAAGTCTAAACGTATTCTTGACTATTGTCAAATCACCTTTCTAGATGCTGTGCAAAGGAGATGGGCTATGCTTTCTGTCACTGATCTTGTTCTAAATCAAAAGGTTTCAATCAGCCTTAGAGTCAGTAGCATTTAATGTCTCTTCTGGTATATCCTACTTCTACTATCCCTTGTTATAAGTTTTGCAAGTGATACAGTACTTGTATAGTACTTGTTTTGTCCTCTGTGTTTTCAAACAGCATATGGAACTTTAAAAACACATAATATAGTTGATAGTATACTACAGCTTTTTATTCCAGGCTTATGTTTGTGCTCTGTTTTATATGATAACCATATACAAAAATAAAGGCAACTTAATCCTTCTTGCAGGAAAAAGTAATTCTGTCCAAGACAGGGAGCTTCCTGGACTCTGACATTTATGGTTTTTACTTTTACTTCAGTTTGCTGAAGCTAGCAAAATGTTCTTTCTACCATTTTTATCAAAAGAAGACATTCATCTCTATTTCATTTAAACTGTATAAACTATGAGAGCTGGATGCAAAGCTGATGAAAAACAGCTGTTCCTAAAGAAACTGCATGAGACCAACTCCAGTGTAAGCACATCAGACTGGTGTGAAGTATGAATAACATCTACCATGTAAATATAAAAAGTCCCTGCCCTGATTCTCTGGCTAATGATACCTTCTCAGCCAAGTCAACAGAGATACAGTCTCTTGCTTTTCTGGGTCTTTGAGGTCCTCTGTTCTCAGGATCTTTTCTATTCTTTATCCATATGAATTTGAAAGAGTAATTATACTCCTGAAGATCTTTCCCTGAGCAATGTTACCACACACAGTGTGTAACCCTTACAATGCAGCTAATAACAAGGGTGGGAACCCCCACCTGAAACTCCTGCCAGGCTTTTCTTGATGGGGCAAGATGGTGCTTAGAAACACATTCAGTGGGGTGTGTTCCAAGCTCAGGGACAATTACACTTTCACTGTGCATCGTTCCCACAGCCACAGTAGTTTGCAGAAATTTAACAGAGCATGGGGTTCCTTTGAATCTGTGGGTTTCTATACTTCAGTATGCTATAAACAGATCAAATGGCAAAAACCAACTCAAATCTGCTGCAATGCTGAAAAGAAATGCCATGAAAAGCTTACAGTTTTATGAAGTGTTGCCTAACATTTATTTCATCTGTCTATATTGTCTGTTTATGGGAGAAGGAGTGGTTCAGCAGACCAGATGAGCACACCTTCTTTCCCTGCAGATTCATACTGGTGTAAGTTTAACACTGGAACGATGATGTTTCCATGCCTTATCAAAAGAGTTAGATAGTCAAAGATTTGAATTAGAGCAAAAATTTATAGCAGGAAGGAAACATGACTTACAGACAAACCAGACACTCCAACAGCCTGTAACCAAAGTAGCATAGATCTCTGAGGTACTCCTATGTCACACGATATTTTAACTACTACCAACATGTATTGTGGCTCCACTGTTGACATATAGTATCAAATCTAATTCCTTCCAAATCTAATTCCACTGTTCTTCCTTTCTAAGTCTTTTGAGTAGATGAGTTCAATTACCCACTGAGACTTCACTCCTGCAGATAATTGACTACTCAACCACCTTAAATTTGCTGTTGGTAGCCAGGCTCAGAGGGCTGATGATAGGATGGCTGATGCAAAAAGCATGTGCATGGATTTAGAGTGGGTGAGAGAGATAAAAGCATACATCCTGAGAAAATGCTTAGCTTGCTTGCTCTTTTTTAATCTGAAAAACAGGGCACTGATTTCCTGCCAGGGGACACTTTTGAATAGGAATATCTGGAATTGCCTGCTAAATTTGGTTTAACTTGGAGTAGGCGGCAGAGAGCAGCAGGAAGTCATGATGGAAAAAAAATGAGTGTCAGGAAAAAAATTGGCCTAGAGGCTCTGTATCTAGAGGCTTTCTTGTGTCTCTAAGTAGATGCTATGACAGAGGCCTATTTTTATGGGGTCATGCATTATCTTCAAAGAGGACACAGAAGGGAGTGCTGCCAGTTCATGACAGTCCTTTTCTTCTATCACAAATGTCATCATTTAAATGCAATATGTGCTAAGAAAGACCCAAGCAAAAATAATTTAGATACATTGTCTAAATATGAAGGGAAATGTTAAGCCTTCATAAATTCTGTATTTTCACTGCAGGTAAGTGTTTTGTAGGCACATTTGAGTTTATCTGAACATCATTACTCTGACAGAAATTCAGTCTTGCATGTTACTTAAAAAAAAACAAAACAAAACAAAATCTTTTAGTGTCTTTGAGCAGTGCTAAGCACAAGGTCTCCAATTCAGAGGAGATGCTGACCACTGCCCTCCCTTTGCTCTGTTTCCTTCACCTTGTGCCTCAATTGATGCAGTACAAAATTAAGAAAAGGTGACAGCTAAAATGACACGTGACCTTTTAAGAAGCACGTTTTCCTGACACCCAGTTTCTCCTCCTACCTCTTTTTTTTCATCCCTGCAGTTAGAGGAGCTGTGCTAGTCATGAGTGTCTATCAGCTCTGTGTGCCAGTCCTGGGGCTGGGCTCACATATCTGCACAACAAACTCTCCACAGTGGAAAATTCATCCCTGGACTGGGGCAAAGCAAGTTACTGGAGGGAATGTAACAGGGACTCAGTGTGTCATTCTTGCCCAGAGGACTCAAGGGGAAGGGATCAGATTCATCCTTGCCTCCTCCCACTTGTAGCTGACAGAAAATAATTGATTGTCAGTCAATTGACAGTCAATAATTGATTAAATGAATCTTTCTAAGAAATTTAGGGTCATGTCTGGTGTTTGCTGAAGACAGAGCAGGGCTTGAGATGAACTCCTTTGTCCTGAAAAATGGGTAAGAGCAGTCTTGTTCTCAGTTGCAGCTGAGGCACCTTCCAAGGTGCACAGCCTGTGAGCTCCAAGTGATCCCTCACAGAACCAGTGAATTAGTCTAACCATATGCTAACACAGCAGGTGCAAAAACAAGGTTAGTGTGTCAGTGGGTCTGCTGCCAACACGTGCCAATTTGGTAGCACAAATGCACAACTATTCACATTTATCTTAAAGGAAAGGCTCTGCACCTTATGCAGAAGCAATTTAAAAACAGGAGAGTGTTAGTTTCACATAGATAAACTTGGAGGACTGACATAAGTTAATAAAAGGTACACAGCAAAGGAAAAGAACATTCAAATAAATCCCTGCAGGTCACTGTGGCCTGCTTTGAGTTCCTTCCAAATTTAGCCTGGAGGGTCCATGCCCATGTGAAGTTGTTTTTGTACACAGCACAACAAAACTGGTCCAAGCTGAGCTTCAAACGGAAAAACAAATTCCACTATCTCTTTCATATTTTTCCTTCTTAAACACTTGATAACTTAAAACCTTCCAATAGCTGACAGAAAATTTGCTAGTTAAGAAGTTGTTTAGAGATCCCTGAGTTGAAAGACAGAATGTGAAGTGAACACCAGTCAAGGTACCAAGGAACTATGGAAGATCTTCTCTGGGACCTGTCCCTGGAAAGCCTGTTGCTATTTGGGGCTTTTTTTGTAAACATATTTTTTCCTACAAGAGAAGGAATAAATTTTTTCCTATTAAGTAGCCAGAAAGAGCAGATAATTGTCAATCATTCGTGAAAATATTTCCCTCTCACCTCCCAAAAGTAAAAAAAATCTTAGACTTTTTAATATAGATTTTTTTTTTATTGTTTGGGGTTCTTGGTTAACATTTATGTAAATAGTTCCATTTAGTAATTTTAAGTGCTGTGGTGTTTTGCAAAAGAAGTGGGTACAAAATATCCTGTGTGCAGAATCACAATTTAATTTGTTAGCCATGTTTCTAATTCAGTTTTTAGCATAACAGAAATACCATTTTGGCCTAAAAAATCAAGGTCTTTTACTGATTTTAAATTTCTGGTTTGAAACTTTTTGACACATAATTCACATTATGTTTATGGTGGTTTCTCTTCATTTAACTTCTTTTTCCCTAAACAATGGACAGAAGGCAGGGTTTCCAAATGGCACCATGTTCTAAGATTTATCAGGGTGCTTGGCATCAGAATTAAAAAGACCATCAGACTTTGCCGTTACTCACAGTAACCACATGCCCAGCTGCTTTATACAATTCCTCCCAATATATTATAGCCCCACAGAGGGGCTATATTAAGTCTTGTCACAGTTTGAATTTGGAACCCCTGTCCAAAGAGTATAATGTCACCTAAGCCTTCACATTTTTGCTGGGAACAGCTAGAGCAGAAGCAGGGGTTTAAACTAGGACACTGGCAGTGTGCCTGTAAAAAAAAAAAAAAACAAACTGCCAATAAATCTTCTGTCCAAAGTATTTGGACAAAGTGTAACTTAGAAATTAAAAAGAATCAGTAACCAGGCAATTTCAAAATACAAACACGCAATCTTGGATTCCTTGTTTCCTTGTCAAGAAAAAGTATATTTCCAAAGTAAGTCAGTAACTAAAGGTTAAATCTGATTCCTTAGGCTGCTTTCCTAAAGGAGGAGCTTCAGTGCTGTGCCAAGCTGACTTCTATCCATACATACAGATATCAATCTTGAGCAACTCTGTGAGCTTGGCCTGTGTGGGAACATAGCTTGAATTTCATCCCTCCTGATCAGACTAATAATAATAGCAAGGCTATGACTACTTCATTCTGCCAACAGAACTATTTAGGTGGTTTAGTATCACTTTGCAGAACATCTGCTTTTACTTCACCCCTTTTTCATTTTTGAATTAACTCTTATCACACCTACAGTGAACTCTTCTACCATGCCAACTGGGTGATTACCTCAATAAAAAAGACAAGGTAGCTGTACAAATGCTGCTTTGCAAGAAGGGCAAAGTGGTGCGCACTCCACACAGCAGTGTTGCACTCCCTGCCCATCCTCCATCCATCCTGCTGCCTCTCAAGCCCCTTGCAGCCTGCAGCCTTCGTGGCCCTGTGCAGTGGAAGGGCCAGCTCACAGCATGTCTTAACCCAAGCTTCCAAGTCAGCAGCTGCTGGACAAGGATGTTGTTGTAGAGAGTGGTCTCAGGGCGGCCATTAATGCATAATTTAGATATAACCACTACGGTTTCCCATAGCTTTTTTGAACAATGTAAGTAGCATGAATACTTGTTTCATTTCTTATTATACTGAAGCATAATGTTCTGATTTCTGGTTCTTCTCTTCAGGGATTTATTAAATATTCCTTTTAAGAATGTTATGAGCTCAGCATCAAAGTACATTATAAATCTGTCCAGAAATAAATAACACGGTGCTGGGGAATGTTAGCTAAGGGAATCTATGGTAGATTTATTTCTTTCTCTCCCACTCTTCTGCTAGTGCAGAGGCAAAGCTTTCAGATTCTTTTCCTATCCCAAAGGGACTGGCAGTTGACCAGCTTAATTATCAAAGCTCTCTATGTAAGTCAATATGACTACTCCAAATATTCCAATATTTTGCTAGACAGAACTAGGCCATGTGGGGAAAAAAAAAAAACTAATTCAGCTCTTAGCCAAGGTGGGCTACACCTACAGGACTCTGTGAGACCTCTGCTAAAAGCAGACCAGTTCTCCCCCAGAAGATGATGTTACTGTGTTGTTAGATGCAAAAGACAGTTTCTACTTCACACTCCCTATAAGGTAAATCCAACTTCTCAGAACTTCCCTCTCTCTCTGTTACCTGAGTAGATGCCAAGTGAGAATTGCTCAGAAAAGTACAATTTTATTTTATTCCATTTTTGTTTTGCTAAAAGCTCTTTTGGCTAAATTGGAGGATTCCCAATACCTCCTGATGTTTCCTTACTGTGGTTTTTCTGTCTTGAATAAAATTAACACAGGCATGTATCAGTAGTTGTGGTAAATCTGCACTGTGGCTTCTCACATTTTTGCTACAGCACAGACTGCTTTTGGATCTCTCCATGTAGCCATAAAAAGGGAAACTGATATTCTTAATAGCATTATCAAACACTGTTACAGTGTAAGGTGCCTGAATGGAGAAGAAAACCCCTGAGCCATTTGTGCATGTGCTCTTATCAGTTCTACAGTGCTCTGCGCCCCTTGGAATGCACAGCAGACTTTGCTGGTTGTGTCAAACTGGCTCAAATGATGATTTGTTTGCCTACCATTTAGGATCCCTAGTAACTAGCATGCATTCCATATATTTTTTCCTGGAATATCATTTATCTTGGATCAAATACAAATTAGGCCAACTTGTATCCAATGTTTATCTGTCACAGAGGACTTCTGTTTACAAGCTAAGAAGGCCACAAGAACATCTGGGTCCTGTCATCTAGGTTACAAGGGCTATTCTGGCCCACACTGAATAGTTTCCACGCAAGGACAGTATTGAGGAATATAGCAGTAGCTCTGCTCCATGAACTGTCCAGACAGCAGAGAAAGGATCATCAGCAAAATTCTTTCTGAAGAAAACCAGTTGGTAACCCAATGTGAAAAATGCTATTTCACTGTTAGATGCCTGTGGGACCTTGATTTGTGTGCACACACATTGTGTGCAGAGATAACACTTCCAATGTCCTTAAGGTTTTAAGATCTCCACACCAGTCTAACCTTCCATTCAGCTGTTCTGTTTCCAGTCTTGAAGTTGTTCAAGTTATGAGACAGATCTGGAAGTAAAATAGGCTTCCATTGGGTATTTTCTGGGGAAGTGAGGTAGGAGACTCAGTGAAGTATTTCTCATCTTGAAGACCAAAGGGCCTGACCAGATGAGGCAAAGAATTGAAAAGGAAAGGGAGAAGGATGACCATTCATGTTCCTGGAACCGTTCCAGAGAGATAGAACATAAGATATATTTAGTGACCTTGCTGTTGAAATGAAATATTGTGTAACTTCACCTTAGCAGCAATAGTTAGCATTTGTGTAATCATGCAAAGTAAAAATGACCTACTTTTTAATTATAAAGAAATGTATTCAGTAACTCTAAAATATAAAAAGGAAAATTTTAAAATATACTCCCCAGATAGCTAAAATCTTCATTACATATCATTTCCCTATACACTGAAATGATTGCCATTTAAAGAGGAATTTATCAGGTATTAGGCATTGGCTGTATTGGCCAAGTACACAGTGCTGTGCTAAATAATCACATTCCCGGGTGAAATTTAGCACCATTTATTATTTTGAGGCAGTCAGATTACATCACTGTGTACCCATGATCTTGAGAGTCACTATAAGGCAACATTTCAACAATCAAGGCATGTTTGATAAAAGAAGAAAATCAGTAATTTTCTAAACTTAATGGAAAAATTATCTTCCATGGACAAACAAAGACATAAATTACTGCTATAAGGCTTCATATAAACTATATAGAAGAAATCTCAGTTGCTTATAATAATTAGAGATTTAAAAAAGTAGATTACAGAAATAATCATAGAATAAACTGCCTGAATAAAGTGCTTAAAACTTTCTCTCTCTTGCTAAAGGCTTTTAACTTATTTTTGCAATTTAATTTGCTTTCAACACTGTTCAAGTATATAGTTATTTTAGAACTTTCTGATTACTCAATTTTTTCTAACTTTTGTTAGACTCAAGCCTTCAATAAATTTAAGGTGTAACCAGCAGTTCTGCTGCTTTTTTTGATCTCAGAGATCTGATAAAGGGATTCTGTCTTCAACTGACTCAGGGAACAAATAAATGAAATATACATCCCTTAAGTGAGGATTAGCCCCTGATTTGTAGAGTGGCTGTCTAGTCTGCATTCAGGTAGGAAAGCAAATATCTTTATCTGGTAAATATCTGAGTATTATGAAATTTTTCTGTTAAAGACAAAAATATCTTTGGATGAAGATTTTAAACCTTGCTTGCAGGAACATAAGAATTGTCTTAATGGAGCACTTTTTCCCTCAAAGAATATCCCTCACAAAATATACTCTACCCTTTCTGAGACATTACTGGTTATGATGAATTTTAAGGTGTGGGAAAAATCCTCCCAAAGGAGAAATTTCTAGCTGTACTGCTGGTTTAGCTCTGTGATAATTTATGCTTAGTAGGACATATACATAACTGTGTTCACTTCCCATAATCCTCCTTTTAAAAATAAAAAATTGTATTCATTTTTATAGGCTTTTACTGAAGATTACTGACCATTAGAGTGTGACACCAACAACCATTTGAACGTTTCCTACTTTCTGTCACTAAGTTAAAAATCTGCATGTATTGTTCACAGTAAGTCTTAGGATTTTAATGGTTTAATGTCTGATTTCAATATCACTGTAATGACATTCCTTCTTTTCACCACAATTCCTCTTCTGAATCACTGCCATGGACTACTTTTCAGCGGGAGCCTTCCATTATAAATACTGTTCACTGGATTGGACAATTATTACTTCATGGTGAAACTGTAAAAACTTCTTAAACTAAGTAACTTTTTCTTAGGCTGAAGTCAAGAATAGCTTGTTCATTCTCCTATTTTTTCCCTGGACTGTGGAACTAGCTGTTCCAAGAAGCCATCATTTGAATTGTTGAGAAATTGCCTCTCAAAGATCTGGCCTGAAATAACAACTTGACAATCTATGTGCAACTATTTGGAGTGGTACACTACTACTTCCTTAAAAAAACATTACATTTAGTTTCTTCTTTGCCTTCCTTCACACTGCCTGCTCTGGATGGTATTTACATACTATAGGCAACCAATTCAGGTCTCCAAATTAAAAGTATAGGCTTCTTATGCCATCAGTGGAAAGAGGAACAATGCTTCAGAGGGCAATTAGGAGTAAAACACTGAGAAACCTGCCTGCTTTGTTAATTTATTGGAGGACCTGGGCACTTCTGTTAAAGGCCCAGGGCAGATTGTGAAGATGTCTGAACCTCCACAGAGCCTTTTATATTTTTTTTGCTTTTAATTGGGACAGAAAACAAGTACCAAAATTTGTTAATAAAATGTCACTTGAATTGCCATTTAAATGTATGGAGAGTCTCTTGTTACTTGTTGGTTGCTCCTTCTAAATATTCCCCCTTAGGATGATTTTTCAAGAGAATTGCTCTTTCCCTATTACTATCTCAGTCAGTTCTGAGATTTAGACAGATTTTAACCTAATTAGCCCACTATTTTTTTTTCTTTTGACTGGCTCCAGAAAAAATGAATTTCATGGCTGGACAGATATTCGGGTTTGCCTTCAATTGCTTTCAGCATGTTCATATTATTATGAACACTTGAGGTACAGATGAATCTGTTTTGCTGGCATCCCCAGTCAATGTTGATCTTTAGCCCTACTGCTCCTCTGCTGCTTGTGGTTTCTTCCCAATAAAAAATCACAACTTCCCAGGCCTCTGCCATGTTCTCATGCTGGCACCCTGTGTAGTTCTGCTTTGCACGTAAGGAGCCTACGCTTTTAAAAAAGCTCTCTGTCACCCCAGAATGTTCCAGGCACTACAGAAAAACAAACAAGAGCTCCATTTAAGCCCTCTAGACATGTTTCTGTCTAGCAGTTTTTGACAGAAAACTGCAACAATTTTAAACAAATCATGGGCATCCTGGACCAAAGGTTTCTTTTTTCTGTGCAATCTAGTTTCCATGAACTCTTATAGAACACAAACTTCTCCCTAGCACTAAAAAGGATCTTCTCTAACTGCTGTCCCCACAGCTGGTCATGCAGCTGCTGAACAATTATCTGGGTTGCTGCATACACAAATAGAGTATTTTGATAACTAAATGGCCTCCCATTACAGCTGGTTAGCAACTGACAGTATATCCCCATCTCCTAGAGGGACCACTTGGCTTTGTGCTTGCTCCTCTCTGAAAAGCTCAGTCTCTCAACATTTCACCATCTCCATGTCTCCTCTTTTTTTTTTTTCTTTTAAATCCCTTTGTTATTCCAGAACAACATTTTATGATTATTATACTTTACCCCCAACTGCTGGTTAAATATAGGTGTTGCATATAAAACACCACTAACTACACATGGGTAACTGGCAGAAAAAAAGAACCAGTTCCTGCTTGTTTAAGAGACATGCCCAAAGTACTTGATGGATGAGATAAGAAGGGGAAGGGAGAAAGTTTCTGTAAAGATCCAGTATTACACATACTCACTGATGTACAGCCTGTACTGCTTTGATTTTGCAGTGAGCCTATAATTCATAAACTGATCTTTTAAATTAGAAAAAGAAGCTTGCACTGAGAAAGTTTCTATTTATACTTATAAGAATGTAGTAATAAACAACAGATCACTTCTGTTTCTCTCCAAAATAAACTCTTTTCTTTATAGGAATGTTTTATTATTTCCTGATGTACACATTAATTATCCCTGGTTTGGGCTTTTTTCCCAAGTCTCATCTGGAAATACTTCAAATGGAATAAATTTTAAATCATTCTGCTTTTGGAATAAGCTAAATTTCTGAACTCTTTAAATGTTCTATTTATTCCAGCATTTTACTTTGCTTCCAAGAGCAAGGCAAAGAACTGCGGGGACCAATTAGAAAAAGCTGGAAAATCCTCATAACATGAAGGGCTGACAGCTGAAAATCCTAAACCTGATGGACTGCCTTGTAGATTGGCATGAACAGTGTCTCTCCCCATAAGTAAACCTTAATCTCCTAAGCAGAAAGGAAAATAATTTCTTCTTAAGGCTGCAAGGCTGCTCTAGTCTTTCCATGCCCAACAATCCCTCTTTCCCTTTCTTTTTCTATATATTTCTCTATTTATTTTTCTTTTTCTTTTTTCCCCGTCATTTTTTCTATTTTTTCCTTCCTTTTTATCTCCTTTCCTTTCCTGCCCTCTAGTGACCAACCAAGCATGTTCCTAAACAAACTGAGCACACTTCCAAAATACTTCATGTTTCTGTTTTGTGAGGTTATGCCACCAGAATAAATATACTTCAAAGGCAGAGGCCATTGTTATATCCCAAATTACACTAAAAGGAATAACAGTGAAATGTTTCTGAGCTGTTCATGGCTGAGCCTCTCAGGCTGGGTTAGTAACAGGTGGGTTACAAACCCCCTGCTACATCTAGAAAAGTCCCTGCCACCTGTATTGAGTGGGATTTGGCATATATTTCAGCTGTGATTTCCTAACCATGCTGTTGTACAGAAGAAGGAAGAAAAATATTGAATTTTACAGATTATTTTCTCATAAAATAAATAAACATATAAATAACATATAAAAGGGGGGTGTGTATGGTGAATCTCAAAAGTCACTGAGAATGCTATTAACACACCAGTACCAAAATATGCTGAGAGTCTTTGCCTCCTGAATTCAAGGCAAATTGAATCCTGCTCTTACAGAGTAATTTTTTAATTGTTTCCATTCATAAAACCTGCGGTAGTTTCACAGTCAAGCTATCACAAAGACATGCTGGGAAAGGAAATCAGGCTGTAGATAATTTAGAATAGTAGTACCTTTTGGGTATAGTGATGTGGAGAGAATGTAGAATTTATATCAGGCTATGCTCTTTATAATCATGCTCCAGCAGAACAGTAAAATATTGTTCTGGATTTTAAATTACTCAGAAGACTGAGGAGCAGGGTGTGTTTGTGTTTACATGGGTATTTGCACTTCCACAGATTTCTAGATACAAAGTCCCCTCTTTAATTTTGAAATGAAAGCAGTCAAGTTAATGCATTTGCTGTTTCTGCTGTTAGTGCAATCTGCTGCTTCTCTGCTTCTGCAGAGAAGGGTTTATGATAACTCAAAAGCTTGTATCATTTTCCAAGCTATGCTAATGGTGATAATAAAAGATACAAATGGCAGCATTGCAGGTCTTGTTTTCAGTCTGTGGTGCCTGCAGGCAGGAAGGGAAGCTCTCATCATGCACACTTTGGAGAAGTTGGAAGGTCTGAGAGGGCCTATGAGCCACAGCTGATGACAGCTTATTTGGGAACATCATGGCCCCATGCAAAGCAGTGGATGAATTATGTACGTGTGGGACTCTGGCCATTCCCTGCCTGCTGAGCACAGCTTGAAATTTCAATGCAGACACAGAGATAAACCAGTGGGATTACAGAAAACACACATGACCAAGGCATCACGTTTGTCAAAGCATGTGGTTCCTGCCCTGCGCTGGCTGCATTCTTCTGTCACTCTGCTGCTGTGGCTGTGTGTAAATTACCAAACTGAACACACACTGATACAAGCATCAGACCTTGCTCTGTCACTAGCATGGTGACAGCCTGGTACAGCTTGTAGTCTCCCCCCAAAAATTCCTGAGTGCAGTTTAGGCATTAGTATGGACCAGGGAAAGAAAATTTGGATGTAACTTCCTTGTTTCAGGGACAGGGATGTTTGACAGAATGGAAGTGACTAGACTGTACAAATGTGCTTGATCTTTTTCCTCATACTTAAGTCATTTAATTTCCTAATGTGACAGAAGTCTGCAAGGTGAATTGACTTTGGAGGTACTCATCTCTGCATTTGCAACAGGAAGGTACTGACCCTATTCAACTACTTTTTTCCAAAGTGTTTTAATATGGTGTGAATAAAAAAACCCCACGTTTCAGAGTGATCAACTGAATTCTATTCCAGTCAATCCCATCTGGGCTCAGGCTTCCCCATCAAGCCGATGAGCTAACTGCAGGGGCAGGGAGGGACAGAACTCTTCCTATTCTCTTCCAAAACTTTGAATTGGCAAAGTCAACTAACAGGTTTTTTAATATCTGTGTTTCGAGATTAATAAAGAGAACTGTGTAATTTAAGTTGTATAATTTCCATTTCATAGTTATTATGCAAGTTCTGAACTTCCTCGGAGTCACGGTATTTTCCTATATAAGCAACCGTGCAAGGATCATGAAGCCATTGGCACCAAAATGCAGTCTTACACACTTGCAGGGGGGAAAAATACCTGAACAGAAAAATCCCTACATTTAATTACTGAGAGCACCTAAGGCACATTTGTTCATCTGGGACGAATGGCTGGCGCTGTATTTATTTTCATTTTCTGCCCCTCACCATCCCTCCCGAGGGAGCAGGGGGCACTGAGGGCAGCCCGTGAGAGGCCGCGCTGGGCTCCGCTCCCGGCCTGGGCCGCAGCACCGCGGCCCGGCGCTGGGAGGCTCCCGCCGCGCGCGCTTGCGCACGAGGCCGGCGGTGCCCGGATCCCTCCGCCGGGCGCAGCGCCCGCCCGGGAGCGCGTGCGGAGGCCCCCGGGCCGTGAGGGGCGGCGGGCGGGGGCTGCGCGGGGCCCGGCCCGGCCATGGCGGGGCGAAGGTGCGCGGGAGGCGCGGCCGCCCTGGCCGAGGCGCCGGGCTGCGGCGCGGCGGCGGCCGAGCCGGCCCGGGAGCTGTTCGAGGCCTGCAGGAACGGGGACGTGGAGCGGGTCAAGCGGCTGGTGCGGCCCGAGAACGTGAACAGCCGGGACACGGCGGGCAGGAAGTCCAGCCCGCTGCACTTCGCCGCAGGTACCGGGGCAGGGGGAGCCGGGCGGCAGCGCCGCCTCCACGGGACGCCGGGCTGGGCCGCGGGGCAGCGCCGGGAGCACCGGGCCGCTCAGGCCTCGCCGCTCGGGCCGGGCGCAGCGCCGGGGTCCGAGCGCTCCGCCGGCCCCGAGCATCGCCCCCGCCCCGCTGCCCTGCCCGGCCCTGGGGCCGAACCGGCGTCACCCGCGCGGAGGGGTCAGCGAGCGGTACAGCCGTGTCTGCTCGCTTATTTAATTTTTCTTATTTTTCCTTTTTTTTTAAAAACAAACCTCATCTGGCTTTGAGGACGCATCTGGAGTGGGGTTTCTGCCGTTCGTATTGTGACACGTGAGCTCTGACAGGGACACGTCCCACGTACAGTTCTCATGGATTCCAGCGGGCCTGTGCGTTTTTAGAAGTGAACGCGTGAAGGTGTTTGTCAGACAACACCGTTTCTAAGCTTTTTGCGTTCTTATCTTTGACAAATGGACTTTGTTAATTCAGGACGTAAGTAAGCAAACGCCTGGCGTCATTGCTTTCACTGGCAGCTGGCCAGAAGATTGTATCCCACCTTTTGAGACAAAGACCTGACTGTGACTTGTTTTCATGTTTGTTGTTTTGGTTTAATTACAGCCTTAGATGTAGGACTCCAGGGCTGACAGGCTGCAGAAAACACCAGCTGCTTTTCAGCTAATCAATATGGATAGTAACAAAGATGTTTATTTCTTTATTAGATTGTTTTGGTAAAGGTTTCAGGTGTCCTTTCCTCATGTTAAGAGAGCTTGACTCAGACTTAGGTCTAGGTTCTTGAAAGTCTCCTCAGGACAGCAGTATGTAATAAATTCAAGAAGCTTAATTGGCAAGAGAGCTCAGGAGACAACTTAAAATATCCTGTCAGAGGAAAATAAATTTTTGTAGCTAATTTTTTATATGCAGCAATCCTTCCTGTCCACTTATAAACTCTGAACTTCTAAACAACTGTGTATGTTTTAGAGCATTTGGGAGAGGTGAGGGGTAGGTTTTATTTATTTATGTGCTTTTGGTTAGTTTGGGGGTTTTTTGCCTAAATGTTTCTCATTCACTATAATGATCTGGTTTATCTCTCTGAACAGGGGTGATCTGTCTTGACTTTAAATAACTCCTGATCTGTAGAAAGATTTTTCTTTTGAAATGTGTAGCCATAGGTTCGTGTAATTGTTAGATTTCTAAGGTTGAACATGTTGGTGTGTAAATGGGAGACACTGTTGTCATCCCGAATCTTCTTCCAGCTTGCTACAGAGAAATGAACTGCTCCTCTCAGCGGCCTGTAGGAGATGCTGGGAGTTTCTGGTTCAATGGGACAGAAAGGAATTGTGTGATTTCTCTCTTTACCCCTCAGGTTGAGCTCTGCTGTTGTCAGCCCACCTGCAGTAGGCTCTGTGTGAAAGGTGGACATAAGTAGCTCTTCGTCTTGGGCCTGACTGGTTTTGTTTGGTTTTGCCTTTCCCCTGTTATTCACAGTTGGAATAATACTCACTTCTTTTGTCTTTGCCTCTGAAAGAGTCACATTCCAGGAAGTAAAAGCAAAAATCTGTTTTATTCTGGCTTTGTTTATCCTAGTTGTCTGGGTGTTCTTAGAAAATACATTACAGAACTTCTCTGACTAGTTTCATTCAGTTTCAAGATTTCTTTTATGGAGGAGTTAGAGCTGGAATACATAATGTCACCATGTTTTGTATTGCCCTTTTTTCCTTTTTTAGTAGCATTCTGGGTCTGAATTTGGGTTCTATTTTTTAAGTCTTTTCCCAGATCTTACTTAACAATTTTTAAAAAAAAATTAAACCCAATTCCTCTTTTTTCATGTGTCAGTTTGTAAAGGCAGATTTTGAAGTAAAATATGTAAAAGAAAAAAAGCTTCAGGCTCTCCCTAGAAATGTGTCATTATCAGAAGTAATACATATTGGAGTTTTGCTGGAGGTTGCTCTTTGGGTTTTGTAGTGCACAACTGTGTGTGTGATGGTTAAGTTATCCTGAAGGTTTAGTCCAGAGCCCACCAGCCTTCATAATAAAAGAGGCTCCATCCTCTCCCATCATAAACTGCATCTACTTCCTCAAGTCAGTCTTTTTCATCACAGTGTGTGTCAAAGTATCACAGGGATTTAAGGACTTGGCAGGTACTAAAATGCCCTTCCTGCAATCTAAATTTCATAAAATATATGAACACCCAAGGCAGGGGAGAAGAATTTGAGCTGAGTTCTTTCTGTTAGCTTTTTATCCCATCAGAAGTAGCTGAATGTCAATTATAACCCACTGTGATTGTAAATAAATACCTTTTTTTAATTATGTGCAGTTGTACATTTCATCTATGATTAATAATTGTGAATTGTCAGCTAAAAATTTGTAACTTTCCAGGGAACAAGTGCAGTGAGCTGCTCAGCTGTCACAGGTGATAGAAGATGATCAGCTCGGGGTCCTGAGTAGCCAGCCTTTCTTGTTGGCAATTAAAACAAAGAGTTCATGATGATAAGACCATTACCTTGCACAGTTGAAAGGTGTGATCCCATCTAGGTGGTCTCTTGATAAAAGCCCAAGAGCTAAAGAAAACACCTACCTCTTAAAAATTACAGTGTTGGGGTTTTTCAAAGTGTTGAAATAGTTTTTCCTGCAGCCAGCTGAGGGTGAAGAGGAGCTGTTGGAGTAGGCAGTGACTGCCTTCCCTGATAGCAAAGGCTGCCCTGCTTTCCACGCTCAGGAAAGAGCAGAGGCAGAGACCATTGTGCAGTTTGGCCACTTCCTCTGTACTCATGCATCCTTTAGAAAGCAATGGGAAAATAATTCCCCTTCCATATATGGTGCCCTGGTGTACAGATGCTTCCCCAAGGAAGTAAGGAATCCCTGCTGTGCACTGGGGGCTGGACAGAAGTTACAAAAATTGGTGTGATACAAATGAGGTCATTTCATGGACATTAAATTAGCTACAGGGGTGGTGCTGTACTGAAGGTACTTCGTGAATAGATGCAGGCTTTGCTGGGAGGGAAGCTGTGGATTGCTCATGAATTGTATCTGATTGAGCCTCTGTATTAAATGGAGGGATCTGAGGGAATTCTCTATGCCTATAATAAGGTTTACTACAGCTGATTATCAATTATGATGTTGATTCCTGGTGAGGAATTTTGTAAAAATGTGACTTTACATCAACACCTTGAGGGGTGGGAATTCTTCTGTACAAGAATGAGTGGTTTAGCTGCCAGATAGGTAGTAAAGAATTTGATCAGAGTCTTTTGTAGCATAATTGCAGCAGTCCTGGTGAACATTTTTTGGTATTCAGAAGAAAATACCAAGCAGTTTGTACTCAAATAACAGTTTTGATTATGTGTTTGCAGGACTCCTGCACATGTGAAGGTCTCTTCTGAGTAGTTCCTCAAAATAATTTAGTCCATTTTGAGTATATATTCAAACTATAAACAGAATTTTTTGAAAGCTTGAGGAAAAAAGAAAAATGTGAGGATACATTTAAGAAAAATAACAGTATTTATGGTACTTAGAATAGCTGAACATATTGAAAAATGAGAAACATTATGCATATAATGGAATATAGACAATAAGACTGCATGGGTATAGCCACTAAGATTTTTTTTGGCAGCAGAACCATATGCTTGTGTGTGCAGTGAATATGAGTTACTGTGCCTGTGCAGATAAATTGGTTTTGCATGGACCATGTGTCTGATCCAGTTCTCATCCCAAGTATTCTGAGCTTCTGTTCTCTGTTAGGACAGGCAGGGTGGGTAAGTGCCATGGTGAGACTCAAAAGTGAATTTGCTGTAGGGTCTGTGGTTCTGGCCTCATATGGAGATAGTAAAGCAAATATAGATACAGTTTGATGTCCTAGTTCATTTGCCATTGTATAAGTATGCCAGGTACAGCTGAAACGTGAGGGAACCCTATCAAGGCATTAATTGTTTCTGTAATCTTTAATATTACTTTTCTACTGAATTCAATCTTAATTTTTAAGAATTTCAGAAACATCCTTAATATGTAAATGCTTCTTTAGCAAACCATGCCAGTTGTGATTGTTTTTAGGAGTGGTTACTGAAGTTTGTTGGTTTAATCTGCACATCTGGGGCAGGAATTTCTCTTCCCCAACCCTGAAGCCTTTTCTCCCCTTTCCTCTTGCAGGTTTTGGTCGGAAGGATGTGGTTGAGTATTTACTCCAGAGCGGTGCCAATGTGCACGCGCGGGACGATGGCGGCCTTATCCCTCTGCACAACGCCTGCTCCTTCGGCCACGCTGAGGTTGTCAATCTGCTCCTGCGGCACGGGGCAGATCCCAATGCTCGAGATAATTGGAATTACACTCCCCTTCATGAAGCTGCCATTAAGGGGAAGACAGATGTCTGCATTGGTAATTTTCTCCCACTCTTCCTGTGACTGACTCAATTGTTTTCACTGTGAACAATCTAGAACCCTTTTAAGACCACTTTAACTCTATGGAGCTATGGCTGATACAAGGGTTAAAAGTAAACATCTTTCATAAACTTCAATTCATATGTCACTGTTATAAGATACAGGTTTTTGGATCTTTTTTTATAATTGTCTACCTATTAAGGTTTATCATGGGGAAAGTGCTTTAAAGTGACATGATGGAGCTAAATTCTCTTCTATTTCAGCCTAGACTCTTATGCTGCCTTCTGCTTCGGATCCCAGTGCAGTGGGAAGAGCAAAAGTGATCTTAATAATGGATTCATTCTGTCTTATGTGTAGCAGCTGTGTTAAATTAGTTAAGGATGGGAAAACTTCAATTATATTGACTACCTGTTTTACCTACACAGTTCTTAAGAGGAACTCTTTAAGGAGGTGATAGAAAGTTAGACACATAGTCGAGACACATTTCTTGATTGTGTGGTTTGCTGCCATTTACTTTAAGAGAGCTGTACAGATTACATTGCCTGTTTGGCCTGAGTGCAGCATGCACAGCCTGTCACTGCTGTCTGCAGGTTAGCACAGGATTTGGGGCAGCATGCTCTGGAGTTGATGGAAAATAGCTGAGTTTTGTGGTGGGTCAGTCACAAGCTTTCAAGAGAGATTGTCTCTGGTCAGTCTGTGGTTCTGTCTGTGTTCCCTTTCTGATCTGCTTTTTTCTCTTAAAATGTGTCTAGACATGTTTCATCAGAGACACTGGTCACAGATGAGATTGCAGAATGCTGACATTAAAAATTTGAAAAAGGAAGTTAGAATGTTTCTTCTGTTGTTTGCAGATTACAGTAATGTTATGTCTCATAAACCTTGTCTTATACAATTGTTTTCTCATGGAAAACTTTGGCATTTTTGCAGTACTGTTGCAGCACGGTGCTGAACCAACCATCCGGAACACAGATGGAAGAACAGCTTTGGATCTAGCAGACCCGTCTGCAAAAGCAGTGCTGACTGGTAAGTGATAATCTTTAGATTCCTTTATGACTAGTAACAGTTGAAGTGATGTAACACAGTAGTTTGGAGCTTGTCTTTTTGATACTACTTTAACTAGTCTCTGGTTTATAATTCTAAATAGAATTCCCATAAGGCTTTCATCATCTCAGTCATGGCATGTGTTCTGGATAGTTTATCATGCTAGTTCAATAATGAACTGTCAAATTTTTAGAGTCATAGAATGGCTTAGGTTGGAAGGGACCCTAAAGATCACATAATTCCAACCCCCTGTCATGGGCAGGAACATTGACTAGACCAGGCTGCCCAGACCCCATCCAACATGGCCTTAAGCGCATCCAGGGGCAGGGAATCTACAGCTTCTCTGGGCATCCTATTCCAGTGCCTCACTACTCTCTGGGTAAAGAATTTCCTCCTAACATTTAATCTAAATCTCTCCTCTTCCAGTTTGAGCACATTTCCCTTTGTGTTATCAATACCCACGTGTGTAAAAACTCACCCTTCCTCTTCTTTAAAAGCTCTTTTTAACAACTGAAAAAAATATTTGTTAGTACTCTAGCACTTATGTTCGCTAAAATTTTTGAAGAGGAGGATAAATAGTAAATTTCACATGCAGATATTTGTTCGATAGCTAAAGAAAGCCCTTTTGTCTTCTAGGTGAATACAAGAAAGATGAACTCTTAGAAAGTGCCAGGTATGTATGTTTGGAAAATAACTGGAATTAGTTGTATTTGCAGAATTTTGTGTAATTTATATATAGATATGTAGTCTTTGGAGCTTGCATTCCATCTAGATGCTAAGTTTTGCCTGTTTTCTGTGAATGAAGCTACAAAAGTAGTTGCGTAAATGCATTTTTGTTTTCTCTTTAATGCTGACAATGCAGAGGAGAATGTGTTGTGTCAGATCTGTTGAATGTTACCACAGTAAAAAATCTAAAACCAGAATAAGCTACTAAAAATTGGGATAAGAATATTTCTGCTCATTTCACATCTTGTTTTTCAGGAGTGGAAATGAGGAGAAGATGATGTCTCTTCTTACACCATTAAATGTTAACTGTCATGCAAGTGATGGCAGAAAGGTATTTTTGTTTAAAACTGATTTAAAAGTAGTTATCTCTTACACGATCCAGTTACTGTTTGATCAGATTTTAAAAATGTTAAACATAAAATCTACTTTCTTCACTGTATATGGGAAAATGAGATTCCACCTCTCTAGCAGCCAGCTGAGGGGTTGATTTTTTGGGTTTTTTGTTTTTGGTGGGGTTTTTTTGTTTTGTTTTTTAATCTTAAAAGGACTAAGCAAGTATTTCTATATAGGATCAATAAACAAACTCCTCAGTTGAAGCTTCTGCTTGACCTTCATATCTGCAGTGATAAAAAAGCGAGGCCTTTGCACAGATTTTTGTCCCTGTCAGGGAGAAATACACAGGTGCTCTATTTGACATGCACCCTTAGGCAAGTTGCTGCTCCTGATGCAGGAGCAAGCTGCTCATTGCTGTAAGTAATGGTAAAGAAAGACATAAAAATGTTCAGAATCTCCATTCTGAAAAATCCTGAGTCTTCTGATTTCAGCCCCTAGCCTACAGAAGGTTCAGGTTATTGAGTATCACTTTTTGGCATCATTATTCTCATGAAGTATTTGTACTCATTCACCCAAGTTTTGATTTAGTTACTTCCCCTTTGTGAAGCTTTGGGATCTCCAAAACATTGATGCATCTCTGTTTTCTCGTCTGGTTATGAGGCTCATCCTCTAGGAACTGTAGAAATCTGGTTCAGTAGATGGGTTTGTAAATGCAGAGGATAAGATTCCTACTCACTAATTTGTAGCTCTGTCTTTTGTGCTGCTGATGCTTGAATGCATTTGCTAGAAAAGATCACAGAGCAGTTAGTTATCTGTCTGCTCTCTGGAGGGTGAGAGTTTAGAGGAGATGAAATTTTCCCCCACACCCCACTCACTGCATTCACAAACGTGGATAACAATCACCCTTGATAATTTTCAAACTTACTTCACTGATTGGCAGAGAGACTTCTTCATAGTTTAACAGTCATTGTTGCTAATGGTCTTCCTACTTCCCCTTTCACAAGGATATCGTTTGTGCCAGCAGAGTATTTATAGCTATGGTAGGCTAAAAACCCAAAAGTGGCCTTTGTATTAGTGATGGAGTAAATTTGGGATTTGTGTTTATGTTGACTTCAAGAGTAGTCAGTGAACAATGAACATAGTTACCAAATGTCTGATTCAAGCACTCCGGGATTTTTTTAAGCTTGTAAGTCTTGAAGGACTTCATCATTTAGTACTGTTAACAAGTTGTGAAAAAATGAATAGAAACTGAACCTTGACTTGGTGTTACTGATTCATTCTGCATTCTCTTGTTTCAGTCTACTCCATTGCATTTAGCAGCTGGGTATAACCGTGTGAAAATAGTGCAGCTCTTACTGCAGCATGGAGCTGATGTGCACGCTAAGGATAAAGGGTAGGTTCCTTTTTCCCTTTCTTCAGAATAAACAGAATCCATTAAAAATGGAGGTGAAGTAAAGAGCAGTAATAATGTTTTAACCACAGAGAATTTCCAACTTTAGACTGTTCTGTAACCTTTAAACTTTCTGTTGTGACCAAAATGCAAGTTGATTCATTTTCACAGGAGAAGACTTTACGTTGATTCGTTTTCACAGAAGACTTTACGTGATGTTGTAGCATTGTTCTTGTGAAAAAGGATATAATTAGGGTCACTCCTGAACATCCCCTACAGATAGTTCTTCCTGCTTAGGGTTCCAAGTCTGAGTGGAACCATTTCATCTGCACTGAGACAATGCAATTCGCTTCTCATCTCTGATTATTTTAGGTGCTCACTGTTCTGATAAATGCTGATAGGATTTTCTGGTTTCTTCTTCAGCTTCTTATTTCCCCATAGTTTCATTTGAACATTTATCATATTATTTTTGTAAAATGTTCAATATGAAGCATAGTACCAGTTGCAATGTATTAGATGCATTTGAAATTAATATATGTGTATTCTAAACTAATCATCCTTCTCCTTTTTCTTCTTTGTAGAGACCTGGTACCACTTCACAATGCCTGTTCCTATGGTCATTATGAAGTAACAGAGCTTCTAGTCAAGGTTGGTCTTTGAAGAGATCAAATTGCATATTATTAAATAAGAACAGTTTATAATAGACTCATACAAGTTGCATATTTTTTTATTTTGTACGTAGATTTACAAAACTTAATAATAAATTGCTTTTGCTCTACATGATTATGATTATTAAGCTGGAGCTACAGAATCTTCTGCTTGCAAGGAAGCTTTTTTCTTTATAAATGTGCTTTCTGTTTTTAACTCTCTCTGCTCCAAAGTTGAATATTTTCATACCACCAAGTAAGTACTGCTTATCTCAATCTTTCTACACTCCCAACAAAAAAAAAAATGAAGCACCAAAAAACCTCCTACAAGCTGAGTCATTTTTTGAGTTTGACAGTAGAAGAATATTTTAGAAGACAAAGCAATAAGAGATGTTTAAAAAGAATACTGGTAAAGATAGTAAATGTTTTAAAGCTAAAGAGCAGTCTTTTCAGGAAATTAACTTTACAGCATCAGTTCTGGCCCTGAATTGTAGGCTTTACTCCAAAGAAAGAGAAACCTGTCTGTTTTCCTAACAAAAGGGAACTCTTGGAACTGAAGCAGCGTGTCTGGTTTATGTTCGTTTTGAAGATAGGTATGATACACGTTAAACTAGTGGCTTGAAGATGTGGGCTGCAGCATGATATGTGTACTCCACCAAAGGAGTTTTGAGCTGTGCCTATTCTCAGCTGCCACAGCAAATCAAGATTGTTATAACAACTGAGAGTATTCTGTTGTCTAACTCCAGACATTTGACTGCTCAGAGAATAGCTCTTGTTCTGCTATGTGTGTTTCAGTCCCCCACTAATTCTGTGTATCTTTCTACTTGTTTAGCAAAAAATTTTGCAAAAGAACCTATTGAAATAAACTTACATGGCAGTAAATAGTCATGATTTTTATTACTTCAGGGGCCAGTTGTAAAGTGAATTTTTACAGTGGTGGTCCTAGACACAGCCCTACAAATGAGCTTTTGGCTATACACTACTGTGTCTTAATGATTTAGCTGGAGTTGTGTTCTATATTGGATTTCTGCTCTAGAAAATTCTCAATTACTTTTTGCAAAGCTATACATCTTTAAGAAAGCAGTGGCAAAGAGCATGTACTTGCTTATAGACTGAACTTGAAGTACAATCCAAATGTTACTGGAGAAGAATTACACATACATTACTCATCCAGGAGTATTACTTGTAGAATCTTGTACTTAAATGTTTTGAATTAAAATTGAGTGCCCATCTCAGTTGAGATACCGTGGCATTCATATCTGGGGGGTTATTCACAGAGCATGTATTTATCTTAGACCACTATGTCTAGTGGTCACTCTAGACATTTTCTAGAGCTGCAAAGAACCAGAGCTTGTTCACAGGTGATTTGGAGAATGTGAATATTTCTTTCTCTGATTTGACCTGTAGCAGAGCTCCTTTCCTTTCTGAAAAAAGTCTGAAAAGACTAGCTAGCCTTTGGATTCTTTGATTGTACCTGTGGGACACCAGGTGCTTAAAAACCACAATGTGCTGAAATGTTGTGTTAGATTGAAAATTAGTGTCTTGGAAACAGTTTGCATATAAGCATTGATTTTTATTTTAACAGTTATTAAAACTAATAACATGGTCTTTTTCTAACGTCCTGGTTTTGATTGCATCTTTTTTTACCCCTTTCCCTTTCAAGCATGGAGCATGTGTGAATGCAATGGATCTGTGGCAATTCACCCCTCTGCATGAAGCAGCTTCTAAGAACAGGGTGGAAGTATGTTCTCTTTTGTTAAGTTATGGTGCTGACCCAACACTGTTGAACTGTCACAACAAAAGCACCATTGATTTGGCTCCAACGCCCCAGTTAAAAGAACGATTAGCATGTGAGTATCAAGTGGGATCAGTTCTGCAGTTACAGCTTGTAATGTGTCATTAGATTCCCTAGGCAGCGACCTGCCAGAAATCAGATTTGGAACATGCTTATGCTTTAACAGTAATTGTGCAGTGTTACACAGTATATTTCACTGTTTATAATTTGAAACTGCTGTATTTTCTGAATGAAAGCATTTAAAATATTTTTACTGTCAGTTTTTTAGTCAAGTGGTTGTGATGGGTTTTGTAGCTTCCCCCTATTAAATGCTTTCCCTCATGACCTTGCCAGTGCACTTTCATATGCTATACTTGCTCCTGTCATTGCATCAAGAGTGTTGAAATATTAAATTTTATTCCAGTTTTTTCTTTGAAGAAAAGAGTAACTGTTCAGAATGCTGAATACATTTGAGTGTGCCACAATCACTGAAAGTTGAAAATAACTGATGAAGGGCATTGATTTTTGTCCAACAAACTTGAAGAGTGAAAAGAGCGAACTCAGATTCTGTCCTTGAGTGGTTGAAACAATAACTTTCTGGGGTATTTGCAAAAAATGTCAGTAAATACTACACTAGGCTTCATGAAAGCGTCTAGAAATTATTTTCCAGAAAGACGTCAGAAGTAGAGATTTTTATATGCCTGAGTTAATACCTGTGTGAACAGTAGAACGTACAGAGAGGTGAGTGAAATAGATCTTGTGCAGCCAGTTTGGATTTGTCTGGCTTTGGTTTAGAAACAACGCCAAAGTTGTGTAGTGTTTTGACTTAACTAACAAATTCTGTCAATTGATGTAATAGCTTGAGTCAGACTTGGAAATGTGTGCTCCATGGTCTGCTGAATACAATTAATTTCCTTTTTTTCAACTGAAAGAAGCAATTCTCTTGCTCCTTCTTGAGCCAAGGAGTGTAACCCTCTGCTATGTATTTCTTTGTTTTTGAAGATGAATTCAAAGGTCACTCACTGCTGCAGGCTGCAAGAGAATCAGATGTAGCTCGTATAAAGAAACATCTTTCTTTGGAAACAGTGAACTTCAAGCATCCTCAGACACATGAGACAGCATTGGTAATAACTCAGGATTTATTAATGGCTTTGTATATATTGTGGCTAACCTAAGCACACTAGGTAATAGTTTAGCAATAAATACTGCAGTGTCAAGTGCTGTAATTCAGACCAACCTGGAATACACAGTATCTAGCTAAGCAAATAACACTGACTGATATTTTGTTCTTAAAGTTAATGCTATGACTAACATAAATTATTTAGGCCTGTTTAGATTGTCTAAATGACTGGGTTTTGTAGAATAGTCTTGTCTTAAGCAACAGCAAGCTATATGTGCTAGCTTTGTTTTGATGGTTTCCAGCAGTTATTACAAAGGGGAGTTCTTGAAAATACCAGAGTAAATCCAAAAGCCCACGTGGAATCTTCCAAATTAATAAGTGTCTGCAGGTTTTGGGGATTTTTTCTGTTGTCTTTGTACACCACCAGCTCTTAACTGCCTGCTGATCAGCAAAACGTGGGTATTGCTGGCTGGTTGTTAATTGTAAACTTTTTCATGTTTACAGCACTGTGCTGCTGCATCTCCATATCCTAAGAGGAAACAAGTATGTGAATTGCTGCTGAGGAAAGGAGCCAATATCAATGAAAAAACAAAAGAGTGAGTGGTTACAAATGAATGCTCTTAACTGTTTGTTTAGAAGATTTTGCAAAATACATTCTGAATTATTCTTTTTTTTTTTTTTAAGCTTCTTGACTCCTCTGCATGTGGCATCAGAAAAAGCTCATAATGATGTTGTTGAAGTAGTTGTGAAACATGAAGCTAAGGTATGAGTATCATACTTTTGTTGACATTCATGTACTATACAGGTTTTCACACCATGAGAGTGGAAGTTTTTGTAAAATAATTTGTTTTGGAAGGTTCTGGATTTGGAGACTTCAGCTACAGGCCATCAATCCATGAGTACAGCCTGTACATTACAAAATCATCATTGGTTTGGTCCTGTTTTTAAGAAGTGAGGACATAGTTCTCTCTGGGAATGGAAAACTTTCAAAGTGTCTTATTCAGTGTTTCATTGTCCAGCAGGAATAATGGAATACATGAGAAAAAAAAGTGGGGGGTGTATAAACAGAGGAAGCTAAACTGAACTGTGTGGCAGACTTTACGTGATGTTGTATGCAGTAAAAAGTAAAATTAAAGCAAAATGTTAATTCATAATACAATATTTAGTTCAAACTTCCACAGAAAGAAAAGACTCTGTAGTGCTTGAATCCCCCAAGATTTGAGTTGAATCTCTCTCATAGAAATTTGATTGTAGCCTGACTGTATGAAGTTTTCCAAAACCAGAGGAAGAGTAGGGAATAAAAGTAGGGTTTAGGTGCAGAGTTTTAAATTGTTGAATACACTTTGAGCCAACAGATAGGAAGCCCTCAGTCTGAGAAACCACAGTAAGCCAATGCAAGGTAGAAGCTGTTCTACATGTTAGCATTGAAGTTAGTACTGCAAGGAGCAAAATAGTGAATTACTCCTGTTTGTGGTAAAAAATGCAGTGCATTATTCCCATACCTCTAAAAGGGGGCTACTTTATGAACTGTTCTTGTTTGAAATGTCATCACCTTGGGAAATATACTAAAAATGTTCTTTTTATTAGAGTAAGGATGCTACTTGTGAAATGTTCCCAGTCAGCAATGAAAACATCTTAATACCAACTTGATGGTGGTATTTTTTGTCTTTGTTATTTTTTAGGTTAATGCATTAGATAATCTTGGCCAGACCTCTCTTCATAGAGCAGCACATTGTGGTCATCTTCAGACATGCAGGTTGCTGCTGAGTTCTGGATGTGATCCTTCCATCGTGTCTCTGCAGGGCTTTACAGCCTTACAAATGGGGACTGAAAGTGTGCAACAGCTACTACAAGGTATGCTGAGTTATTCAGCATCCACTGAGGTGCTTTGTTTTACTTGCTGTTCCAAGTGCTGCCAAATAATAGTGAAGACTAGTCAACAAAAAAAAATGTTCTATGAAAGACAGTACTAGATGATGTTTTACTTCCTACTTAACAGTATCATTTACTGTCTGAATAATCAGATATGAAGATTTGGGGTATAGTCACCTGGAATAATTTTATTAAAATCCTGACATAGGGTAGGGGGAATCTTGAAAGTAGAAAATGAGCTTCTAAAACACAAAATGCTTGATTTGCATTTGTGAGTGGAGGCAACAGTGTAGGTGGATTTTCAAGAGTAAGGTTTGGACATTATACAACATACATAAACTTGATCTGGAAACTTGATCTGGTCTAATTCTGAAACAGAAATAAGAATGCTTTGTTGGTTCCACAATATTCCAAAACATACAGGAAGCCTGCTGCTGAAGTTAACTTCCCATTAGCTGATGGTTAAACACCATTAGCTCTAGCAGCTGTAGTTGTAGATAGTAAACAGAGACAAAACTTGTCAGTAATTAGTTAACTTTATTTCAAGGATTTCCCTTTAAAAAAACTCAAGTTATTTCCTGTCTTAACACATTTCTTCAACTGCCTACACTTACCTGTCATGCAATCTCCTTTATTTTGCAGAAGGTATCCCATTAGGTAATTCTGATGCAGATCGACAGTTGCTGGAGGCTGCAAAGGCTGGAGATGTGGATACCGTAAAAGTAAGCTTAAACGTCTCCTTAAAAAGAAGAGGGAATTTGTCATGGTTTATCCTCAGCCAGCAACCGAGCCCCACACAGATGCAGATGCTTGGTCAATTTCCCCCCAGCAGGATCAGGAGAGAATCAGAAGGGTAAAAGCTGGAAAACTGATGGGCTGAGATTAAGGCAGCTTAATAGAGAAAACAAAAGCCACGCACACAAGCAAAGCAGAGCAAGGAGTTCACTACTTCCCATGGGCAGGCAGGTGTTCAGCCATCCCCAGGAGAGCAGGGCCCCATCTTGGATAACAGTGACTTCAGAATACAAACTCCATCACTCCAAATGTCTCCTCCTTTCCTCCTTGTTCCCCCACTTATGGACTGAGCATGATGCCATCTGCTCTGGAGCAGCCCTTTGGTCAGTTGGGGTCACCTGTCCTGGCTGTGTCTCCCCCCAGCCTCCTGGCCAGCGTGGCAGCACAAAAAGGCCTTGGCTCTCTCTGAGCCCTGCTCAGCAATCACAACACCACCTCTATTATCAGCCCTGTGTGCAGCACAAATCCAAAACACAGCCCCATACCAGCCACTGTGAAGAAAATTAACTGCACCCCAGCCAAAGTAGCACAGAATTATATGCCAGTGTATAATTTCTCAAAGCAAGCAATCAAACAATCCTTCACTGACTGCTTTAGAATTATGATCAATCCTAAATCCTTTGTATTGCACAATTACTACAGATTGCAGAGTACAATATTCATCACCTCCAGATGCCTTATATAAAAAGCATTAATTAAAGTCAGAGGTGTGGATATGGGGGCAGGTGGATTTTTTCCTCAGGATGAAATCTGTAAAAAGTAAAGACTGTAAAAATACTGTTTCTTTATTGAAAACAGTTATGCAAAATTAGATGTGTATAACAATATTCTATGACTAAATTAGAAGTGTCAACACTAATATAGTGACATGTTTTGTTTGGGGAAATTTACAGAAGCTGTGTACAGTCCAGAGTGTGAACTGCAGAGATATTGAAGGACGTCAGTCTACACCACTTCATTTTGCAGCTGGATACAACAGAGTATCTGTTGTGGAGTATCTTCTTCAGCATGGAGCTGATGTACATGCTAAAGATAAGGGGTAAATGCTTGAATATATATTTTCTTGGCAATTGTAATTGGTCATATCTGTCAGCTTTTGAATATTGCTAGCTGATAACCATCCCATTTTTCTTAAGACATATTTTTATTTTTGTGGAAACTTCTGTTAGAATGAAGATGTTAAGAATATCCAAAAGCATTTTGCAGTACTTAATATTAGAGCATCAAGAATTTCTCTGGCTTTGTGCTTTTACTTCTCTTTAGTGCCCTGCTGATTAAGTTTTTACTGCAGTAGATGTTCCTACTGTATTAGACTGTTGGGGGGGTAGGGAAATAATTTGTTAAGATTTCATATGGTCAAAGATGCATTGTGTTTTAAGTTTATATTGTTATTGAAAAAATACCCTGTTTTTAAAGAGAGTTTTTCTCTTCTGATTGTTTCCAGAGGACTTGTCCCTTTACATAACGCCTGCTCATACGGTCACTATGAAGTCGCAGAGCTGTTGGTTAAACATGGTGCCGTTGTCAACGTAGCTGACTTGTGGAAATTCACTCCCTTGCATGAAGCTGCAGCAAAAGGAAAATACGAGATTTGCAAACTCCTGTTACAGGTATTACATATGCTGGAGGGAGGTACATTTCTTTTCTTTCTTGTTCACTTTCAAAGTCCATTTAAGTTTGAGAAATTGATTTGTGGTTTCTAAATTATTGTAGTTAAATGTTTTTAGTAAAAGGGATACTGTTAGTACCTGTGTTGGCCTTTTTCCCACAGTAAATGGAAGGCTCTCTGCAGGATTCCAATATGTGTCAGAATACTTGCTCAACAAGGCATTAGATGCCTAAGATGCATCATGTTTATTCTACTAATATACTTACCACCTGGTTTTGGTGTGCACAGCATGGAGCTGACCCTACAAAGAAAAACAGGGACGGAAATACTCCTCTAGACCTTGTTAAAGATGGTGATACTGATATTCAAGACCTGCTTAGAGGAGATGCAGCTCTCCTAGATGCTGCCAAGAAAGGTTGTTTGGCCCGAGTAAAAAAGCTCTGTTCACCTGACAATGTCAACTGTCGGGACACACAAGGACGGCATTCTACACCACTACATTTAGCAGGTCAGTGCTCTAATTATCTAGTTTGATTGGTTACTAATTACTGTGCCTGAACTTTCTATGTCTACACAAGTTATAGTGTAGCCTCAAGCTGGAGGATTCTGTACCTTTTCTTTAAAAAAATTAGATTCTTATGCTTATTCATTTTGGGTTGCTTTTCAAACTCTATAGTTATTTTCCTGTTCTGTCTAGCCAGAGAGGGTCTTTTATTGTTTATTGACAGGTTTTAATACCAAATACTCTTAAGGTAATGCTGTCCTTCATAATAGGTATTGCACTGTCTTCACTGGGACTGACAATTTAATTTACTTTCAAGTAATTTAAGTTAATAATTAACTTCTCCACAGCCTGTTGGGGGTGGTGTTGTAATTCTATTCGTTCTGTCCTTCTGCAATTCCAGCTGGTTACAATAATTTGGAGGTTGCAGAATACCTGTTGCAGCATGGAGCAGATGTGAATGCACAGGATAAAGGAGGCTTGATTCCTCTGCATAATGCAGCATCTTATGGGGTAAATAGCTCAAACTTTCCAAGACTTTATTTATTTTTTTTAAAATGGTACATTTCATTGACAGCATTTTGAGCCTCTGTAGAAGGCTTTTGCTGTTGAGCTATAGTGTAATCTTATTTGTAACACACAGAATGAATAATTAGATCACAGCTTATGTTGTAGGTAAAGACTCATAAACTTGTCATGAATGGAGTTTTCTAACCATGAATGCCTAAAAAGCCAGCAGGCTGAAAGGTGTTCTATAAAATGCCTTTCCTTACCTGTGCCAGTCAGATTTTATCAGGAAGATCTCACTTTCACTTATATGAATGCTGTTGAGACAGCAGTTGTTTTTGTGAACTTCCTGGATCTTTGTCCTTGAATCAACTCTTTAACCAAAACAGTTGGAGAACTTTCCAAACTGGAAGTTCAGAATCAGGCTTTTTTTCCTTCAGATTCCTCTGGATTTGGAATTTTATTTTACTCTATCCTTTTTTCACAAAGGAACAAATCTTACTTATCTTTTTGCTGATATGTCATTGGTGAGGAAGAAAACACCTTGCTTTAATACTTTCTAAAATCATAATTAAATACATTCTAAGAAAATTCAGAATTATTCTGATTACAGAGAAATAGCAGTAATAGTTCTGAATTATTTTAGTACACTGTGGTACCTTGGAATTTAACAGGTGTTTTTCACTTTTCCAGCATGTTGATGTAGCAGCTTTACTTATAAAATATAATGCATGTGTGAATGCTACAGACAAATGGGCTTTCACACCACTTCATGAAGCAGCCCAGAAAGGAAGGACTCAGCTCTGTGCCTTGTTACTGGCACATGGGGCTGATCCTACTCTGAAAAACCAAGAAGGACAAACACCACTGGACCTGGTCACTGTAAGTGATGGGGCTGCGCTTGGGAAATCCATATTTATTTATGTGTGACACCTGATTTAAAACTATCCTTTAAAAAAAACAGTAATGCAACCCCTTCTGCAAAATCAAAAATACTGTGGTTTCTGTGGGGTTTGTATGTGCCTGGCAAGAGAAGTCAATAGAGCTTTATAAACTCTCCTTAAATAATTTCTTGCTTTAGGCATCTTATTTCAGTATGGACTGGGGGTGAAAAAACCTCAGAATGCTAACAAAATGGATTAATGGTTGTAATGTGGTGCTTTGAATTCAGGGCTTACAGTTTGACTAATACAAAAATTGTGACAATAAAATATAAGTAAACCTTGTAGCAGCATAAATGTAAGAAATTATCTGTCTGTTAAGTTCTTGGGGTGTTCTTTCTAAGTATTATAATGTAATCCAAAACTACACTTAGAGAAATTGTTTTGTTTCATAAATTCTGGTTGCCAGTAGAAGCTTCTTTCATAGCAAGTTAATTTCTGTTTAACTGCCCTTAAATTTTGTTTTTAGAAATACTGAAGTCTTTACCTTTTTACAGCTTTTACATATAGGTATTTTGCAATTTTATTTATGCTTTGGGCAGAAAAGGCCGTTTGTAAGCTGCAAAATGTATATTGTAAAATGTAAATGTATACTGTAAAATGCATATTTTCCCAGTATTATTTTGCAGTGTACTTAAGAAATCTCATATAATGATAGTGCATTCTAGGAAAAAACATTGTGCAGAAGTGTTTCTCTGTTTTAATGAGTTGTTTTCTGCTCTTTAGGCAGACGATGTCAGTGCGTTACTGACTGCAGCAATGCCTCCTTCTGCCTTACCGACTTGCTACAAACCTCAGGTTATAAGTGTGTCTCAGACTACAGGCTCTGCAGCTGATTCCCTCTCTTCTGTTCCATCCAGTCCATCCAGTCTGTCTGCTGCAAGTAGTCTTGACAACTTGTCTGGTAGTTTTTCTGAACTTCCCTCTGTTGTTGGTACAAACTGTGCAGAGGGAGCTACTGTTCTGGAGAAAAAAGAAGGTGAGGCTTTCTCAGGAGGGAATAGCATTTCTTAACAACTGGTGAAAAGAACACGAAGGTGTGAAGTTTCCCATACATTCATCGAGATATTATAGCATACACAATAGTTAGATTCCTTATGATGTCATTAATGAGGAACAGAAGTCTGAAGGTCTTGCACTATAAGATTTTACTGTTTTCCCCTTACAAAGCTGTTAATTTTTTTTTTTTTCCTCAACAGAACCAATATGGTGAATTGTGTTTTAAAAGAGAAGTCAAATGAAATTTGGCTGCATACCAAGCAGTATTTTACTTCAAACTTTATGTTGTTTTTAAGAGGCTGTTCTTAGATCAAAGTATCTTAAAAAGGTTACTTCTATGACATTTTACTTGTCAATACATTTTCTGTAGTAATGTGCATTTCTGGTAGCTGGTTGCCTCGTTCTGTGGCAAAGACTGCTCTTAGGGAGGTAGAAGAGCAGATTAGTTGCTACTGATTAGTGATATTTAATATTTAACCTACATCTGCAAAAGACCAGGAATTTCTGCCTCTCTCGTTGTTGCCATAGACAGATGTGTATGCCTTATTTTACAATACAGGTATGAATGTACATTGTGTTTTTCTTCTTGCCCAGTTTCAGGTGTAGATTTTAGCATTAATCAGTTTGTGCGGAACCTTGGCCTTGAACATCTAATTGACATATTTGAGAGAGAGCAGGTAAGTGGTTATATTTATTTCCTGATAGTCTGGGCTAGAAAGCAATGGAATAAACAGTAACTGGTTAGTATAATGTAATAAGACAGATTTTCAATGTGTGACAGTCAGAATGAGTGGGGTGAAGGAAAGGACTGTAACTGGATTTTTAATTGCTATATTAAAAAATGTATCTTAAAATAGATGTGTATATACTAGCATATACGTAACACTTGCAAGCAATGCAAGTTACAGTTTGTAGTTTGTAGCATGTTTACTTAAGACAAAAAGCTAGAAGAAAGCAGTTGAGTAAAAGTAAAATACAAAAACAATACACTGAAGCCTCTAATGTTCCTGTTCTTTTCACACTTGCTTTTTCTCACAGCTATTGTGAGGTACATTTTCACTGTCACTGGCATTTGTTCTGGTACAAAAAACATGGTATTGCTTTCATTATAGATAACATTGGACGTATTGGTCGAAATGGGACACAAAGAATTGAAGGAAATTGGCATTAATGCTTATGGCCATAGGCACAAAATCATCAAAGGAGTTGAAAGACTTATTTCTGGACAACAAGGTATATGCTTCTTTTGAATTATCACATAATACTGCCTTTACATAATCAATTTTTATTAATTACCTATGTTATTCCAAATTATATCTCAATACTGCCTTTACATAATCAATTTTTATTAATTACTTATGTTATTCCAAATTATATCTCATTAAAAAAGAGTTGGTAATAAAACCTGATCTAGAAAATGGCACTTTAAATGGTAAGAATGTCTTCTGACTGGAAACTTGGGTACTTTTATTTATGCTGTGAATTACTATGAATCTTGCCTTTCAGTTCTCTGATTTATTTTTTTTCTCTGTGGTTACTCTTTTTTGTTTATTTAAGTAGAGTGTTGACTTAGTGCAAAATGCTCATAAGCTCCTTGACACAGGGAATATTTATCTTCATCAGAGCACTCTGACGGGCAGAGCACATTCTGTTGACAAGTTCAGGCCTGTTATGGCCTGTTTGTTGGGTCCTGCCACAGAATGCTGCCTGCTCACTCAGAGAGCAGAGCTGAAATTCTTACACTTTTCTTTAAAAATAAGAGTGGGTGTGCTTTCAGTGAACCAAAATTAACCTAATTGCTTTTTTCAACAGCTTTAGTTTGCATTGAAATTACTGCTAAAGCCTCTTTAGTTGTGCAGGACTCTTGATACCAGCACAGTCCCAGCAGTTGTGAATTCATCATCATTCAGTATGCTTCATTTAACTATGGCTGCAGAGAAGGCAAATAAAACCCTCCAAATCTGTTTTTCTTCTTTGACTCCTTGAAATATCACTTACTGTTGTATTGCTATGTTTCACAGAAATGAAATAAATTAGAATTGGTAGGATTTTCTCCCTTCCTGATTCACCATTTGTGAAATCTAATTCTAAAATTTTCACTCCACAGTAATGAGTCACTATCCCAAGCTCTAAATTACTTTTTGCTCCTTAAAACAGTAAGAACCAACCCTAAGATAATTCTTTTCCTGATAATGAAGTATTTAAATGAATCTGCATAATTTTCTCATAATTGTCAGGTCTTTCTGGACAGACTCATGAGTAATTTGGACAAAAGTTAGTTTTAAGGTGTGATTTCAGCCTTGTGTTTTGTTTGAGTTTGAAGTTTACATAGCCACTAACTGTATACTTTGCCTTTTAAGTAGGCCTGATGTGTTTTTGAACATATGTGTATTTGTACATATGGCATCTCTTCCTGAAGTATAACCATTGTTTTGAGGTTAGTAGTGGATGAGCTTTATTTTGGTTCTTGCCACTTTGTTTCTCCTGAGCACTATTCCAGTTGCACACTGCTAACATGAGGCTCTGGACTGTGCATGGACCTGTAATTTCCACTTTCCCCAGATTATTCCTTTTAAAGAGCTCATGGCAGACCCAGTGTTTAATTCTGGTCACCTGTTAGTTGTCTGGAAAGGCCATGGCCAGGAAAGACACTTGATATACACAGTCTTCATATTCTTGTATCCGGTAATTACACTCCCATTACTTGCCAGTTGTGATTGCAGTTTATCCAATGCAAATTGACATTGGATTCTGTGTAAAATTCCAATTTTTTTTTCATTTTGGAAAGATAGAGAAGGTTTTTTTTTAAACATTCAGTATCTTTTAGGCTTTCAATACCAGGCTCAAGCATGTTGGATTGACAGACTTAGTTCTTTGTCAGTTCTCTGTGCATGACCATGGGAAAAACACCCCTACTAAATTAGTGCTTCAGGTTGCTCTTCCCATTCATGATGCCACTGCCACCAGTAGTTGTGGACTCTGTACAGGGGACTGGTTGCTCACTGTCACTGCCTAGAGTTAAAATGACCTGAAGTAAGCAAGTGTTTACAAGTATTTCCCCTGTTGTGTGTACTAGTATACTGAGCTAAGCATGGATAAATGGGTTAGTGCATCTGAAATTATGATTCTTGCTGAGAGAAGGATCAGTGTCCACAGATGAGAGAAAACAGATGTGATTTCTGAGACTGTGTTTTATTACATTCACATACATTTTGCTGTGTTTTATTGCATTCACAGGACTGAACCCATACCTGACTCTAAATACTTCTGCTAGTGGAACTATTCTCATAGACCTTTCCACCGAAGACAAGGAATTTCAGTCTGTAGAAGAAGAGGTAAATGCCATTCTTTGTAGTCTCTCAGTATTTTTGCTATTGCTGCTAAAGAAGCAGATAAGGAAGCATTGCTGGACAGTTTAACAGTGCAGTAAACATCATAAGTTTAAGTAAAACCTGCATAAGGATACTTCAGACCCCCAACTTTGACTGCACCACTTATAATCTGTGGTCATGATGTCTGTAACATTTTTCTTTCTTACATTAATATTGCTTGTAGTATTTTTAAAACCTGTACTATATATCAAATATCTTCAATATAACATAAATTCTGTGCTACCAATTGATTGCCTGTTTGTCATAGACAGTTTTACATCACTTCCTTTCAACGTGCCGTAATCACACAAGGCAAAATTCTGAACAAATACAATTTTAAAGAGATAAGTGACAGTCTTCTCCAGTTTGAAGACTAGACCATGGAGCAGTCAAAATACTGTTTTGGTTTTTTTTTAAATCATTAAACATATTCATGTGCATTCACAAAATCTGACATTACTTAACAACGAGTCACCTAAAAATTTCTCTTACGATTTTTAATTGTGTTAATACATGATTCATTATTTTCGTTACTTGACTTGTGTAAAGGAAATGTGTTGAAGATCTTCTGCAGGAATGTCATCCTCTTTAAATTCTCCATTTTCAGATGCAGAGTACTGTCCGAGAGCACAGGGATGGAGGACATGCTGGTGGAGTCTTCAATAGATACAACATCTTAAAGGTGCCTGAGTTTTTTGTGGCCAGTGGTTTTACACGTTTGGAGCTTTGTCTTAAAGTAACATATCTGTAAAATGTTCTACACTTGAGTTCCATAAAGTGACGAGATGTGCCATTTTGAGATATGCAGAGGATAAAAATCACTTTCCAGGGAAATTCAAAGACTTAATTTATACAGAAAAGCTATTTATGGGTTAATGATCAGGAAGAAATTGACATAGAAAGATGTCACTGAAAACCGGAGAATTTTTGAAGGAAAAGGCAGGAGGTTTTACAAGAAACAGAAGAGGGTGTGTTTTGGGGGAGAATGGCAGGAAAGAAAGAGAAGAAAAAGTAAAACTTGTCAACTCTTATTTTCGCTTGATTTAACATCAAAGAAGTGTAAAAAAACAGGCAGCAGATGAGTTTAAATGATCTAATGGAATTTTGGTTTGTATTTATGTGGCTTTCCCTCTGAAGTAATGGTAATTTTTATTAATATCATAAATATTTTGATTTTCAAGTAAGTACTACTAAGTTTAATTCTTAACTGAAGTTACAGTGGAATTGCTGTGCTATATCTGCATGCACAAGACTTTGCAATGCCCAGCATACCTCTGCAGGGAGTATGTAATTTAGTTCCTTTTAGAAGTGCTTCACAAATCTTCGTGGAAGGCATTTCTTAATTTATTGATTGATCTTTTTACTAGTGATTTGGCATCAAGAAAAATTGTGACTGAACCTGTTAAATTTAAATTAGAGCATATTTAATTTAAGGATTATTAACACAGAGCTCTGTAAAATGAATTGTTTCTTAAATATAAAGTTATTACTTACTTGTCATAAAACAACAATCAGTTTGTGCAGGGTAACTCAATTTGTGTTTCATTGAGTCCCAAGAAAAATATTCTCATTGCAGTGGCAGTGTAGCTGTACTGTAGTGGCTATAGATTATCTGTCCAGTGAAGTGAACTGAGATTTTTGGTGTCATTTTGACTGTTTCAGATTCAGAAAGTGTGCAACAAAAAACTCTGGGAAAGATACACACACAGAAGGAAAGAGGTCTCTGAAGAGAACCATAACCATGCCAATGAAAGGATGCTGTTTCATGGTGAGAATTTGAAATGTACTTTATGAACTTATTTCATCAGCACCACTCTTTATTGAAGGGTGTCTACTGTCTCAAACAAAGTAAATTTCCTCAGTGGAAGTAGGTTCTAGGTTTGACATGAGTTTTTTATGAACAAGTGTTTGTGTATTTCACAAGGGATGATAGCATGCACTGTACTGTTCTTCTGAAATTTGCATCTCCTGGTCTCTCCCCAAAGGAGACTTCAAAGATCTAAGTGAAAACATTTCAGTAATTATGAATGAAGGTTGAGTTGTGTACCTCCTTGAGTCTGTTTTTCAGCTGTATGACCAAAATTATTAAAGGTCAAACTTTATTCTGTTAAGGATTGTTTTGGGGTGGGACTTTTTTTGTTTGTTTTCTTGGTTTTATAAGTTAATAACTTAGTTTTGTTAAACATTCCAAAGATAGCTTATCATTAGCAAGGTAAAGCCAGTTGAAGCCTTTCCTGTACACAAATACAGAGTTTGTCCTAGTGAGCAAAGTTCACAGTGCATGTTCACAAGGAGGGCTACATGGTTCCCAACACACTGGGCACCAGTGATTGAGTTGTGACACATACAAAAGCGTGTGTACTGTGTTTTCAGTGTTTTACTTCCCTTCTCTTAGGCTCCCCATTTGTGAATGCAATCATTCACAAAGGCTTTGATGAGAGACATGCCTATATAGGCGGCATGTTTGGAGCTGGGATTTATTTTGCTGAAAATTCTTCCAAAAGCAATCAGTATGTGTATGGAATTGGAGGTGGCACTGGATGTCCAATCCACAAAGATAGATCTTGCTATGTTTGCCAAAGGTAAGTCTCTTGAAAGATTTTACTTTTGCATATTGTGTCCTAGATTATCAATGCAGCAGTCTCTCTCTGAAGAGAGGTTTGCTTGCTAACCAGACTTTCTCAGTACTCTCTGTGTGCTGGATGCTGGGCCTAATAGAAACTTTCAGAAAACTTTGACATTTCAAAGTCCTAAAGAACTTGTGACCATCTTAAGTGCATTTAACCACATCTTTGCCCTTAACTTAGTGTACAAATCAGACTTAGGAAGCCAGAGAATGAAGAGGATCTGCTAGATGCTTATGTGAAAGAGGCAATTTGACAGTTTAGTTTTTTGTCTGTTACAGAGGAAGGAGAAATTCAGAGATATTCAGATGCAGTATTTCTCTGAGGAGGATGTACTTTGTAACCATCAGCACTCACCTCACATCACTGCTTTTTCACATTCTGAATTAGAGATGTGGATTTGTGGGTGCTGCCACTAACTGAGTTCTTGAATCCACTTTTCAACAAGAACGTCTGTTAGCAACACCATCAGTTCAGAATAAACTCTTAGGTCATGGAGTCAGTTTTGGTGGTGGCAGTCATTTCAACCAGAAGAATATTTAGTGTTTGTGTACATCATCTTTTACATTGGTATACAAGGATAAAGTTATCCTTCCAGGATCCTCCTTTGAGTCTCTCCCCCTTTTCATGTTGCTTACTCTTTTCTGGGACTCTCAAATAATGAGGATCTTCTTCCAGAGTTACAGAGGATGTCAGAGTCTCTTCATGCTTTTTAAAGTTTTGAATAAGAGGGGATTTTTAGTTTGTCTTCTGCAAAGAGTGAGAAAAGCAAAAGTTCTGGCAGAGTGAGGTGACACATAACCTTGGTCTATAACAATGCCAGGATTCCATTGTCATTGCAGTAGGTTCATGTGTACAGAAATAAGAGCCTTTGTTGAGTCTTTTAACAGTGAAAACAGCATTACAAACTGGTAAATGCTAATCTGAGGTGTTTTGCATTGACCTAGAGTTTGCCTTGGCCTTGATGTTGACTTGGCTGTTGGATACAAATCTGACATTAGAACACTTGTGAATTATGTTGTCAGGAAAAGTAATGGGGGGAGGGGATAAAAAACTTTTTCCTAAAAAGCCCAAAATTTTAAAATAAGTAACAGACAAAGAAAAGGTGGTGGCAGTCTCTGAGTACATTGTTAAACATGCTGTTTCCAGTAACTAAGATAAACATTTTTCCATATTACTACCAACCTTTTCCTTGGACTAGAACTTTCCAAAGTGAGTGCAACTTCTGTTCAGCAGAACAGAATCTAGAAATTTATGAGCTATGAAAGCTAAAGTGGCTTCAGGGTTCAGAGTCATAAGCATTGTGCATTCATGGTCCTTTTTCCCTTTCAACACAGGCAGTTGCTGTTCTGTCGTGTAACATTGGGCAAGTCCTTCCTGCAGTTCAGTGCCATGAAAATGGCTCATTCTCCCCCAGGACATCACTCAGTCACCGGGCGGCCCAGTGTCAACGGATTGGCGTTGGCAGAATACGTCATTTACAGAGGAGAGCAGGTAAAGAGCTTTTGGGTTGGTTTTATAGACTCTCTTTTGTCTTTTCCAAGGCATGTCATACACTGGGGGCTTTTTCCCTAGGTTTGTGGGTGCTAGGGCTTGATTTTGTTTTTAAACAAACTCCAGCTGTGGTTGCAGGTGAAAGGATGCATGTTTCCTGAATGATCCAGGGTTTTTTACCTTTGGCGTTTTGCCGTTTTTTCCTTTGGTGTTAATTTTTTCTCCTCCTTAACAAACATTATTAATTCATCCAGAGAATCAAATAGTAATAAACAATGTGTTTGTCACTTTTCCAGGCTTATCCAGAATACTTGATTACTTACCAGATAATGAAACCTGAAGCCACCACTGAAGCTTAAGACGAGTTACTTGTGGGAAACCATCAAACTTCGGATGCGAAGATAGCAATGGCTGCCATCCCAAAAATAACAACTTTTTGTTGAAAAACTTCCCATTCCCAGGTGGTGTGGTAGCAAATGTGAACAAAATACACCAGTTTTGACTTGATAAAGCTTTAATAATGTACAGTATGTTTTTCTAAAATTTCAGAAATGTCCTCTTTTTCAGCACTTTAACAGATACCATTCCAGGCATAAACTGGGGTTTGGCTGTACTAAATTATAAACAAAAATTAACTTGAAACAATGATTTTATACAATACTGCATTCAAACCTAGCAGAAATTGTAATGGTCTATACAGGAACTCATTTTACTAATATTGTGTTCTTTAAAACACTGCATTTACACTGAAAACATTTTCATTTGTAAAACTGTAAATAAGAGCTTTTGTACTAGCCTGGTATTTATTTACATTGCTTTGTAATATAAGTGTTTTAGAACTGCAATCTTGTACAAAATGTTCTTTCCAGATGTTGGTTTGTTCATCTGTGTTTTCTCATGCAAGATAGATTTGAAAAGTCAATTTTTTCAGGTTTTATCACTTAATTGTGGGGGAGAAAGCAAATTTTATCTGAAGATGCTTAGAAATATCCAATATTCATTATTTAGATTGAATACACAAATTTTTGTTCTGTATTTTTATTTATGAAATATACATTCCTGAGAATGATGGGCTATGAAAATAGAATGTTCCAGACAAATACTAAAGTGGTTTTCCACCTACTTCCTAGAGTTGCATATTTTATTTCTGTAAAATGCCTTCTGAAGTTTTTTATTTAACTATAGGTATAGTTAACCTGTATCCTCACTTCAAGGCTAGTAGACCTTGCAAGTTACAGTTTTAGTAAATTATTTTCTTTGAATATAGATGGAAAATTAACCTCAAGAAGTTCTTTCTTGAGTTTCTCTTGCTTACTTTTAAGCCAGGAAGTTAGTTTATTCCCAATATGAGGGCAAACAACTTGGCCTTTTTTGTATGCTTTTTTTGGTAGATTAATCTACCTGTTGGTGCCCTCAGAATAAGAGCATTGCAAGGTGGAAATGTTAAAAGCCATCCTCTCATCTCCTGTGTCTCGTCCATGTTAACATTGAAGCTGTGGTTGAAGCAGGTGTGTAGGGGTGTGTTTGTCTGCTTTCAGCTGCGTGGAACTGCTGGGGCTGCACCTTCTGCTCCCAGCTCAGCCAGCTGGGAGGGGAGGAGCAGCTCTGCCACAGCAGCTGCTGCCTTTGGTAGCCCTGCTGAGCCCCTTGGGCAGAGCAAGAGTGCAGAAGGTGCAGCCCCTGCCCAGGTGTCACTGGGGGCTCCTGGCTGCACCACCCGCTCTGTCAGCACTGTCATAGCGCTCTGTGTGTGTTCTGCTTTCCTGCCATCTGCAGTTTTTACCTACATATTTCAAAAATATGTAAATACAAATTATAAGTTACTTGGGGTTAAAGTGGGTAGGAGTATATTTTAGTTGTTTAATATTTCTACATACAGAACACTGTCCCAGAAGACAATTTGTTTGCAGGGCATGTTATCTTACCATGGTTTTAAATGTAGTAACTGATCAAGATAATGAAATCCTCTTGCTGATGTGGTGGTTATGTGATTATGCTCTATGTAAAAATGTATTGAACCTTACCCAGTTATGTAAGGAAACTGAATAAGATTGCAGAATTCTTGCAGAAGGTAATATTGGCTATGAATAAAAAAGGCTTTGATTTTTAGGTACTTTCTCCCAGCATGTTGCCTGTTCCTTAGGTATAGTAATGCTGGAATTTGTGTTCATGCAAAATCTGTTAATTATGTTTAAAACTTTTTTGTTATTGCTAAAATGCTTCATTCTATATGAATGATCACCTAATGTCTTGTAAAATATTGTGGTATGATAGCATTTTAAGTGGTACCACAATGTTGGTTTTGTCTGTTTGGGGATTTTTTGAGCTGTTTTTTTGCATGACATACCTTGCACTCTGAAGATGGAAGCTGTAATGATTTGATAATACTGACTGTTGAGGTGAACCTTTAATCCCTTGTGCAATTAGTTCTGCTTTACTCATCTTGAAGTGTCTTTACATGTACTGTATGACATTCCATATCCATTTAACACTAAATAAATTTAATTCACTGGTTTTCTGGTAGCTTGGGAGTAATTACAGATGTAGTATGTTAACCCATTGTTTTAAATGTAAGCATGCACAATGCTATAACAAACTGCATCACTGGAGGCAAAATTAATTGCATTAAGTAGAAGAGCTTTTAATGTGAATGAAAACCTGTAAATACTGTGAAAACTTGTAGTTTTATATGTGGCTAACTAACAGCTTTAGCTAGTAGTGAAAATGTTTTAGTAATAAATCCAGAAGTCAGCTACAATTTGTGCACTTCAAACTCCATTATATGGTCCAGAACTGAGAAAGAAAACTTGCTTACATTGGTTTGGTAAAATGAAAAGTAACCTGAAGAGTCTTACCTTTCAGATAACTGCATGGATGTTATACATACCTGAGAAACAACAGAAGGAACTGTTTAGATCACTGGTAGTATTGCAATAAGTAAGTAATTTTATTTCAATAGGACCATTTATATGGTGGTAGGTTTCCAAAAACAGGTTTGTATATAAGACTTAAATAGACATGAGCACTAGAGGGCAGGACAGCAAATGTTTTCTAAGATCAAGGGTAATGAAAATCTTTAAAGGGTCTTGGAAACATAACTTCTGATAAAATTGCTTTTGAAAATTCCACCTATCTCGGTTGTAAAAATTAACTTTCCATTTTGCATTAGATTTGGTTTTTTTTAATTAAATAATTAGTATAAAAAGAAATTATACAACTAACCAAATTGGAAATATTAGGATCTTTTATTAAAAAACTTACTCAGAAGTTAAACTTTAGTTCTTAGAAATCAAAAAAAAATTCAGCCACACTCTTATATAATTGAAAAAGTTGATTGCCCCTACAGTGCATGTTACAGAGATATGTTGGCACTCATTTAGAATGCAAATGACAGAGTATATAAAGGAATCACTACTGTCCTTTCTACCCTGAACTTGCTCATTAGCCATGTATGTGTATCTGTGCATACACATACTCTTGCTCAGTTTCTGAAAGAAAAACTTAAAAGAAGTTTTGAAGGTGTTTTTTCTTGCAGAACATCATTGCCAGGGAGAGTGCTGCAGCCTAGGAGCCATGTCCCCTTCTTTGGCCCATCTCCTGAACTTAATATAATAAAATGGGTTTTCTCTTTCACTGGAAACAGCCCCATGGGTGGCTTTCCTTCTGCCTTCCAGTTTAAAAAATAGAGACTTGATTGGTATTGAGCTGAAGGTTGCTTTCTTGCCTGCAGTGACCTGGCAGTGAGGCTGGCTGAGGCCTGCCCCTCTCTGGTTCTTGGAGCTGTGCTTAAGTTGCAGAAGGAGCTGAGGTGGTGGTGTTACCGTGGAGGGCATGAGGGGAGGTGTGTCCCTCCTCCTGCCCCAGTGCAGCAAGCATAAGCAGTGCTGCTTCTGAGAGTATCAAGGGCTTTCTTCCCTCTCCCTGTGGCTCACTAGATCAGAAAAAGCTACAGGCAGCCAGAGCAGGACACAAAAGAAAAAGCATGTAGGTGATTGGTTTGAAGATAACAAGTTCTGCCCTAAAAAGGGCAAGGATGGCAACTGAGAGAAGACAGACAGAAAGGAGAGAATAGAAGAAATAGTAACCTGCAAAAAAAGGCAAATTCTACACACCCTGAAAAGGTGTGTTAGGAATAACAAATATAATTGTTGGGAATGGCCAAAGTAGTCATGGTATATCAGGTTCCCAATTTACATTTGACATAAAAAAAGCAAACAAACACTGATGTATGGACATTATGAGGCTCCTTTTCAGAAGAACACATGTTTTAGAAAGGGAAAATTTGCAACCAATTCAAAACATTAATGTTAGACCTGGTGAACTGTGTGCAAGAAAAGAAATAGAGTTTGAATACCAAAGGCAAGTGTCCTGCGCAACAGATCTTCAAAACTTTGGTTTTGAAGCATTGATTTATCAGAGGCAAGCTGAAAACTCCCTGGATTCTGTATAGTGGTAGGATGTATTTGGGAAGGTGGGGATTTTAATGCAGCCAGGAAATTCGAAGGAAGTGGAGGTGAGATCCATGTCTCCATCTGCAATGTTGATAAAGCTGCTTCATTTATGAGTGTGCTTCAGCTGGGGTCTTCCTGAGTGGCACCCAAGGTGATTGGGGTGGCTCCTGACATGTGCAGTGACACAGCCAGGGCAACACTTCTGTGCAGAGTTTTTAAGGTAGGACCATTTGCAGTTTTCAAAAGACCACGAAGTATTTGCAGACCTTAACATGTAAAACAAATGTGAATTGTTTAAGGAGCAAAAGAAGATACACCAGTGCCTAAGAATGTGTGATGGAGGCCTTTTATAGTTGGAAAAGCAGCTTTGTGTCACCTGCTAATACTGTGTACAGAACTGGAGTGGTACATGTAGGGAAGGGTTAATATTGAATAGTTGATAGAAGTAGCCTGTGAAGTGGATTGGGAACTAGTTTTTGTCAGGGCCAGAAACGTCTGGCTTTGTGCTGTCCAGCTCCTCTTCAAAAGGTAACTTTGCCAGCAATGCATTTGGAAGCTTATTTCACAATAAATTTATTAATTCATATTTATTTCTTTCACAAGAAGTCTATTCAATTTTCTGGGGCTGTGGGCATCATAGATCAATAGATGTGTACAGAAATAGGATTTCTTACTAGCCTGATAAAGAAGCTGGTAAGTAAATTAAGCAGGTAAATAAATTAAGCAAATAGTTTGGACTCAATCTTCGAGGGCTTTTCCAATCTTACTGATTCTGTGATTCTATGAAAGGTAAAAACTGATTTTGTTGCAAAAATGAGTAACAGTTAATCAATTAGTCTATATAAATTTATGACCCAGCTGAGGCGGATATTGTATCTGATAGCTTTTTAGTCAAAGTAGAAGCTGACAGCAGTCACATTAAGTACTGTTTCAATTAATGATAGAGTTAGCTACTAAGCAGTGCAAAAGTGTCATCTTTAAATAAATAAACCTGCATATGAAGACTGATCATGGTTCCCTATTTGAAAGTATTTTACTGAAGCATAGCAAACATGAGATAAACTAATTAGATTTGAAATTAAAGAGGTTTACTTTGAATAATAAGTATTCATTGGAGCACTTGTTTCTGTTGAACAAAGTCTAATTCAGTATTTAGGGAAAAAAACCACTTAGCAGTTGGGTACTAAAACTTCAAGATTTAGAAATAATTAAAAACCACATAAATAAGTGCAATTTGTATAGACAGCAGCATAGTTCCAGTAATGACATGAGGCCCCTGAAGCACATTGTGCCAAAGGTGTTTTTTAATGCAAAGATTCTAAACCAGGTAATCAGACAGTGAAATAAATCTGACTTCAAACTAAATGAGGTAATGTTAAAGCTTATTTCAAAAGATTAGGAATGTGAAAATGCACTAGAAACTGCAAAATGATAGGTTTTAAGAAAACATTCTCCTATTGGGAGTAAATCTCTGAATGGAGAGCCATTTAGCACATTACTAGAGAGATGGATGTCTGAAGGTGCAGAACAGACCTTAAGAAAAAAATGAGGTTTAAAAAAGAGGAAGGGAGCAGGGTTGTGGGTGTAATTGACTGAGCATCTCAGAGTGGTGGCAACTACATTAACAGAGAAAATCAGGTCAGTGTTACACCACAAGGTCAAGGAAATCATCCACACTAAATTAGAGTGAAAGGCACCAAGTGTCTTGATAAGGAGGAAAAATTAGAGAAACACGCTGCTCTTTTTTGTCAGTGTGTCAGATTGCTGAATTTCTGAAATAAAAAAAACTTACAGTGAACTTTCTATCCAACATCCTACATATATATGCCATGTAAGCATTTTGGGCAGCTTTAAAAGCCTCTTGGCATTTGTATAATCAGACTCAAAATGAGGTGGAGAGGCAGAATGATGAGCTAGTTCATTTCAAGCAATTCTCAATATTAGCACAGAGCAGATAAGTCCCAGGGGAATTCTAATGGAAATAACCCATTATGGATAGGACTGGACAAATATGGAAACCTGCTTTTTTATGTAATTGTATATTAAACCATATTCCAAAGCACTTCTGAAATACCACCTATTATTTAAAGATTTCTTAGTCAATTATAAACTTGGAAACACTAATAAAAAGAACAGATATTTATAAAATGCAGAAAGAAATAATAGTAGTTTCAGACCTGGAGCAGTTAAGTGGAATGTTTCAGTTAGAAGGAAAATTTGACACTTAGTGTAAATAGATTTATTCAGGGACATGCTTTAAAGTTTTGGATAGTTTTATTCACGTGAGTGCCATGTGTCAGCTGTAGGGATGTAGTCCAGCAGAAATACTGAAATCATGGCAATACTTTGCAAGAGATACGAGAACCTTGTGGCAAATTTTAAAAGCCAAGGAGTCATATAAAAATAGTCCATAAACTCTTGGGTTTAGGTATGCCTCCTCTATGTCTTCTGAGACTTCCCTCTCTCAGAAATGCTAGTTCAGTAAAGCAGTTGAACAAAATGTATGAGTTAAATATTTCATATATCAAGTTTCAGCTGTGTTTAGTATTTTATAAAGAAGAAAGAAAAATGGTGTGACTTTGTACAATTAATAGCTTAGATATTATTGTGTGATAGGGTCCACTGTTATGTATTACAGATGTTTTACTGCAATATCAATAAATAATATGTTTTCCTTTAAAAAAAGAAACAGACTACAAAATAATGTTTAATATGTCTCCTCCACTGGACAGAATTTGTAGTACTTATTTGCTGGAGTTTGTGGTTCAGCATCTTTAACCTACTTAAAATAATGGACTCACTGACCTACTAGTTTTAGTTTTAATGAATTATCTCAAACCTGTGAACACACATTTGCCTCTTAATTCTGTTAGTGTCCAGAAAATTAATCAGAACTATATTATATCATAATTTAGCAATAGTGATTTAAGGTTATTGAGTTGGAATAGATATCATCTCATCAGACACAATGCATTCTCCCCGGTCATATCTAATTCTAATGGTAAAATGCAAACAGGATTTCCCAAGCAAATTCATTATGTCCTTAGGTTTTAAAACTGACTTCATTTGAGTTTCTTCTTCTTTGCAGCATTCTGTCTCTTTAGACCCATCTGAATTATTTAACTGTGGCTGCCTTTTGCACCTTCTCCCTTGTTGCAGAGAGCAAGGATTTGCCAGCATTAAGCAGCTCAGCTTCTCAGTTAGAGCCTGCCCCTCTCTAGACCCTCTGAACAAGCAGAGAAATCTGTTCTGTGGGGCTTCAGCTTCATGATCTAAAATGAAGTGATGTGGGTGGCTTGTGACAGGAATGCACACATCCTAAATGAACAGCAGTTTCCATGGGGATGTCTGTACCTGTAATAGCACACAGTCACGTGCCATTTTTATTGCTGGAAATCCCTGCTTCTCTACAGCATTCTTTATAATTTTGTCTCGTTTCTTTTTTCAGCCCAGTGCTGTAATAAAGTGATTTGACATGGAGTTCTGTGATAGTCACAATAACCATTGAGAAACTGAAAGACATTTCAGTTCATAAAAGTGAAGTTCATCCACCTTGGTCCCAGGTAACTTCACACAAAAAGTTCTGCTGTGGTATTTTCAATATACATCTTTTAAAAGCAAATTATTACAGAATCCTAGAATAGTAGGGTAGGAAGGGACCCTTAAAAATCCTCTAGTCCAAACCCCTGCAATGAGCAGGGACATCTTCAACTATGTCATCAGGTTGCTCAGAGCCCTGTCCAACTTGAATATTTCCAGGGATGGAAATAGATATTTCCACCACCCCTCTGAGCAACCTGTGCTTTTATCACCCTCACTGTAAAAATTAGATTAATTCTGGCTGGTATTAAAGAAGCTATATTGGTAATTTCAAAGGTTGTATTTGAGAAGGATAAAATTAATATATCGTTATAGAGATATTTTATTTACAGACCTTTGCTTGCTTTGAATATTTGAATAGAATATTTGTATCCTAGATGTTAAATCTTAGGAGTAAGATCACATCATAATAAAGCTGTTTGCTCTTTTAAGTAGTTTGAAGTAAGGAGTATCTGCTTGAGAGAAAAGGAACTATGTCCAGCTTGTATTTATAGTTTAGGATTTAAAAACTTAAATTGGGGAATACACACCACTAACTGTTGAGAACAAGGTAGACTAATCTGCTTGCTGCTGATGAAAAATGCATGTGAAATCTGTAGCTCCCTATGTGGAAAGCAGGACAACCAAGACCACCAGTTCTGCCAATCAGTCATTCGCATTTCCCACTGTTTTCCTCTATTGTAGCAAAATGTGAGAAGCTGCCCCCAGGCCACACAAACAATGCTCTTCATTGGTCTTTACTGAGGCATGATCGGGCATCTATGCCGAGACTGCCAGCCTCAAAGAAGTGCTAGGGGATGACATCTGCCAGCCTGGCTTTGCTACACATAGATTTATGAGCTGTGAAAGATGGCCAAATTAATATCTTCTGCATTCTTGATAGGATTAGGGTTTCTGGGACATGCAGCCATTTGCATATTGCCTGACTTACCACATCAGTATTGTGTTTGTGGCTCATTTTAATAGACTGGGAGGCAGCGGGGGCTTTCTCCCTTTACATCCTACTGCTCTTCCAGTCAGTCTGGCAGTGCCCTGGCTGTGTTGGTTTAACAGACCTAACAGAAATCATATTGCTTGGTCTGACTTCTTCCAGCTAGAACCTTAATGCAACTCAAGAGCAGCAGCAGCAGCTGTAAAAGCTGTTTTGCTCAGGGAAGGATGCTCTTCCCTGTGGTGAGCTCATGCAGACACACGCACGAAGCTGAATGATAATGCATTTCTATCAGAGTCCACAAAAGTTGTCCCTAGGAGTTAAAGAGAGAAGATATGACAGAAGCTACCTTTCTATGGCCTCAAGCAATTATTGAAGATTTTGGAAAGGTTAATTTACAGTAGGAACATAACTGAAAACTCTGTTAGCCTTAAATCTCTGTCCCTTCACCCCCTCCCCACGCAAGACTGTAGACCACTTTTTTTTCATAATTATTTTTATTTTATATTTATTTATAAATGGTGATCATCCAGTGTTGGTAAAATATTATTTGTGCTTGTCACTAGACTGGAGATGGCTTCAGTTTGCTGTGTGTGTTGAGTGACAATGGCCACACACCCCTCACAATATTCCCCAGCCTTGGGGTGCCCGTGTGGGATAACTGGGTTAACAGCACAAGCCTGTGCTGAACAGGATCCCTAAGGTGCCTAGAAAAGAGAGGGTATCCAACAAACCACGTTTTAAACTTACAAAGAATATTTATATGTACTTACTCCTTACCGAGACTGTAATAATAAAAAAACAAATGAGCTATCATTTTTCAGGAAATTATGACTTTTCCAGGCTTATCTTCTGAGTTACCTATGCCAATTTTTTACTCACACTTTCACCGATTTAAAATTAGCTGGTACTTCCTCTCAAGTGTAAATGACTTCTACTGCAACTGATGTGTGATGGAAATATTTTCATTAACCTCATTCAGGGGTTAGCTCCAAATTTCCCACAAGAAGCCTACTCCACACTGGCACCTTAGTTTGAATAATTTGAAAGGAACTAGCACTGCTGAGAGTCCCAACTCCATCAGGTTGTGGGCAGAGGAACTGCAGAGGTGGAAACAGACCTGAGCATCAGAGTCTGATCTCCTGAGGCAGCAAAGAGTGTGAAGGCAATGAAACATCTGCACAACCACTGCAGGTGAGGAGGAGCCATGTGAAAGGCAGACCAAGCTGTGGCTGATTATATTGGGGTATCATCAGGCATATATTCACCATTTTGTGATGTTATTTATTACTAAGCTAAGTTTACCACATGGGCACATTAAAAAGAAGAAAGCAACCAATGCCAGTGATTTGGGCTCTCCCCACCAGCCTGATGCTGGCAGAAAGGGCCAGCTGGCTCCTCTTGGTGTCCCAGTCCTGTTTTCCCCATAGGTGCCCCCTGCACATGGCTGGCCCCCACCCCAGGGTTACCTCGTCTCACAGAAATGAAAACAGAAGCTTTATCTCTCTTGAGTCTATAATACCTTCTTTCTTAAACCAAACTACTTTTTGTTTTCCGCTGCTGTTTTCCTACATGACCCTGGCCCCACAGTGTTCCGGCCCTGAGATGCCCATTGAAAGGAGCCGTCCCGTTGGTTCCTGCTGCCATTTGCCGGGCCCCACAGAGCTCCGCAGAGCCCGAGGCATTGAGATGCTGTCCGTGTGTCCGTGTGTCCGTGTGTGCCGGGGGCTGCAGGCGTTCATTGGCCCCTGCTGGGTAGGATGACATCAGGCCCCGTCTGCCACAGGGCCTCCAGCTTGCCCCGACGTCTGCTGAGGGGAGAAAACCATCACACCACACCCAATGGCTCCAATGGCAACACAGGCAGCTTCAGCCAGGGATAAAAGAACTTTAAAAAAAAGAGACGCTGTAGTCTTGCTATTAACGGGAGATGAATTGCGAGAGACCATTTCACGCCCAGGGACTTCAGAGAGCAGCATCCCCAAGAGCCATTTGCTCTCAGCAAGAGTCGTGCTGAAGCCCTTTGCTGTCAGGACAGAAGCATGCATATAAATTTTATACCATTTGTCTTTGAGCAGAAACAAAAGATCAGCTCCAAATCCTCAGCATCTTGTCTCAACCAACACAAAATAATACTGTCTTGTGTGGCTGTCTTGTTGTCTTTTCCCATCAAAAGAATCCCAGTGATAAATTTATTCATACTTTTGGAAAAGGTTTTGCTCTTAAAATTAAAAAAGAAACAGCAAACACATGGAGTTGAGGCTATATTTATTCCTGTTAGTGCAAATCATGCTGCTGCTAAGGATCGTGACTTTGGGAAGTGCAGAGTACTTTTTTAAATTGAAAAGAAACACAGCTTTAAAAGGTTAGCCACTACACTTTCTTCTCCTGCATTTCACTAAACTAACTCTGAGCATGATACATCTAAATGTATTTTCTAGTTCCAACTGCAGTGTGAAAAAAGAAATTAATTAGGAATTTTTTGTTCTTTTTCAACCATGAATTCAAGCCCTACAGACATTTTGGGACCTAAGACTTTAATTTACTCATGAGAGAATATCTGCTGGCTCCAGTAGTCAGATTAAATACAGGCTCTGTAAATAATATGGAGAATGAAATGCTTTAAGATATTTCTTATTGAATTAAGAATGTGTGCCTAAGTAGGTATTTGATACAATTTTGTATTTTAGGATTTGGATATCTTTAATTGGACCAGATTTTGTCCAAGGGATTTCCTTTGTTAAATAGATATTTTAGTACTTTGTGAATGTGTAATAAGAAATTAGTTCTGTGTTTTACCATGACACTTCCATCAAACATTTTCTCATTTTATGCCAGAAAATAATATCATGTTAGAGCCTAAAATTATTAAAGCTGGAGATATACATGTACCCAACAGACATATACTTGTACCTAACACATACAGATATCTGTACAAGGTACAAGGAAGGAGAATGAGGGCTGAGAGAGTTAATCTAAACTCTGTAATATTGTATGGTTAAAAGCTTCTTTCATGTAGCTGTGTTCATGAAGTGAGTTTGGAATTCTTAAAAAATCCAGATTACTACAGAGGAGGGGATTTGTTGTTTGGCAAATTGACAAAGCCTGCCATTCACTCACCTCGTGTGCTGCTTGGCTTTACAGTAAGTCTTAGATAGGGTTCACAGCACAAGGGAGACCTAAAATATGTCAGGGGCAATTAAAGAGAGATTCCCAAAGATTCCATTATCCAATGAGCTCCAGCTTGAGTAGCTGCTTTTTTAATTTTTAATTTCTTTTTGTTCTTTCTGTGTCTCCACTTTGTTCTTATTTGCTAATAGTCTGATGGCTTTTACCTTGCACCACAAACCTCCAAAAACATTGCATCCCTTCACAGACTCTCCTAGCACAGGCTGGTCATAAACTCAAGTAGGAAACATCGGTGTCAAAATTACATGTGGAAACATTAACATGCAAATACAGGCAAGTACAGCTGGCAGAGCTGAGGGTGGAGCTATGACTGTCTGAGCAGATTTCACTTGTTGAATTCAGAGGAATGAATAAAGACTGAGAGGGAAAATCAGCATCTTCCAGAAGGATCTGCCTAGTGCAGAACCCAGGAAAGAGTAATTCCTGTTGTGGACTGGGACAAAAGACTGAACTGCTCAAAGTCTGGAGTCTGCAACTCCAGATCCATTGTGGGACAAGCTCTGCTCAGAGAGTGATGAAAGAGTAATTCCATTCCATTTATTAATTTTTGATGTCACTTTACAGGAAAGAATTGCTACATGCAGCAAGACAGCTTACTGCCTTCTTTAACCTTGCAAATTACAGCAACATCTTCTAATTTCCTTCAAAATCAGAAGGTGGTGAAAGAGAGATAAGTGCTATTTAATAGGATCAAGGGCTTTCTACAAATAAAGAAAGCAATTAAAGCCAGATGCACTAATAGTATGCCCAAACTCAGCATCACTGATTTTTCTCCAAAGGAAAATTAGGAAAAGCTAAAATGTCAATAATTTGATGTTTGTTTGGTTGGTTTTTTTAGGTAGCTTATGCTTTTCCTTGAAAAACACACCTAATGTACTGTTCTGGCAGCTGGCAGCACCCAGCTGCATATGGGAAAGGTTGATTATTCCCAGCACCACCTTCCTTGGGGGGGAAGAGTTGATCAGGCCAACGGGACAAACAGCCAGGGTTTGGGCCTGCCAGGTTGGCCCTGCTGGCTCTTCTTGCTGAGGACAGGCAGGAGGTGCTGAGGAAGGAAGGATGCGGTGACAGGAGCCAGCCAAGCCAGGACCCAGAGCAGAGGTGAAGGACTGCACAGCTGCAATGGGAGAGCTGAGGTAAAGGGTGGGTGCATGGGCAGATCTGGGGAGCTGAACAGCAGCTGTTATCCAATCATGGGAGAGGATTAAAATGTTGAGATAGGAAGCAAAAAGCCATGGTCTTCCCCCTTAAAAACAAATCTGAGGATCTCACTATGGTTTCCCAGACTTTGGGATCTGCAGATCAGTTTGTCAGTGGAAAAACTGAGTGTATGTTATTCAGCGCTAGGCTTTGGTGTTATTAACCACAGTAAATGCAATTAATACAGTCTCTTGGGTTGTTGTATTTTATTAGTTAGTGGCGCTGAAAGGAAGACTTTGAGCTATTTTGGAGACTCAGGGAAATATTGTGGTTAAACATAAAGTAAGGGATCCTCTTCTTTCTTCTCCCTCTTGGGTAAACAATGAATTTGTTCAGCGTTCCTAGCCGGGTTTTTAAATGCAGAGTGATGTGGGTAATCAGCTTGGTTGCCATGGTGTTCCACCTTTGCATCTGATGGTGAGAAATACAAGCTCTAGCAGCACTGCACAAAGCTGCTGTGCTGGGCCCATGGAAGTAAAACAAAGCTGGGCATTATTGCAAGGTACTGTGCGATGCTTGAGCCAGCAGCTGGCTCTGTGGCTGCTTGGGTGGCAGGCACATGAAGGAAAAGTGAGCAGTCATTAAAAAATATAGTCATCCAAGCCACATTCAGTGGTGATGAAGCTTTGGCATAGTGCTTGCACAGACCATTGTCCAGCTATTTGCTGTAAAGGAAATTGTTTTGGTACTAAGAGTTGCATACAACAGCCCAGATCTTTGTGAGAGGCGCTGGGAAGACCCTGATTACTTCTTAGTGGCCTTCTCACAGCCATCCTTAAAAACATACAGAAAGAGTCTGCAACTGTTCCTGGTGATAGGCAGACGTCTAGGGCCATGTAGGACCCCAGGCAGCCGAGGGAAACTTTAGTTTTCCTTACCAAAATGTACCCCATTCTGTGTGGATAAAGTATCTCTCAAACCCCTCTTTCCCGCAGAAAAAACTCTGCCTATTTCAACAGTATGTCATTAGCTGGGTGAAATACTATTCACCTCCTAAATCCAGTTCCTGTACCTAGATTCTTCCGAGTTTCTCAGCCTTTCTTTTCACAGCTGGTTTCTCGCCCAGCCCTGTTCAAGTTCTTGTTTGGAGATAGTTGCCCAGCTGTGCTGTGGGAAACAAGACTGGTTCACATAGCTTGTGAAATCGGTCAGCAAGAAAGGTTTTTCTAGGGTTCAATGAGGTCTCAGTCGTTTCTTATTCTGGTATAAATGTATGATTTTCTACTCGGGTAACCAGTCTAACTTTAAACTTTAGGCTCATAGAAATTGATTTTGGGGAGAGAACAGCTGTCTCTTTGTATTTATGTCCCTTGAAAGAAGTTAACGTACTTGAATGCACGAGCAGTGCCCAGGGGCTCTCACCCGGGTCAGTTACACACCGGAACCGTGCTGCAGGTGTTACAGGGCTTCGGCGAGGCAAAGAATTACGCGAGCTTCTTGTACAAAATAGTTAATGCTTTATTGGGGAGTAGAAGAGGAGAGCGGACAGGGTCTGGGGGCACTGCCGGCGATGGCCGAGGGCAGGCGGGGCCGGCAGTGTCCGGGTGCGGAGCCCGGAGCGGCTCAGCCCTCCCAGAACCCGACGAAGAAGCTGCACAGCGAGTGCCAGCGCTCGGCGCAGTACGTCTGCGCCGGGTCCTCGGAGGGCTCCGGGCCGGGGGCCGGCGTGGCCGGGCCGGGCTCGGGCAGGAGGCGCAGCAGCGCCTCGGGCGGGGCCCGGCCCGGGCCGCAGGGGCGGGCGCTGAGCGGCGCTCCCGGGGCGCAGGGGTTTCGCCGCCGCCGCAGCCGGGACAGGACCTGCCGCCAGTAGTGGCGGCTGCGGGCGCCGAAGGCCGGGCAGCGCCGCGGCTCCCCGCGGTAGGCGCAGCTCCGCGCCGCCCCGCCGCCCGCCGCCCGGCAGCTCAGCCGCAGCTCGCTGGCCCCCGCCGCCGAGCGCAGCTCCCAGCGGCACCGGTGCCGCTCCGGCGTGGAGAACCGCCCCGCCCGCTCCTCCTCCGCCGCCTCCCGCTCCGCGCCGGCGGCCCCCAGGGCGGCCAGGGCCAGCAGCGCCAGGGGCGGCCTCATCCTCGGCGCGCCTCAGCGACGGCGCGTCCCGGTGCGGGGCGCTCCCTCTCGCCGCATCCTCCGCGCCCTGCGGACACACGGAGTGTGGCGGGCGGTGCCCCGGCAGGAGCGCAGCCCCCGGGGTTCCGCCAGCCCCAGCCGGACGCGGAGAGGGCTGATCCCTCCAGGCTCGTAACCCCCGGGGCTTTTAGTTTGTGTCCGTCCATCCGTCAGCCCCGTCCCGGGACCACCCCGGCAGTTAGCCGTAACTGGACAGCAGCAGCCGGAGCCCATCGTGCGGCATCGCAGCTGCGAGCGGCATCAGACCCGGCTAGGGACAAGCCCGTCCTTTCCCCCGCACCCGGTTCTCCCCACGCAGCCCGGTGTTCTCCGCGCAGCCCCGAGCACTCACGGCGGCCGTGCGCGGCGTGGCGGTGCGGGGCAGGCGCTCCCGGCTGCCCGCGGCAGGCCCGGCACGCGGTTATCAATGCTCGCGCGGGGACTGCCCCCGCCGACGCCCCTCCCCGGGGGCACAGCGCGGGGACAGCGGGGGGACAACCCTGGAAAGGTCTGAGGCCAGGCTGGAGGGGGCTCTGAGCAATCCGAACCGGTTGAAGATGTCGCAGCTTGTTGAATAGGTGAACCAGGAGACCTTTAAAAGTCTCTCACAACCCAAACCATTCTGTGAGATAACTCATTCTTTGATATGACATGAGCAATTGATATTGACTAATTGATCTTTCTGTGCTAAAAATGAAAGACCTCTGCAGAGTCTGAGAGACTGACTCCTGGAAAAGAGGTGGGATTCTCTAATTCACGGAGGAGGGAACATTTTCAGGTAGTTCTCCCAGTTCCTAACTGCACTGCTTAGTTAGAGCTCTCCCTGGCTGGTTGTTTGGAGTGGGAGAGAAATAGCAGAGGAGAGAGGACCCTGAGAAGGAAATAAAATATCTTGGGCAACAAACCATAGCAGAGGGTTTACAACCAAGATTCTCAAAAGGAAGCTGCCTGGAGTTCCATGCATAACTGTGTGGCTCCTTTCTCAGCATGCCACATTGTGTATTTCACTTTCATGGGTGCTGAGGACTCCCCATAGGCTCTAGGAGGAATTTTGGCCTTTGACTGAGGGCCGTGGGTACCATGAGGCATCATAAAGGACTGCATTGTGACTTTTAAAATCTTCTATGGCTCCAGTGAGCACAAGGCACATCATGCGCCTTGGCTTATTAATTCACCAAACATTGGTGTTGCTTTCAAATTAAGTTCTGACCACCTGTAATTGTTATATATTATTACACTGAGATCTCTGTCCATTTTTCACATTCTTGCTGCCACTTATGCAGTGTGAAATGGAGTTGTCTAATATGTTTGAGATAATTTTTATAGGAGATTATCCTAAGTGTATCAGCTTTGGAGGAAAATATTACTCTGTGTTTCAATGAGCACATGGCTGTTATATTTTTTTGGACAATTTACTTTACATCTCATACAAATCATTAAACTTTAGGAGCTAAGGAAAGAAAATAAACCAGAATGAGATTTCTCTAACCTACCCATACAATAACTAATCTTTCTTAATATTCTTTGCCATGTTCTCCTGCTCCTATATTTACACACACATTTCCCTCCATGATGGTGACTTCTCTTTTGCAGTAAAGCAGGTGTTGGTCTTTGGTGCTCATTGCTTTTATATGAATTTTCCTGCACAAGCTGCAATTTCTCTCTTGGATTTGATGGGGATATAGTGGGGGGAAGATCTTTCTTACATTACTAAAATCACTGTATCCTTTTGTTCTGTGTTTGCAGTTTAAATCTAGTTAGTCTGTGTTGCTGTTGTAGCTGGGTTTTGGCCGCTCTTTCCCGACTCTCCCCCTATGTTAGAATAACCTTTATAGCCCTAGATGCAGCTGGTTATGGAGTTATCTCTGAAAACATGATCAGTGCACACTAATCATGTGCAGATATGCTTCCCTTGCCTCTGCAGAGAGCCTGAAACAAATCCCTGGGGAGTTAATGGGCCTGCCCATCTGACAGATGAAATGAAGAGTGTGCTTTACCCTGCGAGTTCTACAATGAGGAGCTACAGATGTACCGTGTTGGATGTAACCGGGACTTCAGTCCAGATCCTAAACCAAATTCAAAGTTAATGTGAACACTCAGGACCAGCCTAAAGCATGAAACTCAGTTCAATGGAGACAGTGCAAGATCCTGGTCTGAAACACCTGCACAAAGCCAAGGGGATGGATGCTGATGGAGCAATGTCTGCAGGAAAGCATGAAAGGCTACAGGGACCACAATGAATGTGAGACAACAGCTGTCATACAATAGCAGAAAAGGCAAGCACAGAAATAAAGATATCAGCCATAAGACACAGACATGGGCTGAAGCCAGGCTTTGAATGGGGCATTGTATCCAGTTTAAGCATTACTCTTCAAAAAGTGATAAAGATCAACTGAACTGAGTCTGTAAAAGAGTAATGAGAGTATCACAGACCTAGAAAACTTGCTTTATGATGAGATGATTTAAACAAGGGGCTTGTTAACGTAACGAAGAAAAGAATTGAGAAGGCAAATGGTAAATAATGAATCACTGATTAAAGATATCTCCTTATGCATCCTTTTATTCCAGAAGTTCAGATCATAGCCTTAATCCCACTTTTCATTGGTCAGTGAATAAATTATCCTTTAGGTTTTAACTCTGAACTGAAAAACCTGTATTATGTTTAGAGGCCACTTTGCAGACTTTGAAGATATTGCACAGGAAACTGTGTTAGGGTTTTGACTTCAGGGTTTTGATCTTTAAACGTTCAGTTGAATTAATCATTTGTATTTTATAAAAACTCCAGTCACTGTGAAGAATAATATCAGTTTCTCTTATTCTAGCTTCTAGGACTGCAGTAACAACTGCAAATGATTGCAAAACATTTTTGTTTTACAAGTGGAAAGAAGTCACAATTTCCAGCCTTGTCATTATAAATTCCTTTCAGAGAAGTGGGTAGTGTAAGCAATGTTTATGATTCATAAACTGAAATGGTTTAAATATACAAGACCATAGCTGTGTTTAACCTTCTCGTTTGAGCTATCAATCTTCCAATTTCTTGGTACTGGCTCAAGAGAATAGCATCATATTTCATGTGTCTACAGGGAGGTAGACTGACCTTCTCAATTACCTTTAGATCCCATTTAAGCACTTCTCTACTGTCAGACTGATGCCTTTGTCCAGGTTTTTGACGTGTTCGTGTGTTGCTTCTTTCATTCCCTGACAACCAAGTGCCACTGAAATTCAGCCCAACCTTTTGTTCAAGAGGTAGCTTTTTGCAAAATGATAGAAAAGAAACTGCATAGTATTGATCAGGGGATTTATAAATAAATTTCTTATGATGCAGAATTGGTTTGAAACTGTTCATATGCCCATCCTTCAGTCAACAGATCGTGCTGCTGATGATTGCTCTCTTGGAAGCCAGGACATTGCACTACTTCTGAATCATCCCAGAATACATTT